>NC_057891.1:3228461-3828461 GCF_019740435.1 Gambusia affinis | reverse complement strand
AACGTCTTGTTTCATTAAGAGTCCATAACTTCGACATAAAAGGACCGGACTGAACTCAATACAGGACTAAACTTCAGAATTACCTGGTTATTTCCACCAAATCAAACTCTTAGTTCTCCACTTCCATGAGGCTGATTTGAGATAAATCCCTGAAATGTTCAGCATCCTTCTCAACACCAGGCTGTTTTGCCCTCAGGTTGATTAGTCATTCAGTGGGTGGCCCGTTTTTAGTCAATATGCCATCGCTCTCATCTACGGCCCGATTTGATGATACACTGGAGGCCAGGAGCTCCTGAGGGTCAGAGGAGTTTCATTCACTGCATGTCTGCTGGAGAAACACACACTTTTCTGAAGTGGTTCATTAATATTTATGGCTTTACGTCGGGGGGGAAGCATACAGTAAGTTAATTCAGCCCTGCTTTCAGATGTTCTGCATGACTGGTTAAAGCTTTCACAGCGCTAGCAGACAAGCTGTATCAAAAGAGAAACGTGGCTAAACATGACGACAAACCAGAGAACACTTTCTTTGAAACACTTCATTTAGAGAAAACTGGAGATGATCTTTGGACTTATAGAGGAACAATTTAGAATAAACACACAACTCTGACAGCTGGAAATTAACAATCTGCCCTGAACTTTCAGAGCCACATAAAGACGGTTACAAAGTCGGACTTCTATCACCTGAAGAACATTTCCAGGATTACAGGAAGATTCAGAAAAATTCATCCATGTGTTTATCTTTAATGCATGGCCTGAATAAACTTAATAAAATTACTAAAATTTATTGTCGTATGTTTATTACTTTATTTATTATTCATTTATTTTACATTTGTATTGTGTGCTATGATGGGACAAACAAAGTTTCACCTCTTTCAGGATTAATAAAGTATATTTTATCATCTTAAAAAAAAAAAATCAATTAGAATGCTGCTGCTGGCATTCTGACTAAAACCAGGAAGTAGATTTAAATTTTCTTAATTAAGTCAACATGGAAAATATTTCTATTTTTATAAATTAAACCCTCTCCTGTCTAGATTTGCTTTCGAACCATTAGAAATGAAACATTGACCAACATTTTGATGGGTAACGACGGCAATTGGAAAAAAAGTGATGTTTGATTTGTTGTGGTTTTTTTATGTATTCTGAACTTCCTCGTTGCTGAAATGTGCAATAGAAATAAAATAAATTGGGCGCTCAAAGAAAAGGGTAAAAAAATAACACTAAATAAGTTTTTCTGTTGCTAAATAATCCTTAAATCTCTGCTCCAGGTTGTAGAGTTTAGTGACACCTGGGAACTTCATCAACTTTAAAGGAGAGAAACGGTCAAACAGCACAAGTAGAAAGAGATAGAAGAGATCGCTGGGAGGCCCAAGTTTGTCAATGAGAGCAACAGACTAGATGTTTTATCAATCAGCTGCAAACTGTTTATTGTTCTCTGCTGCAGCGCCGGGGGATACAGTCCAGGCCAGGCAAAGCAGACAAACCGATGGGAGAAAAATGAGACATAAATGCTGGTTTTCTTTTCTTTTTTGCCGGAGGACGGAGGAAGAAGAAAGGCTGAGAAGTTAACTGATGTTGCAGCAGAGTTTCTTTGGGCTTCACCTCTGCTGAGGTGTGACCGCCACTTTAAAGGCGTCTTTGTCTGAAAACCTGGACTGGACATTGATTTCTGTCAGCACAGCTGCTGCTCCCACCTGTGGCAGAGCCAAACTTGGAAAGTTACCAGCAGGAATTTATAGTTTTAATCTGGATCACTAACTTTTTGTTGACCAGACTTTTACAAACATCCAAATAGATACTTCTACACAGCAAAAACACAAAATGTTACCAAGTAGATTTGGTCACTTCATCTTGAAAAGTTCCTGTATTAATTTAAAATTTGTGGTGTCGCAATCTGGTGACGCAGAAGTTAAAGTCACAGCAAAAACACAAAATCTTACCAAGAACTTATAGTGTCGTTTATGAACTAAATACCTTATTAGACTTGAGATAAGACAAAACTAACTCAAAGGTAGCTTGTTTTACGTCTATTATTTCTTAATATTGATGAAGAAGTACAAGCTCTATTGGCAGATTATTTCACTAATAATGTTTTTAGTGAAATAATCTGCCAATGCAACAAGCACATTTTCATCTGTAATAAGGAGTTATTTACTTAACCCTTTCAATCCTAAGTTTCAAATCTCCGCCTGGATATTTTTGCTTATTTTAATGGTAGAAAGTTCTTTACATGTCCGTTGAGTAAATATATATTTGCTCATTTATCCACAGCAACTGGAACTTTTAACATCTAGCAGTAATTTCTGTAATTTACATCTATTAAAAAAACGGCGGGAGAGAAATTACCGTAATAACCTGATACTGGATGGAAAGCGAAACGTTGGAATTTGTTGCGGCAGAATCTGCAAATTTGACTGGATCATCGCTGACATGTTCAGATTATAAGGGCTGAAACAAGCATTTTATCTTTCTAAAAAGTTACTTGTAAGCTAGTTTTGTCTTATTTCAAGTGTAATAAGTTATTTTCTCTACAAAGTGGATGAAAAATACTTGGTAAGATTTACTGTGACCTCTTTCATCAACCTGTGAGTCATCAGTTTGTGACACTGTGCATTTTAAATAAATACAGGATGAATGATTGTTTCCTGTGCAGAGCAGCCAGTCGTAAATTTTCTTTCTTTCTCTCAATAAAGCAGAATCATTCCACCAGTTTGTGATTTTGTGTGACAAACCAAGTTTGCAAACATTTTAAAATTAGATTTCGTAGTTTGCTTAAGGAGCATAATTCATTCTCTCTTGACCCTCAATCTGGTCCTGAAGAGGGTTGAGCAATAATTGTCCCCCAAGGACACATAAGCAGCTATAATTTTGTATGTTGGAAACAAAATATATACTTAGATAAACTGTACCGCATTATTGCAACACGACAAAAGGCTCTATAAGAAGCTGCAGGATGTAAGGAAAGCCTGTAATTGTGCTCCTGCTGTATAAAGTAATATCATTTATGGATTAACAGCATTTTCAGCTGTTCTCTTTATTTTCTTTCATCACAATGTCTCCTGAATCATGGCAAGCTTTAACCTTATCCACTAATAAATCACATCCAAACTGAGGGTCTGGAAAGTAAAACCAGCAGGACAAAAATACAACCTGAATGCAAAATGTGAGTCAACTCAAGGTTACCGATGGTGAAAGCAGCGTTTATGAAAACCACTGAACATTAAGGATTTAAATTAATATATTAAAATCATTGTACAGCGCTGCACAAAAAACACTGATGCACGACTAGTCCAAAGCTAAGTCATGCTCAGCTATGCTAATGCTAATGCTAACATCCAACATGATTACAATTACCAAAAATAAATGTTTTTCAAAATACAGCTTTGGGTTTATTGTAAACACTTGAAGTTTATCCAGAATATATTTAATATTTTCATTTAAAGAGACGTCTGGCTAATTGTTTACGAAGCTGCTACCATGGAAACAGATTTTAATCCTCAATCAAGGAGTCAAACTCAGTTTTATTTTGGGCCGGATCAAAAATCTAAATGTTCTTAAAGGTCCGGTTGTGCCAGAATATATTGATAAAACCAATTATACTGTTAAAATATCAATAAATTGCTGTTCCTCCAGAATTTTGTGATTATTTTAGACTTTTTTGCAATCAAAATTCCAGATTTAGAAATGTTTGTAAGGAATTTTTACAATATTTGTCTAATATATGATGTTAAATGTGACTTTTTATTACTTGCCATATGAACTCAGACTGAGGCAGCAGCCAATTAAACTCTATGATTACTGACCAAATCTGGGAAAATTTGCAAAATAAATCTGAATAAATGTGGAGATTTGTTGATTTTGTGTGAATTCTGCTTATTCATGAAAAACTGGAAGGACTTATTGATGTAATTTGGAGTGTAGAGGGCCACATGAGAGGCTGCAGGGGGACAGATTTGGCCCTCAAGCCTTCAGTTTGACACCAGTCCTAAATGTTTCAGCTCCCAACACAACTACTGCAAACTTTGGTCACAACTTTGTCTTGTACTTTTTCTTGTAGACTATACAGAAGTATTTTTTTATTTTTAACATCGCTGCCAATAATTAGTCATGTTTACCATTAAGAAGGCTTCTTTATTCATGACAATTATTCCTTATAACATGTAAAATGTTTTATAAGCTGTTAAAATTTGCTAATTGGCAACCGAGTTATCAAAAATGTCAACTACACTTGAGTATCACTGCTTGTCCTTCATTTAAATGCGTTTAAAGTGTTTATCTGTGGGTGGTTTTCTGCAACAGCACAAGTCTAAGATTAAATTTGTGGGTTAAATTATTAAATAAAATTTTTAATGATGAGTCCGAGTTAAACCGTAACTTTCAATTTAAACGTTCCAGAAAAGTGCAAAAATAATGACAGAGTAAAAGGCTTTTGGGCTGAAAATAAAAATGCCGCCGCCTAATTCCTGAAAGTCACACGCTGGAGGTAAAACGAGGCGCCGACCCCATGACAAAATATATTTCCACTTCCTACACGGCTGAGGCAGGAGGCTCATATTTGTGTGCCCCATGACAGTCTGTGGCATTTAAGTAAATGTCTCCTCTATGTATGTCACCTTTATTGCCCCTCTCTGCACACCTTTATGCCAGAGGCTAAATTAAAAGCCCCTCTGGGTCGGGGACAGCAGCTGCCCCAGAAACAAATGGGCATGTAGAAGGAAAAACACTAAAAAAAGCAGCTTGGCGCTTCACTTTGCTTACTTACTCACTCAGACCTTTTCTGTTTGGAGACAGACCTGATTAAATCAAGAGACTGGAAGCATTTCTGCAACAATTGCTCACTTTGTCAGATCAGACTGGAAGTTTGGCCAAAGCTAGTTAGCGTTAGCGACTAAAGCAGAGGCTGCAGTGTCGCTTCTGCAGCATTGTGCAAACATCTTGGGGAAGAGGGATTAATTATCCACTCATTAACTCACTGTAGCACCAAAATCTATTTAAAGATTACTACAAAAATAAGAAAAAAGCTTAGAAAATACATAAAATGACTTTATAAAACTAGTTTAATACACCATGATGCACAGAAATTTTATGAAATGATTAGTCTGGAAGCTAAATCTTTAATTATTATATTTTTAAATGTGATTACTTTAGTCAGATTGAGACTTTTTGAACTGGAAGAATCAGATTATGTTAACTCTCTTTGACGTACAAGTAGTAAGAACTTATCAGCTATTATTTTGTCTATTTTTGGAAGAAATAAATGTTTTTTTCAAAGAATCAAATTGGAAGTGCGTTGAGAAAAAAAATCACCTGTCGCCTTGCATGGAAATTTTATTGGATAATTTTTGTTTTAGTAACTTAAAACAAAAATGAAGGTGTCTGATTTTAAGAATCGGACACCTTCAATACCTTTAATTTCTGGTTTTTGGTGAGAGTAATGGGTCGAAATCCACTTCACAGAAGAAAAAGGCAAAACAAACAACAAATAAATCTGAGAAATGATGAGAGCATGAAAGCCAGGAGCCAACTACACTTTGTTCTTTTGTTTTGTTGTTCGCATTCAAATGTCGGCTTTTTCTCTCTTTGCTGTTGTGTTGCAAACCTGATAACGTTTAAAAATCCAAAACGTTCACAAACGGCAACATGACCAGCCGACGGAGGACACCTCTGAGCCGTGTGGTTCTAAAGCTAACAGTTAGCGCCCCGTCAGGCGTTTAAACAAATCAGACGGCGTCTGCTGCAGGGCGAACATCCTCTCAGACGGGGTGAGCAGAGGATTTCTTCCTGAGGCAGAGAGAGTTCATCAAGCAGCCTGTCCCATCGCAGCGCCACATGGCAAGTGTTGCATCACTGCAATAATGGGCCGCGCCTCATTGAGCAGGCTTATTGGATCTTCCACAGAAGTGAGGTAAGTGGTGTGCTAAATTAAATGCAATTCATACTTTTTTGGGCTGGGGCCTGCGCTGCTATTACATTAAGTGTGAGAGAATTACATAGGCAGAGACAATATTGCAGCTGTTCGAGCATTACAAGACGCTGGTGGCTTTAGTGAGATCACATTTCAATCAAGCCGGCAGTCTCAGGTGACTCACCGTAAATGAGAACAAATGAGGAAATTAAAATGACATCCATTGATTTCTGGACCGTGGCACCCGGCGCCATTACTAATTTTATTTTTCAGTCACGTTGGAGAAGAAAGGGAAGAGAAAAGACGCACTAATAGAAGCTTAAGAGCCAGAAAGGGAGTTTACCCGGGTGAATCTGCAGAAGATGACGGCTCTATTATGAACTGAAGGAGAAATGTGGAGGAGTTTGTGTCATTTCACAGTCACAGTTAAATCTACTTCCAGGTCAAAGATCCAGATTTAGATTTTGTCTTGCAGGTTTCAGATCATTTTCAAGGTTTTTTTCTTGGTTTGTTTTCAAACTTTTCCAGCAGCACATTTTGGAGATGAAGACAGACATTAATTTTAATTTTACGCACCTGAGAGGTCTGAGAAAAAAACATCAATTTAACAAAAATATCCAAATTTTAATAACTTTTAACATCTAAAATATAAGCCAACCTGAACGAGATATTTTAAAATATTTGATCTTGAAATATTTAGAAATACATTTAAAAACATCTAAATATTTAAAAATATTAAATTAAATTTAAAAATGTTTTAAAAGTATTTAATTATTTTTTTATAATTTTAAAATATTTGTAAATATATTTTAAAAATTATTAAAAAAATAATTAACATCTTAAAAATATTTTTAAAACATTTTTAAAAAATCTTTAAAACATTTTTAATATTTTAAAATATTGAGATGTCTTTAAATGTATTTCTAAATATGTCAAAATTTAAACAAATATTTAAAAAGTATTTTGTAATAATTCAAAATATTTTAAATATTTTCAAAAACATTTTAAAAATATTTTTGAATGTTTTACATTTTTAAAAAAAAACCTCTGTTAAAAATGTTCAAGCATTTTGCAACTTTAAACGGTTTTTGTAATTCTAACTATGAAAAACCAAGAAAAGTTTGTCTGATTTCACTTCAGTCAGTAAGAAAAGTTTCTATGTTTCAACCATAAATAACATTTTCCAAATTCAGGCTGTTAATCCAACATTAGAAAACTGTGCAGCTTAAATATCAAGCACTTTCCAAACCTTGAAAACACCTCATTAAACCTCAAGCCCTTTCAAGGATCTGAAGCGTCCGTACGAAACCGAACCGATAGTTTCATCATGCAGTGAGACGATTCGCTGCTTCTCCTCTGCCCTGGTTTCATTATTGCACCTTTAACCTTGGCCACCTGAACAAAAGCAACGATTCGTGTTGAGTTTAAAAAACGGGAGCACCAAAACGACTTGTGCATGCAGAGGGAGCCCGGTCCCTAAAGCGCGTCAATCTGCTGGCACTGTTCGAAGAGGAGCACATGTGTGCCTGGAATCCAGATGGATGTTTTTTTATCCGAATCGAGGAGACAAAGACCAGCTGTGCAGCTTTTTGTTTTCTTAACTACACTTTCCAACACTGCTATGAGAGATTTATTTTGAGATTTTCAGATCAGGATAATTTTTTTAAGGATTGAGTCGAGATTTGCGCTCATGATCTTGTCAAACACAAACACCTGGTTGTGCTCTAAAGTTGGAATCATCATCGACATTTTAGTTAACAAGGAAAACATTTGTTCAACATATTAAATTGGACAGTTACTCTGGTTTTCACTCATTGGCTTTATTTAGTCAATTCATCCTTTAACCAACTGGTGCAAAGTGAATTTGGTGTCTAAATTCAGTCACAGATATTAAACTTTACCAGCCAAATTTGATGGGGAACCAGGATTAGCCATTATGCCAACGGTGCTTCTGATTGGCTGGTCAGCCCTCCTGACGTCTCCTCCACCTCCCTCGAAAGTATAAAACCAACTCAGGATGTTATGATACTGTTATGTCCAAGAAACCAGTTTATGGATCTCAAAGTGGGTCTGAAGAACCATCAAGAACTCGAACTATTGACAGAACCCTGGTGCGCTGAGTTGCTGCTGATTGGCTAAAAGTCGGCATCTGTGTTTTTAAGTAATCAACTTGTTGCACCAGTGAGAGATGAGTGTAATTTAAATGTTTTCACACCTGACAGTCCAGAAGATTCAGTTTGATTGGAGACCAAAACTGCAACATTTGTTATTTTGACATTGTTCCTGTTCCCCTCCTCGCCTGTGGGGGCGCTGCACCAAGAACCACTGAAGGAAATGATACAAAGACCTCCAAAAAGACCATGAGTACAACTTCAGGAAATGTAAATGAAAATGGAGTGGTGTCAGATTTTACTGGATATTTGTCTTTGGCAAAAAAACTGGAATCATTTCTCCCGCTAATGCTAGGCGCTCACGTTTGTTTGGGTGGTATTTACCCAGAATGCATAGTTTTGAAGTCCACTTCCTGAGCAAGAAGGACACCTCTGAGCCTGTTCTAGCTAAAGCTGACATTTAGCCAGCAGAATTATGTAACAAATCAGACTTGCTGCATGCTTAACATCACTCTCAAAGTAGCAGAATATTACTCCTGAGGCAGAGAAATTCATCAGAAGTGTAATCCCATGAATCACCATGGCAAGTGTTGAATCACTTAATAATGCTACATTAGCACTTATTGGATCTTCCACAGAACAGAATTTGCTAAATTAAATGCAATTCATACTTTTTTCTTGCGCTGCTATTACATTAAGTGTGAGAGAAGAGAGACAATATTGCAGCTGAGATGCATTAACAAGAGTTGGTGGTTTGTAGTGTCAGAAGATTTGAATTTCAATTAAAAATGTGACAGATTCAAGGATTCAAAGGGTCACTCTTTCCAATCAGAGCTTTTTTTTCTTTAGGAGCGAGTTGTAAATCAAGGAGGAGGGGAGATGAAATAATGAGCGGTACGCGCCGTTCGCACTGCATTACTGATTTTACAGGAAAGGAAATGACTAAAAATGAATTCCTCCTTTGAGTGCTCCTCTACCTCCATCTTCCTTTCTCTTTGCAAATTAAGTGGACCATTCTCCTGATATTTAACACTGTTAAAACTAAAAAGGGTGGGATTACCAGGGAGAGCTCTATAAATGGTATAAATCATCTTTTGCTTGAAGGGAACAGAGGAGGGCTGACAATGAGACTGTGAAATCCTCCATGCAGAATTGGCAGTACAGGATAAAAACACCCATTTCTCCACTGTTTTTATGTTTTGTTTTTTTTCATATTTTTCTGGTGTGTTTTTAATCTCATGGGGAAGCGAAGCATTTGAATGTCACCCATCCAGCAGCTCCATAATCCATCCTCTCACAGAGGCTTGTTAACATGGTCTCTGTCCAAATTAGATGCCTCCTCCATCGGGTTTCTATTCATAGATTTTTATACTCTTGTCTCATTGTGAATCCAACACAAAGGAAGGGAAAAGCATTTCCTAGAGAACTGAATTTTTGGCACGTTTTCAATAAGATGAAACCAGATCGGCGCTCCTGAACATTTTCTCACTCAATATTGGAACATTCAGGTTCAGTTCCTCTGAGAATGGCTTTTCTTACAACTTTTATGGTCCAAATTATTAGAATAACCAGCGCCGACTGGTAACCCAGACTGTAATGTTATTTCCATGGTTTTCACAGCTCCAAATCTAAATTGTGAGGTGCTGAAAATGACAGCTATTTCCCTGCAGGCCTGCAAATTTCTTGGCAAGTTACAGCCGATCCACTGGGCGAACACAAACCAAGAAGAAAAATGTTGGCCAAATGAAAATAATCCAACCGCAGCATTAGATACAATTGTTGCGGCTTTAACTGGTACGTTTTGTTCCAGTTTTTAATGCACTCAGTGAATCAACTTCTGTCCCATTCTCCGCTTCTGCAAGGCGGAAAAATTGCTGTTAAGTGCAAAGGATGTTAATTATTACACTGTGGAGCCAGAAAACAGAAAATCTTGTAAGAACTGAACATAAATAAAACAGTTTCTCATTATAAATTTCACTGTTTGAAAATATTAGAACATTTTGTTTATTTGAGAAATAAAAACTTTTTCTTTTTTTTTTTATTATGGAAATACGCTGCAGGGATGTTTGAACAAATATTACAGAGAGAGAAAAATGATACGGCAAGTGCTTTTGCTATAAAATGATCAATAAAACTGTAAGAGGGAGTTAAATAAATACATAAAATACAGAACAGAGACGGTAAATCTCTGCTTGGCTGACAAAATATGGAGACAAAAACTAGAAGTGAATGGATCAGAAAACAAAACAGTAAATGTTACGACTTTAGCCAAAAGTTGAGCAACATTTTAAATTATGCTAGATCACAGATTGTAGGAAAAAGAGCAAAACTAGACAAACGGGTGAATCAAAGTGAGTGAGAAAGTGGTGATAACTCACTGTGGTGCTCCTCGGTGATCTCTTTGTCCTGGTAGTACCAAACCACCACCGGCACCGGCGAACTGATGACATCACAGACCACCTCTGCCGTCTCGCCGTGCCTGAACTCCTGAGGCGACTTTACATCCCGGAACGTCAGCCTCTCTGTGGAGCCAAACAAAAACACATTTAACAAATGTCAAGGATCTCAAGTTGTTATAAAATTAAAACACATTTGGATAAATTAATATTTAATAACCAGTTTTTACCAATCTATTGTATCGTTTATAAGCAGAGAACATTGAAAACTTTGGCAACAAATAAAAGTTTGGTTATCCAAGAAAGTTTATTCTAAAATCAGACTGCAAGATGCTAAAAGGATTCAAGGAAAGAATATACAATACTATATGATATAAATTCAATCTGCAACATGACAATTAATTTAAAAAATCCCAAGTCCTGGGCCTAGTCAAAGCCCAGGTCTCGTTAAGACTCTTTCAACCAACATAAAACTCTCTGAAAATGACAAAAAACATCAAGAAATTCCAAGATTTATCTAGATATCTTGCATGAAACAGTTTTTTTTTAGGTGTTTATCGAGATCAAAAACAGATCAAAAAATGAGGACGAGCATTTCTTCATAGAAAACTGAATATTTAATGGAATCTTGTTGTTTTTATTCTTCCAACCTTTGTTAATTATCCATCTAATGAAAAAAGTGACACAAAGCCTAGTCAAAGTCCAGACTTGAGATCAAACTTAATAAAGTTAGCTGAGTCAAAGCAGTAAGAGGAACCATTTTCTGCAGCTAGAAGATGCATTTTAAGTATTTAATTACCTTTTTTGAAGTGAAATTTCTTTCTTTTTCAGATATAAAACTACTAGAAAAGTGAAACGTTCCTATTAAACACCTAAATGTGTCTTAGGGTGTCCTATTTTTTCCACAGAGCTGTATGTAATGAAGAGAGGCTCCTGATGAAATGGAAACCTAGACATTTTGGTTCTGAGGAGACTCTTCAGCGATTGAAGAGCTTCCCGCTAAGCAGCAGCAGATCCGTCTCCAGGCCTCATCAGCGCCTCTGATGCGGGCCAAAGATGGCTCTGCTGGCGCCGCAGCCACATGCCATCACCTGCGTGGCGCATCATGAAGGCGTGAATAAATCAGTGGCGGCTCTCCTATCAGTCTTCTGCGTTAGCGAGGCTCCGGCATTAGCATTTCAGCTGGATGATTTATACCAGGCGGCTCCCTAAAATGAGCTTTCGCTCCCCGACTGCACCCTCTGCCCGCCGACGTGTCTGGAATCTCACCGTCTTCATTAACTTCAAGGATGCCTGTGCATGTTTCTGTCACTCACTCCGCTCTCATCATTCCCTCAGCCGCTCTTTGCTCATTTCCAAAAAAAGACGCTCCTCATTTCTTCTTCAGTAAAGTTTGAATACTTCTGCTGTCAGTTATTTACTCTGTTTGTATCCATTTCCTGCTTCCTTTTGTAGCCACGTTGCTCGACAAGAGAATGGGAAAGGGAAACATCGTCTCTGGAGAAACGCGCTGCTGCAAACTTGACATCAGCAAATTGAGGAAACACTCAGCAGAGTTTCTGCTCTCCTGTTCGCAGAAACGCTGAAGTTAAACACCTGATATCAGCCAATTTCCCTCCGTCCACATCTGGACACTTTTGATGGGTTTGGAAAATACGCCTACAAAGCATTTTGTCAAATTCAAAAGAAAAAACAAAAAAACTTGGTGATGCTAGAGTCAAAAAATAACTCGACTAATTTATAAAGTGGGTCAAAGTTAAAACATTTGATACTTCTTTTTGTACATATTTGATGTCTAGTTTCCAGTTTCTTTTGGGTTCAATTGAACACATTTATATTCACTAATAAGAACAGGATTTAGTCACTGTCTTTCAAAACGTTTGCTATATTTAATCAAGTTTAAGAAAGAATAAATCTAATTTGGTTGCAGCAAAGTCGACTTTTCAGTAAAAGTCTCTTGGTTTTATCTTTTGTTAAAGTTGTACTTTACATTTTTCTTTATAAGAAACAGGAAAAAATTTTTACTCTGCTGACAAACTAAAAGTCTCCATCTGCATCAAATTTGTATCTTTGTTGAATTGCAGTCAGTCTATGGGCCACAAATGGCCCTCGAACCGCACTTTGGACACCCCTGACCTAAATGAATCAAGGATTTTCCAGGATTTCAAGCACCAGTATGAACCTTAAATGCAGCAGGAAAATTTCCCTGGACTGGCCTCACTGCAGCCACAGCATGCTGGACTTCACTGCATTTCACAAACATGTGGAAGTGGATGAAATCAATAATTCGGATGGGTGACCCGGAGTGTGTGTGTGGAAAGATGTGTGTGTACTTTAACCCGGAGGTCAGGTTGTTCTGTCCAACACGTTGCAGACCAGCAGGTCCACCCAGGAGCGCCGGTGGGACGGCGGGCTCCGGCTTCAGCAGGGCTCTTCATTCGCATTCTGCTCAGGAAGCCCACGCCACGGAGCCGCGCGTGAGCGGCGCTCGGTTGCCAAGGAAACAGCGGGGCTGGTTACGCGGTGAATGAGGCTATGACTGAACGGCGGCAGGTGGGAATGAGGCTGTGATGTCTCAGCTAATGCTTCTCTGGGAGAGGAAGGGAAGACAGCAGCGCAGCAGGTGATGATTTCCAGAGCGCATGTGAAGGGCTGGGTTTCCCCGGAGTTAATCCTCGTACTTTTGACGTTTCTTCTAATTAAACTCGGTGTTTTCTCCCGATCATGCACAAGGGTATTTAGTCAGTCCCATCACAGGGCTCCCTGGGTAATTTCTCAGTGAGGAAATCTTGTGCTTTATTGTTAATTCATCACATGTAGCGTTTCTGGCTTTGAACAGGAATGAGTGTGTTCTGTTTTTACTCCTCAGGTCACTTCAAGGATTTAAGCTCTCAAATGTTATAGACTCAGCTGTGCAGAGTGTGAAATGTAGCAATATATGGGATTATGTTACAGAATCTTATATCCTCTCATTATTCATCCCTTCAAGTGGATTCAGAAATGGACTCTACGGAAGGCCAAAGGTGACAAAATTAATGTCATTTCAAAGTAAAAAGTATGGCAATTATTTATTTGCAATAAAACCCAAACATATGATTTGATATAGTCTATTAAGTCAATAACTCGATGCAAAATACTGAGCTTCCTTTAGGTAATTAATTGCAAATTGAAATTATTTTTTAAAAAGTACCTAGAGATGACATCTGTTGTGAATTGGAGCTTTATAAACTAAACTGATTTGAATTATAGGGATACAAATTCATATCTGATTGGTTGAGTGGAGCATCAATAGCCCCGCCCACTGACTTTGATGACACAAACTAATTAAAAGTGACCTACTATGTTTCCTAGAATAGGTTAGGATAGATTTATGGGTGATACAAAACATTTGTTGGCACAAAATTGTTCTTAGATAATGAGTTAGTTTAATTCAGAATGAGATGTTTTAGGGCTTCTGTCACTTTAAATCCAAATAGGCTGCTGCTGGCCACACCCCCCAACTCAACAAATACACTTTCACATGAAAATGGCTGAAAAACAGACTCAATTCCACAACTATACATCTTAGAAAAGCATTAGTAGAGCCTCATGCACGACCCAAAAGAATGCAGCCAGTGATTTCTGGAAAGGTCAACAACAAAACACTTGTCTTTTCCAGCAGCCATTGTACAGCACATACAGAGGTAAAACCAGCTGACCAAAAATGCTGGACCTCAGCTTGGGGTTGCTAGGCGACAGGAAGAATTCCGCAGGTGTTGCTAGGCGATTTGTGACGTTACGTTCTGAAGGTTTTTGAAACTTCTCATCTCACTTCTCACTTCCAGACGCCAAACATCTTTAACATATCGGGTTTGTTTAAGGGCTAAGGCTGTTTTTAGAAGTGGGAGTATGAAAAGTTAGGTTCCCTTCAAAGGTTTGGGTTCATTATGGGCTCAATGAGCAAAGGGCAGGAAACTGACTGCTTGCATGTAGGAGAGTCTCCATAGCGATGGAGTGACCCCCAGCCTCATAACATCAATGGGCCACAAAGGAAGGTTAGACAAAGTGCCAGGTCTCTCATTAAGCCTGGCAGGATCTGAGTCCCGTAGGCATCGCTAGCCGTTATTATCTTTTAATCATGAACACAGATTCACAGGAGCCACAGGCACACATGGACCTCAAGTTCAGGGGCATCCTTAACAGCTTGTGGTGCAGATGAGAATGTGAATCAGCTGTGATCAAAACCTAATTTCAAAGCTTTATTCTATTCGTGTCTGACTCTCCCCAGGAGGCCAGCGTGGAGCATCTGCAGGTTGCTGTGAAGTGCGTTTGCATGGTAACAGGAAACTTACGGTAGATTTCGAGCACCACCGACGCCTCCTCCGTGTGGCCGCTGGCGTCGGTGGCCTGGCAGCGGTAGATCCCTGCGTCCTCGATGATGGCGTTGTAGATGATGAGTCGGGATCGGGACGCCTCCGTCTGCAGATTCATTCGTTTGCTGCTTACGATGCGCTCACCCAGAGGGTTGAACCATTCCAGCCTTTTAGGCTCACCGATAGCTGGAGGCAGACAGAGAAAGAGGAAACGCAAATGAAACTAACGTCTGATGGAGGCTGTGAGCCAAGTCTCAGAAACAAACTAAACCTAAACTAAAGAACGTCTGGTGTTGGACCAATGACTCCAACATGGCTGCATACTGTGGCTACCACAAAGCCCAGATCATCACTCCTTCACTACCATGCCAAACAGATGGTAGAGGATGTTTTTATTATAATACTGTGTGTTATAGTCAAGCACTTGGTATCATCCAAAGTGTGAATGCTTTTCATTGTCAGCTCTTTCAAACAACCAATATTTGTTCATTCTCTTTGTATTTAACATGCTAACTAAGGTTTGCAGAGTCTCAGCAGGTTCTCTTTTTGTTTGTTTCTGAATTTGCTACATCAACTCTTGAAAAGATTGTGCATGATTGGAAATTTACATGATGGGAATCAACGATTGCTTTCTAAAGGTACGCTACCTGTACTCTTCTTGACATTTGATTGGATATGACTTAGCTGCTGTTTCCCCTTTTAAATGCGGATGCATCAAGGATTTATTTGACAGCTTCTTGGTACATCAAACCACGGAACCGAAAGAGGAAACACTTCAGACGTAAATCCGTTCAGATCAAAACCGAACCTGAACCGGGGCGTCCTCATGTGCCCCATGAAGCAAGACCTCGTACAGCTACTTAAGGAGATGACAGAGCCATCTGCAAGCAGCAGGTGCCCCTCGTCTGGAAGGCGTGTTAATAAAACAGCGACTGTGTCAGCCCATTATCTGGCTTATCCATCAGCCCAGAACAAGACTAGAGACAGATCCTCATTTTTACTATTTCCTAAATAGGAGAAGACGTCGGATTTCTGCAAAACCCAGAGGTAAAAGAAGCCGACAAATTAAATACAAGATGCCTTTGAGCAAAACTGAGGCGTGACCTATATGGTCTATAGTGTTGATTGTAGCCTGGAGGCAACACCTAATGGAAGGAGGGGAGGTGGAGCAAACAAATAAGCTAACTCTCCTCCTCTGCCACTTTTTAGCTTCAAAGCACACTGATCGTACACCATCCCTGCACCCAGCAGATTCCTCTGCCTCATGTGGGCACTTGAAAGGAACAGATAAGTGCTCAGTATCACTGCAGCTGCCTTTTTCCACCTGCTAGCACCACAATGTTATCGCCTCTCCGCATTATACAGCCTTCTGACAGCACATACAGTTATGAGTTCGAGCTGATGCAACCGGCATGGTGACAGCCCCATTTGAATCAAAGATGATGGGAGAAGACAGGAGTGTGCAGCGTGCTGACCCGTTCTGCACACTCAGCCTGGCATCCCTCTGTGTGTCTTAACATCTGCGTGAATAGCACATCTTAAAATCTGCATAAGCTCCGGCGCCACGGCGACATCTTGGCAGGAACAGTAAGCGCTGACTGAGAGGTGCGACGGCAGGACAATGATGACCACTTCTCCAGAGGCTAGCAAAACGCAGACACGGAGGTATTCTGATTTATCAACGCTGGCAGCAGCGAAACCCTCGTTTGGAGATTAGAATAGGCTTGGAAATGTAAAAAAAAATAAATATGTAAAGGTTTCTAGAACTGAAGCATGGAGCGGATCGCCTTGCATGCTGCAAGCGGAAGATTACGGTCTATAAATGTCTACTGGAGCCAATATTTACCAGGAACATTACTGTAAAACTCAAGGAAGAGGCCAGTTTACAGCAGGGAGGGAACGTCCTGACTCATTTATGTCTCTACTGGAAACGTACTGTAATCCCACTAAAACAAGATACAAGCTGTTCCTTACTTTAAATATAAAAGTGAACTCAGAAGTTGAGTCACTTAAATCTGCTCTAGTTTCTTCAAACTTTTTCCCACAAGGGCGAGAATTGTCAAACTGAAATGCAAAAATCTTTTTATTGTGACAATTTGATCTGAGCTATAATACAAGAAACTGACAATATTTCTATTAACAGAAAAATAGAAAACTATTCAGAAAAAAATCATTGTAGATCCAAATCATAAAATGTATTAGTCAGGTTTGTGTGAAAACTGAAGAACTTGACTTCATTTTCATGATGCTAATGTTGCTAATGCTAACTGTTGCTATTTTTTCAAATGTAGGCAAAAAAATAGAAGATATTTGGTCTAATTTAATTGTAAAAACAAACAGAAATAAGCAATAAACAGACACAAACTGTTTCTACTCAGATTTTCTGAGGCTAATTTAACATGACCTACGTAACAATCTGGTTTATTTTTTACCACATTTAGGATTTAAATCTACCAGATTTAGACTTTCTGCTAGAAAATAGATTGTTTTAATTGAAAATGTATTTTAAAAAACAGCATATTGACAGTGATTTTTCCCCCACTCTGGTACTTTAAGGTTTTATCTTTGGTCATGAAAGTCTTTGAGTTTGGAAAGCCTCCATACCATCACCCTAATTTTTATCTCTTTCCACAGTTTCTCCATCAATTTCAGAAATGAAAACATAAAACTTAATAATTTGCAGTTTACCTATATTTAGATACTTATACACTTTTAATAAGGTTGATCAGTGGCACCAATATGCAAAATTTAAAACTATTCCAAATAAATAATTTGTTAATCTTAGTTTAGGACAGAACACAAAACCAAAGAACTGGATGAGTTTATTACCTCTTCACAAAAAATACTTGCAGAACTGCAGACTTTTTGTGCCATCTTGCGATTTTTCTAAAAAGTTTTCTATTTTTTTCTGCTTTCATCCGACACCAGGGGGAGATTATGAGCCGCTGTGTTACTGGGTTCTCAGACAAAACCAGTGTGTGTGTAACAGAGAGAAACCAATGTGTTGGTGGGAAAGTTTTCATTTCAGGTACCGGTGAGATGATGAAACACCATCCAGGGGTTTTTAGTTTGCATAACATCTTTAGAGCCGTTCAGTTCAAACTGTGTAGGAACTTCTCACTTCATGAGCCTGAGCTGCTGCTGCTGCTGCTGCTGCTGCGAAGTGAAGCCAGAAAAACTAAAACAAAGTTCAAGCTTCATTCCGGCCATAATAAATTTGTTTAATGATGTTCCAAAAGCATAATTATGGTTAATGTGATCATTTGCAGCCATCCCGATCATCAGCACCTGCTTTGGATGTCACTGTTCAAAGGCCGTTCAAAGCAGTTAAAACATAAAAATGTCAGACCGACTTTGTGCAACTTTTCGCTCCAGTTCTGCTGCTAATGAATAAATGCATGATGACGTTCTGCTTCTTGTTCTTTTAATTCTAGGTAATACACTGAGTATAAGCAGGTTTTTTTGTTAATATTTGCTATAAATATAGCTAATAAAACCTGTAAGGTGCTGTGACATATTTCCACTTACGTTGCTATGATGTCACTGCTGCTAGTCAATGTCAACTTTAAAGTGGTGCAACCCCTGGTTCCAACATATTTGTATTTTTTTCCACCTGCATTTTCTCTTCAACAAATATTGAACAGGAAGAACAGAAACAAAAACTGGAGTATTAAATCAGGGAAGCATGTCTGAACCACCTGCAAATGTTTTTTTTATTTTAAACCTACTGTCACAAATGTAAATATCTGGACACGCTTCTGATCATATGAGCAAAATAAAAATGCTTATTTACACACAAAATCAACAGTTTTTCAGAGATTTCCTTTCCTGACTGAAAAACTGATGCATAAAAGAAATAGATCAATTTTAGGTGTTTTTTTTCACACTTCTCTACCAGGAGTGCTAATAACTGTGAAGGCCACTGGAATAAAACACTCTGGAAAAAAAAAAAAAACTCACACAATTAAACCATGCTAGCACCTTTAGACAGGCCTGTTCCCATAATCTTTAGTAATTGCTTCAGCAGAGTAGCAAGGTTAAAATGATTAATACCTACAAAGCAGAACAGCTGCTAACAGGGTGGTTAAGAGTTAGCAGGTAGCAATTACCACAGCTAACGTGACGGTTGTAATGTTCCTTTACAGCAGAACTGGTGCTTAACGGGAAAAACTGCAGGTTGGGATGAGAGCTAACAAACACAGCTTTTAAAATGTCTGGAGAAAACAGCAACAAAGACAGAGACTAAAACCCCAGAAGTCAATATTTTAACAAATATCTTGTTCTAAACATTTAAGATTTATCCTCTATATCAGTGTTGTCTAAACGTTTAACCTCCAAGGACAAAACTGTTCAATTTTTATTGATTTTTAATTAAAAATAAAGAAAAATATTTAGTTTTTACCTGCATATCTAACACAACACAATGTTTTAATAAAATAAAGAAGAATAAATCTGTAGACAAGGGAGTAATAAATTATTATGGGTCTGAAACAGAAAATCTAGCAGGTTAGTAAAAAAATCATAAATGATGTTTTTCTATTATCTTTGGATTTTTTGTGTTTATTGTCAGCAGCTAGAACTGGATGTTTGTGAACTTTTTCACTATGAAACTGAATAAAAAGTGAAAAAAGGGTTGATAAAAAAAAGAAAACTGAACACTTTGTGTTGAACTTTCCAAATTCAGAAAACTTTCATTTGTATTTTAATTTTGTTTCTTTTTAAGTTTGTGCCATTTTTATATTGTTGAGGCCCACACAAAGTCACTTTGAGCACCACAATTGGCCCCTGACCCACATTTTGAACACCACTGCTCTATAGCAGTGTGTCTAAAGTGAGGCTCGAGGGCCACTTGTGGTTCGTGGACGGATTCTATTCGGCCCCCAACAGCAAATTTGGCCCATAGATGCAGATGGAGACTTTTATTTTGTAATCAGGCTGAAAGTTATTTCCTGTTTCTCACACAGAAAAATGTAAATTACAAGACAAACTGTTTGTGTTTTTATAAACAAATTTTAAGAAAAATTAAGCCAGGAGAGTTTTACTGAAAAGCAAACTAAATCTCTGCTAAACTTGGTTAAATGTAGCAAAACATTTTGAAACAAAGTGACTCAAATCCTGTTCTTAATGCTGAAAATACATTTATTCAATCAAACCCAAAATAATTATTTTTAATAGAGCAAACATGTTAAATCATAATACTAATACAGTGTATTAGAGCCACTGGAGTAAAAATTTCAGAAATTTGCTTGAAAAAAGTGAAATTTTTAGTTTAATAAACATTTTATAAAAAAAAAAAAAAAAAAAAAAGACAAATCACTAAATTTCTGATATTTTGGTGAAAATTGACTCTTCTTTTTTTATCTACAACGATCCTAACACACTGTCGTAAAAATCTATTTAAAGTTTTGGATCTTCAATAAATATCAAGCTACTTTATTTGCTTCTTTTGACGAAACCTTTGGACACCACTGCTCTCTAGTTTAGCTGCTCTCTAGTTTAGCTTTCTGACGAAAACATCCAAACAACAAAATATCTGAAAGGACAAGCTGACACAGGAACAAATGGACTTTCTTTGGACTACTTAGCTTCAACTTGTTCCTAAGGTCAATCTAAAACTCCCAACTTTTTCTCTCTCAGCTCCTCATTCCTCTCTTTGCCTCCTACAGTTTCTTTCTCAAAGGCCGTGTGACAGAAAATGAAGCTTTTCTGTGCTGAGAGGGGAAGAACAAAAGCAGATCCCGCTGATGAGAAGCCTCTCAGACTTTCTCCTTAAAATCAAGAATAAGTCGCCAGGTGAAATCTTCTGTTCTGGGACAAAAGCTGAAAGTGGTTCCACTGCTGGACCCAGAGGTTCAAGCTTTCAGCTTTTTATTAGCAGGTGAAAAAGCAGCAGCTCAAGTGACGCTATAAACTATCAAACCATTAGTTTTCATAAAATGGCTTTAAAAGCATCTGATCCTGACAACATGTTCCCATAGCAACGCAAGTTAAAGGGATTAAAATACTGACATAATGTCATATTCACAATATTTACTAGTTTACGTTCTTGTAAACAAGGTTTTTAGCCACATAAAAAGCCAGATAAACAAATTTATTTTCAGTTTTTCAATTATTCTAATAAGATAAAGAGTTTCCTCAAATCCAGACTAAAATCTACCTGGTTAAAGTTGAACCATAATAAATTAACCCAGGCAAAATGTAATGTTAAACTTTGTGTTTTTATGATGTAAAGCACTTCATGCTGCCTTCTTACTGAAATGTGATTCATTGATTGATTGATTGATATATTTTTGTGAATCCAAACCTACGATTTTTTAACGAATTCACAAATCTCACAGCGATGTTGATTGCATCTGAAAGCCAGAAAAATCCCTTTAGCAGCTCTGACTTTTTGTTTGCAGGTTCGTTTCAGTTTCCTGCGTTTGGCAGAACTTCCTGCTAGCATGAAAACAGTCCAGGGTGTTAAAGGTGACACAAACACTTCCACATTTTCACAGCGCTTCAAAACCTTTTCCATTTTCTTCTGTAAGCCTTTCACATTAAAAGCCTTTCTTCCCTCTGTTTTTATTCATTTCCTGTGTTTCTTCCCCTCCACCCCGTTTCTTCACTGCTCAGTGCTTTAACTCTCCTTTACAATCCTAGCGCGTTTCTACCCTCTTGATTGTTAGCCCCCTGTCGAGTGGGTTGGCAGGAGAGAGACGGCAGCCAGTGGGAGGCGGGCCGGGCCTGCCAGAAAGCATGGCCGCCCCGCCGAGCCGCCGTTGGCCCCGACAACGGCTTATTCACTGCTGCGCACGTGTGGCGTTCACAAAGGGACAAACTGGTCAACCATGTTGGTGTAGCTGACAGCAAACACACCCACAATCCTTACAGCTCTTCACCGCTACGTGATTTATGAAGAAGAAACATTTTGCAAAAACAGAAACCTCAAATCCGCCCAGAGAGTTAAAGAGGAGCTGCTAAAGCAAACGAGGTGGGTTAGCAACTGATGCTGCTGTGGAATATCATCTCTGCGAAGCTACAGAGCTGTTAGCATGTCACAGCAACCTTCTTCAGTCAGAAGCCTCTTCAGATTTGTGGCAGTACTGACTGCTACCTGAGATATTTCCTGTCCACATTTAAAATATCGTCTTCTTCATGACACTTATAGAAAAACAAAATGTCTTTAGTCAGAGGTGACTTTGAATTTACAGCTACCGGAGATCTTTGGTGAATTTTGGATCAAGATGAGTTACAACAGCATTTAAATTTCCTTCTGGACAGATAAACGTTTTAAATTACCTGTGCAGATGAAGAATTTGGACTCTCCAACACTCAACTCCACCTTGTGTAAGGATATGGAAACCTGCAGTGAAGCTGGAAAAGAAAAGAGAATAAATAATGGTTACTGCAAAAAAGATTTGAACAGTACTTTCAATTCTGCAACCAGTGTGCCTTTATATATCTGAAAGTCTTTTATGAAGAAGGTTTTTACACATTTGATTCTAATTGTTTGATGATGTTTGTTCGTTGGATCCGTTGTCTCGCCGCTTGCAGGGACATGATGTGTTTCTGATTTGAAGATTAGTGGGGCAGGTTTTTAACGGAGAGGAATCAGGACAGCAGTCGATAACACTTCTGTTTGAAACACATTCTGGATCTCTGAATCTGAACTGAGAAAGGAAGAAATCTTGTTTTGGAAAGTCGATGCGTAATGGAGGCGAGGAAAAGTTAACTTAAATAGAAGGTAAGTGGACGTCTCTCGTTTCTCCAAAAGGCTTTTTGATTTATAAACTGATGAACCTTTTGGATTGGAGGTGAAACATCTTTAAGAAACAAGAGGATCCACATCCTTATCTCCACTCTTTGGGTCCACAGAAGGAAAATAAATGGCGATTTCCAAATACCAACCAATACGATGTCGAGTCCAAACTATGTCAGCTTCCCAAACTGAATTTTTCAATATGTTCCATGTAAAACAATCATAAAATAGTTGATTTTTTTCATGAGTATTTCCATATATTGACTCAAAATATCCTCATCTGTTATAAAATGTAGACGAACTTATTAGTATCAACACGAAAATAAATTAAAAACATCAAGTAATAATAATAATAAAAAATAATTTATCTCTAAGGGGCAAGTAAATATAAACACATGATGATTAAATAATACAATTAAGTTTTTCAACCAAGTAGAGTTTGTTAAATTATATGCAGTAATAATTATGTTCTTCATAATATAAGTGAGTATCATTTAAAATATTTTATGCAAAGGTTATGTTCCAAATTTTTCCAATGTTTCCAATTAATAGAAATAGTCTTTTTGGCAATGGTTAACACTAAAGCTAATGATTTAGGGTTTGTTGTGACATAATGGGAAGAGATGGAGCCATTAAAAATCTAAATATGCATCAACAACAATACATTCGTCAGACTGAAAATGCCTCCAACACTTCTACATATTCTATTGTAATGGCCACTAAAATGAGGCAATAGATGCTTTTTCACCTGAAAAACACGAAGAATGAGAGTCAAAAGAGCAGCAGAAACCCAGATAAAGAGCTCTTTAACTCTGAGCTTGGTGGAGAGGAGAATGTGTCTTGATGTTTAATGAGCGGTGATTGGCAGCTCTGCATGGAGGAGGTCACTTTAAGGCCAGAGGCTCCTGATGCAGCGCTGCAGTCAACACATCGCTGTCTGGAGCTGGATATTTGATGAGCCTGTCAAACCCCACAGATCCTTTTTTCCCCCAATGTTGGAGCTGCAGTCCTCGTTAGGATCAACATCCCACCACACTCTCGCTGAATAATCAGATTCTA
The DNA here is from genome assembly GCF_019740435.1 of Gambusia affinis. Classification (NCBI taxonomy): domain Eukaryota; kingdom Metazoa; phylum Chordata; class Actinopteri; order Cyprinodontiformes; family Poeciliidae; genus Gambusia; species Gambusia affinis. The sequence goes on along the minus strand of NC_057891.1, from coordinate 3,804,897 downwards.
ATGGATGTTAATTCGCTCCACAACACTGGGAACTTAATAGTAGAGCTCACGGCGCCTGTCAATAATCGGGGAAATGATGAAATCATTATCTGCTGCTTTTCTAGGAGCTGCAGCCTACGGCAGCAACGCTCTCCAGAAATCACTGGCAGCAACCTGCTGTGGCGCAGAGACGCCTATAGATGGCAGTAGATCGGCACTACTGTATGAACATGAAGAAGTACAGGAGCAGGTTTATCAATACTTATGATCATTTTCTGACTCAGATACTCACTTTTTTCTATTGTGTTTGAAAATATATGTTCAATCTAAAGAAATAGAGAAAAAACAGCAACATTATGCAATTTAAAAACGGAAATAGACACTCTTATTTCAGAGAGCCTTGCTGAAGTTGACCCACTTCTGTTACCTGTTAACAGGTAATTAAGTTCAGGATGATTGGACTATAATCCACAAATTCTTCCAACTGTTTTATTCCCCCCAGAAACAAAACTTTATCGGATTAAATTATGTTAAATTTGTTGGTTTGTAACCAAAATCCTGAACATAAGGAAAGATGATGAAGCAATAAATTGACCTGACGCCTTCAGGTCGAGGATGGTGGAGGAGATGCCTTCACTGTGGCTTTAATTCAGGATTTTTTAGTTTTATGTGGTTTTTAGACCCAAAAAATACAAAATAATTTAAAGAGTTCATAACATATATTTTTAATCCTGAACAGCGGTTTTGTTTTTATTGATGTCTTCCTTGTTTTGGTTTAAGAGCTAACTTCAGCCATCATGATCTCAACTAACTCACTGTTTACATTCCTGTAAATGTTTTTCTGTACATTTTTAAAACTCTTCTCAGTTGCATATTTGAATTTCCACACTGCGTGAGAATTGAGATTATTTCTAACCTACCAGTAAGTTAAAATGTTTGTTACTGGGTTCTCAGCTGGTGACTGTATGTTGTTTTTGAAATGTTCTATATAAATAAACCTGATTGGTTGATTTCTAATACATAACATCCTCAAAGCCTGATTGGTTATTCTCCAGAGAGAGATGCATTGTTTCATTGTTTCAAATGAATTCAAGTCCAGTTCTGAGCTTGATTAATCAGGTCTGTTTAACCTCGTGACCTTCCACACTGCCTGCCTTTAACTTAAGGCACATTCCAATCAGCGCTTCAAGTACTTTAAAGGTTTTCAATTATTAATTGATTCGCGCTGTTCACGGTGTGCGTGATTGATCACATAATAAGCTGCTCACTAGAACCTTCAGGTACAAGGAAAAATGAGCCGGGGCTTTTTCTTGTGCTACTTGGTGTGAATAACAGAACCAAGTTAATCCTTTAACTCCCCGATGAGGTAAAATTCACATCCCAGAAGTCGTTACTGCGGCTGAATACGGGGTTTTATACGACTGAGTTTGAAATATGACGAGTGGGAATTTGTTTGTTCTCGCTGTCGTACAAGCAGGCGACGCATATAGACGTGATAATTGCTTCGTTTTATCCAGGCATGGCTGTCTCTGTTCAATCGGCTCATTAAGGCGATCCGGTCAATATGTTATGAGCCTGGTAACAATTATCAGCTCCAATTATTATCTCCTGCGGGAAGCACTGGAGACGAGCAAAAAAAGACCAGAAACAAAAGTATCGATTGCCATTTGTGAAGTGTCAACGACGGCCAATCAGCTTCAGATTCCCAAACAACAATTACAAATGATTAAGTATAATTTCAAAACAAATGTTTATGTTGGCCACAAAGTTTCATGTTTCACATCAAAAAAGCTACAGGTTCCAACAACAAATGAGATTTTTAAACCGTTTTAAAGTCATGTTTAAACCCAGGAGTAACGTCAGTGAAATGTTAGCATATTAGCTTCCACTTAATCTTTAATCACAGTGCAGTTTGAGCAAGTCAACAAATGTGACTGATCATACAGCATTATTCTAGCTTCATAACCACTAATTACTTACATTAGATCAGTGTTTCCTGATTCCAGTCCTCAGACCCCCTGCCTGCATGTTTTAGGCGTTTCCCTTCTGTCACACCTGGATTGAATCTTTGGGTGATTAACAGGCTCCTGCAGGACTTGATGGCTGCAGAAAATGTCATCCAATCATTTGAATCAGCTGTTCTGGTATAGAGGCACATCTAAAACATGCAGGCAGGGGGACCTGAGGACTGGAATTGGGAAACAATGGAATAGATTATCAATTATCTGGTCGTCTTCATCAACATTTTCCTATCAAGATGCTATCATGACACCATGCTAACAGATTTAGACCCAAAGCTTTTTAGCGTAGCAAACTTAGCACAATTTTCCTGCTACTGAATCGTTGGACTGAAAATAAATTTTTTTTCTCTTACCTTTAATTTTCCTCCCTAGCGCCCTCTTGTGTCCCTCCCAGGAAACAATTGAGTGTTGTTGTTGTTTTTTTTTTAAATGTTCTTAACTGATTTATAATTGAATTTATTCATTCTCTCCAAGAACGAGAAATGTATAAAAGAAAAAGGAGTGGTTTGAAGACAAAACCCTGAGGGACTCCACATTAAAGTCTGACAGGATGTGGTTGATGTGAAAGCTGAATTTTACTCAACCTTACTGCAAAAAGGTAACTAAAATTTTCAGAACGGTACAGATAAATATTAAGTTGAATATCAACTTGATTTATTTTTGTTTGTGTGAGCTGAAGGAGAATCTCCTGGTGCTTTTTTATGCCACCTGTCATCCTTAAAGTTGTTTTTAGCAGCAGCCTGAGTCCAAATACTTCACTGATAAGGAAGAAATGTGTCCAATCATCTGCCAGGAAGAGAGGTGTGTGAATATATAATCCTTTTTCTCCATTAGAAAAGCTCAATTAAAGCCACAGCCAAATAAAATGCACCGGAGAGACGCAGCCTTTGTGTTTTCGTAGAGTGTGGGAAGGTGCATGTGTGCTGAATCCCTTTATTTTGAGTGTGTGGGAGGAAGGGAGGGTGAATGCTCGACACACACAGAGCGCTTGGCCCCGAGGCCAAAAATGCTCTGCTTTAATTGTGTGTGATTTTGAGAAGGAATAAAAGGGAATTCTTCCCTTGAACCTGAAGACAGAGAAGCAATAAAGACGAGCAGAAGAACCGGCAGACAAAGAGCAAACGAAGGCAGCTGATAAAATACTAATTACTATGTTTTGTATTCAGCAGAACTTGTGTATCTTATGCGTTTCTTCAGAGGTGTTGCAACGGCAGGAATGATTTGCAGCATGAAATTAGCTTCTGAAACACTTCAGAGTCAGCATTTCTGACAGCTACACTTCACAGTGTGGTCGGGATCTGCAGCTTCTCAGTGGGTAAGTTAAAACAAACTTTCACTAAATTCCTTTGGATTCTTATGGACCTTCAATATTCTGAACTTCTTTTCTGGCTATTTATGGAATCTAACTAAATTATTCATGAAAAATGTGTTGCCTGTTTTTATTAAACTTCTCTAAACCTTTCAGAAAAAAATAAAACAGTTTGGGAAGGTGAAATCCCAAGATGCAATGCTACTCGACACGCTACTGACTGCACATATAGTTTCCTTTGTGCTGATTGGCTGATACCGTAAGAGCAGACAAATGAACTTATATATCAGTATAAATAGTTTCCACTGTGTATATTAATACATAAAGAGGAGTATTTGGTGTTGTAAAAAGCAGTTTTAAGTGTTTTCAAATATTAGAAGGTTTCAGCTTATTCACTAACAGTTACAGTTTTCCTGCAAAAAACTGAAATAAAAAAAAAATCTTGTCAGAGATTAAAAGCCAGAATCAGAACTGAACATGGAGAAGCAGCATCCAGGTTTCTACACTCCTATAACGTGGAACAAACTTCCAGAAAACTGCAAAGATGCTGAAACACTGATTTGTTCAGAGTTGCCTCTGATCAGCAGTAAGTGGACGGATTAACTGATGATTTGATAAAATAGTTGCAGTTTAACAAAACTGGTTCTTGTTTTTATTTTTATGATGTGAAGCTCTCTGAATTATCTTGCTGTTGATATTTACTACACCAATAAACTTGATTTAACAATAAAGACAACCTTTCTTTAAAAAGCACCTGTCAGACAGCATGAAGCAGGAGGACGTACATTTTAAAAAGATTCAAAATCCGATGATTTTGAGGTTTTAAACTCTGACCTGGTCATTTTGGCTCGTTTGTAGCCACACCAGTGGATTCCCAGAGTTCATATTTCTATCCCTCCAACTCACCAACCTGCTTTCATGCTGCAGAGGAACTGGGAGTGAGGGAGACAGCTGGCTCTACTCAGCCAACCATATCCAATTGGAGCAACATACAGTAGCGAAGGCTCAAACAGAAGCCAGAGCTACCTATTATCTTCCACTCTCTCACACACCTTCTCTGTATCTCTGCTTTCCACTCTCCAGCTGCTTCACCATTTATGTCTCCCTCCTTAAGCCTCTTAAGCTCTAAGCTGCAGAGGCCTTGATGGACCTCATGCAGCGACGTGCGAACACACAGATGTGTGCTTTCAGACAGATGTGTAATCTTTTTATAATTAGCACGGAGAGGCAGCTTGATCTTATCTAGCAGGTGGTTAAAACTGTAGGTTTTGCTCATTTTCATACGTCTTTATAACACAGGCAACGTTTTTATCGACGCGAATGTGAGCTTGGATTGTTCCCAATGAAAACATTCAACAGCAGATTCTACAGGAACCAACAATGAATGAAATATGTTGTACAAATGAACTTGACTGATTGATTTATTGAACAAAGAGTGGATAAAAACAGTAAAAATCTGTTTTATGGATTTTTAAATACCATTAATTGGAATTTACTGCAGCTATGATAAATCAAAATCTCACCAGGATAAAAATGTATCACGATTGATGATAAACGACACAATAAATGCTCACCCTGTTAGAAAAGATTGGCTCATGAATTAACCCTTAAAGATCTGGATGCCTGGCAGACAGTGAAGTCTGGGTCAAAGGGCATTTAAGGGAAAACTATTGAGTTTCAAAGCAATCAGAGAGAGTAAACAAGGCGTCTCACATGCTACCTGCAATCAGAGCGTCTTGATGCCAAACAAGACAAACAACAGAGAAACGTTGTGGAGGGAAAATATTCCTGGATGTCCCGTTTAAACAAACAGCCTGCAGAATATCCTTGTTGTTTTCTCATAACCTCTGTCTCCTTTATCCTCCATCAAAAGAGATGATTTCTATTCCAGATTATGAATAAACTGGGGCCTCACACTGTGACAGAATAAATCACATTTTCTTGGATATTGGCTTCATATTTATGGAAACACAGGGAAAAATAGGGCCTGTACACACTGGTGAGAGATAATACTGTTATCCGCATTCCCTTTTCAAAAACAGAATCATGCTTCACAGGGTATCAGGCAGGAGCTCCGACTATCTGGGCTCTGAGTCCTGAGTCTAATCTATTAGTCTTATTTTCTTATCTCTGTCGCCCTTTCTTTTCTGCTCCCATTTCTCTCCTTACGTCACCAATCTCTCTCAGGGGAAACCTAGAATGTATTATGGTACAAGGAGACGTAACCTTTTATTATTCTGGGAAATCGGACAAAACTTCTGTCTTTTAGGTCAGTTGGAATGACCAAAATCATTCCTACTAGTTTAATCCCAAACATAAAGCGATTTTAAACGATTTTATTTTTTAGCTTACTGTCTCACAGCTTTTTCTTCTTCTGCTCATTAACTGCTCCTTTGCAAAATCAAATCTAAATGAGCACTAACTGAAAAATAAACCTAATCAACTGTAGCTTTTGTTTTAATAGTGGTAAAGAAAGTCACCTATAGATTGAGTTGGAAGTCAAAGAACATTTTAATTCAATCGGTTATTATCTATCACCATATGAGCTTCAGAAGATGGACTGTAGGCATGTTTGATGTCTGAGTCTCATTTCCTGCAACAGTCAAATCAATAAGAGTCTGGAGACAATGAAGACCAGCTGAGGTGGGCGAGATGTTTACGTCTGATGATCTGTGAGAACTTGTGAATAACCAGGCATTCAAAAATAAGCCAGCGCTGCATATTGATCTGGTGGGAAGCTGAGCTGATTACTGTAGGCAGACCAACCCAGGCTTCCCTCTCCTAGCAGGGATACTCAATAGAGTCTGCAAAGAGATTCAGTAATAAAACTCCAGGCCTCGGAGGCAGAATTTGATTTTCTGAGAGGAGAGTCGAGGTTCACGGCTGACAGGTTAGAGAGCGACTGGCCGACGTAAAAGAATATGAACCGAGCTAATTGAAATTCATTCCTGCAAATATTGAAAAATCACAATGATGAGGAAGAGAAAATTGATTTTTAATGTCTTCACAATCAGACGTTTACAAACACAGTGATTGCTGTTCCTTTAGATGATGCCCAGATGATGATGTCATGGCTTTGGAAGCTTCTGATTGGCTAATTGGCAAGAACATTAATGTCACCATAGAAAAACTCAGAAGCTTTGAGATCAGTTTGAGTAATAATCTGATTTTAGATTAAGAGAAACTCTTTACAAAAAACCTGATTAATCACTAGATTTATAAGTTTTTGCCAGAAATTGACTTTTTGTTTTATCTACAACGGTCATAAAAATCTCTTTCCAGTTTTGGATCTACAATAAATAAAAGCTTCTCTACCTGCTTGATTTTAGGTTGGATTTTTTTTACCTGCAGCTTCTTTTGAATGTACAGTTTTGGCTCATGCAACTAAATGTTTGGACTCTTTTCAAGAGAGGTGAAGGATTTTGTTTGGCAGTCAAAAGTTAAACTACGGTTAAAAAAATGCAACAGCAGCTAAAACTCAGTCAGGTTTCACACATTTAGGGAAACGTTGATGCTTTTATTTTGAGTTTTTGTGTGTGAATAGTTTGTTATGCAACATTTGGGTTTTCTTGTTTCAGGAACAGTTTGTGTTGCACTTTGTGTTGCTCTACTACATAAAACCCAAATGAAACCTTCAGACTTTGTGGTTGTGGTCACTCTGGGTTGGTCGCTTGAGAACTTCCATGCAGCAGACGGAGCAGCGTGTTTTAAAGGCTGACCTCAACAACCACTGTGGACACATTTTACTGTCACAGATATTCAAGTAGAACCATGTTCACACTCTGCTGCAAAACGATTCTGCATACTTTCTTTCTCAAACGGCCAAACCTCACTTGGAGTGGAGATTGTTGAATTTGCTCTCTGTTACCTGGATCAAAGGTTAAAAATAAATACCACCCATGCCAATTTTCCTCTGACACGAACATTAAATCCTCCTTTGTGCCTAAAAGTGGTTAAAAATCAAATATTCACACTGTTCAAAACAAGGACATGCAATTTGTCTGTCTTGGCGCTAAAGATATGCTCAATTTAGCTTTCATCTCCAACCAGGAGTCGCTCACTGTTTGGTGAAAAAAAGAGGCTATTATTTAGTCCCAGCATGCCAGTCAGGCTCACTTTGACAATATGTAATTGTACCAGTCAGACCGCCCCGAGTACCACTGACTGTACAACACAAATGAGTTCTGTAACACCCCAAAAACGGGAAAAAATCCAACTTATCCCAACATGTTTTCAATAAACTTTGATGGTCTGATGTTAGACGGAAAAGGAAGGAGGGGCTTAGTGTCCTTGAGTAACAAGCAAACATCTTTTTACGAGTTTTTCTTGTTTAGTTTGCATGTTTACTGCCTGGTTATTGTTTTTAACCAAATCCTACACTTCCTGTTCCACCTGCTGATGCAAACTGTCAATCATATTTTTCATCCTTTTAGAAGAAAACTCCATGAATATTCAGATCTTCCTCACAGATTTCTGTCTAATCCAGGGTTTCCCCCAGGCAGCGGATTATAAACCTGCCGGCCACCAGGCTTCACTTCTTCCCCACCAGGCTAACATTTTTAAATGTTTTCATTTTTTAAGACTTTATAGTTGGTGTTCAGGTATTAATCTTTCAATAACACATAATTATCAAGTGATATTTTCATATTTTCTGTCAACTTTAAGCATTTTTTAACTCAAAAACAGGACGGATGAATGACTGCCGTAGCGCCCAACCACAGGGCTTCGCAGGTTTTATGGGGGAAACCTTATAATTTTATTATTTGTTCAGAATTTCATTTGATTAAACAACAAAAATGTCCTCAAACTAAAACAGGTTTCCTAACTCTGGGTTTTTAGTGACTTCTCTTAGCGTTTTGCTTTTTAAGTGAATTTATTTGTCAAAACATGTTTGTAGCAACCAAGCTACAAAATATTCACCAAGTTGAATGTTTTACCTCTTTATTGCTTTTACTAATCAATAATGTTCAGAAAAATTTGGCTTTTTTGTCAAATGAAAAATGTGAAAACTGATTTCTAGAAAATAAGAACAAAAATATGTAACATAAAATGTTCACCACCTTAAAGTGACTGAACTAATTCAACAGTTCAGTTGTTGCAAATCCAATTATTCATTTAACAACATTTGTCATTATTTTTGTAAAAATCACTTCTTAATTTGATATTTAAAGGTTTTTATACCATTTTTGTCAAAAAAGCCACTTTTTGTTGATCACAATTGATTTGTAAAAGCAAAATCAATAAAAGTTGTACATTTATTTGGTTCAAACTGGGAAAACCTTCAAAATGTTAAGAAATTATGTTTAAATTACTGCTGTGCAATTTTAGATCCACAGAAATTACTAATTTTTTCAAAGAGAATTTTTTTATTTACACAAACTTCCCATATTTTGTCAAAAACAGATTTTTTTTTGCAAAGCAGAAACTGAACCTTTACATTGATTTTCAGTAATATATCTTTTAAATTAAGGACTGTTGTCGACTTAACTTTGCTTCTATTTCAAAACATTGAACAGAAATAGTGAAGGTTGTGCAAAATTATAATCCAACTGCTTCTAAAGTGTAGTTTTATTTAAGAGCAGAAAGCCTTCAGGACCAATAAGCGGCTAAATGAAGACAGCAGAACAACCTTCAGCGAAAAGATTAAGAGACAAATCTCAAGCCTTTAGAGAAAAATCCTTTCAACAAATGAACTTAAAACTGAAAATAAAAAGTAGATTTCCATGAATAAAATAAAAAGGAGCATCTCAAGCGATTCCACATGGAGTAGATCAATCATGCTTTGGGCTTTGGTGCAGCCGTTGGCATACTGAACATGTCAGGGCTACAGAGACAAATGAGTTCAATTTAACACCAGCAAATACTGGAAGCAAACTTCTCTCTGCACAGAGAACAGAAGCTTCACGCGGCCAGGGAGACGAGGAGCAGCAGAAAACTTTTACTGTCATTCCTGCTGAACGGTTAACGTCACGATCAGACTGGATTTGAAAAAGAAAACTTTAAGAAACACAACTTTTAAAGTAAATATGTACATCGATCGTATGTTCTCTTGTCTTTCCCATTGGAGAAATGGGACTTGTTTACATCCAGGGAAACAGGAAGAAGTCATGATTTACATGTTTTACTTATTTTATGAATTTCCACACATCTTTAACAGACGTGTGAATAAATCAGAGCAAATCATCTCCAAGAGTTTAAATGTCAAGGTTGGTTCTGTAAAACAGGTCCAGCTTGAACAGTCGGGTTTCTGCATCCTGAATAAAAGATGCAATTGTATTTGTTTCCTTCCTTGGCGGAGGGACGATGGTTGCCGTGGGGGATTGGACTGGCACGGCGGTGGATTGATTATCCTCCTGCCACTTCCTGCCATTGGCAGTGATACGGCCATTATCTCCCCCTATGGATTAATTCAGTCACAAAGGAGAGGTCAGCGGCTCCAGCCGGGCCGCAGAGAATAGACTCCGGGGATTATGGGAAGGGGATTCAAAACGGTCCTTATTTTTGGATTTGCTACAATGAAATTGAAAGGTTTGAGGTCGACTGGCTCCCTAATTGGAGGCCACGTCTCAGGACAATAGCAGCCCGGATTATTAAGACCACGCATCCCGGCTAAGTGAACTGAATGGGATAAAGCTCTCCCTGTAGTTTAGGAATGAACTGTATTGGATTTTAAATCCAACTTATGCTGAACTGGAAATCAATCCGCAGCAAAACCAGACTCTGAATAAAAGACGTTTGAGTTTTGTAAAACTTGACTAGCTTTTCAGTTCAGGAAAAGGGATTAAAGTGACGATGTGACGGGTCAAGATTACAATTCATCCACTTTCCTCACAGTAAAACTTTTCCAGCATCACATTAAAGTGGAGTTCATACAAAAAACTACAGCTTTATTTCACTATTGATGATATTTATTACATTCCACAGCAGGAAAAAGGTAAAATTATATATATATATATATATATATATATATATATATATATATATATAACAATTTGAAATGTTTCTATAAAAACGCTAATTTAACCATTTCAACAACATTATTTAATGTATAAATTGAAGGTGATGAAAAACTCTTGGAGCCTTTAGGAATAATAAACAGTCATTACACTAAAAAATCCAAACACTGAAACAATCAGATTAAATGCTAAAACAGATTATAAACCAAAAAGTCACAAAAAAATGTCAGAAAATTTTTAATCTAGTAAATAAAAATAATTCTGGTTTTTAAAACAAGAACAGTTTGGTTTGATTCAACTTCAGAGTGAGAAAAAAAAAATTTACACTTTCTTCAAGAATTTTACACACTGTAAAACATTTGAGCTGCATTTAGTTTAATTTATTTGACTTTTTAAGCAGGTTTGTGAAAGACAAACTTACATTATTAAGTTTTATTAACTTTTTATTAATTTTATCTAAAAGTTCAATAAACTAGAGTGTTTTGGTTAGCACTTAAAAAACTGGAAGAAGAAAAAGACAGGAGTGGGAATTATTTCCCAGAATTCTTAGCAACATGTTTTTGTATTCTGGGGTGGAAGTGTCTCACATTGATCTGACTCGTGTTTATTTTAACATCTTGTTCACATTACACATGTTTAATGTCTGATAGTTTAATAAAATTTATTGTCAGATCAGGAATTTTGTTTATGCAGTTTGAAACAAGAATTTAAATTATTCTAAAGTGAAATAAGTGGTTATTTTAACTTGATATTGTGAGTGAAAATAACTAGAATAAGGCAGGTATTTTTTTGATATTGTGAAATAATTATTTTGCTTAAATTGCAGCATTAAGTTAAAAGTCACAATTCCAGATTAATGAACTTAAAAAACAATGTTTAGACATTGTTAAATCAACTTCATGAGTTGAAATAAAATTTCTTGTAGAATTAAATTGTATCTTAAAGGCAGCAGGTTGACTGTCATTTCCAAGTTAAACCACCTTCAGATGTTCAAGCTCTTTTCAAACTTTAATTAACACCTCAATGAAATTCAAAGATTTTCAAGGATTCCTGCAGAAACTACAGTACAGATCCTGCATGATCTGCTGGTGTTGAACATAATTTGATGTTTCCAATGAGGAAAAAGACCAATAATGAGGACAAGAGATAAAAAGAAGTCATAGCCTCTGCTAATGTCATCCTCCTCTGATCTTAAGATCAGGGATTCAAAGGCTCCCCCTGTTTTATTCACTTCCCAGCTTGTTCAATTCCTCCCACCCAGCACACTTCTATACTTCTATTTCCCTTTGCTGCTATCACCTTTAATTTTACTCAAGAGAGCCTTTCATCTTTTTTCTTTTCTTGCTTCATTGTGCAATGAATTGCCCGTTCACCTTTTCTGTCAGACTCCTTCCAGATATCGTGTCTCTTTGTTCCTAAACTCAGTGACGGTTTCGGCGGACGTGACAGACGCTGCCACCAACCGTCGCCATGGCACCGGCCAACGAGGAATTTGAACCGGCCAGTCGGAACGGCCATCGTGGAGTTACATTATGCCAGAGTAAATATTAGTGAATCCAGCTCCTGCCAGGACGGATTCAACACCAATAACATGCAGAAGCACCATTAACGGTTACATTAGGTCATCAGAAAAGATAGAAAAAATCTAAATTTTTTTCATTTTTCTGTATTTAATTGGACCCAAATGAAGGAAGAAGGCAGAAAACATTGTTAAGCCTGGCAGGCCACCAGGCTTAACAATGTTTATTTACTACAGGGGATTTGACTTCTGTTACAAGTCAAAGAGTTTCTGGTGAAACGGTTGGAAGCACAATGACATCACAGTACGGTAAATATCTGATTTAATTTTTAAATTCACCAGAACTCGGTAACCGCTGCCTGTCTTCACCGAACTACACGTTAACAACATCAGCAAATAATCTGACAAGTCATGGATAAACGATCCGAAAACGTTGGACAATTTAATCAGCATGAAACAACTGAGGCACGAGAAATTATATTTCTTTTAATTGTATGTTTGGCTTTTGTAAAATTTACAATATGTGTCAATATGTGTAGCTAATTTGTCAACTTTGTACTTTTTTTTACTCAAAAACAGGTTAGGATGCTGGATCCTGCCCTGGCTCACCCTGCCACCGGGCTTAGAAAAAAAAACAAACAACTTTTAAAAAAGCAGCAAGTGACACAGGAAGATCTGAGCATGAGTCAGTCTTCAAACAGTCCAGAAGAAGCCTCTGACTGAAGACTGTCACCCTATGACAGTCCCAGAGTATCCTCTCCTTAAATTGTTAGCTAGCTCTGCTAATCCAGCTCATTTGCTTTTGCTGCTCCTGTTTAAATCTCTGGAAGTGTAGAAACTCTTCCTGCTTCCTGCTCTGCATCCATAACTCCTCTGGGATTCAACAATTCAGGAGTTCTTTGAGCTTTTTGAGAAGCCACTCGGCAGCTGAGCTGTAAAAGCCACACCTTGTTGCCACGGTTACGCATTAATAGCAACTACCCATCTGGAAAAATAAATCAGAACTAATGCAACAGAGATATTCAACTTTTACTAGATTTAAACCACTTTTTCACTCAGATGACGGACACTTTAAAGGTTATTTCAGGTGCCCGAAAATGTGGACTGGATCAGTAACTGGATCTTAAAACAGGAGACTGACACTAATGGGCATGTTAGCGGTTCTGCTGCAGTTCATCTGTCAACCCAAATGACTGGTTTGATGAGTTGATAGCTGCTTTTATAGCTGCAGTCGAAACAGATCTGCTAGATCAGTTACACGGCGTCTACAGTAATAACGTCCATCTCTCTGGTATTTCACGACGTACTCCACCTATTAGCAGGAAGTACCTGCTAATACCTGGGGTTACAGTAGGAATACTGACGTTGTGATGGTTCATCATGTTCTCTCTCAGATCTCTCTTTTGGAAAGACAACAGTGTTCAAAGCTGCCAAGGCTGCAGCATTAAGCAGAGAAGCAAACAGCTACATTACCTCCAACATTTATTGGGGGCTGATGAAGGCTTCCATTAAGTTAATGGATTATTTATAACAGCAACAAAATGCTCATATGAGTGTAGCAGTATTGAAGAGGATCATAAATCCTTTCAAAAGAAGCTTGTAGTTTGAAGGGAACCCTCTAAAGCCTTGCAGTGTGTTTTTAAAAGCCCCTCCATTGATCCTCTTTATTCAAGCAATGGATGTTTTTCTAGTTATGTTTAAAATTTTGTCTGCAGTTTTTCACTTTGCTCACCAGTAAAGATTAACATCATTGTTTGCTTGATACTACAGTTTAAATTGCAGAAATTTCAAAAGGATTATTTGGATTTTTTAAATGTGGGCTTCTTGGGGGTAGTTATTAGTAGTCAGCGTCTTTTCTGCACTAGTGAGAAAAATATTGCAGAATAGATTTCAGTCTAATAAAATAACTTAAATAAATATATTTCCTCCTCTAACAAGCCAACAAAACAAAGAAGAAGAATTCAGGTTAAATTTTTTAAAAATCTTATTAAATGTAGTTACTTTGTGCAGCTTAAAGATTTAAATCTCAGTTTTCTATAATTGATAGAACTGCTAACTAATTGATTAATCATTAACTGGACTAAACAGACTTAATAAAAGTCTACTGCTGAAAGAACTACACCCTCAGAGGAGCAATTAAGCCAAAACTGTACAAAATTTCTATACATTTTGCATTTAAGATAAAAAAAAAATTCTTTGTGTGTAAATATGTTCTACCCAAAAGTGTCAGTGAAGCTTCCCTGGTTCAAATTTAGCAAATTAGCACCTTTTATTAATTGTTTAAATCAACATGTTTATTTTAGAAGTGTTATTTTAGCTGTTTTTGCATTATTTGCTCAAATTACAAAGAAATGACAGCTTGTTGCCTTTAAGGCAAAAAAATGTTTATTTTCTTAATTATAAAGGAATTTCCATATTTCAATGTAAACCACAAGTATCTTGAATGTACCAGTGTTTTTTTTAGTTGATTAATCGTCAGAATAATCGATAATTAGTTCTTGTTTTCTGTAATACAAGCCTTGTGGAAAACCTGCAGACTGGTTGATGGACAGCAGATTAAAGAATGGACAGTCAGATGCCTTCAGGCGTGTTTTAGCTGTCATCCACCATAAGTAGGACACAGCTTAATGGGATAATTAATAGGCTGACAGAGTACTGTATGTGGGGATACGGTACATGCATGCTGAAGGATTTCTCCAAACACGGCAGTAAGCACATTAAAGGAGGATCTGTCACTGAGCTGCTGGGCGAGAACAGCAGCTCTCTGGCCCTCCGCCGCTGACGGATGATAGCTGCGAGTTTCTATGCGTCCACCGGCTCGACTCTGCATGGCTTTCAATTAGAACTGTCAGGACATGCACTCAATGAGATAAAGGTGGGCCAACACATCAGCATGCATGGAGGAAAGCATCCCTATAAACCATTACCTCTGACTCCAACTGTACTTCATGCATTCACATAATACTGCATTACATAAAGAAATGCTGAAAACATGTATATCTGTCTGTATGGGAGCAAAGCGTGAGATTATGCCCATGTCAGAGGTAGAACTGTAGCTCACTGCGAGGATCCCAACTTAGATAAATGTCACTGCTGCAGCTCCAAAGACAACATATCCCCCGGCTTTAGAATTAGCATATTCATTATTTAACTGGGGAGCAGCTGGCTAATTGGCAAATGAAATGCTTTCAAATAATGTTCACATGAGAAGCAGAATTTGATTAAACTGAACCTGGGGAAAATACCAACAAAGAACGGAGGCGGAGGAACGGAGTTTGGAAAAGGCTGGGAAAGTTTGGAATGACGAGGTTTGGATAACTGTGGAAAAATGGTTTGGAAAACATCCGTCCGTCCGTCCGTCCGTCCGTCCGTCCCTCCATCCATCCATCCATCCATCCATCCATCCATCCATCCATCCATCCATCCATCCATCCATCCATCCATCCATCCATCCATCCATTGGTCTGTCAACCCAACCCCCTAACAGTCTATCCTACTCTCTCAATCCATTCATCCGATTTCTCCATCATCCATTCATCTATCCTAATTCTACACTTTTTGTATCCATTTGTTTGTTCATCCATCCATTTATCTCTCCTTCTCTCCATCCATCCTATACTTTGTTGAGTTATCCTACCATTTGTCTGTCCCTCCACCTATCTATCTATCTATCTATCTATCTATCTATCTATCTATCTATCTATCTATCTATCTATCTATCTATCTATCTATCTATCTATCTATCTATCTATCTATCTATCTATCTATCTATCTATCTATCTATCTATCTATCTATCTATCTATCTATCTATCTATCTATCTATCTATCTATCTATCCATTCTTTCCCACCTCTTTCTCCCTCTCCAGCAATCCATCTGGCCTTCCGTTCATCCATTTTCTATCTATTCATACGTCCTTCTGTTCGTTTATCCGTCTGTTTATCTTTCATATATTATGTCATTTATTCATCCATCCATCCATCTTTCTTTCCAAACACCCTACTCTGTCTTGTTCATTCATCTTCCCATCTTTTCTCTCTCTCTCCATCCATTCAACACTTCCTACCATTTTTCTATCCATTCCTTCCTCTTTCTTTACCTCCCACAATCCTGTTTTTTATCTGTTTATCCATTCCTTCATATCCATCCATGTAGCTATTAGCTCATCCATGCATTGTTTTGTCCAATCAACCAGCCATTTATCCTTTCATCCCATCCGATTGTTCATCTTCTGCCATCAATACATAGTAAAACTGTGTATAAGGCCTAAAATTCACATAAAACTTCTGAAAATCCATCAACTTTCTTCCCCAGACATCTATAATCAAACCCAGAATCAGGCTGGTTCTGGGTTATGAGCAGAGCGCCAGATCACGCCATCGCTTCCTTACTGCAGACGTACCGGTTTTTCTGTGCCTTGGCGCAAATAAAGCAGATCAAAGTGAGCTAAAAAAGAAAGCATCAAAACAAACTCATAATGTCTCTGTTGTTAACCGTATGCTGTTGAAAATGAGAAGTATATCACTGCTGCGTTCTGGCACAAACAGTCTCATTTTTATGCACTGCCAAAGCCAACTAGGAGATGTCAGCTTTCTAAATCAGAGAGGAGGGATGGTGTGAGGGGGGGCTGGATATACGCTCATAAAAATGCCCCCACAGTTCTCGTCTCTGCTCGTTCGAGTTAATGACACACACTCTCAGGCCATATATCAGCGTCTGTTTGATCCTGGTTGAGGATATTAAACTTTGATGGTTTCCCACAATCACTAGTTCCCGGCGTTTCTTTGCAGCGGACGGCGTGGGGTTCATTCAATATGTGCGCCTGGCTGATAGTCAACAGGAAATGACTCATAATTGGATCCAAAGGCCAATTCGACAGTTTTTCACTGGTTGTCATCCTCAACAAAAGGTGATGACTGTCGGCAGGAGATTGTCAAAAGGAGAGGCTGTTGAAACGCCTGGATCAATGTGTAGCTGGATTTCAGCAGCTGAGGCTGGTAGTTCATCACTAAACACCAGCTGGCAGCTTCCTAAGAGCTTCCCAGTAGAGTGCATGTACCCTAGCTGTGGTGCCGTGGATATAATCAGCGCTTGTCATGCTGAAATGACTGCATGGCTCTTTCTGAGCCACAACAAGAAGGAGAAGAACTAGTATGAAGCTGTGACAAGTGACAACCTGTCAAGAAAAAGAGGAAAAAGCATATTGATTCAAGCTGCGAGACTCCAAAGGTAACTTTCACTGTTCCTGCAAAACTTTATGATATTCTGAAGCAAATAATTTCCCCCACTTGTTGCGAGTTAATCAACTGAACACAATCAAAGACAATAATGTATGTCTAGAAAGTTTCCCAGCGGGGAAAAAAAAATACTTTTCACAAAAAATAAGTTTGAAATATGCGCAAAGCCTTCTGGGAGTCACTTGCGAAAGTTCTCCAGGTTCCTCCAAAGAGCATTCAAGTGTGTCCCAAAACGAGAAAAATTCAAAGATTGTACCAAACACACCACGGAAAATGAATTTTCAAACACAATGTGCACAGAACAAAAAACAATGCTTGCTTTTTGAAAGCTAACAATACCACTCAGGATCCAACGGGATGCAAATAACTGCACTGAAATCTCTCTTTCTTTGGAGCATTTTGTCAACAAACCACTAGAATAATGTCGTCTATTAGACTGGAGTGAAAACTGAATGGAATCCTGTGGTTCAGTTCACTCAAACAGACTCCAATTGAAAAGTCTCAGTGAAGCGTGTCAGTCCTTAAAGCATCCAATCCAGAGTTAGAGAATCCCAGCCACCTAATTTCAGTTTAATTATATGCATTACTCATAATAACCTGGTCTGGTGTTTTGCTTTTGCTATTTGTTTTCCAATTTCCAACTTTCTCTTTGTTTTTATATGCTTACTGATGGGTGAACATTCTCTATGTCTGACTGTGATGAGCCTTGTGTTGCCCACTGAATGTATATTTTCCACACTATCTTTGGCAAAAAGGACCAGTGGTAACATTCAGAGATGGAGTCCCTGCTGAGAAAAAAAACCTTAGTCTCTTTAGTGGCTTGAGTTGCTTTTATCCCTCTACTGTTGGCATTGATAATGGTGTTTGTTGCTGGACCACATGGGTGCGTGGGATGGTGGGGTTGGAAACGGGGGGTAAAAAACAAGCCTCCACAGCTGCACTAGTGGCTTGACAACAATGAGCATCCTGGGCGGCTCTGACGCAGTGCAACAACTGTTTGAGGATAAAAAAGCAGCAATGAGTCAAGAGAAGGCATCCTGGCTTTCTTTCTTGTTAGCATTGGGAATGAGCTGCAACATCAGGGAACACTAGGGAAGCTGTGATGTAGAGGTTTTGTTGATAACATGCAGATGGAATCACATTCATAAACTGTTGCAAATTGTTTCTTTTTCTTACTGTCTGACCGTCAATCAAAGTCAACTTTTTCTGTTTTGGATCAGAAATTTGAGACACAACCTCAAATTTACTTACATTTAAATGTTCATTTTTAAACACTATGACTTTTTGTTCTCTCAATAGTTTGACAGAAATTTGGCCCATTTCTCCTAACAGGTGGCTTTGCTTTTCAGCTCTTCTCACTAATTTCCTATCGGATTGAGATTCATGGTTGCAACCAAAACATTGTTGTCCTTAAGTCACTTTGTTACCACATCGTCCGTCTGGTCGACTTCCTGGCTGATGACTTTAGACTTTGCTTCAATCTTTCCTCAGGATGTCATTTATTTGATTAAATGCAGCAAAACAGCTCTAAAAAATGAACCTCAAAAGTTGGGATTTCCTTCCAAGGCTGACGACTGCTCCCCGTTTTCCAAACCTTTTTGTTTCCATCCAACCACAGGACAAATCTCAAGAAATTAAGGTTCTTCACCCTGAGGGTTGTTGTTTCTGTAGTCATGGCTTCTTCCTGATTGACATGTTTCACTGTAGTTACTGAAGTTTCTTTTCTTTTGTTCTGAAGTTGGTTTCCACATTTTCAATCCGTTCACCTTCAGGCATCTAAAAGTCGTACCGGAGGATAAACCAAACCTGTGGAAGTCCACATTTCTCTTCCTGATACTTACTATTCTTGGTGTGCTGCCTGTTTTTTTCATAGTGTATGTAAATAACAAACTTTGTGTCAAAAGTCTTTATTGGCTGTTGTTTACACCAATAAGAGATAAAATGACTTCCTTAGGAGTAAAAAGAGGTTTCAGTTTCCCTCTCGTCCCTCGTTTCACCTCGGTGTTAATTAGCTGTTGTTTCTCCATCGCTATCAATGGCGCAGCCTGTTTAATTATTCATACTGAGCCCATTCTTTCTCCCATTGTTGTCTGCCTAGTTGTCTTATTTTAAAAAGGAAAAAGGAAAACATGTATTGTAAGAAGGTGCCTGATTGTCTGAACTTGGATGTATGTTTGAGCACCACTTGTGCTCTAAAGGAGGACCAACCAGAGACCCTTGCCTTTTAGCATGATAATGAGTCGTGGGAACATATTTCATCTCTGCAAATACTTTGATATGTTTGTTTTGGTGCTAAAGGAGGGCTGCGGTTATGAATGATGATGTGGCACGCATGCAGGCGATGAATAAATAACAGAGTATCACAGGGGAGGCCTAGATTTTCATCCTTTTGATACGCTCTACCTTCTTTCACCATCATCCGTCTCCAAAACATCCCAATGCCTCCCGATGTTCCTCTTCTTCTCCTTTCCATCTTATCCTTCTTTGCCACCCCAACACCTCTTTCAGGTTTCCTTTGTTTCCATAGTAACTAGGTCTTGTCCCATGTATTCTTCTCTTGTGGCAGCTTCCTTCCCTGCTGCTGGAAGAGTATCATTCTTTCCAAACAAGCAACAGCCCGCAGCTTATAAAATCTCACAGATATCAGTCCCATATTAACCTTTATATGTTGCATATAAGCACATATCAACTGAATGTGCAATTTTGGTGTTGCAGGACATGATATGCAAGGATCTCTTCTGAATTCTGAAATCAAAAACCAGCACTTACCTTCAATTCTTGAGGGAAATTAAATAATCTACATGATATTCATCAGGCAGAAGATTGAAATCAATGTAGAGAACCACAAGGGAGAAGATGCTGCTGTTAACGTTGACATGAAAACAAGCAGCGTTGCTCAGAAATAAAGATCTGACTTTAAAATATTAGGGTTTTACATTCATCCCTTAATTGTGTTTGATATTTATTTCATACAGTGCAGGAGATGCAAGCATGTGGAAGCTGTGATTAATTAACAAATTCTTACTTACAATGATGGCCTGCTGCCCTTTATCCAGAAAGGGCAGCGCTGCCAAGGAAAGTTAATGGATGGGATGCAAGACGTGCTTCCAGGCAGCGAAAATTGATCCAAGAATCGAGTTTGTGTGTTTGAACCAAGGTACAGATCGGCGCTCTGATGGGAAATTTTGTATGTGGTTAAAATAATCAATGGCTTAAATGAGGCCACAGCGACCACGTGATCAGCACAACACAAAAACACTGACATTCAGAGCTCAAAGCGCGAAGCTCACCAGAAAGACCGAGCCATGCTCTCCAGAGGGCCGTCATGAAATCAGCCAAATGAAGTGAATATGCAACTAGAGAATCACCATTAATGACGCAACAAAACAGCATCAGAGGTAAAATCAATACAATTAGACGAATGTTTAACACCTAATGTACAACTCTAAGGTTTTCATGCTCAATTTAACCTTTTGAGGGTTTCCTGAACAGTAATGTTTACTGTTCGCCAGGGTTAGCATTGCTAACCTATCTTAGCTTTTTCAAAACCTTTTTAAGACTTCATAGTTGGTGTTTAGGTATTTAATCTTCCAAAAATACATAACTATAAAATTCTATTTTCAAATTTCCTCTCAACTTTAAACATTTTTTCACTCAAAACCATGGCGGCCGTCTGGATGAATGACCGCTTTAGCACCAGGCTTAGCAAGTTTTCTGGGGGAAACAGTGAACCAGATCACAATCAGACTTCTCTGTGAAACATTTCTGACCCCAAAGAGACCCGCATGCACAGAAGAAGAATGACACAGCACTGTCACGTCTGCATGACTGAATAATTTTAAAGTAATTCAGAGTCAAAGTCAAAATGATAAAGCAAAAGAAGCTTATAAAAAGAAAACGAAACTGGTAGCAAAGGTATTTTCTGGAGCTTTGACTGCAACGTCTGCTCTGCTGCCACAGAACCAAACATGGAGAAGCAGCACCACAAATTTCAAGAAAACTGCGAAACAGCTGGAATACTGAGTTCCTTTAAGTCTAAACTATCTTGTTAGAGTTGCTTTTGGAACATAATAAATGAAACATTAATCAACAATCTGATGTGTAACGACTGCAACATGTATTGAATGCGCCTATACCAATAAAATTTGATTGATTGATTGATTGATTTTGTAGAGAAGTCTGTTTGGATGTGCAGTTGGAACAAGGTGGGATTGTGATGCTCTTCACTGACATGCTTTCTCATTATTATCATTTTCAGACATTGGTTTCTTCTGGTGCAGAATTATGACACACGTCTCACATCAGTGATGCAATATGAGGATAAAATGACAATCAGAACCATCAGATAATGATTTAGCGTTAGGTACTCCCCCTCCAAGAACGATCTGAATATTCAACACAACCATTATGAATCTGGGCCTTGCTGAATGACCGAACTTCATTTTAAACACAGTTGCAGCTCCTCATTGCCTACAGTTGCGTCTTGAAATTGCATCTAATTTCAAAGATCTACAAGTTACATCACATCAGAGCCTTTTCTCCTTCCTTTCTCCTTTAATTAAAAACATTTCCAAAATCCAAGATATGGTCTCCTGAGAAGATCTACAGAACATTATTCATGCTTTTGTGCCTTTGTGTTTGGCCCAGTGTGAGGCTCTTTTTACCAGTCTGGACTGATCATCACTCTCATCTGCAAGCTATTCAGACTTCATACTAAGCCTAGTCATCCCGGTCTTATCTCCACTCTGGCTCCAGTACATTTTTAAGTTCTGATTGGTCAGGATTTTAATTATTTGAGTCAACTTTGCTACTGTGAAGAAAGGTTTGCAGAGTAGGAAGAGAAAAAGCTGCAGGAAGAGAGAGGCCTGAAGAATCGCGACTCATCTTCCCAAACAAAAGAAAACCATGTGTGATTGCTCCCTGCAACGGCTGATATTATGTTTGGATTTTATGAATATTTGATTTTGTGTGACTAAAACTTCTTCGTTTTAGAGCTTCACTGTTTTTCTGAGCAGATTAGCCAAACAAAGCCTTTTCAGAGAGCCTCTGAAGTACAAATCAGATCACTGGTAAACATTCCCAGACCGATTGTTGTGGATTATTTGCTTAGCTGACACTTGTCAAAATAGGACATGCCTGGCTGTTGGCAGCACACAGTGGGGATTTAACCAGGTTATTAAAGCTTTTATCCATTTGAATTCAGCGCGTGCTAAATGGATAACAACCACAGAGATGGATTTCCATTTTATCCTAATTCACTGGCTCGTTCCAGCGTACTCCATTTCTCCGACGGGTTCTCATTCCACAACATCCATCTGCATCAAGCATTTCTCTTTCATTATCTGCGAGTTTAATTTCATCTCACACTCCCCGACGAGCGCCGACGGAAATGGGAGGCTGCTTTTCAGTCACACGGCCGTAAATATTTGCTGAAAAACGGAGCGCGATTGAAAAACACTCACGTAATTAACAGCGATTGCAAAATTAATTACCGATTGCATAACCTGAATGATCTGACGACGATATATGAATGTAGAAAAAGGATCTTGTTTTTTTAGGAACTCTTAGCAGGGGAGCTCAAACTTTTATCTGTGTTGGTGCTTCTTGTTTTGTCAAGCTGCACCGTCATTTTCCATGGTCTAAATGAGATAAAAGTGCAAATTAACATGCTGACCTCTTAGACCTTCAAATGCAATACGGCGATAAGAGCTGCTGTGCAGAGATAAAGGAGGCAATTATTAAAAGAAAACTGAACGCTGACGATGATTTAAAGATGGTTGTCATCCGTTTTCAGCAACAGGGAGGAATATCTGGGGAGTTTGTGGGGCTTAATTCAGGGTTTCTGTAGGTTTCACTAATTAAAATGTACAGAAGAAAATTTAACTCTTGAAAACTGATGGCCGGTATTATGTGTTATGTTATGTATTATCCAGGAAAATAGTGTCATTTCACAGTATAATAAACTAACTGTTACAGTCATCTGATATAGAAATGTTTTACTTATCAAATATGACTTAAAGGAAATTTTACTTCCTAATTTATTGCCTTGAAATTGGGTCTCTGTCTCTTTAAGAAATTTCTGCTGTTTCTGAAACTGTGGAAATCATCACATGGCTCCTTTATTAACCCTTTAACAAGGTTTTTACCAGCGGTGCTCTGAGAAGTAGCTCATAACGAGCTCCACCAGGTGATCGCTAATTGCTGCTGGCTAGTCTGAAGGAGCTGAGTGGGGGAGGAGCTTCGTATACAACATTTTAACAGACTGCAAAGCTAAAAAAGATTGGCTTTACATAAAACTGCTTCCTTAGTTTAAGGATGTTCTGTAATTATATGTGAGGATGGAGGTGGAGCAGCGTAAGCCTCCGTTTACCAGCAATGGAGCCCCGTTTCCCCAACAGCCCCAGTCTGAACCAGTGATTAAATGCAACCGGCCTCCACCAACGCTGTTTCCACAACACGCTTTACAATTCTCTTTATAGCTCATTCAATCAGCCATTTTATGACTCACTTGGGTAAATCAGCATTTCCAATCTACTAAAACATTTAACAAATTGTCCCAGAGTTTTCAGATCTCCGCTCGGATGCAATCACAGGCAGTCGGCAAAACAACAGACCCTGGATCTGTTGCCCTTGGTGAAACCGCAGCAAATGTTTGGATATGTCTGGGATGTTTAAACAGATGGTGTTCTAAACCCTTACTGCCAATCCACATCACCTGATGCTGGTCTTGTCCCTCACACCTCCCATGTCTAACGATTCCTCCAATCTGCCTCTGCAGTAACTAGCCGCACCGCCTGCAACACTGACCCCCAGCTGCCCCGGCGACCCCTGCCACTCTCATTATGCCAGCTGTTTTCTCTGCAGAGTCCCAGCCTCCTTCATTACGACCCTCGCTGAGCTCACCGCCGTTCCCCCCCAGGGCTCGTTATCAATAGCTCTGCAGTGAGGCGAGCAGCCGATTGCAAAGGCTCGCTCCCTG
Source organism: Gambusia affinis (assembly GCF_019740435.1). Taxonomy (NCBI): domain Eukaryota; kingdom Metazoa; phylum Chordata; class Actinopteri; order Cyprinodontiformes; family Poeciliidae; genus Gambusia; species Gambusia affinis. Next base: position 3,780,897 of record NC_057891.1, on the reverse strand, counting down.
CGGGGGCGGTGGAGAAGCTGGGGGGGGATTCATTAGAGCCCAGTGGCACCACTAAATCTGATGCAGCTATGCGACTTATGCCTTGGTCTGATAGGAGGAATTTATTGGAAGGGGAGTCTTTTCCACTCTCCTGTGATGTGGGGATGAGAGGGGCTGTAAACACGGGGCTCTACTTGCGACTTGTGAAGATAACGGAGGCAGAAGGTTATCTGCGTCGCTATGGGAATGATGCATGCAAGCCAAACGATGGGAGAGCGGCGTATTATTGCCTTGCGTCCCTGATGGCCCGACGTCGCCGCGTCTCATCTCGGCCGATCTGATCGGTTGTTGAAATAGAGATCTGTGGTAAACACTGGGGGGTTTGTGGCTGTGGTTGTCTGAGCTGAACTCAAACACAAATCAGCCGCCTTTGCCTTGCTCTTCCTTCCAGATAAACAAGACTGAAAACAGAGTCGCAACCTCACACCCTCACAGTCTGGGTTTTTAAATCACAACTCTATGCAGAAATAATGGACTGCAGAGCCTCTAACGGGTTCAGAGTGCAACCGACCGCTGATGAGCAGAAACTGTGGTTCAGAAGACAAGCAGCCACTGGCTTTGGTTTGGTTAGAGTGAAAATGATTGAGGTCAAAATGTTTTGTAAAGCATTTACCTACAGCTCAACTCTAGACCAGGAAGCACTGCTTTTTAAACTTTATTTTACACTGAAATTTTCTATTTAAATTCCATTTTGATGTTCTTGCATTATCCCCCTATCAACAAAACTATTTTATATGTACTTTTATATATCATATATATATATATAAAAAAATAAAAATAATATAAATAACCTTTGATGGTCTAAATTTCTGAAGTTCATGGTTTGTTCTGCCATTTAAAGGAATATAAAAAAAGGAAACACTATGAAAGATTAATTTTTATAATATTCTAATTTGGAGAATGAAGCCATAATAATACAAGATTAAAGCTTTAGTAATATGAGAATAAAGTCTCAATATCACCAAAATAAAGTTGTAATATTAAGAGGATAAAGTTGTACTTTAAAAATTATACAAATAATTCTTATACGAAACATTTTACTAAATTAAGATGTCCTACTGATAAAGCTGTTTTTCTACTGCTAATTCTGATTATATTCTGCAATTAAATAAACATTTTTGTAATACAACTCAAAGAAGAGATGACTGAAGTAAAAGCCACTTTTTGAAACTGTTTCCTGTCATTTGTAATGTTTTTGGAAATAAAAAATTGATTTAAATTAGAATCTGTTTTGAAAAAAGAGGTCAAGAAAATACAATTCAGTATTTCTGTCAATTTATCTATAAAACAGGTATTAACAGCACTGACATGTAAAATATTATTAGAACCAGAAGCAAATTTTCCATAAAAACTTTTTTGTTTTTTATTTCCACAGATGAATCGTTACCTATGGTTGCTAGAAACCTGAAGCTGAAAGAAATCTTCATTTAATTGTCATATCTTCATCTGAACAGTCAGAAATAAAACCATTCCTTGTTTGAAAGTGATGCTCCTTCAACTCTTCACTGTGTGCTGTTTTGTTTACTTCTGTGGCTGAAGCCGTGCTCTGGCCTGGGGACAAAAGAAATGATGTCCGTGTTTTAGAGAGCGCTGCTCTGTGACAGCAGCTCCAGCTGCGAGTCGAGGCCAAGCTGAGCGACGACCAGGTAGATAACAGAGGGAAATAAAGAGCCGTCACTGGGAAAGAGAAAGGCAGACAGCTATGCATGCATAACTGGAGAGCACTCTGGCCTTTACAAGGTTATGAGGGGTGCATACATACAAGCTGAGACACAAACGAGTCGCCTTTCCCTTGAAAATCTGCCTCATCGATCTGTACAGCCTGACTGGAGTAAATGTACTATTCACAATCTCTCTCCTCGCTTCTAATTTCCATTTGAGCAATTGGCCGGTTTGGCTGGAGCATTGCCCAGAGGCTGAAGTCCACAGTGAGTGACTCTATTGTCTAGTGCTTTATTTATTTCTCTGTGGGGCAGAGGACTGCAGTTTCACCAGCCAACACCCTTTAGCTAAGCGGCCAACAGCAGCACAAGCAAGAGCACAGAGGAGTCAACTGCTGTAACTGCCGTAAGAGTCTTGCACAAATTCTCAGAGTGTCAGAAGTAAATTAAAAGTGCTGGGGGTTCTTCAGACTCACTAGTCCATGTTTCACCTGAGAACGTCTGCTTTGGTAACATCTACCTGGAATACAAAGAACTAAGGATATCTACAATGGACTTCTGCACATTTTGATTGCTTTGTATTCAATATCATAGATAATACATCTGATAGAATATTCACTAAACTACGATCCAGAACTGCAAAGCATTCTGGGGGATGTAAGCAGAGGAAAGACTTTAGCTTCTCAACCTCTCAGATTGGTGGAATCAATTAACCCACCCTTTGGTCACCCAGCAACTCACTAATTCTTTGGTTACCTAGCAACAAGCTTTTGAGTAACTTGCGCAGCAGCAGTTTCAGGTTTCGTCTCATAACTGCTTAAAAAAACAAACAAACTGCTGAGTGAAAACTGTGAGTAAAACAGCAAAGGTAACGCCACCAGTTTGGCAGGATTTAAAACAAAAAAACTAATCAATATTTATTGATATAGACTGATATAAAACGATTATAGTGTGATATGTTTTTCAGCCACATTGCCCAGCCATAACCTACTGCATTATGTATTTTTTCATATATTTTAGACTTCTACCTTTTGCAAAACATCTGAAATGATATTTCAGGATATGTTACCCCCTCTACTGTATTTATAGACCAAAACACGCAACAAAAATCAAGATGTTTGTTTGTGTAGAGCTCAACGAGGCTGGATGTTTTCTACAGCGACAATGCAGTAACTCATCCAAACACCCGAGGAACACACATTTGTTTTCATATTGTTGCATCTATCCAGTTTTCAGAAATGAGTTTTTGTTTCCACTCTCCTGTGAATGCTCTGGATCTGATGGCTTCGGATGTTAATATGAAGGATTACCAGGTATTATGTTTGTTTTCATCTTCGCTCCAGGTGATTTTCTAGCAAGAAAGTCAAACCAGAGCAGAGGGCCTCCGAAACCTGAAGAAGATGAGCTGATTATGGGACGTTCAATTTAAAATGCTCTGCCTAAGGGTGTTTGTGTTTGCCACTTTAAAAACAAAACAAATGAATGCATATGCAGCCAAATAATTTAATTACATCATAGTTGTATTAATAGATCTGGGTATTGTTAAGTGTTCTTTTGTTTTGATTGGATGTGCTGATTAAACTCCAATTAATGGTTTGTAGTTTCCAGTATTAACCCCTTGAGTTAAAGCTCCCAGCGCCATCACCAGGCGACGTCTCGTCATTTTCATGAGTTCTGTTTGATTATTTCAGGATTTCTAGACTTTTTCCCCACCATAATTCCCTATATTCTCTATAATAAAAATACAACCAAGCACCAGCTGGAACACAAAGTCAAAGTCCTTCTAATCCTTGACAAAATTCTACAAAACCTGTGGATAATAAGCAGCTTATTCTACCAAGAAATGCACAATTTTGCCAACATTTGTATCAAAACTTGGAATATCTACAAAGAATTTGATTCATTTAATTTTTTTAAATTGTAGGTAGAAACCGAACCTGGCAGGAGAAGACTAAAGACTGGTTTATATTTGATGGATGTACGTTGATGTGAGAGCAACAACCTTTGCAGCATTTATACTCAAACCTGCTGGACTGTAGGGGGCAGTGTAGAGCAAAGCATAAAACATGTTCAGAAGTAAAAATACAGTTGTTAATAGTAACATGTCGACCTATCATCAGTCATCAGTGACTCTTTATGCAGCAAATCATGAAAGTGTAAGTCTTTGCAGACCTCCACCAGGGGGAGCACTTGCTTGTCTGCCATGTTGTTTGCAGATGGATTTCTGTTTTGCACAATGTGGAAAATATGGCCTGTGTGGACAACGTGTTGCAGAACCAACGTAATTTTACAAGTAAAGTGTAAATCAGGCTTGAATAGAAGCTGAGCGAGAAAAAATTTATTTCCTCTTCTTAAATTAACTCTAATTTTTTCATTTTAGCATGTAGTGGTAGTATTTTTATTTGCATCAAGACTTTGACACCAACTATGGAGTAAATTATTCTAGCTTTTGTAGAAAAACCAACAAAACCAACAAAAACCTCAAGCTGGTTTAATCAATATCCAATAGACGATCAATTAGCCAAGAGACAACTGGATGTCTTCTGTTGTTGAAGACATTTTACCTCTCATCTAAAACGCTTCTTAGAGTCAACAACTCAAACATTGAGCTAAATATAAAGTAGGGCCAGTGGCTCATGTGTCTTAATCAACCATTAGTGACTTTTTGATGAACATGAAGAAGTCTTTTGCATGAAAGGTCCAGTTGCTTTCTAATTAACCAGTTATGATTGTCATGCACTGGATGACTGAGGATCTACACCAGCGTATTAATGTCAATTTAACATGAAATATTGCAAATTAACAGCCTTCAAAGGAACACAAAGCTGCTAGAACCCACTTTTATTCTTGAAAAAGTAACAAAATTGAACAGACGCTATCATAAAATATTAAGACAAGCAAGTTATTCCATTTCTAGTCCTGTTTACATATGTAAATATCCATATTTCTTGTCTAAAAGCTGAATGAAATTGTACACGAGAAAGAAAAATCAAACAACTTCTCTGTCTCTGAGATAAAAAAGTAACTTGAGTCAAGGCTGCACCAATGAGACGCTCTAATTTATGTGTTAGAGTTGACCTTCTGCGTCAACGACACTTGGGATCTGACTAAAGTAGTTGTGAAAGGTTAGCTTCAGAAATATAAGCGTTAACTGACATCTTGCTGGTAAAGCGGGGAGTAAGAAGGAGAAAAAGGGCACAAGAAGAGGAGTAAAATATGGAAGGAATGTCCTGATCAGGCTGCACTCTGAGATTTCTTGACTTCTTTTTAATAACTCCCATAGTACGACCATCTGGCCTCGCAGTGCTGCTGGGGCAGCAGAGCCTGAAGACATAGCTGTCAGCCTGTGGCTCTGCCAGAACCACATCCACCTGCAGTGACCTAACAGCGAGCCCGTCTGCTCAGAAGGGCCCGTTGTAACCCGGGTTCGTCTCAATTAGGTCCTCTGTGGGTGCTTCTGTTTGGTGTCAGAGAGGATGAGGATATTCTTCAGGTGTAAGTGTGTGCACTGAGGTATTTCTGGAATTGTAAGTAAGAGTGATGCCTGGTTTCTGTCTGAAAGAGAGACAGCAGTCAAATGAGTGAGCTGTGAATTATAAAGAGGGTCAACCTTACGCTCACTGTCCTTCCCTGTTGGACAGTGGTAAGCAGGCAACAGATGGCCCACTGGCATAATCAGCTGTGTAATGGCCACACAGTTGGCACAAAGAGGGAAAGCCAGGCACACCACTTCCTTTCACAACAAAGAAATGGAGATAAAGGAAGGAGGGGGAAGTGGACATCCTGCAGCTGCAAGAAGCAACTTCAAGAGCAACTGAAGCAGCCATGAGAATAACTAAACAACAGCTCACAACTTTGAGATTTCTAAAGTTTCCACCCAGGAGAAACTGATTTTTATGCTAATTTAAGCAATAATATAAAACCTAAAAAGGGCAGACCTGGAGCTAACAGGATGAATTAATAATATGCAGCAGTAACATGACCTAAACTAAGACCGTATGCTTTAATCAGACGTAATATTATTGAGCGGTGGCGGTTTATGCTGAGTATATTTTTATAGAAAAGGAAAGAGGCTTAATGTTACGGCTGAATGGTTCTGCAGAAGCAGAATATTTCAAAAATGTTCTGGTGTTTAAGAATAAATCCTGAAAAATGAAATCACAATATATTTTTAAAATACCTTGATAAAGATATCACAAGCAATATTCCACATTTTCAGTTTTTTTTTCTTTTTAGGGGGGATTTGCTCCAAACAAATATTGTAAATCTATTTTTATAGTTTGTTGTATTTTTTAATTTAGTTCTGATATAGTTGAACTAGTTTGTGTGGTCTGGTATCTTGTATTTTTGTAATGTCTGTCAATCTTTGAAGCAGTTAATTTGAATTTTTTCATGTTTAATTAAAGGAATACCCTTATATATTTTGTAATGTTTGTAAAAGATTGTTATTGTAATGTTTGGTGTGAATCCCAGAAAGTTTAGTCTCTACTACAGGAGAGACAAATAAATAAACAAACAAATAAATATCAAATATGGAAAATTGATTTTCTTGTTTTGCCTAAATCATCTTTATGTTTTTATGTCCACACTTTGAATATCAAGGTTGAAAAACACTTTAAGTTGTTTTTAGCAGAGAAGCTAACATGTAGCTTAGCAGCCGTCACTTATATTAGCCAGCATGATTATTAAAGGTACGAAGAGTTAAACAGAAACACGAGAAATGTTTCTTCAATTCAGTGAAGTTTAGTTAGATTGGATTTCAAATCATAAAATGTAAAGTGGATTAAATTAGAAGCAGAACTGCTGATATGCAGATTTATATGTATTCAGCTCTTACAGAAAAACCAATAAGATTTGCATTGAATAAAATCAAGTTGGCTGCAATTCCCATTTTTCAATCATATGTTCCAATAAAGGATGTGCTCTAATTAGCTTTTTTGGTCCTTTCATGATTTCTGTTCATTTGTTTTGAATTATTAGCACCTTCCTGTGCCTTTTTCTCCATTTCCTGAAGTTTGGAGCCTGGGCTGAGGACTAATTAGCTTGTTTAAATGCTAAGTTCTTGCTGTCAGCCTGTGAGGAGAAGAGGCAGTTAGCTCTCTCTGCTCCCAAATTAACACCCTCTAGATTACATTCATTACAGGCCGGGGCAGGAAGAGAAGCACATCCTGCAGACCCCTGCAGAGCAATGCTGAGTCATAAATCACACGCTCCTGACCGGCGATCACCTCACAAGGAGGCTTTGACCTTGTTTTGAAATGCTAACACACCCAACTGACTATTAGCTGCATGTCGTGCCTTTGGATTTGGTGAGTCATTAGTGCGAGTGGGCCTCTCTACATTCAATTCATTGGCTTCACAGTTCAATAACCTCTGTGAATATATGAGACTGATAAGGACGACAGCAGTCAGACAGAAATGAAGCCATTGTTATTAAGTTGGTGGGACTGCGAGGATGAAACGTGTGTGGGTAATTCAGAACGGACTAAATGAGTTGGAGGCATAATGAGTGAAACATATGGATGTACACATATTATGTCAGTGTTGAAGGGAATCAAAACCAGCCATTCACTGCTGTGTTAGGAGAAAGAAGTACAGCTTCTCATTAGAGGAGGTCTTTCACAACATAAATGAGGGCAAATTTCTGGAAATCTTTAGTTTTTCAGCTTCCAAAGTTTGAAACAAACAAAGTTCTGACATCTTATGTAATGTTTCAGACTTTGTTCTACACTCAGATAAATACGTCTACTCAATTATCTGCTAGATCAAAGCTGCCTGAGAGCCGTTAGACGACGTACCTACACACGACTGAAGAAAAACAGTTGGATGAAAAGCCTCTTTTCTTTCCTACGGCTTTAGATTTTCAGCCACATTTTGAAGGTAAGACTTAAATAATGGAAACTTGACATAAAAATTACATTGAACCCATAGGAGCTTGTTGGACTAATTTCTGCAGAATCGGATTAATTACTTTTTAGGTTTGCTTTTCAGTGGATTCCACTGTAGAAGTGGATCCACAGCATTAAAACTCTTCCTCCTTTTGACTTATTTGCGATTTAAAATGTCAAAAGTCTGATTCAAACGATGTAGTGAGTCAAAGCGGCTGTAATTCACGTATCAGAGCCAAGAAAGTTGCCACAATCAATCTCATTATCATTTTTTAGAAGACATTAAATCAAATTAATGTAATTAGTTTGATGGGTTGGACAGTAATATAGTTATAAAGTATAGAGAGGTCAGTAGAAGATTATATAAGCAGGTAAGAGTTTACTTTCAGTGTGACTTTATTTGACGGACATTTTGAGAACAAATGCAGTTTTTACTGTCATTTTGTTTCTATCTTTGTAAGTAGGAATTAAAACCAACACATGGTGTCTAAAAAACATTTGGTTTAAAGAAAAGTGTTTCCTAACTTTATAACCTCCATAATTATTGGTTTGTTTTTTGTTCTCTTCTGCTTTAACTATCTGAAATACAGTTAAACTGAGTGGCTGTTTTTCCACAATATTAATACTGATGTTCACCTTTTATCCTTCAAGTGGCACTAAATGTTTCCAATACTGTCCTCTGTGTGTAAAATATGCTTCAACAGGCATTCAGGAATAATATTCAAGGATCTGAATGTAATGACAAAATAAAATCATAACATTTTCAAGTGAAACAGAAAAGTACAGTGCAGTAAAACTACTCATCTTGTTTCCTAAAAGTTAGAAACTCAAGTAAATGTAACCAGAACTATCCACTTTTAAACATAAATAAAAAGATTAGTAGCCTATTCTTGCTAACAAGCGCTAGTCAACATTTAGCTAACATTAGCTGCAGCCAACAGCATTACTCAATTAACTGGTTTAGTTTGGGGTGAAAAACGGTGCAAAGTTTTTTGCCTTCTGCTGGTTTGCTGCCGTGATTCTAACACACACCAGCAGCAGCAGCAGGATGTCTCCGTAAAACTGCCGCAAGCATCTTCGTAGTCATGTAGTGTGTAAAAAACATGTTAACAACATGTTAACAACAGATCAAACTGTTGTAACGGCTGGAAAAAGTGCAGGGTAAAGAGGGCAAAGATACAAGACATGCAGGAGGCATTACTGCACCAAATCGAGATAGGAATAATACAAGGATGGTTACTCTGAGGTAAAATAAAAACACATTCCGGTCAGGGATGGCTGACTCTGCCCCCCACTGCCCACCCCTGGCACCGGGCCTGTACAAGGAACAGAGTAAGGATGAACAGGAAACAAACCAAACAGAAAAAAGTACAAAAATCAGTCAGAAGTCCCTCTTAAACATGTCCAGGGTTTCCCTCAGTCTAGTAAGAGCCTGGCGGCAACCAGGTTTTACTTTTGCCCCCAACAGACTTAGCATTGTTCATTTTTAAAATTTTTTTTAATGACTGCCATTTGTAAAGGCTTTATAGTTGGTGTTTATGTATTAATCTTTTAGTCTTCCATAACTATCAGATGATATTTTAAATTTTCCTGTCAACTTCAAACTCCAAAAACGTCCTCTGGATGACTGCTGTAGATGTTAACATTTATTTATTTTTTAATGATTGCCATTTGTAAAGGCTTTATAGTTGGTGTTTATGTATTAATCTTTTAGTCTTCCATAACTATCAGATGATATTTTCAATTTTCCTGTCAACTTCAAACTCTTTTTAACTCAAAAACACGACGGTCCTCTGGATGACTGCTGTAGCCCCCTGAGCATCAGGCTTAGCAAGTTTTCTGGGGGAAACCCTGCATGTTACATTCATTCTGGCAACCCTTTATTTGCTGACTTTGTGTTTCCTACGGTGTTGTGACAAACCTGCCAATTGCTAGAATGATGTCAAGATATTCAGATAGAAGGAAAGGCTGATGGAGTCAGCAGATTTTATGTTAATTGTGTGCATGTGATCACCACCCTGGCTCCACAGATGATACAATGGCTCATTCATATCTGACGGCGTGTCGTTAATTTCTCATTAACATGGATCATGGTGCATGTCAGGTGGATATGAGAGCCCTCTGCGATGAACAGGTGTACATCTGGTAAAACAAGGTGTGTTAACACTGAGCTATTTTTCTCAGTCAATAACAAAAAAAAAAAGCCCCAAGTTTTTCTTCTTTGGCGCCACGTCTCAACCAGATGCCCGAACCGGGACAAAATCCAGATTCAAGGGTGTGCCAAAGTTCGACACGGAGCCACGTACAAACTTATTGGCTCAATGGTGCGTGACGGCTAAGGTGATTGGATCAACAGTGCGTGAGATCCAGTTCGATTGGGTGAGGTGACCAGGAGCTGAATGAGGGGCCACAGCTGCTCTGCACACTCGCTGCTCCCCGTCTTAGGTTTACTCGCACACACACAGGCACAAACCTTTGGGAGGGCATGTTGTAGCTCCATATGTAGCACCATGCTGTGTTGCCCAAGGGAGACATTACCATTTAGAGTAGAGGGAACGATCCGACAGTGCTTGACGGAGCCATGGCTCATGTGGCGGCCACACTCGCCGTCTCAGGAAACGACTCGTCTCGGCCGTGGCCTGCTGTTGCTCTGTCCAGATGCCAGCACGCCATTAGCTAGAGTGCTATCCATCATGAAACCTCTCCGCTTTGGACGTAAAATTCATTTGCTCCTTCTGTTTCCGGGCTGAATTGTTTTTAGAGCAAGAGAGCTACATTTCAGTTCTTCACAATCAATCAGGAAGAACAGCAACTTGATATATGCACGACGGACGCAGCAACTGGTTGGTAGCACGCTACGAACACAGCAGCTCCACACAAATGGTGTTATCACACCAAAAAACCAATCCGAGTTCAGCCATTTCTAATGACTTGCTTTACAAACATGCAATGCAAATCCTCAGGAAAGTGAGCATGGATGTATGAAAGTATCAGACCATGTGCTTTCTCTCCTGAAGGCGAAGAATGCAAAAGTGGAGTAGAAGGTTATTGAGATCCTGCTCCTTCATGCATCATTCACCCTGAGCTACTTGGCTGAAGAAACAACTCTAAACTAAAGAGCCGCACCAAACAATGAACCTCTAGGCCTCAATATGATCTGTTTCTCATTTATAATCTGTTTTAGCATACAACAATGTATGCACTTGAAATAAGGCCAAAGTTGTAGATCAAACACATTTAAATACGACTGTAGCCATGTAGACATCCTAAAGTCCCAGGTGTACCTGAATGCATCATGGCAGCTGTTGGGGAAATCCCGTCTCATCAGAGATTCCTGTGAGGTTTGAACTGAGTGGATGCTGGATTTGGACGTTAGTCTGTGCTGGACAGTTCTGGTGACGAAAACATTTAGTGTCTATTAAATGATATCAGTTGTGTTTTCATCTAAAAGAATCAAGTTTATGTTAACCATCATAAGGTTCTGCTAACTTTTCTAACTGGACTGATCTTGTATGGTCATCATCAAGATATCAGCATGGAATCAAACTCACAACCTTCCAAAAACGTCATGATTACTATTCCAGCTGAACACAGGATTAATGGTTTCTGTTTCATTTTTAATCCCTTAGGATCTGAAAACAATCCTGGCAGAGATCGTTTCTCTGATTTCCTCTGATAATCACAGGAAATATCAACTCAACCTCCTTCCAGGTTCAGACTCAGATAAGATGGTTGTGTGTTTAATGGCTTACTCATTTTTTAGTTCACTGAAATTCATAGAAATTGGTAATCTGAGTGTAAATAAAGCTTAAACAGGAGATGTTAAATGGAAATGTAATCATATGTAAGCAGCCAGTCCTCTACAATAAACACATACCAACTGCAAAGCCTCTGTTTCCCTGCATTTGGTTTCCTTCTGTTTGATCCTCAGCTCCAAGCAGGTGCACACATTCATCTGAACCAACAGCTCAACAAGGACGAGCTTGCTGCCTGCGCCGCTCAGCCAGCTATCTGTGCAGCATGAGGAGCGTGTGAATGTACTGCAGGAGACAGAGATGCCCTGCAAAGTGTCTCTCTCTCTCACCTGCCCTGTTCTTATCAGAGGCAGGGAGCCGGTGGCAGGCAGTGGTGGCCCGTCACGGCTCTTTGGGCTGCCAGGAGATGGCCATTATCGCCGGCTTCCCATGACCGTCTGAGCCACTATCTGCACTCCACAAGGTCCCTCTTTATGTGCTGGGGGACAGTTCCCCAAAGTTTGTGCACGGCTGCAGAGAGGAAAGTATCAAGGATGCTCGATACAGAGATCAATATGGGCTGTGAAAGCTTTCAGTGGTCTGAAACCTGAAAAAACTTTCCACTATGATACCAAATACTCTCGTTTTGGTCTGAGGAGTCCTGATAATGAGATCCAGTTGACGGTCATCTTAGAAAATACAACACAGTTAGCTTACAGGATCCTAAAGATATCCTTTTACATCACTAAGTGTCTGTAAACACAATAAAGTATTAACTAATATTATATATAATATGTATTTTGGCCTGTTTTATATCCTGTCTTTTCTAGAAACCACCATTAACCACATCATCCAAGACTCAGAGGTGAAATATTAAAACGTGTGTTCCACCAATATAAAGTTACCAATTAACAATAACAACTTGGCTTGTAACTCTGCCGCTCTGAGGCTGAAACACAAACAAGCCAGCCAAGCACAGCAGGATTTTATGTGAGAGCAACTCCAAATGGTGCAAAGCAGGAAAACAGCAAAGGAAAACTGTGAGCACTGCACCAGACTGGAGACTGAAAGGAGTTTTCCTCCTTATTTATTGATTATTAGCATCTGCAGATAATCACATCCAGATTCTTTCTCCAAAGATTAATACTACACGTTTGCACAGGTGAGGACGCTACGGTAACGGCCACTCCTCTTTGGTTAAGCGACCTCTGCAGCTCCTCCAGAGCCACCAAAGCCTCCTGGCTGCTTCTCTGATTATTTCTCTCCTTGTTCTGTTTTGAGACTTCAGCTGTTTTTATTGTATTTGCTCCATTTTGGGCACAATCAGTCAACCTCTAAAGACATCTAGAAATGTCAGCCGTTACACAGATGATATTCAGTTGCACACCAAAAATGAAACGTCTGAACGCCACAGTTTGTAAGGTGGTTAGTTCTGTTAAACAAAACTGAAATAATTACAACTGGACCTCTTGGTTCTTTGGTAAAATCCTCTGTTGGAATCTGGTTTTACTCTGGATGCTCTGGCTCATTCACATTTTTACCATCAAACTAAACTCCACTGACTCGTTCTGAACTGGATTTAAAATGATTTATGCTTTTGTTACACGTAAGTCTCAGAAAAACTGCTCTTTGACAATTGCATGTTGTTGTGGCCCAAGTTTTCACGTGACTCTACTTTTGATGCAATTAATCTGGCTCCTGCTTTAGTTTAAGATAATTTTATTAACTTTAAGAGCTCTTAATGGACAGAAGTCAGAGGATTTCTGCTCTCAGCTGGGTCTGTTAAGACTTAGAAAATGATGGTCTCTCTTTAAATCAGATTTTTCTTACAGTCTCTTGAGGTGCAGTTCATGGCAGCTAAAATGCAACTGATTTAATAATTAATTGGCTGTTCTGGGATGTATTTTGAGATTTAACTGTAACTAACTTCTATATGCTTCTGTTTGGTTTTGCGATGAGATTCTCCTTATCCAGATGAGAAACAATGTGTATTAATACAGTCATCATGCACTGGCTCATCCCCACAGACCAGCTACCATCTCCATCCTGAGGCTAGGAAATAATTACAGTAGCTGGTGTCACCTGACTGCTTGTTGCACATGCAAACGCAAATTGAAAACAGGAATGTAGAAGCAACAACAACGTTGTTTGTTTATCAGGAAGATAATTTGCTGCGGAGCTTGGAAGTGGTCTGCGGTTGCACGTGCTGCAGGTTCTGACTCGTTATGTCGTCGTTTCCTAATAATAAAGTGCATGAAAACAAGCCCAGTTTCATCTTCTGTGGTCGAAACCAGCCAGTTGAGATGGAGGATGCTGCTTTCTCAGAGCGTGCAAACAAACAGAACCCATCACAGGTCCTTGAATGTAACAAACATGTTAGCTGATGCTGGAAAATGAATCCAAGCAGGATGTATAATGTGTCGTTTTACCAAATGAAAGCAAACAGCTCACATGAATACTTCCTGTGTTTACAGGAAAATGCATGTTAGAAATGCTGTGTTTACATTAAAACAGGAACCAAACCATTTATGTTTTCTTCTAACTATTTCTGTTCAAAACTTTAAAAGTGCCTGAGTGACGTGGTGATTTATCCCCCGATTCTAACATTCTGGAAACGTTCCCCTATAAAGACTTCATCATGGTCTCTATCATCACCAACGCCTGGTTGTGTCATCGAGCCCCTGCAGTTTGCTAATTAGCAAAAGTCAGCAGATTCTACACAGCAGGAGAGAAGAGGAAACTGTCGCTTTATTCTCACAAATCTCAACTGAGTTGTTTGTTTTCCTAAAGTTTGGGTTTATTAATTTATGATTAATCTCTGTAACCGGGTGGCTTATTTGGGGTTTCTTCAGTAGAGACAGAGTGTGTGTGTGCATGTGTGTGTGTGAGATTGTTGTTATATTTTCACCCGGCATGCCTTTGTTTATGCATTGCACTGAGTTTTGCATAACTCCTCCATTTTCCTCACCTCCACTCCTGCGTAATGCAGGTGTTAAAATTCAGGTCAGAGATCGGTGATGTTCTCCATAAACCATTAAAGGTGTATGAGGGGGAGACACGCAGCGCGGCAGTGTGTGGGTGTGTGTGCGTGTGTGTGTGTGTGTGCGTTCTGCTGCTGATGAGGCGGATGTGCTGACGGCGTGAGAGTTTACAGATTGTGTATTCCTCTGGGTGCACCTTCGCCGGGTTCAGGCTAAAACGTGAAGCTGTAGGACTTTCTGTCACCATGGAGTCGCTGAGGACAGAAGTGCCTGGAAAACGGCTGAAATCAGAATTAATGTCCAACATTTAAGTTTGCATCTTAGTGAGAGATCCTGGAGTGGAGTGGGTTATAACTATTTATTGGTTTATTGCTAATTCAAGATTTTAGTTGCAATAGTGCAATTTTTAATAAATGTTTTGTCAAATTAAAATCATAAAGTTCAATGTTTTTATTGGGATTTTATGAAAGATTTAGGCGCTACTCAAGTTTTATGTCTCTGTGCAAGAGCTCAGCTATGATTGGTGGAAATGAGGAGAGAAATGCAAAATCAGCACTAAGATCAAATAAATCCTGCGTATAAAGAGCATTAGTTAATAAATAAACATGCTGCACTAGTGGACAGAAGATCGTATCAGACATTTCATCTCGTTATCCTTCACTTCGGTTTCAAAACTCAAACATAAGAATGTAAATGAGACTATTGAAACTAAACTAATGCCAGGTCTCTCCATCAAATGCTATCGATGAAAAGGAAGTGTTACATTTGGAGATGTAATTAAAAAATAATCTCAGAGCCGCCAATTTAATATGTAGCATCCAAACAACTATGAAAGGATTTTCTATCAAACCAAACATCAAGCAGTTCAGATGCTCTTTGTTGTTATTTACAATTGTTATCACTATTATTATTATTATTATTATTATTATTATTATTATTATTATTATTATTATTATTATTATTATTATTATTATTATTATTATTATTATTATTATTATCCGTAGATAGTTTGTAACTATTTTGTCTGTGTAATATAATTTATTTGTTGGCTCTTTAGCCCCGTTCAGTGAACAGACATGAATATGGTTTTAATTACAAACAGGATTAAATAAGTGTTCACTTCTTCCTGCTCCTTTTCAAACAGAAAAGTAAGCTAATTATTTTCTTTTGGTTATTTTATGCACATGTTTCTGTCTGTTTTCAAGTAGCATAAATAGGATGTTTCTATTCTGTTGACCCTCAGATTAAACATGCATTCCTAATTTAAACTCAACTATGTGTCAAGCGTGACTCCAAACAGTAAAATACATGAGACCCACATATTATAAATGTTCCCCGATGCATACAACTGTTCCAGTACGTCCATGAACTGGAACAAGAAGAAGTTGCTGCCTATATCTGAGGTGAAATTCATTGCTTTCCCAATTAAATCAACCATTTCTGCTCCGACTGAGATAAATATCAGCAACAAGCTGTGATAGCCTGTTTCTTTTAATTGACCTGAACTCCCTTTTTCTACTTCTTCCTGGAGGAAGACCTCCTCCCACCCGCCGCTCTCGTTCAGAATGAAAAATGAGACTTTTTTTGTTTTACCATCAATCCCTTCCCCCTATGCGATACGCAGCTGATTAGCTAGGAATAAACCATGGCTCATTAGCAGCCATTATGAACTTTATCAGATACAAGAGCAAGTGACTTCAAAACGGCAGTGGGAACAAAGAGGATTAGGGCAGCGAGAAGAAAAAATGCAGCAGATTCAGCCATTGTGGGTTGAGATAATGAAATCCCGTCCTGGTAGAAGAAAAGGGGAATTTCAGTTTTGATGTCGACACGAAAAAATTGCATTTTTAGTGTGAATTTGTGGCAACTTTCAGGTGAAAAAGAAAGGATGTGAATATGAAGAGAAGGAGGAGAGAGACAAGGCAGAAATCAAGGCTCAATCTGCACATCCTCTCCCCTCAATTAGTGTAATAAATCCCATCTGACGCCTTCCAGCACAAACAAGAGGCTGCGTCAGAAACAGGCGGGACAACAGAGACGCTCAGGAGGAAACGGGAACGTCTGTCAGCACTTCCTGCTCGACCCGTTGGGTGGGCCAGACAGGAACGCAGTGAGAGGAAGAGGAGCAGTGAGAGGAAGAGGAGCAGTGAGAGGAAGAGGAGCAGTGAGGAGGGGCAACAAATTAAATCTAGTTCTAGAGGAGCAGGACGGGTCGCACTGAGGACACGGGTCCTTAATGAGGGGCAGCAGAGAATCGAAGGCTCAGTCCTTAGAAATAACCATCAACACAAACCTTTACGGCTCACTCTCATCTCCACATTTGAACTAAAATTAATCATATTTAGTTTTACTGTGAATTAACTGCAGAGGCCAGGCTTTATTACAGTGTGTGTGTTTATGTCGCCTAAAACACAAATACTGCTCATGAAAAATATTCCCTTTGGAATTAAGATTCTTCAGCTGGAAACACTGAAAAAAGTTTAATTTATATTAAACTGCACACAGTAATTTTATTCAATCATATTTTAAATTTACTGATATTTTTTGATGATCTTGTGAAAAAGAAAACAATGGAGAAAATGGAAAAATTATATTTCCCATAATACATTCTGTTTTTTTTTTTTTGTTTTATATCACTAATTGAAATTTATTCAAAAAGTCTGAACTTGATATCACAGATTTCTTCATTTTTGTTTTTTCAGTCACAACAAAAATATTTTAAAATCACAAAAAGATGACAAACCCAGGACAGATTATTGGAAAATAATCCCGTCTAAACCTGAAACCTGCTTTCAAGTGTTTGCAGTAACAGGAGATTTTGTTGAGTTTCCATTTTAAATGTGTGCAAAACTCAGTTGATAGAAACCAATTTCATCATTGCAGAGTTCCCATTAAAGAGGAAATGCAATTAAAATCACACATAAATCATTAAAAACATGCTGCACCTTCATCCTCCTACCACTTCCTGTTGTCTTCTTTGTATTTTCTGCCAGTAGTAACATCCTGTTGTTGTTGTTGATCACATGCCTCATGATGTGAAGGAAAGTGTGAAATGCATTAATTTCCATTCAGACAGAAAACCTCATCTTAGCACAAAAACACAATTATTTGTTTCAGCCACACTGCTGAGCTTTTAAGGTCACTTCAAAGCAGCATCATCACATTCAGGCCAGTACTTTGACTATCCTGCAGTGTAAACACAACATCCAAGGTCAAAATGTCTCTTTAGCGTTTAACCCAAGGTAAAGGAATCTCTTCTCCTGATTTCTACCTGAAACTTCAGCTGAAAGTCTAACAAATTTGTCATTCAGCGCCACAGCTGAACACTTTGGAAATCTCTCTCTGTGTCTTTATAACAAAACACTTCCTCCTGCTCACAGACACACCGATGCATCAGTGAGATGTTATTCTTCAGTTCACCCGCTCTGCTGGAATACTCCCCGAGGAAATTCTTTGACTACTATCTCCTCATTGAATTTGACAGCTGCACAACGCCATCTTCAAGACAAGATCATCTTTTAATTAACCTGGGACGAAGTGGATCTTCCTTCTTGCTTCTTCCTCCTCCCCACTTTTTCCGCTAAGCACACACACTTCGCTGTCAGGAGTCCTCACTTCCACAACTCTCACACACTCTGGCAGAGTTCAGAAATGCACCCAGAAGTTTATGCTAAGCTCGCTTGTTCAGCCCCTTTGGACCCCAAACTGTCATCCTACATCCTTTCCCATCTACTTTGAGTATTGGGATGGGAATACCTTTTAGGTTTCCATGGAAACGTGGAAGTTACACATTAGATTATATGAAAGATGCCATGAAAAACTCTCTTTCTCTGTAGATATAAATACACGTGTCTGTCTTTGTCTCTTTTTATATTTCTACTTGTCTTGCTTTATTTTTATCCATCTATCTATCTATCTATCTATCTATCTATCTATCTATCTATCTATCTATCTATCTATCTATCTATCTATCTATCTATCTATCTATCTATCTATCTATCTATCTATCTATCTATCTATCTATCTATCTATCTATCTATCTATCTATCTATAACTCATTTCCTCTTGCTGTATTTCAGTTGTTTTCTCACTAACTCTCTGCTGCAGTGGGAGGTCTTGTTGTTATAGCTGTGTAGAAATCACAACACCCCCCCTGCTGTGCGGTTTTGAACTAATAATCACGTTATAGGCAGCAATTAGCAGCGAGCGAGAGAAGAGTTTATTATAGAATTAAAGCCAAGACTGACAACAAGTTTGACACGTTACATCATTATTATAGTTCATATGCTTGACTACATCAGTGCATTTTGTTTCACTGCAGATTTCTGAAACTTTCTCAGTCACTGCGCAGCCGTCAGCTTTAGTTTAGATGTTTGTGTCTCAAACATCCAGAATAAAATCCAGCAGGTTTGCAGTCCAACCAAACATCATTAGCATTCCATAAAACCAACATGTTGGAGAAAATGATTTGATTGAATCAAAACGGCCTCTTGAATTTGTGTAAATCTGTAGCAGCTTCAAGTTTTTATGGTCAGGAATGTTGGAGCAGATGAAACAGTGAGAGTTGTGATGTTTCAGTGGTTTCCCCACACAGGGGTAACTGTCCGCAGCGTTCAGAGGAAACAGAGTGAACACTAGACTAAACAGGCAGGAATAAAGAGTGCAGCTATAAAACAGCAATCAGAATAACAATGCCTGGCTGCTGCAACACATTTGGAGCGTTTTCTGTTCCCGAACAAATCCTGAATACTAAAATTCCCAGAAGTAAGCAGACAGAGACGGCATGAATTTAACTTTCCACCGTTACTGTCTGACAAGAGTGAGACAAAACAGTAAAACTTTCAATTATTGATTCACTAAAACAAGATTTATTCCCTATTTTACAGCATTATTCACCTCCATACGTACAGCTGAGGAAAGTATTTGGTCCACTAAATATTTCTGCTGGTTTTACTTTTTAAGCACATTTCAGTTTAGAGCTGAAATGATTAATAGTGATGATTGGATTATTGAAATAATCAGCTGCTGTTTTAGTCATCAAAAAATCGTTAACTCTTTTTCTGGAGGAACAACAAACTCAGAGCATTAATCAGATCAAAACCATACAAAAATTATGTACACATTTTGCATTAAAAATTTAAAAAAGAGATTCGCCTGTAAATATTTTCTACACCAAACTCCTAAAGTGGTATAGTTTGGGCTTCAAAATTTAAAATAATAAAAATTAAAAAAATCTAATTAACTGCCTTTGGCTACCCAGTTGTTAATTGGTTAATCCAAAAAATAAATCAGCACATTAGTCCTCCACTGAATTGATGTCAAGTTGTTTTTACAAACTGAAATTATTAAGCATACACTAAAAAAATGCAACTATTACATTTTTGTCAATAAAACATTTATTTTGTTTTTTAAAAAGCGGATAAATAAAAAATCAATTACTGAAATAATCAGACTTAAATTTAGAGTTTTAAGTGATTAACTGAATCTTTGTTGACATTTTATGAGACAAACCAACATGTAAGAACTGCAAGATCAACAGATCCTAAATGGAAACAGGAAGTAGAACATCTAAAGCTCTCCAGGCCTCACTTGACTCAGTTAAGGTCAAAGTTCATAATTCAACAATTAGAAATAGAGAAAATGGGAAAGATCCAACCAAAAAGAAGAAAACTATTTAAGAAAGAAAAGAAAAAGAAAGTAAACATGGTGGTAGTAGTGTGATAACTGGTGTGACTTTAAATAGGCCATTCATGTTCAAAAAGTCTAAAATATGTTTGGGGCCACAGCTCCTCCAACCACATAGGAGCATTTAGAAACTGCTGCTTAGATTTAATTTGGGTATTAATCTTGTTGAAACATTTAAGTGTGACTGAAAAGGGAACAGCACTTTATTAGAACACATCCCTGCCCAGGTACTTAGCCTTTCAGTCCTCTGTGGCTCCTACCATCTGAAACTCGTTGCACTCGCCCTTCATGAAGGAGGAAGCGTGGGAGGCAGCTAGCTATTAGCAGGGCTAGTGCTGAGCAAACGTAATTAAAGCAGCAGCAGGCTGGCTAATGCTCAGCATAACACAATCCCCGGCCCCAGTAGCCTGATGCTAATGTGAAGAAATGTTTGTGGAGTTGTCCCTCATTGGCTCGTTAGACAGACCAAACCCTGCAAGAGCCAAGAATGAGACAGACAGAAGGGCAGCCGCAGAGGAGGAGGAGGAGGGCAAAGGAAGTGTTGGATGTAAGGCGGCCAACTTCAATAAAAAGTCAAAGAAAGTTGGACGAAAGGCGCACACACATTTAGTCCTCAAGGTTTTCAATGAAACACTGGGAGAAATTTTTAAATGTTCCCCTGACAGGAAATAGCAGGTAGCTTTGTGTTTATGTCAACACATGACCTGGATTATCTTGTAACCGTTCAGAGCAACAGAGCAGAAAATATCAGTAATTGTGGATGATGGTAATGATGTGTAGAAGAGTAATCCGCCGGCCTGCAGGTCGGTGAGTCACTGGTGAGGAAAAAATACTCTGAAATTAACTCCAAGATTTTTAAAAAGCTTCCAATATGAGGTTGGAGCTTTCTTTCTATTTCAAAACCAATTTCTGATCATTGTTGACAATAACATTTTGATTTACAGGCTAAATTAAGAATTTGGATCCAAAACCAATCTAAAGAGATCTCAGATTGTTGCATGAAATGCTAACAGCCAGCAGAGACGATATTCCACAGTAACATGAGACCAAGAGTTGTTGGGACGCACTGATAATCCAGATTAGGAACTCAAATGGTCAAATCCAGTAGGAGCTTTGTGACACGCTTACTGATGGCTACAAATAAACAAATAACATGTAGTTTGTAGAAAGACATCAGTTTGTTCGCAATGTGGGAAAATCAATAAAAAAGCTGATAAAAATGTCGTTTTGCAGCACCAATTTTATCTTCTGAGGTTTTTTTTCAGTTACATTAACTCTCATCCTGTTTTGTTTTCATGAATTCAACATCGCGTCTCATCTTCTGAGTTTTATGTATCGTTACACCACTGGCCACTACCACTAATCTGAGTTTTGGGTCATATTTTCGTCCAATAAATCTCAATATTACAGTTTCCTGAGCCTCACTGCAGGTTTCAGCAGGTCTCTTCACTATTTCCAAATGTCAATAAGTTTTTTACTCAAACCAAGACCCATAAAGAATCAATATTCCATGTTTGGTGAGGGATAAATTGACTCTCTTTTCCAGAAGCCTCACCTCTCATAGATAAGAGCCATGTGTCACTGGCTAATATCAGAGTTCAAAGTCAATATCATTTTGTGGCTGAATGAGAGAAAAACCTCCTGCCTCGTTTTCCAAGTCTAATAAAAATGCTTCTAAGAAAAGAAACGGGTCAGAGTGACAGCAGCTGCTATGTGGCATCAGATATTTCTGAAACGTTTAACCATTTTATCACATCAGCCCATGAAAATCACACATTTGCCATATTTTTTAAAAGAAATCTATGCAGAATTGCCGACGACTGTCATTAAATTTTTAGAAATGGAGGAAGTGACAGCCTCAACAAAGACGAAACATTAACACGAGTCAAAGCCTCACGGATCTTTAACAACGGACGTTCTAACTCGTCAAAACTGAAGAGGAAGACATGTAATTAATATTCCTAAACGGTTCCTTTAAGTGCCTCATTAGGCCACATCCGTCCCAGAGCATGAATGACACCATGAGGCGCAGAAAGTGGAGATGTTACCAAAGGTTCAAATGTCTGCTCTGCATCTTTCATTACTAGATCTAGAAGCAAAACTCTGCAACATCATTTTTACAGGAGATCCAGATCCAGGCTGCTATCGGATTTTAACATCCGATAGCAGCCTCTCAGCTGCAACCCAAACACAAAAAATGCCTTCCTGCAACTTAAACTCACAAAACGTGGACGGAAAGCAGCAGTCTGTGGAGCATAAATGCACAGGAATATGCCCAAACTGCCATTTAACCAAAAGGAAATGTAAAAAAATCATGAATATTCAATAAGAGCTAATGAAAGGCTTCAGAGTGCCTTCTGAGTCTTAATGCTCTCTGGAGACAAACACTGCCGGTCGAGTAAACTTGGTGCTTATTGTGCCTGTAATGAACTGAGGTTCTGATGGCGTAAACAAAGAGGGAAGAAAATACAAATCAATAAAACCGGAGCACATTTGTCATTCCATTCAGAGCATCTACCTCCCTAATAAAACAGCAGGACGGATTATTGGAGAGGACGCCTCAGCAAAAATACATAAGTGTACTATTACTCTAGGAAATCAAATTGATAAATGGCTCGCCATCTTTAAGCCATCTCCTCTTGTTAAAGAGAAAATGATAAGACAGAGCAGGATTTGCACTAATCCATGATGTACTCTGCTTTCTGTGCTTCAGGATGTTAAATCGTCGTCACAACACAACTCAATCACAGCATTTGGTAGAATTGGTCGATTATCTCCAGGTTAATTTATGACCAAAGTTTTGAGGAACCATTTAAAAAGAAACTGTGAAAGTTAGAAGTGAGGTGCCAGTGCAGTTTGTGGTGATTATAGACGTCTTCACTTATGCGAATGACAAAAGTCAAACAACCAATTTAAGCTTTTAATTTTTCTTCCAGCAGGTTTTTAACATACTTATATTTAAAACTGTTTTCTCTCATTTTGTCCGCCATCATTACAGGAATAAAAATCTCCCATTCAGCCTGCAATGAATCTTGGGAAGAACACACCAGCCCATGCAATTCACTAAACTGCATCAACAGCCAAATGTTACTACTGGCAGAAGCGACAAAGAAGACAACAGGAAGTTGTTGGAGGACGATCGTTTGTTTTTGTTCTTGTCAGCATTGCAAAGTTCATAAAAACTTGTGTCATTCAAACATATTAACACCATCGCTCTTCTGGAAAACAGCTGACTACAATTTCCCCAAATCACCGCAGACGTAGCCGCTCCAAAGCATAACGGGCTTGTCGCTCCAACGAGTGAATAAGATGCCGACGTCTATTCTTATGGCTGAATTATGAATATATTTCATGTGTAGCCATGATTTTTAATGACTTACTCAAGCTTACTCAGATGATTGTAACTTAATTTCCTATTAACTGGAAACACTGCAATGGCAAAATTGTGTTTTTTTTTTTTTTTTACATTAGCAGGACATAGATAAAGATTTGTGCACATTTGTAATGGAAATGCAGGTGTAGTTTCCATGTCCTCCATTGTTGTGTGGCGTACAGATCAGGCCATGTTCAGGGTTTAAACCATTCATCATTTATCCAGAGACTTCCCATGTTTTTGAGTTAAAAAATGTTTCAAACTGAGAGGAAGTTTAAAAATATCACAATTAAATGCCACTGGAAGACATTATCAACAATACTTAAACAACAATTATGAAATCATGAAAACCCTTACAATACACAAAAGTTACAATGATGAGCCTGGTGGCCCGCCAGGCTTATAACACACTGGGAAACCCTTTTCAGACGACTATATAATGACTCCACCCAACAGAGCTGTTACTCCACTGGAGTTGGAAAAGGCCGATAGATTTTGTTTCAGTAGTTAGACTCATCCAGAAAGCCTTTAAACTGCATCTCTTCTGTCGGATTGTCAGTGAAAGCACCTGCCAGGCTGGAAATAAATCGTCCCCAAACAGCTGATGTATGTCAATTTTCACAGGATAGACTTTTATGACAACAGTGAATATAATTATGTCAATAACTGCCTGGGCGTTTCTCCAGAACCTGTTTGAAAGGATGTTTTTCTTGGAAAATAAATTCTAAAACCACTTTTTCTAAATCCAGACATGTTAAAGTTATTTTGAAGATTAGAGCATGAAGAGTAAAGTAATCACAGTTTCTGGCTTGCTTCTGAATAATGAATTCAAACATATGGTACAAATTTAGAAATAGAAATGCAGTTTCTAAACTAGTTATTATAATATAAACAGATTTTTATTGGGTCTAGTCTAATGTGACGTTATGAGAATCGACTTTCTGCTAAAAGCTGAAGAAACCTGGAGCCTGTTGGTGTTTTATTGGACAAACGGAGGTGTAATCATCTGAGCTGTGAGAAAACAAAAACCTTTATAACTTTGGGTGTACAGGGAAAAAGAAAGTGTTTCTCCAAACTAATCCCTATAAAACCAACACAATCCCTGAGGCTTCATTTGTTAGCGTTAAATATTGATTATGAACTCTTCTCCCTGGATGCTCAACTTTCTCAAAACGATACTTAGTGAAACATAAAAACCAAAACCCTTTTTCTAATCAGCAGCTGGGTTTTTCCAGGATATCAACGTTTGAACTGAACCCATTAACAAAATGTTAAAATATGAATAAATTGTTAAAATTAAATCAATTGAACATCTTTTTTTTACCATAAAAATCAAAGTGTTTGTGGAGCTACTTTTGAAATATTAGCACTTATGTATGATGGGAAATGTGAGTTTTTATCATTGGATTATAAATTAAGTAGTAGAAGTAGACTACTACTAGTAGAAGTAAGAAATACTGCCACCTGCAGGCAAGAGTAAAAAGTCACTTGGATCCAATATTTGCCTCCATTTCTGCCAAAAATCTTCAATAAACTCACAATTTTGTATCAGTGTGAAAATTGTAAGGATTCGTGTGAATTTCGACAATAATTTGCAGAAAAGTGGAGGGACTAACTGATGTAATTTGGCGGTAAACAGAGAAAAACTGGTTTGATTTGATCGATAAAATAATATTATCTTGACGGATCTATTTTTGTGTCCCTTTAGCATCTAGAGGGCCACATAAAAAGCTGTGGCGGGCCAGATTTGGCCCCCGGACCCTGAGTTTGACACTTGTTCAATGGTATGTTATTTTTTAGAAATCAATGTAAAAGAAAAGGCGCATAGTTTGAATCCATTAACCACAAAATAGATGTAAAATATGAGGAAATTCAATGAATAATTTCAAGAAAAAAGCTGGAAATCTGCTACTGTATCTATATTTATGCATAAATATAGATCTAATAGCATATTGTACTCTCCAAACGCTAAAAAATGTATTTCCATCTTTTCTGAAGCTTACAGCTCTACCTCACCTGCATCTCTTAAAACCGTCTCATTTTTAAACATAACTTCTATGTTGGTTCAGTATTTCTGCCACTTCTCAATGATTTTCCTTGATATCTGCTGCTGAAAAGACAACAAAGTGCTTCACAGAATATTCAGCAGTGTGAACCTTTCACCTCCACCTTGGAGATAAACAGTAAACAAAATGGATTTATGTCTTTAAAATTTCAGCAAAACTAACAGCTCCAGATCATTATTGGAAAAATTGTAAAAATTGAATTCAGAGAACAGAACGAACTGCTCCTTTAACAGCTAAATTACGTCTGACGCCATAAATCACCTGTGTTGCGTAATGTTGGTACTGTAGGTGAACAGCCCAGAGTGTGTGACAGCGGACGGCCGACAGAGCAGGACAGATGGCGCTCTTTGATGATGAGGCTTTGATGTGCTGGTGTGTTAGTTACCCCCGCGGGCCGCCTGGCTCCTGACAGCCTTCAGCTGTCAAGGCCGGGATATAAAAGGAAAGTGGAAGGAGAAAGGAGGAAAAAGAAGAAACCTAAGCGTCACAAGCAATCAATAGAACGTTTGATGGTTTGGGATTAAGGTATGATCCCTTTCTGACCCAAAGCACAACTTTTGTTATGAGGCGAGGGATGCTGTCAGTGACTAGGAGTTAAAAGTGGAAGTTTTTGCCAATTTCAGGATGGCCTTCCTGCAAACTTTCTGTAGAGACAAGGAGTTACTTTCAGAAAGGCCCAATGAAACATCCAGCTTGTTCTCTGAAGGCTAAATAAAAGGTGACATATTGGTGATAAATGGAAAAAATTGGTTATCAGTGGAAATTTTGTGACAGCTGTTTTTTACAGAAAGCTATCTGTAGTGCAGATTGTGTCCAGGATGTGTGTGGTCTGCAAGGATTTTAAAAGTTTAAGTTATGTGTCATAAAGTTCATGGACAGAGGGAATTATAATTGAAAACATGAAACAAAATAAATGTAAAAAGGCATAGAAATAAAAAAAAATAAAAAAAAATAATAAGTTTCACCTTCTTCATTACAACCATCATCATCACCTGACATGAAGCTGTTTATCTGCCAGTGCTGCAGAACAGCAGCCAGCCAAACACCTTCAGACTCTCTCCTCGCTCTCCTCCATTTCATTAATACCCCGATATACCAGCGAACTTCAGGGTAATCCAGTTTGGTCTCACACCAGGCGAGTGAAGACAAACGAGCGGCGCTCTGCTGTGCAGCGGCCAGCTGGACTGATGAAACGTCCTGAAAGAACGCCGCCGCCGCCGCATCCCACGGCAGTCACGCAAACATTAGCACAAACACAGCCTTTATCGCTGCACGCTCAATCAATTCGGCGTCGTCTTATATATGTGACAGTGCTATTCGTCATGTCGTTTCACCGCACAGAATATACATTTTACCTAATGCATTTACACAGGAAGGGGAAAAATAACTTCCATTTGTAAATAATGCTAAAGTTGGTCACCCAGGCATAGCTTTATGATTTTACTATTAGTCATGCTCAAATTCAAGAAACACAGAAGGAAACCCACTAAGAGTTCATATTTAAAAACAGCACAGAAGATAAGATCAGAGCTCCAGTTGGGACGCACATTTATTTTAGTCCTTGACATTTATTATTTGTTCCCTTTCAATGCTTCAAGTTATAAAAACTACATCTTATTTGCAGGCAAAAATGTACTAAAAGGACATTTATTTATGTTTCTAAAATGTAGAAATCTGAGCTCTGAGATGTTTTATATTAGGTTATATCAAAACAGGAAACAATCATTTTGAGAAGAAATGATCATATTTCAAGTCTTCTTCCTCCATTTTACGTCAGTCAGATGTCAAATGGTTCCTGTTCTCATTTACCAGAACAAAAAATACATTCTAAAACCAGAATGACTCATGGTGTCCTGGATTTTCTGCTTTGGATTAAAATGTCCAATAACTTACACACAAAACACAAACAGTTGTTAACTTTAAAACCGACTTTCAGGTTGAGACAGTGGAATATAATGATACCTGTTAGCTATATGCTAACATCACGGGTCAATCAAAGGGTGTTAGAATGAAGCAATTAAATGTTTTTATTAATTAGCATAGCAAAGCCTGTCCCTGTTAATATTAACGGTAAAATGACATTCTGCAGCCAGCAGGTATCTCTGGAAAAGCTAACGTTAGCATTCAATAAAATTACCAGTCTAACAGCAACAGTTTCTAACAACAAATCAACCAGAAAAAACTTCAGCAAATCAAAATCAATAGATCTTTAGAACCCAGTAGAATTTCTACTTTTCTAACTTCTGGGCACGGCTAGCTGTGCTGCACTGCCTGCGTTAGCTAGAGCTACATTCATGATGCTCAATTCAGATTTTTGATGAAATCAACTGTTTTTTGCGTGGTTGTACAAACTTAATCACCAGTTGCGACCGCATTCAGACTTTCTGTGTCAACAATTTACAACCTCAGGAACGTTGACGTCACACAGCAACGCAATATTTACAGCAATAATCATGGACGCCACCACCTATGGATCTGTTTTAAAGTTGTTGAGCAACTTTAAGATGAAAAAATAAAGTTGATTATCATTTTTTACATCCGGATTTATGCAAATCTCTGATCCATGTCTCACATTAACAATGTAAATATGGAAGTGGCACAAATTGGACTTTTTGAGTGTATCTAAAGATCGAAAACGGGTCGTTCGGATTTCAATGACAAAGTTGCATAAGGGCAAAACCAAAAATAGTATTCAGCTAATATTTGTTAGCATCTGCTGTTAAGGTAACAACAAATGATCTGCTGTTTTCTACGGCTGCATGTCCTTCAGCCACAAGATCCTTCTCATGCTTTTAAAGTAATGATTTAACACAGGAGGGTTCAGTCAGTAGCAACTGACTCAACTCTTAAATTCTGCACCATTGTCCTTTAGGTAGTCATAACTGCAAAGCAGTAAAATCTGGATATAAAACAGAGGGATATTAAATCAGTCGAGTTAAACAATCATTTAAAATTCTAATAAATATGATTTGACTGGCATTGTGACAAGATATGACCTAAGAAACGAGGAGAACTTTTAAGAGCTGTATATCGCAGCACTTTTCAAAGTCCAAGTAGCTTTCTCCTTTTCTACAGCCTGCCATAAATATCTATAAAACTGCCATTCATTAAGTCAAACATAAACACATTTAAATCTTTGCAAAGCAAACAAAGTATAAAATATTAAACCTCTCTCTTCCAGGAAACCATCCTGGATTGTTTGATGCCAAAAGAAAATATTTCAGTCCCATCTGACCAGTTAAAGTCTCCTTAGCGTTTAGCAAACAACATATTTATGTTTCTTGGCTTTCAACCTGAACAACAACCAGTCGGCAGTGAAGTACGGTTCAAACCAGAAGTTGTCAAATGTCAAAATCACTTATAGATTGATAACTAACATTAAAGTGGAACTGCTTGCTCTTAATGATAATTGTTACATTTGGAAGACAAATGTTTAGCAAATAGAAATAATCTTGGTGATTCTAAGTGACATAAGAAAACTGAAGTTTCCTCAAATCTCTATTGTTTTGGGAATTAACTGCAATTCTGTAGAAAACATATTTTCTTTCATCAGATTAAATTAAAACTAAAGATTTTCTGATATTTTTATCTTCCAAAACTATGCCAATACTAAAATAATATGACTTTCTTCACACAAAGACATAAATTTAGAACAATAAAATGTTTTCTACGCTTGTATCAAGTAAAAAGTGTTAAAAGTTGTTACTCTAAACCAAATTTTAAAAGTGTTTCATTTTTCTTGGCTCGGCTGTTTTAAGTTTTGTCTGCAAACCTCCATCTGTTGTCTATCATTGTGCATCTAATCCTGGACCCTGAAATCAGCGTAAAAACTCCACTTCAAACCAGTGTCAAACCAGATTAGCTCGTTCTTTCAAGTGGAGACGGTGAGGAGGAGCAGAGTCTGTTATCCCTGCATCTCCAAAATGCGCCACACATTCTGATAATGCCCTCCGATAGCGATCGAGTAAACCCGCTTAATTAAAATGCGTCGTCTTCAGGCGCGGGCCGCTTTCATGTCCCGGGTCGTCGCAAATGGATTAAAACTGACCGTCATGAGCGTGTTTGAGTTACAGAGTCCATCTGTGGAAGTGTTAATTGAAACAATCTAAAAGCAGCCGGTAATCCAACCTGGAAATATCTCCACCATCAGCTCTTTAACGTCCATTTTACATTTATTACAAGGACGAGGCGCCAGCAGACACACTCACACTTATCTTTTCAGGAGCTGAAATAGCTTCCTCACACATGCTGGGCTTGCAACCCGGAGAAAAATGTCACAATCTGTCTTAGTGGCTGCCCTCAGGTAATAGGATGAGAAGAGCAACGTTCATCATGGAGAAGTCCGGGTTTTAAACCACAGCATGTTTTCTCTGAAATTAAACGTTTCTCAGCAAAGTCATGGTTTCCTCGCTTTCTTTCTTTTTTTTTCTTTTTTTCCATGCTTCAATCACAAACTTGGAGGTGTTTTATGTGACAGACCGACGGCAAGTGGTACAAAGCTGAGAGACGAGAGGAAAAGGATTCATGGCTTGAAATATTAAATGGAGAGAAATCTGTAAAACTGCTGAATGAATTTGTACTCAATGCCCATGAATGAATGTCATCATGTGAGGTTCATATTCACTAGTTTCAAGGTCTGGATTCATTTAGATGTTTAAACTTTCAGACATATTTTAAAGAGTTCACACCTTTCAAATGTTTTATCCAATAAAAAGTTCAAGAAGCATTAATGTAACAAAGAAAACTACAGCAACGCGGATCAAACTCAAGTTTCCGACTCTGTTTAGGCGATAAATCCACTTGTTTGTTGAGTAAAAGCACTTTGGTCATGTGTTGAATTACAATGAATGAGATTTGCATGAATAAAAAGCAATTCTGGGTAAAGCTAAACGCATAAAACACACAAACGCAGGACAGGGTGTCTTTTAAACAGCTGGACAAACTTGATAAGAGCCATTTGTACTTCAAAGTCCTTGTATATGAAGCGTTTTATTTTTTATTTTTAGATCAGCAATTTGTTTCTAAAGCAAGCTGTAAATTGCCCATGGACATCGGCTTTGAAAAAGCTGCTACTTCTGAAGCGGCGCTGCGGTTTGTTGTCATTGTTAGGAAAACAAACTGAGGGGGAAAAATGCCCCAAAATGTGTCGTCGTTCTAAATGATTTCACTGTCATGGGAGACGATAACCTTAGGGAATAACAGACCCCAGCACTAACTTATTTAATTAAACTGTTTAAGTAGCAATCTTTATTTATGAGCTTCGAGAGTAGCAGGAGAGATTTCAGAGATCTTCCTGATGGCTTTAAGTCCATTCAAAACATGAATATATTTTGTTTATTCTGACTTTTATTTGCACTACATCTGTATGAAGTCAAAAAATATTGATTTTTAAATCAGTTTTCAGATTTTTTGGAAAGGAATTTGAATACAAAAGATCCTGTACATACACAGATTTCCATGAATTATATTATATATAAAGTGTATTCATGGTGACAGCTGCTGTTGTTTTAAGCTGTTGCTGTTCTGTTAACTAATATATTGATTAAATCAGCTCTTAAGTCTCTTTTCATTTCCCCATACCAGAACCAAACTTTTATAAACTTTTATCCTGAGTGTTTGGACTCTCTGCTACGTTAAGTTTTATATTTTAGAGAGAAACTTTCCAATATTCTGATCCAAAACAAAAGATCATGACTGAAACCTGTTGCACTGTTTGAATCTAAAATGACTTCCTGAATAAAACAACAGAAACCGTCAGCATGTCAAATAAAA
This sequence comes from Gambusia affinis, assembly GCF_019740435.1. Classification (NCBI taxonomy): domain Eukaryota; kingdom Metazoa; phylum Chordata; class Actinopteri; order Cyprinodontiformes; family Poeciliidae; genus Gambusia; species Gambusia affinis. The sequence continues at coordinate 3,749,698 of NC_057891.1, read as the reverse complement.
GTCAGGAGCTTTTTCTCCTTCCTCTTGTTGTTGTTCTGGTATTTTAAATTTCATCTGATTACGGTTTTCTCAACGATTCCACAACCTGGTGTATTAGTTGCCTTGGGGAAATGTTGCACACAAAAATAAGTAAATTCAAACCAGTCTTACAGTTTCCAAGGCAACTGCATCCCAGTTATCAAACAACGCGGCCCAGTTAGGTTTATTGTTCAAACTGGTCAAATAAAAAGTTTTCAATGGAACGAAACACATTGTGTACCAATACTTTAAACGGAGCATGCATGTAGCGACAGAACCAGAACCAGAACCAGAACCACTTTCTAAGTGAAAAGCAATGAAAACAGTAAACAGAAGATTCATCCAGAACAGAAAGTAAACGTAATTTTTCTTCTATTTCTCTGTAAATTAATAATCCTGACAATAAAACTTTCAACTGTTGTCTCAAAGGAGAGGAAAACAATTCATGCTTCAAACGGGATGGTGAGACCGATTAGCTGATTAAATATCATTTACTGTGGCTTTCAGGTGAAGGGATTCAATTATTCAGAATGCACTCTTGCATTCTGGTGTAAATGCATAACTGTTTGCATTTGCTCATAAAAGATGCAGGATTATCTTGCAGCAGGAGGAAAGTAAAGAACTAAACGCCTTTTATGGGTGGAGAGCTGCATTTAAATTGAAATACTTCATAATAAGGGGCAGTTATTATGGTATGAAAGAACAAATAACTTAAGGAAGTTATTAATTTACTGTCTGGAGTTCCCATTAGAACTGTTCCCATGTTTTTATTAAAATCTTCCCTTTACTGCTTAGTTTAGACTTTTAATTTTTTTACAGTTTGCTTGCACTAATTAAGCTTTTTTTTAATTTAAAATTTCAAAGCAGCTGTTCCCTTAACAGGATCATAAGGACGTGCCAAAATTCATTTTAATAATAATTTTAAAAGATTACAATTATGTTTTCTTTCATCTCTTGTCCAGGAAATAAAAATGTAATCTAATCTTTGGGGAAATTTGGTGTTGCTTTTTCAGAACAAACACTAATTAAATTGGAACAGACCAATGTTTAAGCCCTAACAGGTTATTTTATAAAAACCTTTTTTATTAGTTTGGACACCAAATATTTTCATACAGACATTTTCTGTCAAATATTTAAGATTTTATCTATGAAAAAGCTGCAAATAAGGTGAATCTTTAGTAAAATCCTCATGAGTTCACTGTAATCTATAATTAGATATATTATAAGAAAAAAGATGGTTAGATATTTGTTTTATTTCCCATATTACGGCTAAAAATATCCCGTAATATGGCATATTTATGGCTAAAAATTTAATCTATTTTTGCTTTTATTTTTATTTTTGTACTATTATTATTAAAATAAGAAATAATAAAATAGTTTAAACAATAAAAATGGTAAAAAGCCTTATTTGTGAGATATAAACTACACAGATAAGTAACTTAAAATAAAATATAATTCATATTTAAGATTCTTTTCATCTTTTATTTCTTAGAAACTACATTTAAATTAGATTTGTTGAAATGATATTAGAAAACTGTCAGCTTTAAGCTGTGAAATATATCTTAAAACTTAGATTTGACATTTTCTGACAGATGGCATCAATAAAAAACTAATTAGATCTTGACATGCTAACTGTCCACGCTAGCTGGCGGGCTAACTAGCTAACTAGCTAGCAGCCTTTAGGTTACATTAAACTGACCTACATCAGCAGGTATTTGGTGAAATTAAAACTAATTAGTAAATAATCTTTTGTGTGGGATCACAAGTTTTCAGACGGTCAAGATAACTGGGAATAATTCACATGCTTTATTTCTATAACTGTCAGCGCTTGAAAAAGACCAGAAAAGATTTAGGTATTTTTTCCAGAGCAGCTTGTAAATGCTTATTGTGTTGTTGTTGTTTTTCCACTCATAAGGCTAATGCATCCTATTCAAAATCAGCACAAGTGCTAGAATGGTGGTGCAGCCTCATTTAGACGTTCTTCAGCTCTGATTTCTTACAACTTGTCAGCTGAAGGAATATTACCATGGTCTTTTATTCCTCTCTGATCCATCGAGCTACAACTGCTGCATGCTGCACACGACTCCCATGCACTTGTTCATGTGCGACACACACAGTTACGCTCTAAAGTATAATTTCTGAGCATGATGTGTTGCTCTCATTTGAATTTGGAGCGTCTGTTTATCGGATGCCATGTGCCATTTCCCCCACCATCTCTCTTCAGTCACATCTACAGTCCATGAAATGAACAAAACGACTCAGAAAAATGAAAGGATTACCATAAAATTACATCCAAATAGTGCTGATTGCTTGATGAGCATCTGTGGTGCCAATTTCAAGCCCTCAAAACCCATGTCATCTCTTGTCTGTAATGTGCTTCATTAACTGCTCCCTGCTATATTTCCCAAACCGCAGTAACGAGCTATACAGTATCTCCTCTTTGATGTGGCAGTAAAGATGATAGATTTTCAAAAAGATGACCTCAATTTTGCCATCAAGCCCTAATGGGGATGATTCGGTTCTTAGAAATGGACCGGCCTGCTGATGTGAACATGATCTGACTGCTGCGGTCCAAATGGACTCCATGTGTGATCTGTGGACGGGCTGAAGGTGATCATCCCACACGGTGCAGTTTGTCTCTTTAACACTATTTCATAAAGTGCTGCTGTGCTTACCAACAATCAATATTCAATTTAGCTTGTATGGCAGCCAGTGTGGGTCTGCTTGCTCTTCAGTGTGTGGGCTGTTTGTCTGGAGTCGCGGTTTGTTGTCACTATTGGATTTTAACAGTGCGGGGCAACAATAGCAGGCAGGGGGCAAAAACAATGGAAAAAAGAGTCAGAGGGGAGGAATCTGCCTTTTTACTGACTAGCAACAAGTAGGGGTTGTCTTAGATTAAAACATCTTTAATATATTTCATCGCATGAATGATGTGATGATAATAAGATCTGTCAATCAATCAAGTCAACCCTGTGGATGAAATATCTGGTTTTCTTCCAGAAATTGGCGTCTTTTGGACAGCTGCGTTGATAAGTGAAATCATTTTATCTTTTCTGCCTCTCTGTCAATGAGTTTGTTTCAGACGGCTCAAAGACGCATACGTTTGGGAAAGATGTTGTTTTCACACCTGATAGTTCAGCGGACTCCGTTCCATTAGGGACCAGAATTGCAACATTTGTTACATTTTCAGCTGCTGCGGTTCGCTTTCACAATCTGTTCCCCTCCTCGCCTGTGGGGGCACTGCAGCAAGAAACACTGAAGGAAACAACATCAAAGCCTCTGAAGAAACTGAGCGCTGCTCTAGTCTTCACAAAATGTAAACAAAAATGGAGAGGAGTCAGATTTCAGTGGTTGTAGGATTTCACAAGACATTTTTCACGTTTGTTTTGGTTGGATTTACCCAGACTGTCCTGAGCTGCTGTTCACTTCCTGCTTTTAGGGTGATCTCCGGTTAGCTTGCATTCACAAATGAATTCAAGAGTTCACTTCAACTGAACGAAGTCCTAGGTTTTTAGCCGCACCAAATGAAAAAAACCTTCTAGGAAAACAAACTGGAGTTTGATCAAAGTGGACGAAACATGGCTGGAGCCAAAGCAGCCTAAAACCTAAAACCTGGTAGATCTGAAAGGTAGGCACCTGTTGAAGAGCTAACCAGTAAAACTACTGGTAAATACCCATCAAACCCAAAACCAGGACACAGAATCTCAAAAAGCGACACATCAAGAAACTGATACCAACCACTCAAGCATAACGAAGATATTCAAAGTTTTGGGAGTCAAGTGAACCAAAGTGGGCACCATTATCCACACATGAATGAATGTAGACCAGCAGAGTCAAACTCATTTTCATTATGAGCCACATCACAAATCTGAATGTCCTTAAATGGCCGGTTGTACCAGAATGTATTGATAAAACACATTTTTCTGTTAAAATATCAATAAATAGCCGTTTGTTTTAGCATTCAATAAATGTTTCTTAAAATGAAACAATACTGAGCATTTTTTCACTGTGATCTGGGTTTTGTTTTCGATTTTGTGGGGATTTTTGAAATCAAAATCACAGATTTTGTGGTGCTAATTTTTAAATATTTGTAAGGAATTGTTAAATATTTGCCTTAGTGTATGATTTTATCAATTGCTGTATCGAGCTATAACTTGACATCAAGTAAAGAAGAAGCAGTAGTCACTTGGAGCCAATGTTTTTGGAAAATTTGGAAAAACAAATCAGAAAAAATGTGGGGATTTGTTGATTTTCTGTGAATTTTGCCTATTTGTGAAAAACAGGAGTGACTTCTTGATATAATCTAGAGTACAGAGGGCCACATAAAAAGCTATAGCGGGCCAGATTTGGCCCCCCGGCCTTCAGTTTGACACATGCTGAAAATAAATCAGAAGAAATCTGTAAAACACTTAATGTGACCTTGATAACTCGTAAAAAGAGCTGAAATTTAAGTCCGACAGAGATGAACCATCTAACAATTGGCAACATTATCCTGCTGTGTTGGATTAACTCGTTAACTTAGCCGTCCGTCTTCAGAACGTTGTGAGCAGGATCCCTGTATTTACTTCAGCAATGGAGGCAGTTACAGGAGGGGAAGCAGAGAGATTTGGGCCAAGCACAGACACCCGGTATCAGAGTGACAGGTGATAAAGATAAACCTGTCAGGCACCTGGAGGCTTCCTCATTGCACCGACACACACACACCTCACTTCCTGCTGACAGATATAAAATGGGTGGTGGGAGTCGGAGGAGACCCAGGCTCAGTTTCACCCTCTCATGCCTCCTCCATCTCCTCCATCCTCCTCCGTCCTCCTCCATCCTCCTCCATCTCCTCCACCCTCCTCCATCCTCCTGTACCTTTGCTCCAATTAACTGATAAGTGGCCTTGCTTGTTTGGTGTAATGTACAGTAGGTCCTCTGCGAAGTGGTGCATGCTTTTGCCCAGAACTAATGAAGTCTCCTGCCTATTGCGAAACGGTCACGTCTCGTTGCCACGGCGACGGCGAGGCCACCACAAGGGATGTGTTTTTGTTTCAAAGCGAAACTCAGTCACTGATTTCCTCCTTGGGGCCAAAAAAAAAAAAAAAAACAGCTTGTTTGTCTCTCATTGCCACATGTTGTATCACTAATGTATCTGTTTAATAAGGGTTTTTGTTGCCAGGCAACGGTGAAACAAGAGTCAACGGTATTAGCAGCGAGCAGGATGGTTACTTAAAGATGGATTATGAGAGCATTTCTCCAGAAGCAACTGATCAGTGAAACACTTTACAGGTTTTTAACATATTTGAATAGACATCTTGTTTAATTAGTTTATTTAGATGAGATATTCAAAGACTTCTAAACATAAAACTGTAGATTTCTACCTGACCTTTTAGCTTAATTTCTGACAATTTGTCTGCCTTACGCAGAAAATAAATGCTCAGCATTTCCTCTTAAGAAAAGGATGTTGTTGTACGTAGTGTTTGCTCAGGCTGGTCAGGCTAATTTGTCCACTCCAAACTTTGTATTAGTATTGATAAAATACCAGTAGGTCCATTTTTTATTTACTGGACTGAAGATGCAGTAAATATATTTTATTATTCAAAAGATTTTAATGCAACATTTTATTCTCTATCTGAAACATCCAGAAGATAATCTCCTCAAAGGCATCAACTTAAACCAGCTGCTAAATCATGAACACATGTGGGTAAATATTAGAATATCATAAAATAAATTTGTTTAGTTTATTTAAAGGATCGAAACAAAAAAGGAAACAAATGAAGTTATGTGTGGCTCAATTCAAAGATTGTTTATTTTATAATTTATGGGTCAGTTTGGGTATGCAGCCAAATTCTATCACATTTGTACAATTTAAATCTAAACTGACCATTTTAAACCCTGCATGTTGAAAACAGAAGACCCAAAGGAATTTTTGCTTTTACATAAACTGTAAATAATTCATAGAAAACATGTAAAAGGGTAAAATAAACGGCTCCACAGAAGATTATCTGTGAAATATCAACAGTTTGAATCTGGTTTCAGCCGGGAAGGTGGAGCGTTTTGTGGTGAAACATGCAGCGCTGCTGTTGGTGGATGTGGGCCAGTGAGAGGAAAGGAAGGGAGAGTAAATGAACTGCTATATGCTTAATTAACACAAAATCCTTTTGTCTTCCGGCTCTGACCGGGGCAATTTGTTGGTGTTCAGCTGAAAATGTGTGGCAATGATTAATTAAGCATCTAAAATGGAAATGAGTGCAGAAAATGGCCCACTTTTGACCTCAACTAGGGAAGTCTACGCTTTTGGGCTTTGGTCCAAGAGGGAGGTGCAGTGGGTGGGGGAACTCTGACTTGAGGGGCGAAGCGGCGAGAGGACTGATAGTGTACTCACCTCTAAATGACTGAGACCAAAGGCCGGGCTATAACAGCTCTAATTACAGTCTGGAAATTGCAGTCATTGTGCAGTAAATAAAAGAGGCAACAAGGTCAGAGGAGAGTGAGAGGAGGAGACAGAGACGGAGAGAGACTGCAGGGTTTCACTACTGTACATGGGGTTCCCATAAATCTCATTTCTTTCAATTATGCACACACAAATTAAAGCCGAGGTGATAAAAACCCTGCGAGTTGAATTTGAAATAATGAGAGGACCATTACGAGGTCCGTGTTATATGGTCTGTGGGGGATATGAAACCGGCGCGGTTATGAGCCAGCAAATAGACTCGTCCCATTCAGAGCTCATTCGGGCGGCAGCTTATCCATATCGAGCTATTTACAGCACGTCAGACGCCTGAGGGCCCTCTGATTTCCTGTAGATGGGCTGTTTGGTTGAGAGGTGGATGTTGGAGAAGTTTGACAGATGCAAAAGGAAGATTGATGCAACTTCAAAGCCGCTTTGGATCCTGTTTATTGGAGTGGGACATTGCGCTAGTTAAAGCAGCCATCTTTGAAGCTGTGCAGCGACTGCAGGTGAAAGGTGTGTGTGTTTATAGAGACGCGTTTAGCAAAAGGAAGAGATCAGTAACATACTATAGGAATGTTTGGAGCAGACGTTGTACAGCACGTTTATATTAAAGAATACAAAAGAGCTGTTTACAAAAGCTCTCAAATGTTAAAATGCCAACTTTATGAATGTAAAAATATAAACTTCTACAAGCAATTTAAACTTCTGCATCACGGCTCAAAAACAAAATATGTTCAAATTCTTCAAATTGAACTGAGTTACGTTTACATAAAGTTACAAAAACTCTAGTCCCCAAAAATAAATCAAACGCAGAAAAATGGTTTCTCCTGAAAAAACTGGAAACCTCGGAATGGTCTAGTCAAAGTCAAGGATTCAATTGGACAACAGATGATCTCCTGACAAGTGAGGAAACATTGCTAACATGTTGGAAGCTAACAAATCTCTACAAATAAAGGCTTTAGTGTGTGCAGCAACCAGCTTTTTTCTAAGTTTATATTTATTCAAGACGTAAATCCAGTTTTTAACAGCCCCTGCATGTCGGATGTTTTCTTAGATCATCCTTAAGGTAATATATATATATATATATATATATATATATATATATATATATATATATATATATACACACTCCATAATTTTAAGGGTATATGAGAATCTCTGATCTTTGGAAAAAAGTGTCTTCATTTCTTTAGAAGAGTTTTGCCACTTCCAGTCATAATGTCGTGAATGTGGGGTAAACCAAACTCAGTTTTAATGAATTCACCCCTGAATGAGTCTGAGAAACAGACTTGAACACAGTGGAAATCTGACAAACTTATAATTTACAAAAGAACATCTACAAAAAAATAATCTGTCACCATCTTCCTGTTTCCAACAGAGTCGTCTCCTGCTTTTTCTGGTCAGAGAGATCTGTGCTATTCGTCCAGACAGCCTGCAGCGCCGGCCACATCTATTCAGTGAATAAGTGCTTGGACAAGCTGTTCTTTTAGGGGCCAGCTAGCCAACAATAGGGCCTGTAATGGCTCTAGTTTGTCTCAGTTAAGAACAACAACCTGCCTGTTTTTTTTCCTCCTCCAGATACCTCTCTACAGTCTCTCCATCGCTCCGCTGACCAAATAACTTCTGTCTCTGAGTCGATGATTGCCATGTTATTTTCCTCTTTTATTCGCTCTACCTGTCTGAGAAAGGGAAGTAAGTGCAGCCGATCCCGTGGCAGATTCCTCTGAATGATGGTAAATGTGAATGTTGGTAGGTAACGGCTGAGAAGCAATGATTTCTTTCTGTACTGCTGAAGGCATGAAGACTTTAGACAAGACGCATAAATCAGAAAACTGAATCATCTGCTTGGCATTTATCCCCCTTTAAGCTGATTGGTTTTAGCTCATTTATCCAGTCAGGAAACTTTTACCAGTTACGTTAAGCTGCCAAAAAATTACTTGGCTTCATCCGACCAGTAGACATTTTTCCTTCAGACTTGTGGTTCATTCAGATTCAAAACTAACTTCTTGTTTGGTTACTTTGGTCTGAATCAGTTGATGAGTTTAGTTTGTAACGTTTCCAGGGATTTGGTTTCTTTTCACACACAAAAAACTTCAAGCAAAACAAAATAGGTCATTTGAAACCATGAAAGGATAGAAGGACCAGATGTAAATACAAAAAAACGTTGAATTTAATCATGTCAGTAATGTTTCTTGGTACGATTTCAGGCAGAATTTTCTGAGAAGTAAACCAAATAATTTTGAGAAGACATCTTGAAAGTTACAGGGTTTTATGAAAAAGATATTAACTCTGCTCACAATTCAAACCTGTAAGTCCAACTCCTCCAATCGATCTTGCTACGGCTGATTGCTATTTCTACATAAACACAAACGAGTCGCACCAAACCGACTAAACACCTGAGGTGTGAAAGTCCTTCATGTGTTAATGCCAGTTTCCTTTTCATTGGCGATCTTTCCAAACATACGATGAATTTAACGTTTAACATGCAGTTTAAATCTAGTTTTAAGCCTCAACCTAGAGGACAAAGCCATGATTAATCTCGTTAGCAGAAACAGGTTGCAGCATTTTCAAGATGCGTCAAACAAACCGAATCACGGAGTTTCATATGTGGAGGATACAAGCTAATTAGCACAGGATGTATTCTATTTTCTTTCCTGCAGATATTTACAGGGGAGGCGGTGTGGGGTGTTTTTGGTGGGGTGTGAAGTATGTGAAAAGTAGGACACAGTGCACCTGATATGCAATGGGAGGGAAAAAATAGACAAAACCAATTAGGTGAAAACAATCTACTTCATGTTGTTACCTTTACATGGGCCATTTCATAAAAGAAGGAGTTTTAAAACTATTTTAATCACAGTAATAGGAGGATACATGTACAGCTAATTACTGCTAAATTAGATTATTATTTATTTATTGTGTTCAAAATGTGTTGTTTTTGGTTAATCTTCAACACTTTGGCTTGTTCCTATCAGAATACATTGATAACTAGATTAAAGTGCTGTGCTTCTGTTGTTTACACATGGATTACATATTGGGCTTTCAGTGGCGTCAACCTTGCCTCTTTGATCTTCTTGATCTACTGACAGCCATCTTTGTCTCTATAAGCTGTTGTGCATTAGCAGGATGAGATCAGACCGCCTTCATCCACTTATAGCTTCTCAGTCGATAACAGCAACAAAAACACAAGCCCTCCGCTCGGGTTTCACATACCCGCATTTACACACACAATCTTTCCCCTGGGGACAATTTGGCCTTTTCCATCACCACTCCAGTTGCTGACCTTGGACGTTTCCCCTCCCATCGCCTACATCTAGGGCTGCAGGTGAACGACAGCAGGATTGGATCAGAAATGATTCAACTCACTTGCAAGAAAATCTATAGCACCATTTAAACGCCTACACAATCACTCAAAGCGCTATTCAATCCTCATGTGCGCATATTCAATAAGAACTCTGAAGTGTTTCTTAACTTTACCATACAATTTATCCTCCCACCTTAAAGCAGCAACTGGAGTGCAAATCATCACTAATAGCATAATGTTTCCATTTTCCTCTCCAGCTGTAGTTTTCATTTTTTCACCGTGTTTTATTGCAATTCTTTCCAACGTTGTGCTGAAATCTGCTTTACTTCTCCAAACAGTGATCTGATCTCCCAGTTTTTCTATAGTGGGGTTCCTCCAGGCTGTGTTCTAGGGCCTGTTCATGTTTTATTTCATATCTCTCTGCAAGAACAGATAAAAATTTAATAATGAATTTAAGACTTTTTAAGACCTTTTTAGTGTCAGCTTGAGTGAAATTTAAGACTGAAAAAACTGGTTGGGAGATCCTGCTGTATTACAATCAAATATAGCAAAAACGGTGAATTTTTCTGGGGCCTTGTAGCTCTCCCATGTCTCTCCCATAGCACCTAGCTTAAAGTTTTGTTTGCATATAATGCACCAAGCCTTTTCTGGGTTAGCAACAATAGTGAGCCAATGGTGAAAATGGACATCATCCAGCCACGTGGTGATAAATTCATTCAACCCTGGATGTAGATAAATATCTAGCTAGCAAGCTAGCAGGAGGACATTAGCAGCTAGTTAGCTGTAGCCTCAACCACCTTGAATCACAAGATGCACTGAAGACGTCAAACTTTTCTCAGTCAATAAAGACTCAAAAGAAAAACAAGATTAAATAATAATATCTGTGATTGATGCATTTAATGCCAACTTCCGTTATTTAATGAATTTAAGACACACAAACAAAGGAATATTTGGGGATCTCTCTGTAGAGCAAAACTCAAAATTGTTCGCCGAAATTCAGTACGATATCAGCATTTCAAAAACATTACAAAGAAAATTCAAAGCACAATGAAAACACCATGAAATAGAAGCTGAATCCTACAAACGTTTTGCAGAGTGTATTGTCACGCCTGGTGGAAGGAAAGCTAATGCTATTGCACTGCAGTAGACACTGAAAGAAAACCTGACTGCACATTAACCAATGACCAGTAAATATAAATAAAAGCTGTATGTCAAAGAGCTGCTTTAATATGTTTCAATACAGAAATAGTTTATGCCTTTAGTGTTAAAGAATAAAGTTGGATTAAAACTTAAAACAAAAATGTACAAATATAGAGATAAGCTTTCAGTTGGATTAATAAATTAGATGAGATGTAAGTGAGTCACTTTGTGCTTCAGGTTGACCAATCAGCCATCAGGCAGCAGGATCTCTACAGACCATCTTCTCTAGTCACTGACTGTAATGAAGAAAATCCATCTAAAAACTTGCTTATTCTATGTTTTGGGAAATGAGAGACCCTAAAGCAAGCTTGGTGCAATTTGCAGTTAATGGGGTAGAACATGCAAAACTGCTGGCATGTGCTTTCAAATAACTTCCCCATATCCTGACTCAAGTTGCTGCCTTTAATTGTGTGTTACCTCCGACGTGCAGCTGACGTCAAACTGCAGAGAGGAGATGTGCTTTCGCTTTATCGTTGGAAGAAATGTAACCTTTGTGAATCAACAGATTGGTGACACAAATACTGTCACACGTTTGAGGAGAAACGCCTCAGCATTTGTGGGATGCACTGAAGGCCGTTGAGGAAAGGGAGTGATATAATAATGGGCGCGATGCTTCTGCAGAGTTTCTACCATTTTTTGTGCGTAAATGGAAATGAGTAACTCTGAGGTCAGCACTTAGAATAAATTAGCTTCAAGAGTTTTGACAAAATAATTATTGAAAAATTGGTGTGCGTATTTGACCAGCAAGTCAGAGAACTCTAATTCTTTTGAGAAAAGTCAACCTTGCAACATCACGCCTCTGGTCTGGACGTAAAAACCATTTTTCTTAACAGTAACAGGCTGTAAAATAAGGATGTAAAAGGAAGAATCACAGAGGTAAAAAGGAGAACAGAAGTTGCACCATATATAGTTATTCATTGCAATGTCGCTACGGAATATGAAAAACGTTAGCAAACAAAAATATTTGGTCAAGTCATTAAAAAATACTCAGTTTCAGCTTGATTTCATTAGTTGGACACATTATCTAAAATGATAACATTTTAAAAAGACTGAAGTAAATAAGCAATGCTTAGCAGAAGTAAAGCCTGGTGGCCCGCCAGGCTTATAAAACACTGAGTGAAACCCTGCAAAAGATGCAGTTTGTTCATGACTTAAAATATCCTCCAATAAAAATGGCTTCCCCTTTAAAACTACAATTAGCTGTAATCAATGCATTATTTTGTCTTTTATTGAACAAAAACAATCAGATGTGAGCTCAAGTCTGAGGTAAACAAGTTGAATTTCGACAGCCTGTATATATTTATTGCAGTTACTGAAGCTAACCACTGTACTCGAGGTAAAAATGTTGTTTCTGCAATAAAAAAAAAAATCAATTTTTTTTCATATAGAGATATAGAATCCACTGCTAATAACTACTGATCATTCACAGCAGGTAGGCATTTTAAACTTCTCTCCATGGCTACAATAACATGAATGATATTATAACCCACAACATCTGACCGGAAATCTGCTTCTCTCACAAATATCCATAGAATACATGCAGCTCTTATTGTTGCACATGATAAAAATGATATTTCCTGTAATATGGGGCCGTTTTCTACTGGGAGGTGTAAATCAAAGTCACAAGTTGACCAGTTGTTTCATGTATGACAAACAGCCTGAACCTCCGGCGAAATCACAAAGCAATCCCTGGAGAGAAAATACAAGCAGCTAACCAACAGGGTTTCCTTTGTGAACCCATTAAATCTTAATCCTGAATGTGGGCTGACATCTCCGATACCAGGATATGTGGGTGGAGAGGAACAAGTGAACAAAGGACAATGCAGTTTGTAATCCTGTTAGAGGATTACGGCTCCACTACATGCACACACACAAAAAAACATCCAGATTTTGTTAGGGACGATCCTGTTGACTTCTACTTATTTATCAACCCCTGTAGGCGAAATGTTTTCATATCAACACTGGGACCTTCAGTTTGAAACTCTAAGCCACAAGTGTGTCAAAGTGAAGGTCTGGGGGCCAAATCCGGCCCGCCATAAGGTTTAATGTGGCCACATCGAGATCATGAATGTACTCAAAGAACAAGTTTATTGATAAACTATCCATTCAATTGTTGAAATTTAAATAAATAGGAGTCTTTCTTCTTCATTAAACTTTTTTAACATTGATGTAATTTGGCAGAATACTGATTAATAAAATAATATTTAGACACGTCTAGAACATGTCAAAAATCTGGATGTTCTTAAAGGGACATTTTTAAAACCATTAAACTGTTAAAATATCAAAACATCTCATTCAATAAGTGTTTAAAATACATTTTTTATTATCCTTTCTCACTGATCAGTCCATCCAGGATTTTGTGATTATTTTTCAGTTTAGTTTTTCTTTTTTTGCAATCAAAATCACAAATTTTGTGGTGCCAATTTAGAAATATTGGTGAGACATTTCAACAATATTTGCACTAATGAATGACATTAAATGTGACTAATTCTGCAAATTAGTGAAAAACAAGAGGGAATCATTGATGTCATTTGGAGTCTAAGGGCCACATATAAAGCTGCAGTGGGCCAGATTTGGCCCCCGGGCCTTCAGTTTGACACATAGAGACATAAATAGAAACATTTGTGTGCCTAAACATTATTTTATCAATTAAATCAAAGCCGTTTTTATCTTTACTCTTCCAAATTACATAAATGTAGAAAAAGTTTGAATGTAGAAACATCTATTTATTCATATTTGAACAGCTTAATGGATCGATTTATCTATATATTTTTACCACAAACATACAAATCACCTCATTCGTTTCATGTTCTTAAAGGATTTCAGACAGAAAAGACAAAGCAGTTCCAACAAAAAGCTGCAGAGATTTCAAAACAATAAAACCCATCAAAGCCCTCGGTTTGTTTGCCTTACCTATTGATGCCAGCGAGGGAGGAAGTGATGCGTGGCATCCCATTGGTCACACAGGAAGCACATAAAATGAAGAAGAAAGAAAGAAAGAAAGAAAGAAAGAAAGAAAGAAAGAAAGAAAGAAAGAAAGAAAGAAAGAAAGAAAGAAAGAAAGAAAGAAAGAAAGAAAGAAAGAAAGAAAGAAAGAAAGAAAGAAAGAAAGAAAGAAAGGAACGTTAGACTGAATGATTTAAGCTGAGAAAATCTGATCCCCAAAATAAAAATCAACGTTCATGTTCCTTAACAGTTTTTGCAGCTTCTCATCACTTTTGTTTTATTTATTCAGTTGCAAAAACTGAACATGTTTTGTTCTGTCAAACCAATAAAAATAAAGCTGAAATGAATTAATTTACATATTTAAGGTACAAGAAATGTCTCCACATTCAACAAGTTAATAAAAATATACAACTATAAACAACAGCCGTGACACGGGACACGGGTGGCTTTCTTTCCACGCTATGGTTGCCATGGTAGCAACAAGGCATTAGTTTCTTCCTGGAGGTTTTACCATTTCCATCTTTTTTAATGAGATGCTGGGAGCATCAAAACAAGAGAGAAAACATCCTGGTCAGCAATTAGAAGTAAAGGATTACATTTTTTTAAGTAATACATCAAATATTGTTTTTACTTTGTTTTATTATCTTTTTGAGAGGCACTATTATCATCTTACAACAGACACAAACGTCTGATTTGAACTGAAATAATCAGTAATCAAAGTCTGTAAGGGGTATAAATAAATTTTTTATTTAATTGTAAGCTACAAAATTAAATTTATTGTCAAAATAACAATTCATTGAATTTAATAAAACAGAACTGGATGTAGAAAAAAAGATATTTCCATGGAGAAAGAAAAGGTTAAAGTTCAGAGGATTTGATTGAATTATGACAGTTTATTGCTTTTACAGTGCCAGCTGTGAAATGCATCCTTGTTTCTAGAAACACCAACATGAACCAGTGAGAGCATTTCTATTTTAATCTGCACTCAAAGAAGAAGAAACTCCACTGACAGCAGCCACAACAACCAGACCTGATGTGATCCCTGACTTGCTGTAACCCTCAGCAAAAAACCCCAAAACGCTGAATTGATGCTTCCTTTCAACACTGAATCCACTTCTTGATAGGATAAAGCTGAGAATGTAAGCCCCACTTCAAAGTACAGTGTAAAGGGGAGCGAGCTTTACATTCAGCTAATCTGACCTGTGGGCAATGCCTCTGCCGCCAGCTCTAATGTTAATCCTTTCGCTGCTCCTCTATCCGGCTCTTCACCGTGGAGTGTTGGGATCTGAGCGTCACCGGGACACTGAACCCTCTTGGGTTGGCTGGTTGTCGTCTGGAAGTGAAGTCTGACATTGTCCCGCTTGTCTGCGCAATATAATCTGAGTAAGAAACCACCAGAGAGCGGTCGTGTTCGAAACGGATCAACCAGTTGTGTTTTCTTTACATGCGCTGGGAAAACTTCTAACACTGAGATTTTGTGCTAAACGCCATGAAAGCAGTCATGGAAATCCAATGAAGAACGTCTGACTTCTTTTCTGTTGCTTATTCAAACACTATTCAGTCTTTGTTGTTTTATTCCTAAAGGTGATCTATGGAAGGTCTACGGTCTAAATCGTTCTTAGATAATGAGATTTTAGCCTGCTCAGCTCTTTTCAGGATGAACTGTCCCTTTAAATCCAAAATAAGCACTGCTGGCACAGTGCGTCTTTGAAGAGCATTAGTAGAGCTTCCTGCACAACCAACAACAACGCAGCAAGTGAAAGTAAACAAGGGAAAGTAAACAATAAAACACTTGTCTGTTCCAGCGGTCATTGTACAGCAAATAAAACCAGCTGACCAAACGTGCTGGACTTCAGCTGGGGTTGCTAGGTAAGAAGAAACCAGTAGTAAAGTGAGTCGCTGTTAATCACAAAAAAACAACCTGCTGGTTAAGCTTTACTAACCCAGCAAATGATTTTACTCACTTCTGTTGAACATCTATTAGTCTACTTCGTGTTGTCAGACAGGTTCTGTTTATTTGTTGTCTTCTGGTATTAATGTCTCGATTATTTTATGATTTAACAGAGGTGTAATTACTTAAACATAACTAGTTTTCTAACCACTTTTGTCATTCCCAGTTAAACGCTACGGCTTTTGCAACAAGCTAAAAAATGAATGTTTTATAGTTGAGAGCAGAGTTACTCCACATTTTACACAGTCAGCAAAACAACGCCACGTGTGGCAGGGCAGGGAAACTAAATCACTACAACACGTTTAGGTTGTTTCCAGCTCTTCATTTCCATCTGAATCTTCAGAAAAATTTGCACCAAACAGCAAAAATTTAAACAAGTTTTCTTTTCCAGAGAAAACAAATTAATTCATGTAGAAAAAAAAAATAAAATGGAATGATGCCCTCAGTTATCAAAAGCGGCTTCTTGATGTTCGTGTCAAATCTGTGTTAATTCATCACAGCTGAAAAGAGCCTTCAAACAAAGTTCTTGAGCCGAATTACAAACGACCTGGCTCCATGCAGAACATGACAGACCCCCTGCAGAGCAGCACACATGCTTCAGCTGCATATTTCCCTGTAGTCCCTGAAGCGCCTGCGCTGATTTGGGTAAAGCTCAACTAACCGACTCAGCAAAACAACTCCTGCTGCCATGTTCACACGTCAGCGCCTCATCATTCTGCAGCAGCTTTTCGGCAGAGTTACCATCCGCTCGTCTGCCTTTCATCTCAGTAAACACAAATAAAAACACACCGTTTGCTAACCTGACTTAGCCTTGAATTGATTTCAGCTCAGGACTTTAAATAGGCCACTGTGTTTTGGTCATTCCGGGAAGAATCAGCAGGGATCTTGAGAAGTTTGACCAGAAGTGATACGGCGCTAAGCACTGAAAAAACATTTGATTTATTTTGGATATTTAAAATGTCTTCCAGTTCCAGTGTTAAAGTTTCCATTACCAATATAATACCTGGTCAAATGGAGTAAAAATAACAATATTTATCACAATAAATTATAGTCCAGTAACATTTATTATCATGACAAGCCATGTTACTCTAATTTAATTTCATGGAGAAAAAGGACCAACTTGTTTGGTAAAATCACCGCCTCTATGATCGCTCTAACGTTGTCCTGGAGACGCTGAGTAAAACTGCCTGTTGCCATTTGAGATCTTCCCTTTTGTTTGCAGACAGTGGAGCTAATGGCAGCTAATGACACAGCAGTGAGCTGCAGACGCAGGCAGGATGACACCTGATAAAATCTGCAGAGGCGTTGGGTGCAAATAAAAAGGTGTGAGGTGTGAAATAGACAGAGCTTCATATCAAGTCCTTGTGTTCTCTGCTGAAAGGATGCAGCGGTTTACAGCCAAAAGGTTTGTTAATATGTGACAAATAAAAAGCAAAGCCAACGATAAATGTTTCAGAAAAGCGTGGAGCTGCAGAGAACAACAGCAAAGTGACCACATCTCTCTGTGGACTGTATCGTTTTCATTCTGAAGCAAACTTTAAAATGGTGCCTTTGTGTTTTAATGTTTACACTCAGATTTCCTTTGAGCTCTTTAGACCTTGATTGTAGCCTCAGTTCTATTGTGTTATTGTAGAAATACTAACTGGCACATATTATCAGAGAAAGTGTGAAATATAGAGAAAAGTATTTCCCTCATTCGTCCATCTTTGCCAGATCCATCCATTCATCCAACCTCCATTTATCCATCCATCAATCTCTGCCACTTTCCCTTTCCTATCCATCCTTACCTAATTTATCTGTCTTTACCAGATACATCCATCCATCCATCCATCCATCCATCCATCAACCCATCTCTACCAAATCATTCATTCATCATCCAACCATTTGTCTCCACTAAACCTTCAATTTTTACCTCATTCAATCATCTTTGCCATTTCCATCTGTCCATTTTTGCCAAATTCATCCGTCCATCCAGGAGAAAAAAACATTACAAGACCCAGGAAGTTACTTAAAGTTATCCTGAGGAAAGCTTCATAGCGCTGTGAATTGAATCAGACGTGGAAAATGAATGGAAACAAGCAAGTGTTGGTCAACTGGCTTGAATATTTTCCTAAAGTGGCCGAATCACTTCATTAATGTCATCCTGATATGATGCAAGTCATAAAGTCAGATTTACATGGGAAACAAATAGTTCAACAGGTTAATTAAGGGGCTCAACCTGCTCACAGCCTGAGTGCTTTGCTCTTTCGTTCCTCTCTTACCTTTAATTTGTCACCTCCACATCTCACTTCCATCTGCTTAACCCCCATGAGTCGCCGCGTTTCAAACCCATTACCACCTGCCTCATATCTACTGCGTATACTGAGCTTTCTGAAGCATGTGTCGCTGCCTCGCTCCCCTGGATGGTAGCCTCATTATAAGCGATCGATGACATTTCCTTAGCAGAGAGCTGGCATTTACTTTGATGGATATATTGACGTTTGCTGCTTTGGTTATTTATGTTTTTCTGCTGCTTCCTGCAGCGATTTAGGCGGATCTCAACATACTAACAGCCTGGAAATGTGGGTGGGTTTGGACTCAGATCTTTGTCAAGAACTGGGACAATAAAGTTAAAATGTGGAGTTCCTCATGGCTCGTTTTTTGTGCCACTTTAATTCAATGTAAATAAAGATCGCCAGAGACCAGATTAGTTCAACAACATCTCTAATCATTTATGCGCTAATTTGTAAATTAATGTATTGATTAAAGGGTTTTCTACTAAACCTACTTCATCTATTGTTTTCAGCAACTTTAGGTAATTATTACTATTACTTTACTGGCCTTGAGGAAAGAAAAAGTAATTTTGCTGCTTCCATAGCAACACCAGGACAATCCAAAGCCGCCATGTTTGCTTCCTGACTGAAAACAAATACAGCAGCTTTCTCATAAATTTCGATCAAGCTGCTTTGTTTTCCTATGCTTGTGAAAGAGTGGGGTTGTAAAACACTTTGGAGCCCCTTGAAGAAATCCAGAAATGTTAATAATGCACCAGTGTGGCCTTATTTATATCTGATAACCAATGTACTGCTGTTGTTGGTGGAGCATAAAGGCATAATGCAAGTTGTATTTCAGAAAACACACCAGCATGAATAGTAATCACCTCTGAATCTAATGGCTTCTAAAGAGGACAGAGTCCTTTAATTAGTTTCCTTGCTCTGTAACGTGAAATAAAGAGACACCAGGGGAAGATCTGAGGCTCTGATAATATGTCAAAATTAGCCAACCAGCATCCATCAGGTTGGTAGTTTCTCAAATCCAGTGAAATGAGGGTGTATAATCTTGGCTTGGCAGGAGCTGCTGCTCAGAGAGAAAGACGCCCTCATTAAGGTGACTGCAGGAAAAAGACCAACCCACAGAACCGTATACATGCAAACATCCTGTATCAGTGCTGCTGTCTCAACTTATTTGGTTTTCTGCTGCCTTCTGTCTCTTTTTATCTGAGCTGCACCCAGAGTAAAATCCCCCAACACAGGCCGCGGCTGCTTGGCTGAATTAGAGCAACACCTGTGAGTTTTACAGCATTGGCCACTACATTTTAGAGCTGTTTGGAGGGATAAAACTCATTTTGTGATGATACATTTCATAAACGACAATTAACTAGCCATTTTTTACCAATTTTCTCTTTTCAGTGATTGTTTTGCCCTTCTTCAAGATGTTTTCGAGACGAGAACATGTCAAGAAGGAAAAAACAAAAGTTGATCCTGGATTGGTCACTTTGCAAACGTCAAACAATAACATGTCAATTAGCATTGCAGCTTCTCAACTTGCATTTTCTTTTAAATATTTAAGATATACTCTACAAACAAATCCATGCATTGGCAAATTTTCCACAAATAATTTGTAATAATTTATTTGCTTCAAAGTTTAACCCAGATCTAAGAGGATAGACTCAGTTGAGGAGGTTATATGTCTTATTTTTTCTAATAACTTCACAGCCCACTGGGGAACCTGATAATCCTGCAAAATGGAGGAATCTTCAAGCTAAAGGAGTCAGAAAAAGGGGATCTGCGGTCTAGATAAAGAACAAGTAGTGCCTGAAGTGTGGGAGAACGTTGTTCTGCTGTGTTGAATCTCACAGAGTCACCGGAAATAAAACCTTAGGTTTGCAGATGAAAATTGGAGGAAAATTAAAGACAAAAAGCAAACAAGAGCAGCTGAATAATTGATGCAGGATGGAATACAAACAAGCGACAGGAGGGACAAACAGTGGAGCAGGAGAGAGTCAAAGCCAAGATGATAAAAGGTACGGCTCAGTAAAAATCCATCTATCTCCACCTTTCTCAGTTTTTCATTCCCACCTTTTCCACTGAAGAACAGCGTTGCTCTGTCTGCTCTGATCCATTTTCTCCTCAACTCTTCTCCAAATCCACATCTAATGACTATCATCTCTTTTCCATTTCGGTGCTTTGACAGTTTCCTGAGACAATGCTGCGGTTCATCCATGTCACATTCTGATTTATTCTGTTTAGGGACAAGTTTCAGCTGATTCCTTCATTTTTGTTAGTCATTTTGCTGCATGCAACAATTATTTTAGTAACTGATTAATCGATCAATTACTCTGACAATTAATCACATAAAAAATGGCACATTTACCCGATTTTTCATTTAACCACTCAAGTCTTTTTAAAACAGTATTTAAAGTACATTAATAAATCTTTTAAGTAAGAAAATACACGTTTCATTGTATAAAATGCAACCCCACTGCAGTCCTTTAGCAAATTTGAAGCTAAAGCTAAAGCTAATACAGTTTGAGAGGTTCTGAGTCAAACATGTTTACAGACAAAGGTGTTTTAATCTTATATGCAAAATATATATATTTTTCAGTGTGCAGTTTTGTCTTAATTATTGCTTTCAGTATATTTTTATTTCATAAAATTGTTTTTTGAGTCTTCATACTCCAGTTAACGATGAATCGATTTCTAAATTAGTTGACGATTTTTAATCACGATTAAATCAATTAATCTCTTCAAGCCTATTGGATGTCTGATGAATTATGTTCTTTATATAGGAGGTTTCTGCTCGACTTGTGATTTTTTTCCAGTTTTTTATGACGTATTGCTTGTTCATCCCTCCTCTGGTCTTGATTGTTTCCTTTCAGAGACAGTTTCGTCTGTGAGAAACGTCTCTTCACACCAATTTTGCTTGTAAACAGATTTAAATCTCTGCAGAATGGAAAAATGTTTCACCAAGTAGAGAATAAATAGTTAATAATGATGTTGACGATTGTCAGGTTTTGCAGTTTGAGACTGATGAAGATTATGTTTATAATCCTCCGTTTATTTCAGCTGTAAACACTTTTGGTTTATATGAATAATTACCAAACTGAGGAATGATGGACAGGACGTCCTGACTGGTGGAAAAGCAGCTCCGTGTTTATTAGACCTGCTGCTGTTTATTAAAGATGGCTGAACATTTCTCCCTTATGATGCTCAGCTGGAGGCGTTTCTGTTTCAACAAAATAAAATCTAATAGAGGAAGGTTGTGTTTGTTGAAACAAATGTAAACAATCACATGCAGATAAACATGAGAAACTGGAAACTATCAGCAGTGGTTGTAATAATCACCACAAACATGTAACATCCAGATCTGTTCCTGTGGATCCTCACTTCTTCTTTAAAAGCTTCTGGTCACGAACCATCGCTTCTCCTTACCTCCCCTTCAGGGAAGTGAGTGCTTTCTCTCAGGAGGAGGACAGGTTTCCCTTTCAGTCAGCTACTAGATGGTATTTATCTTGTCATCTGAGATGGACGGAGGATTTCTTTAAGGTGTTAAGGATGGTGGTTCAGATTGAGAGTGGCACGTTCCCTCATGACCGCCTGATAAACATCCAGGTGGGACGGCCAGAGTTTGGGAGAACTACTTACTGATTTTCAGCTGAATGGCTGCAGATAAAAACAGGCGTTTATGTAGCGCTGCATTTTATTTAGTGGTGAGTTTAGTTGGGAATGTTTCTCCACAACTGTCTGGGTAGATTTCAGTTTACAAACTCTTCATTAAATGATCTGCATAAATAAAGTCAACGACTCAAAGCAATCTGCTGGATTGTTTTAGTTAGAAACTTTTTAATCTACTTTGAGTAATTGAGAATGCTGTTTTGTTTGATGTTGTGAATTGGTGCAGTGAAATTGAATAAAATGAAAAAGTCGGGTCACATCACTGACAACATTCTGTTGGCTGAAATATCTGAAAAATTAACGTAGGTCAGAAACAAAATCATTGACGTAAATCCAAAGGAAATAGTAACAACGCCATTTTATGGCTTTAAACACAGAAAGAGTTTTTATCCACAAATGGAGAAAGCATCCAACCAGCCAAATGAGATCACACAAAGAGGACTTAAACAACTCACAGAAACAAAACTAAAGTTATTGTCTCTAAACGTAACAATCTAGAGTCAAGCAACAACTTCAGTTAGTACAGCTGGAAACTAGAGATCAGATATAGTGATGAACTCTGACCTGAACATTCAGAGCCACATAAAGACAGTTACAAAGTCGGCCTTCTATCACCTGAAGAACATTTCCAGTATTAGATCTTGTCTCAGTAAGATCTAGATAAACTCAGAGAAGCTGAATGAATAGATGCATTCAGCTTCTATGCACCACAAATCTGGAACAAACGTCCAGAAAACTGAAAAACAGCCGAAACACTGAGTTCCTTCAAATGTAAACTAAAAACCAACTTGTTCAGAGTTGCTTTTGATAATCAATGAAACATTAATCGACGATCTAACGACGCAAAAATGTAGAGTTTCAATTGTTGACTGTGTCTTATATGACTTTGCATTTTTATGATATAAAGCATTTTGAAATGCCTTGTTGGTGAAATGTGTCATACAAATAAAATTTGATTGATTGATCTAGGAAGTAAAAAAACAAAACAACATAGAGCTCTGTAGCCCTCACTTGGCTCAGTTAGGGTCAGAGTTCATGACACAATGCAAAAGAGACCAAGCAAAAAACGGTTTTGATCCCCAAAACCTTTTAAAGACAAAAGTTCAAAAATGACTCTTCAGAAGTGGAGAGTCCCCTTAAATCAAAAGCAACATTTCCCAAAGTCAAACACAGTGGTGGCAGTATGATGGTCTGGGACTACTTTTTTTATCAGGAACTGGATAATAAGAACTAATGACGACATCTAAAGCTCTGCCTTAGATGTCGCAGTCAAACCTCAGCGTGTCGACACAAGAAGTAGAGCAGGAGCCCAGAGAAACGCTTGGAGACACTGAGCTGAGCTGCTATGTTGGCATTTTTCTTTCAAATCCATCTATATGTGAACACGGATGAAAGGAAAGGAGAGGAACAAGCAGATGTTGAGAGGCTGCAGAAAGCAAATGGAAACATGATGATGGAGATAAAATGCTAATCAGTGTGTGGCATCATCAAGATATTTTTATCTTTTATTGCAGGAAACTTCAAAAAAACTTGTTTTTCGCTTGGTGTGAACATTAATCAGTTAAATTTAACCTTTGTGTTGGCAGCATATTCTGGATTGCATATACTGGTCTAACTGGAAAGTTTAACAAAGGAACTGGTAAACTGGGTGTAAAGTTTATAATAACTACTACAACATTCATCCAGCCGCTCGTCGTGTTTTTGAGTTAAAATTTTTTTAAAGTTGACAGAAAATGTGAAAATATCACTTTATAATTATGTTTTATTAGATGATTGGAAGAGTAATATCTGAACACCAAAAATAAAGTCTTAAAAAATGCATTTCCTGGTGGGGACACAAGTAAAGCCTGGTGGCCCGCCAGGCTCATAATACACCGAGGGAAACCCTGTTGTCACAACCTTGAGGGACGCCGTTCCTGACAACCATACAGCTGGAAGAAAGACCAAAGAAATCCAAGGAAACGTAAAAAAAAAAAAAAAAAAAAGTATTTGTCAGTAAAGATCAGACAAAAAAACAAACAATGAAGTAAAATTTTACCAATTTTTTGTGTTTCACAGAAAATAGTTTTTCAGTTAAATATTATTAAAAAAAATTAGGATTAAAATATCCAGCATAGCAGAGGAAAGTCAGGAAAGTAGGTTATCATTCCTGGGTTGTTTTTTATGAAAATGATGAAATTCAGACCACAAGCTTCCCCGTGCTGCACCTATTCTACCAATATTTTTCTAGGTTAAACTCGGCTCAAAAGCCCCTCATAATCAGCAATTTCTTCCTCCTGGGATCCAGTTTTCTGTGGGTTTGCTGAGCTTTGATGTTAGTTTTCCTTCAATAATGCTACAGAAATATTCAGGTCTGTTGGAGACGGCACACAGAAAACCTTTCAGGCCGTGTGCCAGCAGCTTGAAATTAGGTAAACATCATAGAAAGTGATGTTTTTTTTTTCATGTTGCAAGTTTACACACGGATCTCTGTATGAACTTGTAAAGTGCATCAACTTTTACACTGAGTGCTGCACAGCAGGCTCACAAAGCAGCGTAATGGAGGGGATGTATTCTCCTCCCTCCGTAGGAGAGACAAAAACAGATAACAATTTCACAGCAAGTTAAACGAACACAATATAGAAGCCAGCGCAGAAAGTGTCGGCTGAAAATCTGAAAGTAGGGGCGGATAAAACCCAAAAGGCTGTTGAAGCTGAAATCCAATACAGCTTCATTCCACCGTCTGCGTCTGTTGCTGTTGCTCCAATCTCGTCAAGTGTGGTGTCAATGATGGGGGTCACAGACGCCTCAACAAGCCACGAGTTATTTTCAAGCTTTCCACCAATCAGCCGCTCGGCACTCTGACCCCTTGCATGGCGGAGGCCTGCTGGGTATCGATCCCACCGCCTGCTGCTCAGGTGTCCTTTTCTTTCTCCTCCATTGAATCACAGAGTCACAGACAAAATAGTCAAACCGTAAACTGGCCTCTGCTTTCTCTGGGTGCAGGTGGGCAAACTTACACCGACTTGATTGTTTGGTGGATGTGCTGCCATTTTTTAAAGCTGGTATTTACTCAAATTGTTGGATTCAAGGTATAAAAGTTATTGCAAGATCATTTGGAAATGAAATATAGAATAAAAACTCACTTAATTTAGTCGTATTGAGAAAACCAGATTACTGCGCAGAAGTAGTTAGAAGTCTAACAAGCTAATATTAGCTTGGTCAACCTAATATAGCTAGCCTGCACTCTGCTGCTTATTCGCTGCATTAGCAATTGAGAGATGAAATTGAGAGAGTGGCAACAAATTATTATATAATGAAAGCTTCTGCAACTATAACGGAGGCTCAGATGTCTTCGCTGAACATCAGTTCAGTTTTTATTTCACTAACAACGGCAACAGCTGATAACGGCACAACGTACGTTATTAGAAATCTCTTAACCTCTTCTGGTTACTTTGAACAATGGCGGATGAAATATTGAGACTTTCTTGGTTTTATTTACTGAAAGCACCAGAATGTCGTCGTCTGGCTCCTGTTTTAATTCACCAGATTATTCAGAAGCTTTGTGAGTTTAATGAGTTTCAAAAATTAATCAAGGGATAAGTGCAATATAAGTAATGATATGTAGCCTTTTATGAGTTAAATATTGTTTGTATCTGGAGAATTGCATTGTACAATAACTATTCTTGACCTGATCGATTGTTGGATCTGTCCTGCTTTGTGAAAGAGTGAAACCACACAAAGACAAATATTATGAGGCTATTTAGTTGGTCTAATTATAAGGCAAGAGATCTGACAATAAAAATAAATAAATTTACCAATTTTGGAGAAAATATATCTGCTAGCTAATAGCATTTACTATCACACATTCAGATCTCCACAGCTTCACTTGTTCTGTAGCCTGTTTTAAAAATACCATTAATGTGGTACTTCTGGATTTTCCCCCATGCAATGAATCTAACAGGACGACCTCCATTTTAAAGGCAAACATTTTTACTTTCATCATATTTCATTATGTGGCATTTTATCATGACTTATTAAGGTTTCCTGCAATCCTTTGTGCTTTGAAAAAGCTTTTTCATCCCAACTGTATTCCATCTCAATCACTACCTCATTCTTTATATCAATAATATGAATTATAATGCAGTATTTTGCCTTTGTGGGCAAATTAATGCCTATGCTAATCCAATTCAGCAATGTATTGTCAAAGAGAAATTACATTTTTTACTCCTTTGAATACGGTTTGAATACAAAGTGCATGACTCTGTCACAGAAAGCACAGTTAAGCCCACTGGAATACAGACGGAGAGAATATCTCAAATTAAGCATTGATTTTTACAGGATAATCTGCTGTTGGTACATTCTTCATATTGTGAATAAATCCCTTGAACACATCAAAGCCGGCAGGGAATTATTTGAAGCATTATGAGTGTAAGGGAAGCCTGATACACAGCAGCTTATTCCTCTTAACTACATACTATTGTTGTTGTTTACATATCAGGGGGAAAAAAGACTTCTGACCCATTTTTATGGATTTTAGTCAGGAGGAACAAACAGCACCAGACAGAAGGAGAGGAATTGGGAAAGTATTGAAAAGTATTGGATTTAAACTGAGGTATTGACAGCCTTCATCTTTAACTGCTTTGTGCAACAAATACCTGGGAAGCTGCAGTAAAACTGAAAGGAACTTGGAAAAACAAAATAAAATAAAATACTGCAACACTGGATGGAAATTAGTTGCTGCTATGTGATTGGCTGATTTGCGATTTTTATTACCAAACATCTGTCAACAGCAGCTGATCTACCAGATGCATAAAACTGAGGTAAATAACATTTTCCACAAGTTTTACACCAATTCTGTACATTGAATGCAAAAGAGACGTCATGATATCAATTCAGGGTTTCCCCCAGTGTGTTACAAGCCTGGCGGGTCACCAGGCTTTACTTGAGCACCGCCAGGCTAAGCATTGTTTATTTACTTAAGTATTTTTTAAATGTTTGCATTTTTTAAGTCTTTATAGTACATGTTCCAATCTTTCAACAACACATGATTCTCAGGAGATTTTTTTAAATTTCTTGTCAACTTTAAACATTTCTAAACTCAAAAACACGACAGACTGCTGGATGAATGACTGCCCAAACACTGAGCTTAGCACGTTTCCTGGGGGAAATAATGCAATTAAATAATCACATCAAAAGCCTAAAAGTTTCCTTTAATATCTGTGATATCTATTCAACTTCCATCCTAACTCTGCTAATTGTCCTCCCAGGTTAAACCTTCAGATTAGTGACATTGAATCACCGATGAAAGCTAATCACTTATTTGTCGGCAGACGGTTAGAGGATGTAATTACGTTGTACGCTGACTAAACTAGACGTGTTTCAACTCCAACAAAGCCTTTAATTTTATCGTCAGACTCGATGAGCTGGTGTTGGTGCTGCGTTGTGTCTTATTGCTCCATCCAGAACCTAATTTCTTATGGTAAAATTGTATCTTCTAGAACGACTGACAGCCTGTTTTTCAGCCCTATTACTGAATAAATATGCAGGCTGATTTTCCCCGAAGGCATCTTTCCCTTCATCTTCTCAGGTTGTCATCAATTTTTTGATAAGTCTACAAAAACTGGCTAATATAAAAATAGTGTTGGGGATTGTACCAGGAATGTGGCTCGTATGAAACGGAGCAATAGTGAGTGTATGAGTTTTGGCAGTAATTTTGCAGAAGCACCGCTCAAAGTACAATGCCTCCACCTACACCCTGCTTGTGAAATGAATTGCATCTGCAGGCTATTATGACACAGAAAGGAGAAGAAAGAGAGTAGAGCAACAGACAATGAGAGGAAATGCAAGGGTGACGAGTTTGTTGCTAAGAGGAAATGACAAAAGAAAAGTCTGATGAGATTGTAAAAAAAAAGAAAAAGAAATTGTCTTCGTTTTGTTTCCAGTTCAGTCACAAAAGCAGCTCTGGGCTACAGGAGAAGAGCACTTGGGAATATATAGAGGGTCACCTGAGGGCCGCCTTTTGGTACTCTAAACCCTTAACAAGGGAGGACTTCAATTTCACCTCCCTGCAGTTCCCACACGTATTTATTAAGCTCTCGTCTCTTTCTGGTCCACAAAAACAGATAAAAAGGTATGAACACACACTTATTTCACCTTTCTTTGATCCTTTCTACCTACGAGACCATCACTGTAATAAATCAAGAAGGAAACATTTAATAAAAGGGATATTTGAACCATGTTTGGTGACTTCTATCTGAATAACGCTCCAGTAATCCTGCATGAGTTCTTCATGAGCACAGTGATGGTCTGTGGCTCCTGTTGCTTGGGAAATATCAGAAATTCACACAATTTTCAGCCAAATTCAGGTTTAAACATCTGCCTTTGGAAGTCTGGATCACTTTGCTGCGGCTTCAAAGCGGCATGGAGATATGAAGCTTTCTGTAGACCGACTGGTTTGGGTCTTCCAGGAGATAGCAGCGGAACAGGGAGGAAAAATCCCAGCATGTTAAAAACATGAGATTTGGACGACTTTAGTCAAAACTCGGCCATTTTCTGTTTCCACAGAATTAAAACTTGTAAATCAAACCATGTTTGACAGGTACAGGCACTGATTCACAACATATTATCTACTAAAGATAATTCAGCCCCAGTTTAAATCAGGTTTTCTGTTGCATCACACATGTATATGCACCCTTGACTTAAATTACACAAATCTGTGTGTAAAAATCTAAATATTTTCACAATAAAAACTGTTAATTACAATAAAAAGTACAGTTTAGACTCGTTTGTATTTTACGATATGCCAGCAAGAGAAAAAAAAGGCAGCAGGTTTGACAAAAAATGCTTTGACCTAACAACACAGAGCGGCTCTGTTACATTGCAAACAGCAGTGGAAAGAGGCCAGAAAGATAAGCCAGCAAACAAGAAGGGTCAGGAAGAACGAAACAAAACAAGCAATGGGAAGCAGAGTCTGGTGGAGATGGAGGCAAAATACATTCAAACTTCTCAAAGGTACAGCAAAGTGTTCATGTCATCATAGATAACAGAAAACATAATAATGTGGCCTGAGTAGAAGCATAAATTTACAATTTTAAAACTGAGATATTCTCTCACAAATACGAGAAGCTAAGCTAAAGAGGAAGAAGCTGCAAAAAGCCTATTTTTACTTCCTGCACATGAAAATTCATCTAAAATCTTCAGGATTTTTTGACAGAAATTTAACCATTCTGTATTTCTGAAGAGCTTTAAATCATCGAATCACAAGTAGTCGCAGGTCAAGAACATAAAAAAATAAAATAAAACTTAGCAAATTAAAGCTTTTTGTTGTTGTGCAGGAACCAAAGTGGATCCAAAATGTAAAAAGGACTTTGCTGTATTTGGTTCTGTAGTTTTAATTTATAACAACAGGATTTGGGTCATTTTATTTTGAAATGCTTGTTATATTTAGGCAGGTTTCCATAAATTAAACAGAACCTGATGTCGGTTGTTCAGTAAAAGTGTTTTGGTAAACGTGGTTCTGTTTGTTATAAAAAGTTTAACATTTTGTGTTGTTAAAAAATTAGGATTTTAATTTGCTTAAAAATAAAAAAGTGTTTTTGATTCCACCACCTGTGATGGATGGGTGATGGGCCGCATATATTCAGTCTAAGGACCGGAAATGGCCCCCGACCCACATCTTGAACCCCCTTGATTTAAAATCTAATGGAAACTTCCATTTTTTCTATATTTGTGTTTGCAGAATGCGTCGTGCTCTGCATTTTGATTTCATATCTCCCTGAAGGATGCTGCCAGAACAAGACAACTTTAAACCTGAATCCGTCCGGACGGCGTGATTCATCCCCGGACCTGAAGGTGAGAAATAACGAAGCGGTCCAAGAGTTGGTTCTACTTTAGCAGCAGCTTTCTGGATCAAGGACCTTCGCTGAAACTGCCAGCACAGGAATAAGTGAATTTAATTTAGGATCTGGCTCCCAACCAACACTGGAAGTGCTTCAGTCAGAACTGCTCTGGCCACATCTCATCTGGGCCGGTTCTGACCTGAAACTGAGCACTTTTACATCAGACTATAGCCGCTTCGGATCGAGTAATCAAGACGAAAGCTGAACCACCAGTCCGACTCAGAACCAGCAGCCAAATTAAACCTCCCTGGTGCACGGCGGCCTGTGAATCCCCTCTTTAATATTTATACCGCGGATGGCTCACAAGATTGAATATTGTCTTGGGAAGTAATCTTTCCTGCAACATGAAGGCAAACAGCTTTGTTTCCTCTCAAAGTGTAACTGCCGGCAGCTTCAGGGTGACAAATGAGTCCAGAACCCAGAACAGCTGCAAACCGAGCATGAACCTGAGCTGGGTTCTTAACCGTTCTGCTGCTGTGTGTGTGTCCAAACTCTTTACAAAACCGGCTGAAAATACCCAGCAGCCATTCTGTTTTTCCAAAACTACGATGTTGCAACACACTGAGCAGGAAATATTGCTTTGTCTTAATAAAAGGTGGAGAGTTTTCCAACTTTTGGGTAAAATTTTGGTCTAGAAAATCTTAAAACAAGAACTTTCTTCAAAAGTTTCTTCTTCTATTAGCCAAGTCTCTTTTTATTAATAAAAAGTTTGTAATTCTACGATGATACTAAAAATTAAAAGGAAAACACTTTCTGCCTACAAAGGTTATTGCAGATAAACTGAAATTGAGAAAACATATTTGTTAAATGGAATAAATAAAAACATCAATTAATGGGGAAAAACTATAATCATTTGTATATAAAACTAAAACATATAGAAATTATAAAAATAATAACTTTTGTTTTAGCGTTTATGAATACAATACTTTAACTTTTTTGAATTCCCCACCTAAAGATGAACTGAAGTATGAAAAACCTACTATAACTAATAAAAACTAAGCTACAAATATTTAGCTAAAGCCTAATTAAAACTAGCAAACACACAACAAACTAGTAAAAACTAACTAATTAGACAAAAAGTAAAACTAAACTATAATTAAAAACCTAAAACTATTATAACGCTGCAATCAAGAGACCACAAATTTATATTTTCTAATGTAACAGCTTCCTTTATACCCGTCCCGTCATACAGACTCGGGTGGACAGTGGGTTGGATTGTAAGTTGTTTAATTTACAATCTGTAATGAGTGGTTGACAGAAACATCCAGTTAGCCTCCCCTACTGGTCCACCAGTCGCTCTGTGTACCGCAACAACACTCCAATTTAGTCCCCGAACAAAACCACAAAAACAAGTCAGAGGAGAACCGGATTTGATGACTTACCACGTCAGAGCGCAAAACCGTCTGTGTGGAATTTCCGGTTTCCCCTCTTATTTATAGGCAACCAGTAGGGGGCGCCAAACACCACTCATCACAAGGCAGTTATGAAATATATACAAAGATGTTTACCAAAACATATTTTAGCAAGAATTTCACTTGTATATCTAATATCCGTTACACAAGGACCACAAGTGGCCCCCGAGCCACACTTTGAACACCCCAGTTTAAAGAAACCTTCCCTTATATTGAAGCTTTTCGCTTCACTCCCGTTAATTTTAACGTGTTTCTCCATAAATAGTCCCAAACAGCAAGATAAGGAATTGTTGAGTTGCAGTTCACGTTTCTGGCTCTCATCTGCCGTTTTCCTGGCGCCCATAAAGACAAGAAGCACGAATGAATCTGCACTTAAAAGCAACAAGAGCAGCAGATCAAAGGTTGATCAGAAGAAAAAAGGGAAATCTGGATTTTTCTGCCGTCTCTCATCAGTGGGAGGTGAAGAGACTCGATGCCGTCTTTGGTCTGTGGCTAAAAATTGTCTCAGCTGGCAACAAGCTTTTCTCCCAGATCAGATTATTGATTTATGTCTTTGCTGTGTGCCAGCGAAGCCTCGGAAAGTGGATGTGTGCAAAGATTCTGACTCTGAGTGAAGGAAACGGGAGTTGAGTTTTCTGCCGGCATCACGTGACAAGACGAACTTTACTTGAGACGCTGCTTCACACCTCCAAATACGTCACATTTCCTCCTAGTACAGACAGAAAATTCAGGATTTCGTTTGGATTTCATGGGACAAAGTGGCAGCAAGTGGAAGGAAAATTAGGCCTGGTTCACAGCATGTTAAAAATATGAGATTTTGAAAATACTAATCTTTAAACAGATGTTAAACCTGCTTTAATTATTATTAAAAATGTAAAATCAGAACAGCTAAATGTGCTAAAAATGTTTTAATATTCTAATCTTAAATGTCTTGAATTATTATAAAGAACAAAAATAAGAATTTAGAAACATAAAAACTGAATTTTCAAATGCATTCAATATGAAAAACTTCAATACTTTGTGTGGGTTTATGTAAGAAAGTCTAAGAAATCATGAAGAATAAGTTCGCCAAACTCTGCAAGTGTAACAATATTTTCATATTTTTGTGGAATTCAACCTTTAAAAAAGGAGCTCAGTTTGAATCTGCAGCAAGAAAAGATCCCAGTTTGAGTTGGAGAAATCAAGACCATCTCAGGGGAACAGGTCTGACCAAAAACCTCAACACAACGACTGGAAACGCTCATTACATGCTAACATGATGCAGCTTTAAACGTTGTCATGAAACCCGACTGTGAAAAGCTTCAGCCGCTTTACTCCCTTCACAGGTCCAGTATTCAGTTCCCAACCAGTCAGATGTAATCATTTGAATGGACGGGACAGGAAACTTCACCTCGGCACTGGAACATTCCTCACGCGCCTTGTTGGGGGAAATTTAAATGGCAACATAAGGTCGTTCTTGATTTATTACATGTTTTAGGAGGAGGAGATGTTTCCTCTTGAAAAAATGAAGCGAAAAAAAAACAGCAGAAGCAAGGTCAGAAAAGAAAAAAAAACACTCCATATTCTGTGACCCTGAACGCACCACAAAGTGGGTTTATTTAGATTTAGAACGGCTAAATCTAGCTTTCCATCAGCTATCCTGGCAGGAAAACAACCGGAAGAAGGATGCCCTCCGTTTAAAACGTCCATCTTCATTTCGGGTCGCTGGAGATTGCTTAGAGGTTCTGGAACATGAAAACTGATTGTTTTCAATAAATTATACGCTCTCTGCAGGCTAATTTAAAACATCGCCCACAAACGCAACACAAAACGCCGTTTGTTCCGTCAAATCTGGTTATTCACAGCGAGTGTGAGCGATTCACACAGAATTAGCTTCGCCTGATGGCTTTAAAACTAAAAGTGCCTCCGATCAGCTGCTTCTGCCTCAGACGGGGCTTCAGATTTGATGTTGCAATAAAAGCCGACTCACATATATTTATATTTTACAGTAACTGAAGCTGAGATACACACGTCACGCTTTCAGCAGAGGAAATGCAGAGAAATTAAAGTATATTAAGTTATAATGGTGGGGAGGAATAAATATTAATTGATTATAAGGTAAAAAGGTCAAAGTTAAGAACCAAGATCCATTTTATTACATCCTCACTAACACATTTTGTGTTTTTCCACCTGAACTGAACAGATTATCTATCTATTATATCTAATTATCTGACAGGATTCAAGTTGAGTGAATAACTTCAAAATGAGTTTTTAAAATGTAAAACCAAAACCTTGGACTCGCAGCCTTTTTATGTGTAAAGAATCTGATTCATTCAGGATGTCTGAGGTAAAGTTTCAGTCGGATTTAAATCACCAACAATATTTTACAATCAAAAGAAATAAAATAAACAACAAACAGCTCAAAATGTTTCCCTGGATTTTTCGCCTGCTGTCTCAAAGGATCAATCAGTACAAGGTTGACTCTTACTGATTTAATTCGTTTTTGTTCCTCTCGTCGTGTCTGCCCGTCTCTATGACAACGGCGCCGGGAGCCTGCCAACGGCGGGCGAAGTCTGCGCCCCCGGCGGGGCCCGAGCGGCGCGCACCAGCCAGGAATCAATCATTAATGGCTCCATTCATCAAACGAATCCTCAGCCACAACACAATCGCGGATGCTTTGAAACTGCTGATGATCTCCAAGGAAGAAAAACACCGGCGGAATATTTATGTGGCGGTCAGCGGGCCGGGCCGGGCCGGGCCGGACCGGGCCTCACGGATGTAAATAATCCTTTTTAAACAGCAGCTGAGCTCCAGCTGAGCGCCAGAGGAGTCTGCGCCGTGACCAATCATAGGATGAGATAGAAAATCTCCAGAGAAAAGCTCCACTGGACCAACAGCAAACAGAGTTAATAAAGGATGGCTGTGTCGGATTGTGGATCAGAGGCGGCCATGTTTCTCTTTCATCTCTGCTGCATGAGGGCAAAGGGACTCCTGTGTTTAGATGCTGCTTATTTTATTATGGTTTGCTCAAAACAAAGAGGTCGATCAACGTAATGCAGAAGGGAAAGTATATCTTAAACACTCTCCAGATAAAAATATGAAAAATGAGGCGTACATTTGTATCCCACCTGGATTTTTCATCATCCAGATCTGGGCAATCTGCTCCTCCCAGACTACAATTTAAGTTTGGACACGGCTGATCGAAGTGAAACAAGGAAGCTGTTTCTTTACAACTGAAAATGAAAGGACAAAAATAAATAAATACTGACTTTTTTCACCTTCTCAATAATAAACCAAGTTGCAATACTTTAATTAAATACTATTTTTGTTGTTCTGTTGGAAAGGGATGTGGATTATTGTAGATCCAAAACATTGAAATAACTCTGAGAAATAAAAACAAGACTATTATTTTCCCAACTTTGACTAGGACATTCCAGCACATCAGTATCTTGTTATACATGAGTTGTTGTCTTCCAGTCTTTTCCAGTTTTTAGCTCCAACCATTTCTCAGTCGCTGCTGAAGCACAGCATGATGCTGCCACCAGCAGCGCCAGAAATAAACGACATCCACTGATGCAGAGAGAATTTAAAAATGACTCTTTAGCTTTAAGTTTCCCCAACTTGGACATCCGAATGCAACAGGAGCAGCTTTAGCCCAATTAGCTGATAAATGTTAGCCTGCAGGGAGCCGGTGCAGATCAATAGAGCTGAATCGGGTCCAGCAGAATTGAGAAAGCATGGCCGCCCTCCCCCCTCCCCTCCTGGTTGCTGAAGGGCCCTAAAGCGAGACAGAGAAAGACTCCCAGCGTTATTTTCAGTCGCAGTGCTGATAACCTTTCACGACGATATCTGATCAATTTTTCTGAAAGTTTGCACCGATAAATCAGCGATCATACATTAAGTTGGGAAGCTTCAGAACTTCTGAGAGGAAAGATACCCATGGTGGCTCATTACGCTGAGGCAGACTGTGCAGTAAAGCAGCTTTTATTGTAGCACCACAATGTCTCCAAGGGAAAAGGTAAAAATAAAGTGAGGAATCTAAACCTCAGAGGCTCGGAGCCCAGGATAATAAAGTGAGAGCCTGGAGGAGTGTGTGTGTAGAAGGGAGACTGCTTTTAATATTCATTTCTTTTACTTTCAACACACAAGTTCAGACGTATCACTGGGAGTAAAACAAATAATGAAATCATGTAATATACTGAGAGGCCTAGTCAAAGCAACTTCTGCTTCGTGTGGCTCCAAAAACAGTTTTTACTTCTTTCTTTTTTTTTTAATCTAAAGTCCAGACAGGCCTAGTCAAAGTAGCAAATTTAGCTTTCAAATAATCAACAATATTGGTTCAATATTGGTTCTTAATGTTCCAAACTTTGAAAGTGAACTATGGTTTTATTAAATGGAGTCAGACTTAACACAGCTGCAGTCAGGTGCACTTTCTATTGGAAATAAACTGAGATAAAACACAAACAAGATGCTGACTTTGGTTTCTTTGACGTTTTTACAAAGGAAAGAGATGCAGTGAACGTTAAACACTGACCCAGGAGAACTTTCTATGGAAAAAGAAAAACAAAAAATAAATAAACCACAAATCAAAGATGGCAGCTCTCCACAGGACAGAGAAAAAAAACAGAATGAAGAGTACTTTCTATGAAAATGAAAGCAGAAACATTTAGAACGTTTTGGTTTTGTGTGAACCTTTCTATCTGATGCTGGTGAATTTCTCCTTCACAGGATAATAAATGCTGTTTCTACACTGAGCCAGGAATACTTTCTATGGAACAGAGAAAGAAATCTGTAAAAATGTATGAAAGGGTCAAACTAAAGATACACTGATCTGATATTAATATCTATATCGACCATGACATTTAAAAAAGATCTATTCAGTCTAATTCTATGCTTTATCATTTATTTGTTGCTGGTCAGATTCATCAATAAATTTATAGTTCAGAAAATTTGGATCTGTTTCTCTGTATCAAATCGGCTGATATTAGACCTCAGATAATATCAGATATCGGTATCGGAGGTGAAAAAGTGGATCGGTTCATCTCTGTGTCAAACCAGAACGTCGTGCTTATTATAATAAAAACAGAAAACCAGGCAAATGGCAGCCGCAGCATTTCCATCGTCCATTTTTTCGGCGATACATCGTGAGCCTCATGCAAACATGCTGCACTCGGCTGCTTCTGCATTTATCGACAGCGCTTGTCAACGGCGACCCTGATGAATTAAACAGAAGCAGCAAACGGGCCGAAAAACTAAAGCGCAGTCGAATCTCCCTCATTGTGATTTATTGACCAACGTTCCTGCAACCTTCAGACGGATGGATTGTGGCCGCTGTATGAAGGTAAGTGTAAACCAGCCTGGTCGGTTATTTAAAGCCTGACCGCCCTCCTGCTGTGAATGTTCCAATTACCAAGAGTCACCGGGGTGAAAACTTCAACACATTTCCATCATGCTGCACCATATTTTTACTCCTTTCATAGTAATTACTTATCTGGATGATTGCAAACATTAAAACGAGACGACTTTTTGCTTTTGCAGGATAAAAAGCAGAGGAGAAAATGGCGGGAAAAGCTGTTTCTGCTCTAATGAACTTAACGAAACGCGACGCCTCCGTCGAGCTCGGCTTCTTCTGGGAGCTCTAATAGGGACCTCGGCTTCTTTGTGCACAGAATTGATTTGTTTAAGAGAACCTTAGCAGAGGACTGCTTGACTCGTGTTCTGGTCGGGGACTTTTCCAACCCTAACCGGCTTTCAAAGCTTTCTGAAAGATCGTTCTCTTCTTCTGTTTGGATTCAGATCCCTTAAAAGTTATGAAAATATTTAAAAACAGATGAAATGCTTCTTGTTTTTTCCTTTTGCGTCGCAGTTAAAGGTTTAGGATGATCAAATTATAAAACGGAAAACAAAATTTAAAAAGCTGACACAGCCAGCCTGATCCAATGTGAAAAAATATATTTTCTTACACATTAGAGGTTTTTCCAGCCTGTTTAGGGGCATTCAAGTTCAGCGTACTGCTTTAATTTATGTCCAGACTTTGACTAGGACACTCCAAAGGACGTTCATGTCAGCTTTCCAGCCATAAAAGATGGATTTTTGAGTAAATTTTAATAAGAAAAGGTTTAACTTTAATGTCAGAAAGTGATGATCCTTCAGCATTCCCACATCATCACGCTGCCACTACCATGTTTGCGTGTGCATGCTGTCTTAGGTTTAAAAGTTTATATTTTCACCAAATGTTTGGGGTTAATGACGATGTTTTGTGTTTATTCTTGTTTTCAGTAAGTCTCTAATGATTTTTTAAATTTATTTTAAACAAAGCAACTACCCAGAATTCATTGCATGTACTATTAAAGCATCCAGATGGATTCATTTAGGCCTGTTACAGATTACAGTTTAATCTGACTTGGAAATTTTTGTAGAACATTTGAAATTTCTAATCAAACCAAAATACACTTTACACTTTAATGAAGGTTGTAAAGAGAGAACTACAAGATGGGAAAACAGGAAGGCTGAACAAAAAGAGCTGCATTCAGCAAAAGAGGCCTTTTTTTTAATAAAAACGATAGAAACTGATGATAAATGTGCTAAATTGATTTTTTTTTTTTTTTTAAAAACAGTCCAGGTTTTGTTTTTATTTTACTTTACATTTAAATGAAACAGTTCAGATCCAGGTTGTTAGAAATGAACCTTTAAAGTTAAAAACACAAAGAAACATCTACAGTAAAATCCTTTAATTGGTTAATTAAAGCATAAATGTGCAGCTCAGACAGCATGACTCCTCCACCACCGTGCTCAACAACTTCTTTTGCTGCTTAAAGTGCAAAATGTGCATAAAAACTGCATGTCTAGCTGCTTGTATCGCAATTGTTATGAATCCCAGTGATAACACGCATCCCCAAGGATTCACTCTGTTGATTTAAATAAACCACCAATCTATTGAAAGCCTTCAACAAAATCAAGAACAAGC
Source organism: Gambusia affinis (assembly GCF_019740435.1). Taxonomy (NCBI): domain Eukaryota; kingdom Metazoa; phylum Chordata; class Actinopteri; order Cyprinodontiformes; family Poeciliidae; genus Gambusia; species Gambusia affinis. The sequence goes on along the minus strand of NC_057891.1, from coordinate 3,711,675 downwards.
AAGTCGCCGTGCTGGCTGACGACGCAGAGCTACGGCTCCATCTCTGATTTAATTAGATCAGAAGATAAATGGCAAAACGTCACATCAAAGCCTCCAGTTGTAAGTTTCCTCCAGTGAGGCTGCAGGGATGGAAACCAGTTTAACTTTCTTCCTTACATCCCTGGAGTCCCACTCAGCCTCTCCTCTGCTGGGTGCGACCCGCCTGTGCAAACAAATTGTGCAGCAGCAGCAGCAGGACTTAATCAGCAGATAAAGGTGTGGGCGGCTGCTGGGGCCAAACTTACTGGCTGACCAGTGGCTGGCAGGATGCTGGGAGACCAGTGGGTGGCCAGCACTGCAACATCAACATCACTCAGGAGCTTTTAAACATCAGATCAGAAAGGCGTTCTAGCAGAAACGACACAGAAAACCTGATTAATATGACGAGTGGGGTCCAGGAATCATTTTTATATTCATTGGTGAAGAAGAGGATCTCTGTTTCTGCCAAAACAACTCAAGTTTATTTTTCTTTTATTAAATTACAAATAGTCCTAAAATGTTTGAAAGCTTAAGATCCAAACGTTCAGAATCTGTAAGTAACTAAAGAGAACAATGTGAGTTAAGAAACTAATATTTTCATCTTGGACCTCCAGGTTTACCTTCAAATAAATTGAATTCACATCCATTTAGGCCCTTTGACTTTAGATACCAAGCCAAAAAAATAACTTTCCACCCTTCGCACACGTTCAATTCTTTAAAAATATATGAAGTTATTAATCACAGCTGTTTGTTCCTGAGATTTCAAGCTTTTATTACATAAAGTACAAGTTTTAAGTGTTATTTTTGGCTTTAGATGAAAATGATTCCTGTCAGGTTTCACCAGAATCGATTAGGAATCTGTTTTACTTTTAAAACTCTTTACGTTAAAACTAAACCGGCTGTAAAAGCTGTGATCCATCACTGCAGAGAAAAATACACCCAAGCGCCGCATGAGGTACGGCTGCTGTTTGCTGCATTATTTAAAAAAATAAGATTGTGAGAAAACAGTTAATCTCTATTAAATTTGATTTTAATAGAGCAGAGATTGTAAGAGATTCATAAACACTGATTGCATCAATTATATTGGAGTTTGACTGGGAGGATAAATCAATCAGTAACTCACTCCGATCAACACAAAAAGCCGGAGTAATGTGCTAAAATGATTTGTTAAACCGCTGCAGTTACATGAAAAAATCCTGAAATGGAAAGCAGGCGATTTAATTACCAGACAGGGGCAAAAATCTGGACATTAGGCTCCATTTATCAGACAGCGGCGCATTCACTGCAGCCACAATGGGAACCCTCCCTTATGAGAGTCGTGAATTAAACGTGATGGGCACCTTTGTTCTTATCGCACATTTCCAGCAGGACCGCGGCTCGCTTTGTTCGGCAGCTGACGTGACAGAGAGCCGCTCGTTGTGAGACAATCGATTCAACTAAAGTAGCGTCGCCGGGGCGATTAATTTCCTGAGAGGACGCATCAGCATTCAGGTCAACGCCTGGTTCAGGTGGGGAGGCTGGACAGGTAGGATGGGATCGTCAGTATATCAGCTCCACGTTTGTTTTTGATTCTCAGATTCATTCCTGCTCTGCTTTGGAAAAGAATCGATAGCCTTCGAAAGGTTTCGCCTTCGGTTGCAAACTCAGTAGAAACTTTATCTAAAAGCCGCCGTCCAGTGAAAATATTTCCACAAAATGCCTGGAACTACTGATCAAATCAGTTTGAAATGAAACATTAATTTAGATTTACGCTCTAAATGATGAATAATTTATTCCAAACAGACTTTGTATTTCTTGAACTGCTGCAGGACGTACAGCGAGTTCAAGGAATAAATAAATAAAGTACATGTGTTGGTAGTCAGTTCATATTTTCAAATTTAATAATTTGAATTAAATTTAATTTTTCAACCTAGCTTTAATAGAAGATACATTTTTTTAAAGAAAATAACCTAAAACCAGGTAGTTTTTAACCTGCTGACTTCAGCTGATAAACCTGTTTGCATATTTGCTCTGAAGCTGCAGATCTGTTACATAAAACAAAATAAAAGTGGATGAAAACTCTTCCAAATCTTAAACATTTCTGCTCCTAAAACTTCGCCCAACTTCTGAGTTAGTGTGTAATTAAAAAGTGTGACAGTGTTCACCTGCACGGCGCACACCTCTCTCTTTGTTCCCGCTGTCCGAGGGACAGCGGGAACAAAGAGAGAGTTCCCGCAGTCACATTAAAAGCACACAATCAGAGCGCCATTAAACGTAATGAAATAAAGCAGACGGAGACGTCATGAGTCAGGCCGCCGCTGTGATTGAGTCGCCTTTAAATCAGGCCGGCAGATCAAGAAGAATGAGGAGCTTTTCTGCCATTAAGCTTTAGATCTTTAGAACCTTTGTTTGGCGAACGGCTGTGAAACAATCGGGCCCCTCGACTGCTCTGGCAGCTCCGCATAACGCAGCTTTTACCGACACTTTCCACACAGTTTCAAAGACTTCCAGCCAGAAATGTGACGAAAGACAGCAATTAGTTCAAATGTTCATTTTATAGCATTAAAGTCCAAGTCTGGCTGACATCTACTTCCTGTTAAAACTCTCAGAACGGTGCAGGTAGCGGCTGTCTGAGATCATTTCATCCAGTTTGGTTGTTTCTCAATGAAACGGGTGGAAACCAGTCAAGATGTCTGACTTGACGTGAAGAACTAGAGAATTCACAGGATCTCTGGTAATCTTCAAAGTGTTCAATAAAAGAATTACAAAAGGAAGGAAATGCAAAGGGAAAAGTTTAGATGATATTTTATTGCAGCTTCGCAGCAGAGAGTCTGATAAAACCGTGTCATGGTTGACATGGAAACATAAAGACGAACAACTGTGTTTGTAATTATAATGTTTTCTCTACGATCTATTAGACATTATGTTGAGCAAAAACAAATAAATCAGTTTAGTAGCAAGAAATGAAGGGAAGATAGATGGAAACAAGGAAAGGAAATAGGAGCTTGACTTCAGATTCAAACTCTAGGAGAGATAAAATAAAAGATCATTTTATATATATTTTTAAGTTTTTGTAACTTCTGTGACATTCAGATTATTTCCATAAATCTTGAGAAGAGGCTGAAGTTTGATTGAAACAGTTTTATTAACTTTCTTTTTTTTTTTTTTGCACCTGGACAAACGTTTGTTTCAAAATCTGAAAAACATAAATGTGACAAATCTGGATTTTTGTTTTCTATATTAAATACAGACTTTTAATTTAAATCAGAACATTACATATTTACTTTTGTGAGCTTTTTTAAGGTTTGCCGGACAAAAAGCTGCGTTTAATGTGGAAAATCCCACAAAAGGGACGTTTTATGAGTATAAACCAGCAGGGTAGTGGCTCCATCATTCTGAGGGAAAACTGGGAAGATGGTTAACTTCATTAAGAGAGAAAAAAAAACGGTAATTGTTCGCTGCAAAAACAAGATTTTTATTATTTCTGGTCTAGTTTCTAGTGAAAATATCTTAATTCACTTCAAATAAGACAAAATCTAACTTAACTTTTCAGCAAGATATAAGAGTTTGATTTGAGTCAATAATTCATTAATATTCATAAAAAAGTTATTTGTTACAAAATGGGGAGAATATATTGTTATAAGTGGAATAATCTGTCAACGAATGTTCATGAATATTTAACTTAAAAGAATCTCTTATATTTTTCTGAGTTAGTTTTGTCTTATTTCAAATTAGATTTTGGGTTTTTGCAGTAAACGTTTGGGTTAAAATGGCCTAGTCAAAGTCCATTGAGAATCTGTAGTGAAACTATAAATTTGACTCATCCAAGGATAGATTTTTACATCTTAAAAAGGTTCAAATTTGTATTTATAACCGTCCCAACTTTAAAAAAAAACAACACAAATCAAGGGTTGTGAATGTTTTACAGCTTCAGAGTGACGTTTGTGATCTGAGGGAAGCAGCAGCAGCTTCCTTCAGGTTCTCAGCGGTGATGAAGAGGAATGCTGCGCTCCAGGACAGAGAGGAAGAGGAGCGGCGGGGGATCGCTTCAACACCGGCCCATTATCACCTTGTTAGGGGAGAGAAAGGTTTCCTAGACGTGGAACAAAGCGATCCGCGTCTTTGTGTGAGACATCAATCGTTTAACGGTAAGTGAGAAAAGTCCTGGTACAGTCTGAACCTCCACAGATCAAAGAAAAAAGACGGTTATTTGCTTTTCTACTATTTTTACCCATAAAGACAGAAAAACTCTTGTTTTTCCTGCTCTTTCACTTCATGCAGAAACTAGTTAGCAACTGGCGTCTCCGTCTACAACGCGAAAGCAGAAAAAGATTTATTTTCTTCTGCAGCAGAAAAGCTGCACTTTAGTACATCAAAGATAATATGTAATGTGTTGCAGATTTGGCCTCTTGAACTGCGCCCACAGTACATCTGAGTGCTATAATGAAAAATGCCTCTTTAGATGCAGCTATGCGTCCTCTGATAAATCTATATTTCAGCCGCTGAAACAGAAAGGAAGTAGATAAATCACAGAGCTGGTAGTTCTCAACAGCAGCCACAAAATGCAGGTGCAGCCAAGTCAGACGGTTAGTGGAGAGGAAGGAGAGACGGTGCAGAATCTGCTAATCTTCCAGATCCACCGTGTGTCAACATCAGGAGGGAAGGGTGAAGTGCTCTGTTTGCGCTCTGGAGTACATTTCAGACGGGCAGTTTAGACGTGTAAACTTTCAACAACCGGGGTTGAAGTTGGTTTATGAATTCTGGGAGTGTACTGTCTTACTCAGCTGAGCCGTTTCTGATCACAAGCCAATAAAAAGGACAGCCAGCTGTGTTTGTGGCATCAAATTAATCTCCAAGGACGAGCTTTAGAGAGAACAACACGGGATTACAAGAAACCTTTGAGGTCCAGGCCAGAAACGGGCCGTGAACTCACCGGGGGGCGTGCTTCCTTCAGACAGCCAACATGGCTTCCTATGTGACACCTGACTATTAAACAGGTATAAGGTGAACACCTGAACCTCTTATTCAATCTGCACTTCTAAAGATGCATTTGGCTCCTTTTCATCTTTTTCTGTTACATAATTAGGACTAGTCGTCACGATGCTTAAAAAGTAATTACAGAGTGCAGAATCGACTAGTTTAAGGGATTTTCAAACCTAATAGTTTCAGTTGGATTAGGGAGCAAAATTGAGACGTTTGTTACATTTTTAGCTGCACTGTGTCAAAAGAATTTGGAAAAACCTGTTCCCCTCCTCGCCTGTGGGGGCGCTGCACCAACAACCACTGAGCAAAACTTCCTTCTTCACAAAATCAAAAATGGAATGGCGTCAGATCTCAGCCAACTTCTCTTGCTAGTTCGATTCTTTTGGTTGCATTTACCCAGAATTCCTTGCGCTGTAGTCCACTTCCTCCAGTCCACTTGACGTTCACATATGGATTTGAACTGAACCAGACTCCTTATTCAGCTTTTGATCCAAAGTAGAAATGTAAACTAAACTAGTTCAGACCGAAAGCGACGTCAGTGTCAGGAGCGTCTGCAGCAGTTTGAATCTTTATCCTCCACCGGCAGAAATAAAAATGAATGACTCCAACAATCACAGAAAGTTTAAGATCACCACACTTTAATGTTAGTATGATACTTTTTAAATGAAATGTTGTGTTAGTTTTACACCAAATCTAAACCACTTCACTTTTGCCTCATTTTTAAGATAATCTTTGGTGATCATCAAGTTGGTTTCTGATAATTATGACTTGACTCATAATTACAGTTTACTAATGATTCAGCAAGAGAAATTATATGTTTAAAAAGGATCAGGCTGGTTTGGGAAGAATAAAAAGAAGATAAAATGCATAGAGGACACACAACTCCTACACTTTACATCCTGCTCCTCATTATCTGCTATTCCTCCCCCTAATGAGAGGAAAGTATGTGTTGGAAGCGGCTAATTAATAGTGACGGAGGATGTTTACACCACGAGGTCAGGAGGAACTGCAGCGCCCGTTCAGGTGGGTGTCTTCAGCTATTAGCACAGACGAGCCTCGTGAAACAAAACCGTCCAGCGACCCTGAAAACAGAGCTAAACGGCCGGACGGAAACCCTGAGTAGTTGTTGTTTCTGTTTCATTCAGTCCTGCAGCTCACGCCCCCCTGGTTTGGAGCGCTGTTTGCACTCCGTCCTAATAGAGCAAAAAGAGCAGCTCTTGTCGGAGCAATTTAAAAAAGCAATTTGTTCTCTTTCCCCCTCTGTTTGCTTTTACTGTGTTCTGGCCTGCTGCACTGGGAGCGAGCTAACCTTACATAAATTACTCCGAGTGCCTATGAAAATGTCAACAAGATGTGGCCAACCCCCCTCCTCCCATGACGGCGGCGGCGGCGCTTTATGGAGCTAAAAACCTGCTCGAGTGTGTGTGCGTGCGTGCGTGTGTGTGTGTGTGTTGAGGTGAGAGCCGTCAGGTTCAGGGAGCGGCGGGTGGCCCTGCCGGCGGCTGACGAGGATGGATGGATGAATGTGAACGTCTCTTTCATGCTCCTTTCACAGCAACTGGGCTGATTCATCTGTCTGCGACGGCGTTGTCATTTGGCATGTCTGCGGCGCCGTCCTCCAGCTCTCTGACGGATCGCTCGCTCCGTGACTACATCTGTGTCACATAAGTGGTCCTCCCGCAGCGCGCAGGGGCTCAAAAATACTCATCTGTCAGCCCGAGTGGACATCCTTTCTTTTTTCCTTGATTCTTTGTCGAAACAAGAGGTGATTTTACAAAAACAAGCGCAGGAATATGGCCTCATGCGGCTCTTCAGTAACGGCTCCCTCTGAACAGGTGAGTCGTACCTGCTGGCTCCCATTCATCAGTTAACCAGGACACAAACCTTTAAAGTGAAAGTGAACAAAAACTACTCAGATTTGGGGGCTTTTTCAGTGAAAGTAAAATGAAATCAGCTGATATCCTTTAGCCAGAAAAATATACTAAATGTTCCAGCAGATCATGCTGATTTGACTGTTTTCAGATAAAATGCCAGAAGCTGCATGTTCAAGAAACAGTTTTATCCCTTTCTATTGCATAAATGGAAAGTTGAGTGGAAGGAAAAAGTTTTTTGTTACTTTTTTTAAAATGTACCCATCTTGAGATGTTCATGAAGCATTCAAGACTATGAGGAAAGTTCAGAACATGCTTCATAAAGTAAACTTTAAGTCATTTTAAGAGCATAATGAATGAAATTTACAAAAATGTATAAAAAAAACCCCTGCGTATTTCATATAATGGTAGTGATAAGGTGTTTTGCACACACTGCACGTAACACTGTACGGGTTGGACATTGGCGAATTTGAACATCGTCCAGCCAACCTACCAATTATAGACGCAAAAAAGCTAGCTAGCATGGGTATGCTAGTAGCTAATTAGCTGTAGCCTTAACTACCTTAAATCATAAAACGCAAAATTGAAAAATAAATTTGAATATACAAGATTAAACAAATGTGCTATGATAAAATTTAAGACCTTTGATTGACATATTTAAGGCCAACTTACACATTTTAAATGAATTTAAGACTTTTTAAGGCCTACGTTTTAGACACATGAATTTTATCCTTCTCTTAAACCAGAATTCAGATCTGGACTGCGTTGTTTTCAGAGGAAAGTGAATTTAATTTGGGGATGAAAACATCTTGATAGAAATTCAACAGCAGAGCAGAGAGCTGCGGTTTCAGCACCAAGGTCAGCTCCCAAAATAAGACCAAAACGACTCCAGGAGACTCACGGTTGCCTCTTTTCACAAGAAAACAAACATTTCTACTGCTTACCGCTATAAAACAGCTCCACTATGATGTGGGGGAAAAGAGAATTTTATTTCTTGCACAATCTGGTTGAAGATTCAAATTAAATCCAACAGAAGAAAATCGACTTTAAAAGGTCAAGTGGAGATCTTGTTTTTCACCAATCAGAGTGGATAAAATAAAAGCATTAACACATTATTTACTCTGGTAAGAAAATCAGGAAATGTTTGACAAATTAAATTAAATTAAAAACCTTACACACAGATACTAAAGTGCATATAAAAGCAATCATTCTGAGCAGCTAACGTCGTTAGCGTGCAGATTTTGGAGCAGAAGTAGCAGCAAGAAAACAAGAAATTCAATTAAAATGTGAAGTTTACTAAATGTATTACTTGATAGCAAAGCTTGATGTTTAGCTAGAAACAAATAAAAGTAAGTTAGACTGGATCTTGTTACAGGAAGTGAGGGAATCACCACAGAAGAAGACGGATACCAACAGTTTCTCTCTAATTACAGTTTTATCTGGTTCCCTGAGTAATTAGTAGGATGGATGAAAACCGATTCCACATGTATTAATAAATCATCTGCAGAACCAAACCTGCGTGGAAATGGACCAGTACAGACAATAAACCACCAGAAACAATGAGACTGGTTTTGTTTTCAGTGTTTTTAGCCAATACGTTTGTTTTAGGTCACTCTGTCGATTTTTTTATTTTTTTCCAGAAGGATGGTGCTTTAAAAGTAAAAAGTGTATTTTTCATCACTAATGAGAAATTTTAAGCTGCTCTCCATTGCAGATTTATTCTAATTCAGCCAAATTTGAGGTTTATGAAGCAGGAACAACCAGTCCAAACTTTGACTAGGCCACTCCAAAACCTACATTTTTTCCTACTGTCACATTATCACCACTATGTTTGGATGTTATAATGATTTACAACCAGAAAAACTGTTACTGAGCCACACAAAGCCCACATTCACAAATACATAACCTTTTTTTATTTTTTATGCTAAATAAGAAAGACAATTTTTACACTGTTTGCTTAATTTCTACTCTTTTGGAAAACGTTTTGACGCTCATTGACACAAAACACAATTTTGTCCTCCACAATATTGCTAATTGAATCATAAAAAAATCCAATAACTACATTTTTAATATTTTTTTAAATAAAGGAAAACATCAAGCAGGAGTTATTATTTCTCTCATCCAGTTTTTGGTAGAAAATTTTTTTTAAAAAGAGAAAAACAATAAATCTTGCAGATGAAAATGATTGAGCTTGTTTTACGTTATCATGCAATTAATTGATTTATTGCTTGTTGTCGCAGGTCTAATCAGGTTTCACCTTTTTAACACCTTCACTGTCTTTGATTTGTGTGTTTCTGGAGGATAATGAAGGATTTTAGTTAAATTAAACACAATGTTTGAAACTCAGTAGCATCAACACAGACCAGATAAATACACAGCGGCTGTTCAGCTCCGTCTTCCCTTTGACCTTTTGGTCAAAGGGAAGCTCAGCTGGTGAAGCATCAGGTTTGGAGGAGAGCAGTCCTGCTGGTGAGCCACTGAACCCCCTGCAGGCTCTGAGGAAACCTCAGATAACAGACTGATCACTGATCACAACACACACTTTCCTCCTGGTTCCACTTTGCACATGAAAAACAAGCTAAGAAAAATCTCCTTTCTGTAAAGAAACTTTTCCAAATGGATTCTTTTGGACTTTAATGGGACATTTAGAAAAAAAGCTGCTTTACTTCAATCTGTTCCGCTTTCTTCTCGTGTTTTTGCCTCATGTTGACGGAGTCGAGCCACTTTACCGCACGTCACATTTTCTGCTTTCACTTTACACCAGGAGCGTCAAACTCATTTGAAATCAGAAATGTTCCCATGAATTTATGCCGGAAAACGTTTTCCAAACTGTCAAAAATATTAATAAATAGCTGTGTCTGAATTCAACAAGAACCTCTTATAATAAAAAAATATTGGATGGATTTCTCAAGTGGTTCTGTGTTTGATTTGCACTGATTTTGAGGAGCCAATTTTAAAATTTAGCATAAAATTTGCTCCTTTTGTCACTCGCCACATCAACGACTAAAATGTTACTTAAACTAAGGCTGAGGCAGCTGAGTAGAAGAAGTGAAACATACTGCCACCTGCAGGTCGGAGTTAGTATCAACTAAACCCAACATTTTTAACTGTTTTTCTAGAAAATGTTCAATAAAGTCACAATTATATAAAACAAACAGTGTGGCGATAAACCAATACTGGATTTTGAGAGAAATGCTGAATATGGCGTTACTGGATTTGTTTGAAGAAATATTTAAGCAGAAAATTAGAGATGGAGAAAAAAAGGAGAGTAAATTTCTGCCCTAAAAAACAAGAAAAAAAAACAACCTCAAAATAAACTTTTTTTTCCCTCTTTCTGAAATGTCCTGAGTTTTAAAAGTAATTTTTTTTTCTTTAGAAACCCAGAAATGTCTTTGCTTATATTAGAACATTTCTAAGATTAATCTAAAAAAATTTGTTTGGTTTTTGTCTTGTAACTTTTCACCTTTTGGATCTCGGAAATGTTTTTCTTTTTAGATTAATCTACATTTTTTTGTTTTTCCTTGAGGTTCTTTGACTTTTGTATTTTTTTTTATCTCAAATTGTTTCTGTCATTTCCTTCAAATTTTCAACTTATGCAGCTGTGAAAATTAGTTCTTTTTTTAGATTAAGGCAATATTTTTCTTTTCAAATTTTAAACGTTTAGAAATCAGAACCTTCCTTCTTTATTCTACGCCATTTCTGAGATTAATCTAGAAATTTCTGAGATATTACTGGCAATGTATAACATTTTTTCTATCTACAGTGGGTCTGTTGTAGTTTATGGAGTGTAGAGGACCACGTAAAACGCTCTGGTGGGCCAGATTTGGCCCTTGGACCTTTAGTTTTGAGACCAGCAGCAGAAACAACTTTCCATTTAAGACTCATTTCAGAAACGTCAGTTAGCTTGGAGTAAACACGCTAATGTATCGACATCACGCTCATCTCCATGTGTAATAATAACAACGTGAATAAAACGTGTTCCTGCTCTGCAGCTGGGATGTTTCCGATCTGTATTTTCCTAAGAACGTGGACTGATGGCGCCCAAACTGGAGCGTCACAAACCCAAACTCTCAAAGCGAGCGGGGAGGTAAAGGTTCACTGAGCGATGCATAAATGAGCTGCAGCATGGCATGCAAAGAGCATCTACATGTAGGTGGAGCGAGGAGCAGGTGTCTGTCCGTCTCCTGGCTTCTGATGTGTGCTAACCGTTGCATTACAATCGCAGGTAATTGGATCCCCCGGTGAGGGCCCGGCGTCCCCCTCCGACACGGACGAGTGTGTGTTTACACGGCGGTGGCCTTAACGCCGGAGTGAGAAAAGGTGTTCGGCCCATCTCTCAGAATGCAGCGGAGCATGGAGATGATTACCTGCGAATCAACACGACACGGGATGCAGCCGCAGCCCAATGAAAGCCTCAGTAACCCCTGAAAGGTCAGGGATGTGTTTACTCTCAGGAGGAATCCGGGCCGCTGACGTTCAACCGATGATGGAGGAGAATTAGAAATATTGGCAAGCTCACGGCTCTCTCTCTCTCTCAAAGAAAAAAGATTTGTTCCCTTTTTGTTACAGAAAACATGAGAACAGCAGCGAGAGACAAAAACGGTTTCCATGGGAACACCAAGCCTTACTCCTAAAACATTATTCTGTCAAGTGACATTATCAGAAATTTTGCATTCTGTCACATTTGCTTTTAAGCTGCTAGCATTTCAAATACACACAGTGAAACATAGTGGAGGCAGCATGATGATGTGGGACTGTCATGAATCCACTAAACTATCGGCAGATCAGCAAGTCTGGATGGATTATAAAAGGACAAAATGACATTTAAAAATGGCCCAGTCAAAGTCTGGACACAAATTTCACTGAGATGAACAGAGTGAGTCTAAATTCTTGTAATCTGGTATCCCTTCATGCTCATACTCTTTTTTTTTCTTTTTTTTTTTCCGGATAGTTATACGGCGTAACTGTGGCAACAAGGAATACTTTCTACAACTGATTAGCATCTCACAAGCTAAAATAACACCTGAACTTCAACTCAAAATCCCAGAGGAGTTGAAAAATTTAAAACAAGGCTTGATGGAAGCAGAGCAGAAACAGAATAATCTCTTCAATCAATCAATCAATCAATCACATGATCAGATCCCCTACTCCAGCATCTCTGTCTGATTTTCTAACCATATGAGCAGACAGATATTTAAAGAGGAGAGGGAAAAGCAAATGAGGTGGATTAGCAGTGCTAGCTAACTCCTGATGATGTAATCCAAGAATTTGAACAGTATTGAAGTAACTTGAAGACAGTTTGACAAAAGTCACAAAGTTCTTTACAATGAACTTAAGCAACATCCCAGAAGCCAATAATTTATGGTAATTTGTAATGTTCAAATTTGTAAAAAAAGAAAAAAAAGAAAAAGTGTACATTTAATTAAAAAGAAGAAATCAGAAATATGTAAGGCAGAAGGAATCGTTTTTCAAAGCACTGAAAAACTCAATTTGAGTGCAGAGATGAAGCAGATGTGGAAAAAGCAGAAACAAAATCTGCACAGATGATAAAACTTTTCATTTTCGTTCACAGGAAATTAGTTTTCTCCTGAAGGAAGCTGCAATCTATTCATTGCAGGACCTTTTTCAGAAAACATGCAACACAAAAAGAAATTAAAAGAAAAAAGCAATTATTTCACTTTAGTTGGACGGACAGATGAAACTGGTCATCTTTAGCCAGCAGCAAAAAAACAACTCAATTTATTGTTTATCTGCTGAGGCCTGCTGCATCTGACTGTAATTACACAGAACATCTTCCTCCTTATTAGAGCCTCTGGATTTGGCTTTTGGCAGCTAATAATCCAACATGCATACAAACAAGCAAGTACTTTAAGTTAATCGATCCGTTGCCGAGGCGATAGCACATCATGTCGAACACGACGCAATAAAAGATACAAGACAGGCGGCTGCTTCCAACAAAAAAATTTGGATTTCCTTTATTTCTTCTATGACAAACTTTCCAAAGATTAAAGTAGATTATCAGTTATTAAGATTATCATAAATGACGTAAAATACATATTTGGTGACCAAACTTCATCTCGATAATAAAAATGTCCAAAGCTAATTGTTGGAGAAAAGCAACCAACACTTTACACTTTCATTATGCAGAATTAATTTAATAATGTGCAAAAACTTTAATTTTGGTTTATGACTTCATCAATATGTTCTGCTATCCTGGTAAAAAAAACAACTCAGATTTATTTAAAGATATAATTTAATAAAAATATTGATTACCTGCTTCTTCAAACAGATTTTATAAAAATAATTTAATTTTTCAGCTTTATTATTTCCTTTGTGTCAAGAAATGATGCATTTGTTTTTTCTGATGAGTTTCTATTTGTTTAAACTAAATACGACTCTACATAAATATGTTTTTAATCGTCTTTTTCTTGTATTTAAGGTGCAAAAACTGAATAAATTTCACAGTTTATTTTCTGATTTTAGCTTTCTTCATTCCAAGGTTTATTTTTATTCTTTAATTATAAGATTTGTATATTTTACTTTTATCACACTGGAAAAATCTACATACTTCTATTCAATTAGCAGTAGCAGTGGAAGAAATAGAGCAAGCTAATGCTAACTGGCTAAAGCTAATGCTAATAAAGTTCATGCTAACATTAAACTCTGCTGAGAAAAGCAAAACGAAAAACATTCAAGCCGATCCAAATGTTTAAAACATTTAAAATGTTGGCTTGATGTTTTTTTTAATTTGATCAAATGTTTAATTGATCGTAATTGTTAGCGTTTAGCATGCTAGCACCATTTAGCATCACTTAAAAAAAGGCATTGATGTCAATATTTGGTCCTGTAACCAAAACTTTGTCTTAATCCAAGAATGTGATAATTTAACTTTAGGTTTGTAGATAAATTTACAGATTTTAACCCCACTTAGAATTTATGGAAGCAAAATAAATTGTTTTCAAAAACTAGCTGCTACTCTGGTCTAAATTTAAATTCTTCTGCTTTCTCTAAGAATAACAGGCTGATTTTAATGCAAAGGAAAACTCACACAATCAATTTAAACAGCCATTTATTCTTAATTTTCAGATTTAATGAAGCAATCTGCACCTGTTCTTTATGCATGAGCTGTCGAACAAAACGTGATTATTAAAAACAGAGACATGTACTACAATATAAATATATTTAACTAGGCATCTATTTTTCTCTACTTTATGTTTGGTGTTAAATCTATCCAACAATTTAATTAACACCCCATGTGTGTTGCTGCTAATAGCAACAAAAAAAAACAACTAACATCTGCTTTGATGTAACAGATTGGGTGGAAGTGCAATCTTGATCAGCAAGTAGAAAGAAATGATTTTTGTTCATTTAATTGCTTTTTAATTTAAAAGTTAACAATGCCACGACACCCCCAATGGACGCCATCATTAACGTCTGCAACCTCATCAACTACGACAAAAACCAACATCGTCTCTGTTTTGCATTCAGCAGACAATCAGTGTTTGTCCAAATGTTAAAAATAAAAAAATCCGTACCTGAGAACTGCAGAGTGTTAAGAAACAACCAACTCTTTAAATAAACTGAACTGAAAAGAAAAGTAGATCTCAATGAATCTTTAAAAAAATCAACCGTTTGAAGTAAATAATTCATTAATATTGATGAAAAAGTTCAGATTATTTCATTTGCAACGTGGAAAAATGTCTCATTTTAAATGCAACAAGTAGTTTCTCATGAGGAGTTATTTACTTAAAATAAACTCCTATTTCTTACAGAAAAGTTACATGTAAGTTGGTTTTGTTTTACTTCAAGTGTAATAAGATATTTGCACCAGAAAATAGACAGAAATACTTAATAAGTTGTTTTTGCAGACTTTGTACAATTCCTCACTAAAACACTGATGCAGTAATAAGACTGGAATGGAAATTCAGTTAAAGTTCCTCTCTTCTCATAAACAAACTCTGTATATTAATTGTTGCCACCAAGAATTTGGTCTTTAAATGGAGTTAGAATAAAATATTCCAATGAGAAAATCCAACAATTATACTCAAGTAAAAGTAGATATTCTTTATAATAAAAGTAAAACATTATTTGGTAAAAGGTCTACTCAAGTTCTCAGTAATTGATCAAATTATCAATTGTTTAATGTTTAAAAATTACATCATCCGAAGCACCAAAATACAAAGTTAGGTGGACATTTTGGTATTTTAAGGACAAAAATGTTAATAATTGACAAAAAAATAATAAAATAGGGCAAAAGAAAATGTTCCAAATCGATAAAAAACTGATTAAACTTTAACAAAGATGGAAGTTGGAATCTGTGTTTGGTGAATTTTGATAATTTTAATACTTTATAGCAACTTTAGAGCAAAACACAGGAGATGCTCTCCCAGGTTTCCTAACTTCATCTCCACACCAACACGGCCAGCAGCTGGACGTTTCCCTCCGGGTTGGAGGTTCTGACCCATCAGCATCCGTCCAACGAATCCTCTACAGTCAGACTGTGTATTTAGGTGAAGCTTCAGTCAGACATGTGCCTGGGACTCTGGGAGCAGCGCTGTGCTCATTTCTTTGGATTTAACTTGGTAGGTAGCTGAAGCGTCCACTGCCGGAGTTGGAACGCGTTGCCTGGTTTTCTTGGCTAACCTTGATGTGGAGAAGTGAGGAAGGTTGCCCCGGCC
Source organism: Gambusia affinis (assembly GCF_019740435.1). NCBI lineage: Eukaryota > Metazoa > Chordata > Actinopteri > Cyprinodontiformes > Poeciliidae > Gambusia > Gambusia affinis. The sequence continues at coordinate 3,696,146 of NC_057891.1, read as the reverse complement.
TCCCCTGACGGTCACTGACATATCACATCAACAGAGTACCAGAAGCCTGCATGGTGCTCTGATTTATTACCCGGCTAATTAGGTCAGCCGAGGGCGAGATTCATTTGACAGGAAGCAGAATCAAAGCTCTCGTCCTTCCCAGCCAACAATCGTCCTAATGAGCCACGATAACTGGTAATATACGCCACCAACTGGATATATGGAGATCTCCTCCATAAATATGGAGCGCTATGCTAATCGCAGTCTGAGGCTGCACAATTACAGCAGTAAATGTGTTACAAATCATTAGTGTGGCGGACCGGGAGTGACTCTCGCTGTGGGGAGGGCAGCATGAGGAACAAACTGATTAAAGTCATAGAAGAAGAAGAAGGAGAAGAAGAGGAGATGCTGCATTTGTCTATGAAGAAGATTAAAAGACAAAAACTTTAAATTACTGAGTTCCTTCACTGACTCACATAACAAGTCCAAGTTCATCTATTTATTATTAGTATTAGTATTATTATTATTTAACCATCTGTTCATCCATCCATCATACTCAACTGTGGTATTTTAGTGTTAAATAACTCTACCTGGTAAAAATATGAATTAAGGTTTAATGGTATAATCCAGTTTCTGCTGGATTTAATCCATTAGGTGTGATGAATGTTCCATCCTGAAAAAAGAATCAACAGAACAGAAAAACCACAAACACATTGCAGAAACCTGCAGAAAGAAAAACCCAAATCAGACCTGGAGCTGAAACGTCGCTTCTCTGCTACACAGGAATGAGTTCAGGCTTATGAGTGCAATATCTTTGTGTGGGTGATGCAATAAGGCTGTTCGGCCTCTCAGTAGCTGCAGCGGGTCCCTCCAGCTGATCCCATCTCTGCTGCCACCAGGAGTCATCAATTACTCTCCCAGAGGCTGCCAGCAGTGTGACTGCTGCCACGGCATGGACACCTGCCCTTCATTCCCAGAGCAGCGAACACAGAGAGCTGGGCTTTGTGCTGCAGGTACTGCAGATTCCCAGCCTCTCCAGGAGTCTCTGATTTTGCTGTCAGGCACATTGAGCGGCTGCTGTGCCGCGTTTTGTTGTATGCAGGACTCTGGCTGTAATTATTATCTATCAAACACGGTTTTAAAGCTGCGGCAGGCAGACTTCCATGTTGGCAGCTTGTAGCGAGAGGCGACTGCGTGAGCCGTTTCCACTTTAATGCCCTGAGGATGTACGATATGAAGTGAACAATTATGTTTACTACCCTGGTCAATCTGTAGTAAGGAGAAAAATACTGAAATCTAAAAGAGAACTGCTTTGATTTCTGAATGCAAACAGCTAAAACCCTAACTTCCTCAAATACATCGAGAAAATTAATAGATAGTCACACATGATTCAAGTTTTGCACAAACGAATTAGGTAGTTTGAGAAAAAAACAAGAGAACAAAGCATTTGAAGCCACTTTTTGAAGTGAAGCAGCCTGTCATCCTTCAACCTGACTGATGACACCAGACTTGAGCTTTCAAAGGTCCTTCTGTGAAGGACGATGAGATTCAGGAGATTCTTTCTACCTGGACAAAACCCTAAAGAACAAAATATGGACACTGACTGCAGGGGATCAGGAGCACAAAGTCTGCGTCCTTGAAAGTACCAACAGTCACTGAAATAACAATGTACGCCTCAATAATGTGGGAGTCTAACAGGTTTGCTGATCTTAAACATGAATGTGTGTCAATACAATGCAAAAGCGAAAAGTCAAAAGCTGCAACAGTTTGTCTGCAGCAATCAAACAAAAAACAAAAAAGGTAAAGGTTGCTACGGATGTTAGGATGTTTTTACATCAGACAGTCCAGTGGGACCAAAGATGCAACATTTGTTACATTTTATCTTCCACACTGAGCTGCACCAAACTAACCAAACCCTTTGGAAACCTGTTCCCCTCCTCGCCTGTGGGGGCGCTGCACAAAAAACGACACAAAAACCACTGATGAAAAAACTGAGCACAACTTCATTCTTCACAAAATGTAAACAAAAATGTAGTGGCATCAAATTTAGTGGTTGTAGGATTTCTCTTGCTAACACTAAGTTAGCATGTTTGTTTTGATTGTATTTACCCAGAATGCCCTGCAACGTCGTTTCCTTCCTGCTTTGAACTGGAGCTGGATTAAAGAGCTCCTGTGGAAGAATATGGCAGTAAAACTTCATAAACCACTACTTCTGAAAACAAAGTAAATTCTGGGAAAAAGTAGATATGTATCATCAGGAAGTGCTAATCTTGCTATGAATTTAAAGGTGAGATGTAAACAGTCATCAACCGTTCACAAACCCAAGATCTGTTACTCTTCCAAGCATTCAGCTGGCTTTAAGCTGCATTTGAATGCTTGAAAATATTCACCTAATAATGTCTGAGGGAGTTTTCTGTCTCAGGAACATTGTGTTTCAACATTAGCGCATAAATATGGTGACAAAGCCTCCTTTCCCTGGTTCTCCTGGGAGGTTACTTCTAGCAGCATGTGTGCCCTGAAGAAAGCCACAGAAAGGAGGCAAATCGTTTCTTTCAATGTGCCCCTCAGGATTGTTCCCATATGTTATGCAGTAATAAAAAAAAGAGGCTTCTCTGCGGACACAGCAGTTCATCTCATTCTTCTTCTTCCTTTAATCGCCACCCCCTGATTCTCAGTTGCCCTGCTTCGGCGCGGACCCAGGTGGGCGAGCGTTGCTCACTCCTCCCAGGGGGAATCGCGGCTCGCAGACACCCACTGTGATGCAGGAGGCCACGAGAGAGTGCCTCACAAGGCTTCAGATAACACACGCCAACTCCCATTCCCCGTCTTTAACGGCCAGAAGAAAGCGCAAGACGGCAAGAGAAAGAAAGAAATCGCTGTCAGGAACAAAGTGGACTGTGGATCTTTTACGCTGCCAAAGCAAACTGAGAGGCAAAGAGGCAGAGTGCCTCTGACTGCTCTTGTTTGACCGTTTGATTGTGCTTCAGCATCAGTTGGCGCTGGAAACTGCAGCAAAGAGAAGAAAAAAACTAACTGGCCAACATCCCCATGCATTATTCACGCCGCCTTTAATAGACCGTTTAGAAGGGTGTTTGTTGTAGATTCATGCATTCATGCTTCAGCTGAACTTTCTGTGCATCCCTGATGAATTCCCGCGAATGTTTTTCTCCACAGCTGTCTGATTTGCCAGATCTGATCGGCATAAAAACTCTATAAATGCAACTGGAAAGCACTACAGAGCGTTACTCTTCTGATTTAGCAGAGCTAAGAATAAAACATGCTGGCCTGGGTAATCGTTGAGGAATACATCATGCTAAAATGCCCTTTTAAGGCTTAGCAGTTGCTGGTTGGACGTCTGCAAGAGGAGATATTGGGGACAACTATTTATAGGTGAAGTTTGCCAACTGCTAAAAAAAAGTTAAAAGGAGTATAACATTGCACAACAACAAGCAGCAGATACAATTTATACCAGGAAGAAAACTGTAGGGATTTATGTTGTCTTTGGTGTTTACGCCTCGCTAGAGGTTTCTGTTCGCCCGACTTTAAAGGAGAGCAACGAGCCCAAGGGACAGCATAGTGTGCAAAAGCCACCAGCAAAATGGATGAATGTGGTTAAAAACATGAATTGGTAGAGTCAAGAGAGTGGGATGACACTGGTGAAACGACTTCGGATGAAAAGACACCAGTAGCTGAAGCTCCAACCAGACGGCACAATACCGGAATATTTCCCACATTTAAGCCTGTCAGTCATTTTGACAGGTTATAATTCACAACCTCGACTTATAAACATAGTAGAGGAAACTAAAGTAATCATTAAAAATAATCCTTTTTTGATATAATCTCATGGACACTGAACTAAATGACCAGGATCTGGCTGCGTGTTTGGAGGGGATCTGGTTCAGAAGCACGTTTCAAAACATTTTCTGTAATTTGTAATTTCTTTTTTAGAAAATAAAGCAAGAAAAATGTAGAATTACAACTGGAAATTAGAGCTAATGAAAATGTCAAATACTCAAAAGGGCTGATTTCAACTCTTCACTTTTACAGTTTGGGTTTGTTTGGATCCTAACTTTTAATAAGGATGTTTGTTCCCACTTTGACAACTGATGTTTAAAAATAATTTTGTAACTTAGATAAATAGCATCTGTGAGCTGGAGGTCGCTCAGAGTTGCATTGGTTTGATTAGAGGTCAGAAACTGTCTAATTTTATGAATCAACTGGCCCTTATGGGGATCAGAACAAAAATCAAAGGGAATAATGCAAAATAAATTCTTCTCTTTTAAAATCCCCAGCTACCAAGAGAAATAAACTCATGCAATCAAGTACAGAACGAAGACAAAGCAGGAGAAAATGGCAAAACGTGGATATAAAATGGAGGTCAAAATACACAAAAGGTCCAGTTTTTCCAAATGCAAAAATTATTCTGACTTAGCAGCAGAGAATCACCAAATTTTAATTTGAATCTCTGCTTTCTGTTATTAGCAACCCCACATAGATTCCAACATGATCCAGTTGGATGTTCTGGTATAAACCAATGGACATCATATTGATAAGGAGAAGAAAAAAGAAATATACTTTGATCCAGAGCTAACAACTAGATCCAGAACAGAAATTGGAGGTAAAACCCACTTTTAAATTATATTTGGTTCACAATCCACTCAGTTATTCTTGTTGCCTGTGCACCATTTTTCCAACTACATATTTTTCTTCCACTCAACTTTCCACTAATATTCTTTTATGCAGCAGTGAACAGCAGCTTCTTCAGCAATAAAATGTTGTGTTTTATTTCCAGGTGTAAAGTTAGACTTTTTCACCATGATTATGTAAACCTTAACACTTTATATTATTATTTTGATTTGTCTGAATTTAAAACTTTTGAACTGAGCTCCTGAAATATCTTACTTATTACACTATGCAGGCTCTCTTTCTGCGCTGAGGAAGGTGTAAAAGTTGGCTTTATTTTCTGATTAATTAACTTCTTATATTTGTTTTGAGGATTAAAATGTGCCAGAAGATCTAAATATGACCATCTAGAAAGGAGAGTGCAACATGTAAACAACTTCATTAAATAGAAAAATGTAATATCAATGCCACAAAATACCCGCTATTAATAAAATGTGCAAAACAGTCAAGAAATATGTATAAAAATCTGTTTTACAGCAAAGTGAAAGAATCATGAGCGTGGTAAGAGAACTTTTTCTCAAAATTCAAAAAATTTACAACAACCTCTTTAAATATTTTTACCTAAATCTTACAAATTGATGACATATTTCAGATTTTTGAATCTTTAATGTAAATTAAACACCAAGTTTAATTTTCCTGTTTAGTTCACAGTTTGTTTTGTTGAAAAACAACGCAGTGCCTCCTGTTTTCGCTTGTCTCCAGTTTAATCAACTCGTCCTTCAAGAAACCTTCATAAATCAGAGTTACCTCTCAGAAACAGGATGACGGACCTCTTTAAGGTCATTTTATTTGTGTCTTCAGTCTAACAGGATCTCTCCATGCATGTGGCCGTTCCCTGATTGATTTCCAGGCTTACATTGTCCAAGGTTGCTGAAGGAATCCTTATTGTGCCCATCAAGAATCACAACATCTGAATTTCCATGCACAAAAGCATATTACAGTGTCACTCAATCAATATTAATATCCTTAGTTCAAACTCCAAACATTACCATTAGTAATGTCTGACACTCTTCCTCTGACTCTTGGCCTTTTGTTGAAATAGATTTTCCATTTTCCGGCTCTAACGTCCTATTTTTCACATTAACGACGTGACACCCCCATAGTTTAATCTAATAAGAATGAATCAGTTGATTGATACGGTGCTGTCAGGAAGAGAGCTTCTAATGTGACAGAGACGACGGCTAATTCAATATAGCAGCCTTGCAGTGCTCAACGGCAAGAGACCAGCTTAAGCATGAAAATGTTGAGTGATTTTGACCAAGTGTGTGTGTTAGCGGTATACTGCACGCTCCATGGGTGACTTTGTCAGACATCTGACTTTGTGCTGTCCTCTGAGGCGTCCATAGCTGTCAGGGAAAATGGCAGGCGCTTATCTCCCCCCCCCATCTGCTGCCTTATCTACTGCTCACCTACACATCGATGGAGAATCAATGGGAAGCCTTCAGTGCGCAGTCAATATAACAAATGACCAATTCAAACTGGCACTTACAACACTTCTGAAAGCAGCCCTCACTCACTGCTACAGGCCCTGACGCTTAGCGGTGACAAGTCGTGTTTCAGGATACATATTCCAGTTGATTCTGCAGGAACTGCTGCAGGGTATGAAGAGCTTAGATGATAGGAAACTCCCCTGGAGACTCGCCCAAAGGGTTGAGCAAGCAGTCTGCACATTTTTACAGGAGGAATGGACACGTTCTACTTTTTTAAAGCAAAAAAATATGTAATATTCTTAATATATTGACATACAGCTCTGGAAAAAATTCAGACCACTGCACCGAACCCCGGTGAAAACCTCACGGTTATTCCACCAAATACTGATTTCTGAACTCTTCCGCAGTCTAAACATTAGCATTGTTGTTTCTAAATGAATCTGAACTTGTTTACTTGTCTGAGTAGTTCATAGAATGAAACATTTCACTCAAACATATACCTATAAAACGTAAAATTAGAAAAACTGATCCTTTAAAGTGGCCTCTTTCTCCAGAGCTGTTTGAAAATAAGAGTTTGCTCATTTCTAAAAACAAAAATGTCTGAGTTTGAGTTCTATCAACATTGTTTTTTTCTTTAGGCAGTTAAAATATGCCAGTTTCTAACCAAAGTCTCTAATTACATTTTGATTTTGGAATTGTTGATATTCCAAATACTTGATAATTTTTAGACCCCCCCTTTTAATTCAATAGATTAAGATCCCACTTGATGGCAGCGGAAATGTTTTTGAATTGGTACGATAAGAATGAGTTGACTTGAATTTTTATCCATGTTGTGCAAAATTTTGCACGACATATTGTATCGGACGACGTTAGTAATTTTTTTGACATATCGGTATTGGCCAGATAAATAAAACTGGGCTAACATGAACAACCAATATTTATTTTTAAATTGTTGCTGAGGGATCCCGGACAGGTTTTTTTCTTCCTTTTTGTATGATTTATGAGAATTTTGACTCAAAATTCTAACTTTAACCTCAACTGACTTTTTTTTGTCCTCAAAAAGTCGTAATTGTGAGGAAAAAAAGTCAAAATTATGAGATTAAAGTCAGAATTTAATTTTTTTGTGGCCCTAATCATTTTCCGTAGAAAACAAACTAACACATGCATTCAAGGTTTATTGATGAGGCTGTTTAATTTCTGCTGAGCTGCTAAATGGGGACGTTTTCCAGTCTAATTAAGTGGGAACAAAGTTGGTTCCGCTCAGTCACTTTGGTCCTCCAACACAGAGTTTCGGTCTGAGTGGCATGCCAAGAAAAGTGCTGCTCAAAGCACTTTCAAAGAAATGTCACAGACCCCAAAGGGCCAGCCAATTTCCAGAACCTTCTCCGGTGAAACCTGCCCTTCATTACTCCCTCTGCAATGTCTCTCACTCTTCCGTCTGCTTCACGGCTTGATTTTCTTTCTTTTCTAACATTTTCAGAGAGCAGCTGTCAGAAATCTCTTTCCTCAGTCACGTTCCTCAAAAAGAAATGTGTCAGACTCACAAAGTCGGACGCCGTGGAAGCCGACCTTCCGCGTCTCTAAGTAGAGGCAAGCAGATGACAGGACAACACTCCAGCCGAGAGCTCAATCAATACAGCGGCTGCCTGGGGATTAGGACATGGTGAGCGGCTTCCTCCCTGGTAGCACAAATGATCCCGAGAGCTTCACTGCTCGTTTCTGGAGTGTTTATTTTCTGAGCGGGGCCTCAAAACGCTCCACTCAAAGCAACTACATGTGAAAATGGGCAGTTTTTAGTTACAGGAAATGACTAGACATCAGCCTGCAGCAATTGGAGACTATTTATAGAGTGCAAACAGTTTACACTGAGTCCAAGGCCTGAAAATTACAACAACACACAGGATTTAGGAAGGAATCTACAGGACGAAACCATAAAAAAACACCTAAAAATACCAAATTACAACCAACTCTGCATATTTTAACATGTGATATTGTCAATCATTTAAAAAAATATCAACAATAACAACAGAAAAGTTAACAATTCCCCTTAAAACACTCCATTTAATCTAAAGCCAGCCAAAAACGTGTCAGGTAGCATTTAAGCTAGGCATTATGGGTGGGCAAATTTTATTACAGTATTAACAATGATAAAAATGACTTAATAAAAACTATTTACTACATTTGTTAGGTAACTGTAGGGTTGTGACTGTGAGTACAAATACTGTCCTTGAAAAAACATTAATTGTACGACACCATACTGGCGTCACTGTAGTTAAAAAAAAAATAGAAAAAATTGAATCCGGCAAAAAATTCTAGAAAATACAAGAAAATTAGAGTTTGAAAAGCCAAAAATATGATTAAATGAATCAGAAAATTTCTAAATAAAACATTTAAAAAGTCTAAAATATTGGACATTTTTTAACATTTTACTACTTTTTAGGTAAGGTTATGGTTGTGACTGTATGTTATGACATCTATAGCACCACAAATATAAATACTTTTTTCAAAAATCGAAAATATTTGACTTTTGAAATGTTTATCTAGAAAATGTTTGGTTAAGCTCAAAATTTCTAATTAGCAATAGCAATCAGAAATGTCCACGTTTTTCTAAATAATTTCTGAAATTAATCTAAAAATTTCAAGTTTTTTTTTTTTTTTTTTTTTTTTTTTTACAAAATTTTAGTTTTTCTAGCAAATTTTTGACTTTTCAAATTCATAAATTTTCTTATTTAGTTCTTTTTTCCCCATCTACATTGAACGCAACACGCTGTTGTACATTTGAGCTTAAATTATATATAGTAAACTGTATTTAATCATAGTTTTGAACTTATTGAGATAATAAATCAATTATTATTATGATAAAATATATTTCAGCTTTCCAACAAAAACAATAAACATAAATAACTTGGAGTTCTGCTCACCACATCTAATTTACTTTGGTTTTGCTCTAGATGTGGATCTGTTTGGCTGTAGTTTACTGTCTGTGATGATCTGCCATGAGAAGCTCAGTGGGTGTAAAAAACCAGCTCCAGTTTTAAAACCAGCTCTTATTCTTTAATGCCGGTCCTGCGGCTGATTGCAGCTGCCGGCAGCCGAGTGGGAGGGAAGAGTTGGAGTGTTTTGGTTTCAAGCCATCAAAGAAAATTGTGGCTCTACCTGCTTTTAAGTTGAGAAAGAGTTGAATTATATATATTGTTGCTAAAGAGCGCTATAATGACAAACCTTGCCTAACCTCCTGGCTGTAGTACTATCAATCTGAGGGTGCTGAAAGTGGGGAAACATAATAAATGTTTCTTTTTGCTTTCTGTTGATTCAACATCTGATATTCAGCTCAGGCTCCTCGTCACGCTGCTTCTGCAGCAACGAGACGCTGAATGACACAAAGCTCCAGCAGGAGACCGAGATCTGACGCCGTCCTCCAGCTGAGAGCGGCTTTTTAAACACTGCTTACAAAGCACAACTCTGTTCAGATGGCATCTACCAGTCTGTCTGTACATACAGAACGCCGCGTCACTGCGATGGAGCTGAAGTTAGAACTCCAAAAACAAAATATATTCCAGCTAAATGCATTTATTCTAACAAATTGCCTCCCAAATGCATTGAAACCTCTTGAAGTTTCTCACACTCTGCCATGCTAAAACCAGATTTTTACATGATAGGGAGAAGAAAACGAGCCTTGCTTTTCCATAAATGTCTTAAAAATCTAAATCTGGAAATAGTGGTGAAAATGTAATGGAAGAGCTAAACATGTAGAAACCCAAAGATTTATCTTTATCCACTGATTTAGGAAAAGTTCATGGAGAGCATCAGTTTACGCTCATTTTCAATTCCTGAATATTCTCCTTAAACACTAATTTACAATAAAATTTCTTAATTTAACTGTAAATTAGTGACTAATAGTACGTTTCACCTGCTTTTTGCACAGACTATGTATCCATCATCCATCTTGTCATTAATTCTCAGCTCTTTCTGTGTTTCTGCTGCAAAAAAGCATCACCACAGCAACACGCTGCCACCACCATGCTTCCCAGTGGAGATTTTCTCTACTTTAATGATTTTCTTTCAACTATAACTGTTATATGTATTATTTATTTCTTTATTTTTTTCCTTATTGCTAAATCTGGCATTTTTACATAGCTTTTTAAATGATCTGTTTAACATGAACTGTCCCTTCATAAATAAATTTTAAGTTTCTACAGTAAAGATCATTAAAATATCTGAACTCTATGCACTGTAAAAACTTTAATAACTCCCTATTTTAATGGTTAAAACAACAAATATACTTAATATGCATTAATACTCACAGTGGAAGCCATCTTAGCGCTACAACAGAAGCTAACATCTACAGTCTTCCTTATTTCCAGGTTCGGCCAATCAGCAACAAGGAAAATAAATGCTGCTCCTGGATTGGCTGCTTTGCCAATAACATGTCAAGTAGCACAAAAATGCTAATTTTCCAGTTAAAATTGAGCTAAAATCCAGAAATACAGCTTGTAAAAACAGGTAAAGGTGTGAAAACGTTACAGCTTCATGGTCAGTCTTAGTTGCTCATGTCAGCGCCGCTTAAAGACGCTGCAGCAGGAAAAAAGAGAGAGCTGTCATGGAAACCGCTTTGCATTTATCAAGGACAGCTCGCCCCTCTGTCGTATCTCTGCCTGTTAAAGAAAAAGCGCTTCCTTCCTGGACAGAATGGCCTGGTGACGTTCTGCATGTTGTTTTTAGATACAACATGGTCCTCCATACTTTGAAGTATTCATCCAACTCTGAGAAGAACAAAGATCGCCTTAAAGCGCGGTGAGAAAACAACAACACGTGCTGTGTTGGCTAAATTTAAAGCGGTCAGACTTTATGACGCGTCGTTTGCTCCTTAAACGTCCAGCACCAAACAAAACCACACGGCAGGAATTATAAACTCGACCTAAATCACCAGGGTTTTGTAAACATCACTTAAGTCCACCTGATGAACCTGAATCTTTCCTGCAGCTCCCTTAAGTGATCTTAATACGGAGAAACAGCTTTTAATACGGCTGCAGACAGCTTAAGCTTGGAAGACTGTGAGTGGCAGTAAAAAAAAAAAAAGCACTTAGTGCACTAATGTGCGATCTTTGAGGATAAAAGGTAACCTCTCCAACGCTTCTCTGCAGGGCGGACAATAAATTGTAGCCTGGCTCGATTAGAGTGAGACGTGCCACAAAAGGAGAGGAGGAAAGAAAAGAATAAAATGAAAAAAAAAAAAACAGCTTTAATGTCAGTGAAATGGATGTAGCTATTAGGTTTTTATGCCAAACAAGTAAGAATGTGTTCAATTATGTCAACCTTTGGCTGAGTGAGACAGTCAGAGTTGGACGTCTGCAGGACAGAGGAAAGTGCAGCTCAAAGTGATTCAGAGTTTGTTGCGTGGAAAGAAAAGTTCGTCAATCTCTGGAGGAAAATGGACAGAAGAGCAAAATGTTAACCTTTTAGAAGATCATTTAAATGTACAGAAACTTTTTATTCCTTCATATCTGGACTGAAATCTTTATCGTTTACAGCAGCTTTTATCAGAAAACTTTGTTTTCCTCTGGAAATAATTTTCTCTGATTTTACTTTTTATGGGTAAATGTTTGAGGAAAATGAACATTGTTCTGTTATTCTATGAACTACTGACAACATGTCAAACAAAATATTAGTATTTATTTGCAGAAAAATAACAAAAAAGATGCAGTGCAGCCCTCAAATAATGCAAAGAATATAAATACTAATGTTTTAACTCAGAAACTGATATTTGCTGGAATAACTATGAGGCTTAATTATTTTTTCCAGAGCCGGATATAAACAGAACAACAAGTTTGCTTTTCGCTGATCAAGAAGAGATTTTGTGGCTCTCCTTTATTATTAAACACTTTTCAAAATGTACCAGGAAAAAAACCAGGTAGAAATCAATAGAAATTGAATTTCATAAATAATGCACTCTGATTTGATAGAGAAAATATTGTCTAGATTTTTTATTTCTGGCTCATGAACTCTCTGCAGCAAAGAGACAAAAACAAACTCACTGTAAAAACGTATTTTATACTTTTAATGTGAAAACCCAGAGACAGTTTTATGATTTCTGCCAGCAGGTCGAGGGTTTTAGTTCGACAGTGATGATTAAATTGGTCCAATTGGATCCAGAATCCAAAACAAGGATGAGAAAACATTAAGATTTCTACATTTAAGCCTCAAATTAAACCTTTTGTTCTCATAAAAGTACAAAAAAGATCAAATATGTTTGATTTCTCCTGTCTGGTTTGTCATTATTTGCTCCAATTTTGAAGCTTCACATATTTCAGTTTGTTGATTATTTTCAAACGCAAATTGAAGAAGTTCCACTTGGATAAATATATATATATTTTTGGCTTCTTATCTCTTTACTCTGAGATTAAATGTTTAGTTTAATGAGAAAAATCTGTCCAAAAATGACAGAGATCATCTAAAAGTCCATAATGACTTCATGGATCATCATCCATGGTGAAATGAACGTTTTTATTGCCACTGAGAATAATTTCTGATCACTTTGAATCAAATGGAGCTGGTTTATACCTAAAAGAACTGAGATTTTATAAAGTCAAATCATTTCAAGAGAAAAACTTGAAACTTGTAAAACTATTAACTATTTATTTTTGACTTGTAATCGTTTTAAATCAACTCTACTTTAAAATATTGTTTCAAAATAAATTGTGAACTTTTATTTCTAGTATTTTTCCGTTTCTTTGTAAATATAACAGATTATATCGACACTATTGCATAAGAGGAGAGTCGCTCGTTAGCATCTAGCATGTCATCCAGAAATTCAGTTCATATTCAAGAAAGCAAATCAAAAGAAGAGCTGAAACGATGAACCTGTACAGGCATAAGATGCATATTCTTAGATTCTATAAAGCAGCAGTGAGGAGAGGATCCACACATTGCTGCAGGACTGAAGAAAGATTCACCAGCAGAGTAAGAAGTAACTCTTTGTAGAAGTTCCCTTGAATCCAGGAGCAAAAATAGCTTGAACTATTTTTCAAACTCCCTGGTGTACGGATGGATCTACAGTGAAATATCACATCACATCCCTGCATAAAACGCAACTTCAGACTAGTTAAAACAAGACTAAGCCTTTAAATTACACAACAAGCAGAGCATGTGCTTGAAAGAAATTCAGCAATATTCTCTGAAATGTTTATGAGGCAGTGTGAGGGAGGAGATAAAAATATCTGCATGTAAATACGCACATGAACACATGAACAGGCGTGAGTTTCAATCAAACGGCCTGTTCGTCGGAGGCGCCGGAGCACGGCGGCTGTCAGTGATGAATTGCCTTCTGCACGCATTCGTAATGTCCTCGGCGCCGTCGCAACAGGACGCACGCATCTGTCATACTACGATGTGAACAACAACCTTCCACTCTGCACAGCGGAGCCCTTCTGCCGAACACAATCGGCTGCGCAGGTATCAGCCGCTGTGCAGTGCATTAGGGAAATGCAGATGGTGTCGATGCTGTGAGGGGCTGACAGCTGTTTGGTTGATGCTCGCTCAGAGACCAGTGGCGGCGACGGCGATGGATGTTTTGTGTGTTTGTGTGAAGAACAATGGCTGACTTACCTGAGAAGACAATCCACATGGGGCGGAGAACATGAAACAGAAAGAAAAAGAAATCATTACACCTTTGATTAGATCTTCAAACACAGTAACAAGCCATATTTCCCTCAAAGCCTCATTAGGACGCCGTGTGATACATTTGACAAATATTAGTTTGTCTTTGATCTTAATCTATTGTTAGCAGTCCCACAGCTTCTGCTTTTAAACTGCAGCATCTGCTCCCCTGCCTCCCCTCCTGGGTAAAAACAATGATTTTAACTCCACTAGTCAAGAACAAATTAGCATCATTGCAAGTCGCAATCAGAATGGTCAACCGGGAATTATTAGTGAGAGGGAAAGAAGTTCACTTTTCCCTCAAGCTGTGACGGATGCAGCAGTAATCACTTCCTAATATTGCAATAAAACTAAAAACTATATTTATTGTGTGTGTTTAAAAAAAATGTTTTGATTTTTAGTGATTTTCCACTTACAAACAGAACAAACAACAAAAATGTAACATAAACCCTTCTGGTCAGTAAAGGGTTAATATTCTGCTCATAATTATCAGTTCAGTAAAATTTTACTGTTTTTCAACCAACATACACATCAGCATCCTCCACAATTAAAGAGCAATAAGTAACTAGATCAAAGTATGAACAAAGTATGCATGTTTGTCTGACACAAATCAGGCGATTTGATGCTAAAATTAGCAGCAATGCTAAGGTTAGCCTCAATGCTATTGGGTATCGCTAGCATGTGGACCTACATTGGTTTACTCCATTTAGTTTGCTAAAAGTAGCCAATATATTAAAAATGAGCTAAAATGCCAGCTTGATAACACCGTCACAATTTTAATTATGGAGTTGGTTTGAAGGAATTGGTCCATTACACAAAATAAATGGAAACACCAGCATAAAAAACACTGAAGCAACATCAGCCATAAGAGAAGGAAATATAAAATACCTTAAGGTTAAAAATATCTACAGTCAAAACATTTCAGGGCAAGAAGTGAGAAATAAGGCTGGACCTGGTGCCAATAAATGTGGAGGATTCTAAAGTCCAGCCAATTAAAAATGTACTTTAGCAACAAAACTAAGGCGTGTGATGAGGAGTTTACACTCTTCACCTCATCTAGCCAAACAAGACGGATTAATCCTCACTCCTCATTATGACACATCTGGAGGGCCAAAGCTAATGCCGACCTCAGGGAGGAAATTTCATTTCAATCATTGAGCTTTTTAGCATCTGCCAAAAAATCTGATCACAACAACAAATCAGCATAAACTGAAACGCCAAAAGCAGAGAGGAAAAAAGATCATTACTGGCGACAAACTTTGTCAAAATATGAGGTTTGAACTCAAAACTAGAGTATTTTACCCCTCTGTGTGACTCTAACTAACTACAACAATGTATTTTTAAGCCAAACATGCAAAACAGTAAATATTTAAAACTGTGAAAACAAATTAGAAGGCTTTCCATGTTCTTCCTCCATTTTTCAATGAACCACAGCTGTGCAACCAGTAGGCATGTAAACAAGACCAACAGGGGTTCCCTGTGTGAAACCACCCTGCTGCATGGGGCATTGTATACTAACGTAAACATGGGAGGCATTTAATGGGCCTGAAGAAATGAGCAGAGAGGTGAAAACACATCTGCTGCAAGGGAGAAACATAAACACTTCAGTCAGCATTATTTAAAGTTTATCTGTTGAAAAGAAAGAAACGTTTGTTCTATTTCTGCTGCATTTATACAGAAACTGCTTGTCAAGACAAACAGGAAGGTTTAAATCTACAGATACTCGCCTCAGTTTGTCCAATGTGCTGCTAAAGTGGAAATTTAAAGAAACATGAATGTGAAGGAGAATAAAAGGAGCATCTTGGTCTGGTTGGGAGACTCAGAGGATTTTGGACCAGCAAACAGGAAGTCGTTTTGTGAAGAAATAAAATCAACAAAATCTCTGCATGTGGCGACACATTCTTTAGAAAACAACCAATTTGCTCCCTAAAAACAGACATCTGTAAGCTAATGTCGCTTCTATTTAGTTGATTTCACTTTAAAAACGCTCACAGGTGCTGGCAGCACAAACAAACAAGAGAGGAAACCAAATGTGTCATTTTATTTCACAACTTTTAATAAAGATGGATACCAGTCGATCAATCAAAATGACTGCCAGCTCTCGGAAGATTAACGTTGATATACTTCATAAGTTGGTTTGATTAGAAAGATATAAAACACCCGTCTAACCATCAGTAACCATGGAGACAAGGAAGCCCTGTCATGTAGCCTAGCATAAATAGAAAAGACTGGTCAGCGTCTCGTCTTGTACGTTTTTAAAGCTGCTGCCATGACAGTCAATGAGGAGGTAAAAAAACCTGTAGGTTTCCATGGCAACATTCTTCATTATATATTCGTACCATCTGGATAATTAGCAGATAAAAACCTCGCTGATCTACAAGAACCATGTGAACGTTTTTGGTTGCAAAAATGTCCAGTTGGAAAAGCGTGGATAAAATCAGAATTATTTTAAACTTCTTCCATTAAAGGTTGTGATCTTCACTGCTGGATGTCAAGGAAACAGCAAGTCCGTATAATAGATGTAAGAAAAAGAGACATGAGGTCAGGGGCTTCCTCAACACTTTCCAATGCATCAAACCTGACGCCGTGTGTCTTTTCTCCACTCGGCCCTGACACACACACCCCCACACACACACCCACACACACGCACACACACACTCTTCCTCCAATCATGCTTGCTACTTCCTCTGCGATGGCTGCCGTTCGTCTTTCACCTGTCAGTAACGTCGGGTGATTTGATGGTCCTGGGACTGACGGGGAACAGGAAGTAACTGCGGTGTCATGGCCGAGGCAATTGGCCCGTGGAGCGGCGGGGGAATAATCCCAGAGCTGCTCCTGCTAACTGGAATAAAAAGGCTTTTAATGAGTTTTTCTAAAACGCCTTCGCAGCGTTCATGTACTTCGCCTGCAGGTGATTGCTTTGTGAAATGTTTCCTCCATGGGATTTTTTCCCGCCCCATCCCAGCATGGAAGCAGCACATTCCTTTTGCTGCCATTCAAGATAACATGATTTTTTACATCTTTTATAAAAAAAACCTTTTTGTCTCAACCAGTGATACTTTTAGCAGTTTGAGTTACAAAAAATAAGCAAACAATCATTTTCATGTTACGTTTCCAGCACCACACTTCAAATGAACTAAAAAACACACTTTTAATTCATTACTATATATCTTTTATTAGTAATATTAATAAGTTTTTGTAGTAGTATTCTACAAAATGTACCATTTTTTTGTTTTGAAATGTCTTCTGGTTCCAGACCAAAACACTAATTTAACAAAAAATCTCCTAATTTCAATGTATAAAATGTAGGATGATCAATAAGTTATTGAGATTTTAGGAATCAGAAACATTGATCACATTCAAACAATATAAACAAATTGTTAAAATGAACTTCCTGTTTAGATTTGAAAGTTACAAAAAAATATATTTTTGCTACATTTTCTACCATTTCAAATTCAATTCAATTCAAAAATACTTTATTAAGTGTTGTTGTGATTCATATTAATTAAAATGGTTGTAGGTCATGTTGGCTGTTGATTTAGCAAACAGAAATAAGTTTTTGATTCTAACTGACCTAAAACAGGAAAAGTTTGTTTTGATTTCACTTTTATTTTCACTTCGGACAGTGAGAATAAAATGCAGCTGGTTTAAACTGGAAATAAAATGTCAATTTATCACAAAACTGTTCAGTTTCCAGCTCTTCCCAAACCTTGAAAACACCTAACTGGTGTTAACTAACTGGAACTGAGATTCCCACCAACCTGCGTCTCCAAATCATCTGACAAAAGTCACGTAAAAGTATTTTGTCTCTCTGAAATGTTGGAGGATTAAGTGCCAATTTCCAGGCATCAGTCGACGTTAATCACACCATAAACACTCCGGAGTGTCTCGATTCCATCAAGCTGTGAGTCTGGAGGTCAGATGAAGAGCAATATTCAGAAAACGTTCTGCTTTCCAGACCTCTCACCTCCTCTAATGGGCCACAGAACACATTATCCTCTACCCATCTGCCGTATTTGCTTACTTCCCCAAGAGCGTCGAGGGGTTATTACGAGAGAGCAACCGCTAACCAAATCTTTGAGGGCACTGACGTCTTCCAGAGGGAGTCTTAACGGAAACCCGAGACGACGGCAGACCAGCAATCTGAGTATTTACGTGCATCGATCCGGGCTGATGGAAACAAAGGAGAAGCTGACGCTCCGCAGAGACGATACAGGAGGTTTAAATATGATGATTGTGGCTGTCAATGTGTCATTTCACATTTGCTCACCCTTCACCCTCCTCATCCTCCTTCCTGTGTCAACATGCAGCGTTTGCTTTCAACCCAACGTTGCAAAATGCACAACAAGGGTTTTAATCAACTCAAGAATCCAACAACAATTGCACATGATTGAGTCATGAATAATTAACTTGATTACTTTGCTAAAAATCATACCACCAATAACAATTAATCGCAATCATTTATATTTGTTTCCAGAATTGGGTTTTGTTGTCCCCCGTGGTTTTAGCTAATGCTCTTACTGAAAATTATTCAACTTAATTACGGGTGTTGGTGACTAAAGCAAGACTCAACATTCAGGACAGAGAAATATCTTTAATATTAATATTAATACCTTTCTTTGATTAAAATCCAGCTATTAAATCACAAACTGAAAATTTACCTGGAAAAGATGAATAATTAACTTAAACTTGGTCTAATATTGGCTGCTGAACCACTAAGTTCATATTTAATTAACTATTTAGTTGTTTGTTGCAGTTTTTCATGAAAGCAATAAAAGTTTAAACCTGTTAAAACGTCACAAGAGGTCAGACGGGGTTTTTTTAGGCCTGGCTTTCCTCTGCAATAAATTATGGATGAAAAGCTCCTGGACTTTTGGCCACATCTAAAATAAATAATTTAGCTGACAGATTTTTCTAAAATATTCATTTTCCAATCTGCTTTTGGTTAATTGAAGTAATTGAGAAGCAAATTGTGAGCGTGCATGAAAATATGTTTTTGAAGGGTATTAAAAGTTCTTTACTTTAGGCTCCAAGTAATTTGCCTTAAATTAAAGAGTTGAAAACTTTTGATTAACAAAGTTGTTCATCATTTTTGTGAAAATTGAACTTAACAAGCTGGTATTAGTCACTAAAATGTTCTGCAGAAAAACATTTCTAAAATAAACATCTGCAACTGCATTCTTCTTCTGTGGGGTATAGATAGTCGTCTGCTGCGTTTGTGCTGCAAAAATGCAAAGTGGGGATATGTACTCCATCTTTAATCACTTCCACTATTAATAAAATGCTAATTCTTGCTTTAAATGGTTGGGATTTGCTCTTCATGTCCCAGTGGGTTTAACATTTGATCTATTCTAACAATATCAAATCCTTTCAACAAAGGCCCAATTTCACCGTCTTAAAAATACTGTCAACGTTTTGGATCTACAATAAATACCAGCCTACTTTATTTACTTAGTTTAGGTTGGGATTTTTTATCCTGCAAATACTTTTAAGTCTACAATTTTGGCCCAGATGACAGAAAGTTTGTACACCCCTCTCCAAATGTTTTTAATGCGTAAAGAACAACTTCTTCTTTTGTGGTTTCCAAGTATTTGGCACCAATAAACAACTCAAAACGCTGAGTGGACGTATTTATGGTTTTGCCAACAAGTGAGTGTTTGTTAAATGGTTTAAGTGAACCGCAAACTGAAATAGTTGGAGAAACGCTGGTCTAGAGATAAATCCAGGAGAAAAATGTTGCTGCTGCAAAATAACGTGAGAAACATTTAAATAGTGTCCAACTGTTGCACTTCTAAAAATATCTTTCTCTTTGATTTCTAACTATTTTCCAAATACCTTGAAACCCTTGGAAGTAAAAGAATAAAACCACCTTCAGCATTATATAGAACTGGCTTGTTTGGGGTGAAGATGTACAAATGGGAGCATGTGACACACACGAGGTTTATGGTAATTTTCTTCCACGCGTCCCGACATGCAGGGTGCGACCAACCCAGACACCTCCTGACACCGGAGATCAGGTTTACATTTCAGAGGAATGTTAACACCAGCCAAGGGCGAGCCGTGGCCTTTCCGAGTTAAAAATGCGAAAGCAATTCTGCTCTCCTCATAATGCAGGCTGTGTGTCCTTGATAGCTACAGGAGGGACTGAGCAGAGAATGACTCCGCGTCCCCGAGGGCCGACGATCAGCTGATACAGATGAAACGGAAAAGGAAAGCAACATGCAGACTAATTGAGATGGGGAAGAGTCTCCGCCTTGTTTCTGAAACGCCACACGTATTGAGCCGAGTGGCTGTGGAGGCGAGGTGATTGCCACAGACAGCCATCCAGGAAGAGTTCATTGACAGAAAGCGTCAAGTATTAACATGTAGCAGCAGCACAATGAGACTCCCGACGAGAGCCGCCATGCTGCATGCTAATTTCATTACAGCAGCAATGCAAGAGAGACATCTTTGTATTCAAATGAGGAAGCTTGGTTTAAGTAAATTACTCCCAGCGCCTGCCAAGTGTGTGATTATGGATCTGGGGTGTTTGTGCTGTAACACTCATCCAAATGCGCAGAGTCGCTCTGAGCCCAAACGCCAAAGAAAAGGGAACAGGCAGCAGCCTAAGACGGCAGCAGAATCAAATGTTGTGCTGAGGAAATTAGAAATCTGTCGAGTTACAAAAATCCTGATTTGCAACATGAGCTTCTGCCAAATTTGTTGCATAGAAATGAAACTGCCCCAGGAAGGAAAGAGGATTCCAGACTACAGATCCTGCATTAACTGCTTTAGGCAGACTTGTCGCTTTTATAGCACTAACAATGTCTTTCTCTCCACTGAAACACAAAAAACTGACTTAGTTTCTATTTTTCAACTGGTGGAGTCTTGAATCAAAGAATGCCATTTGAGATGCAGACGTGTGACTGGCTGTCACAGCTTCCCTCAGACTCTCAGCACGCATCAGAAGCAACAGCACAGATGACAGCTTAACAAGCCAAACAACACCATTACAAGTGTAAGGCAAAAACCTGCAGCTGACAGCTAGCTAACTAGCATTAGAGTTGTCATCTAGCAGAGACAATGAATCTGAGCGTTTTCTACTAAACCGTCGTTTGTTTTTATCCTGCAATAGAAATTGATTTTTTTATAGTAAATTGACATTTGTTTAATTTAGAGACAAAAGTTATAAATCAGGCAGGAATATCACTGACCACTAACCCAGCAAGCACTGCAACATTTATAAACTTTGAAAACTTTGCTTGCTTTACAGTGAAATGTGTGTTAAATGTAATACTTAAAATGAAGTTCTTCCTTTGAAATTGACACCCAAAATTGTTTTTAAATTCATAAAGTACTAATTTTTGCATTTGTTTACTGTTTTTGCTTGAGATTTTAGACAATATGGTTGAGAAATGCATAGTATAAGCATTTAATATCAGTCAATATTTTTACATTTTTATTTTAAATATCTGAAATACTGCCAAACTTTCCTGTTTCATCCACAGTTTTCACTTCACACTGCATGCAACAGGTTGTTGCTAGGTAACCACAAGTTACAAAGTAGATTGTTGCCAGGTAACCAATGGGGAAGTGAGTCAGTCGATTACACACATTTTGCAAAGATAACTTTGAGTGGCTAAAGGCTGTCCTCCGCCTACATTTCCCAGAATGCAGTGCGTTTCTGGATTGGAGTTCAGTGAGTCTTCTTTTGAATATTAAATATTCTATCAGATCTATTGATTGATTTAATGTGTGTTATAATGTAAAATGGATTTTTGAGAAGCTACACCTATGAATTAACATTCAAAATAGTTTTCAAATCCATAAAACATTTCCAATCAGTTTGCATTTTTTGAGGGTTTTGTAAATCAACAGCTGTGGCATCTGTCATGTGTTTCACTGGTCAGGTCCCGGGTGGTAAGCTAATGGGGATAATCAGTAGGACGTCAGCAGCAGAATCTGGCTGCTGGTCAAGCTCTGAAAATCACCTGACAGATAAATTTGTCTTCCTTCTCAAGCTGAAGGTCACTGATTGGTCCAACAGAGATACAAAAAATCCAGAGAGTGGCTCACTTGTTTAGAAGGCAGCTCATGTTTGCTTATAAAACTCTGCTGGCGATCATCAAGGTTTATTAATAATTAGAAATGAATTGTCCAACTGAAGAAAATTGCAGTAAACAAGGAGACACTCATTGGCCAAATTAAAGCACAGTGTAACTTTCTCATCTAAGAACACAACAACAACCAAAGACCAAGATGACAACGAAGGGAATTCAAGAGCTGTTAGCGTTCTTTAGTGGACTAGCCTGCACTTCATTCAGATACAAACTGAATTCAACTTCAGTCAATTAATGCAGAAAATCTCCAAAGACGTGTGTCCCATCCTTTTAAAGGCATGACCAAGAAGACCTGAAGCTTTATTTGCTGCTAAAGGTGATTAAAAGTTATCAAAGTCTGTGATTGTGAATATTTATGAAACACTGGATTATATAAATTGGAGAAAAAATGTATATTCTTTTTAAAAAAGCTGTTTTTGCCATGTCTGTTGTAAAACTACCAGCAACTTTGATAAAAGTTCATCAAGCACAGAGTCGTTGCTGTAGTTACGTCAAAGGCTAAAATGGTAAAATTCTACCTAGGTTTTGTTTTACACTTGTATTTATTATTTCATGTGTAAAATATTGAGACAAACCTGCCAGAATTATGCCAACAGTTGGAAGATTCCAGTAATTAGCTGTGCATGCTACCATTAGCACATTAGCATTAGCATTAGCATGTTGAGTTTAAGAATACTGCAATTTTTAACCACTCCGACATTAAAAGTTTTAATGTGCATTAAAATGATTTCACTCTGGGACTAAAACAATCTCTTTACCATGTCTAAGGCTTAGACTGATGAGATGTTATGTAGTGATTCGTTTGGATGCTAAGCTAACATGTCATCAGCCAGTATTGATTATTTCCTGTAGGTTTTTGGAGCGATATTCCTTCAAGATCTCAGATTCAAACCAAACTTTCTGTATTCCAATCCTTTAATAGCTGGTACATCATTTGAACAGAGTTGGTGTAGTTTGGTGTTAAAAATAAATAGAAAACGTTGCCTAGAGCTGACATGTATGATGCATTTTCTCTCACTGTGGCCCTGTGTTATGTTAGATGTTGGACTCAGACAGCGTCCACCAGTGGGTTTGTGGGATGTAATTGAAAGGTAAGATTATGACGCTTGTCACTGCAAGAGGTTTAGGTTTTGTTTTTACTTCTCCTCCCCAAACTTTAACATCAGCATCCAGCATTTATAAGCTATCAGAGCACTGTTCAGAAATGACTATTTTTCCATTTTCCTGTTTTTCTATCACAACCAGCAGTGAGAAATTGTTAAAGTTCATTCCAACGCTGAGACATTTTTATGACTCACAACAAGTCAAGGCTGTTATTTAAGCCCATTTGAAAATGTAGCTTGTCAAAACTAAAGAGACAGAAAATATTAGTTACGATGGAATCCATGTTGCCTCAAAATATTTCTGTTTGCCTATTTACCTGCATTTTTACTGTTTTCTCCACGTTGTTTCTACTGTTTTCTCCTTTACAGATTTATTCTGTTTTCCCCATTTAAAAACATCAGATCAGGCACAGAAAGAAGCAGTTTTTAAAAGACTATTTTATATACTAAGGCCATTTATGATTACATAGTTGCTTCCTAAGTTCCCAATATTAGAGAATATTTCCCAAATATTCCCTAATGTTGAAGAAATTTTCCACAATATTACCATATATTGGGAAATATTGGGAAGTTAGCAAGCATGAGAATTGATGTTTTTGAGAGTTTTACTTTAAATGAAGTTATTGAGGACTGCTGAGCTTCTTTAATTTACTCTAGATTAGAGAAAATGTTGCCTTTGAGATCTATAAGTCTACTTCAAGCTGCCAGACAGGTCCCAGTTAAATCATTTCTTAACTATAAAGGTTAAAAGAAAAACAGCGATGGTTCAGGTAATTTCTCTCAGTACCAGGATGGCTTGAAAAGTTGTTTTCTCCTTGACTGATTGTACTTTGGTAAATTAAAACGTCTAAAAAAACAGGAGAAGTTTATGAAGGGACAAATACTTTTTAACATCACTTTACAGAAATCTCTTTAAATAGTTTAAATCCTAACAGAAAAATTGCCTCAAATCTCTTTTCCCACCTCGACGCTTGTTTCTGAAGAGTGAACTTTGAGAGCAAGCTAGATATTTCTCAACACAACCACACATTAGAGTGAAACGTATTAACCGACAATATATATCACCTAACAGAAAGCTGAGTTTTCCCCTGAGGTTCTGTCTTTTTATTCACCTGGGGAGCTGCAAGACTCTTTATTTCAGAGAAAAATGTATTACTTTAAGGCAGCAGTGAGAAAGACTGCTGGAGAAGAAGGTATATTAAAAGCTTAAGTCAGAGCCAGGTTCATTGGTAGTTTGAGATTCAACATGTTTTCTCTTTATTTTCTTTTGCTTGAGCAAGACAGGCTGAGCATACATAAATAAAAACTCAGATCTGACATAGTTTTTCTGTTGGAAAGAGAACAAAACCATCTGAATTTTTAGAGACACCAAGATAAGTAAATGCTTGAAACGTCAATCTGGTTGTCATAAATCTGTGTATCAGTTTTACTTCTTAAATTGAATTTATATGCATGTTCAAATTCAAGACCTGCCTGAAGAAATAACCCTGCACCCCAACACCAGCTGGGCAGGGATGGAGGGTGGAGGAGAGGAAGCATGTTGACAACCCTGAGGTCAACGATGTAGAGCCAAACCAACCGTTTCCCCCCTGGGAACCATTTAGGACTAATTTGATCCCATTTGTGTACAGGAAGTCTCAACAGTAAACACCTGCCAAGCAGCAAATGTCTGGAACATTGACTACAGTGGATAAATCAGCAGGACAGGGTCAGCATTAACTTCTACTGTACAGAAATCCTGCAATTACCAGCAGATCACGTCTTTTCTTAAACTGAACGTTACAAGAAAATGTGGTTTATTACTACCTTGTGAGCTAAAAATAAAAAAAGAATCAGTGTTTCTAATTGCGAGGATGATTAATTATCCAGATGATAGCTGGGAAGTGCCTCTGCAGAGGAGACACGTTTCCAGAGAACTTGTCAACGTTGCTCTTATCTGAGACAACAAATCATGACGGCAACAGCACAACATTTTAACAAGACGCCAGAGCTTGTTGCATAAACCCAACTGCATTCTGGAGATTACGTGTTGCGATAAATCTGAAGCAACGATCCTAATAAAAGCAGTTCAGTAGGTTCACCAAGCCTAGAAGGAAACAGTTCTGCAGCGCAACCAACTTTTAAAGAAGGCTGGTTGGAAATGTGTAAAACCAACCGGAGTCCAAAACACCAGCGTCTCATTATTGAACTACAGGAATGTTCTACTGGATTTTAATTCAACAATATACCAAATGACAGGACGCAAATACCTGTTTTTCCACATTTCAATCTAATTAGTGACTAACACGTTTGAAACAACTGAAACTAATTGTGCGTTTTGTGTCTAGTGCAGCGAAATTACAGCGTTTGAAGAGTCCGACTCAAAATCTGAACTTTCTGCTCCACACAGAGCATCGTCCAATCAGAGAGACTCCAATATGTGACGTAATGTCAGAAAATAAAACTATGGAGCATAAACTAATTGTCGCTGTTTGTTCTCGTCCTGTAATCTACGACCAATCAAGTTCTGACTACAGAGAGAGGAATAAAAAGGACCTTGATTGGAAGATGATTAGCGAGGAAGTTGGAAAGTCAAGTAAGTTATAACTTTTACTAAATTGAAAATATTTCCCTACATTTGAGCTATTCAAATCCGTCTAGCAAAAACCCTGATTCACGTTAAATAAACATTAAACAAACATCTTTATTTAATTAGACGAAATATGCAGGAGACGTTGGAAGAGTTTGAGGGACACAAGGAGTTTCCTCTCAATGCCGTATAGAGTCACTGACACATCAGTCTGGAGCAACATGTGAAGCTTCTGCATTCAAAGTGCAGCTTTGAACTCGAAGCGTCAGACGAGTTTTTGATGCCTGAAACGTATTTGTGTGAAAGCAGCATTGGGAAAACAAGGAGTTTTTTCTGTCCTACTATCACAAACATAAACACGAGGAGTAGGTAACACAGTACTGAGACTTTGGTCAGATGAGGATAAAAGCCGATTTAACCTCAAGAAGAAGAAAACAATTTGTTCTTCCTACCGGAGAAGAACAAAATTAGGTGAATTTGGTCAAGTAGTCACGGTTTGGGAGTTCCTGTTGCTCGTTTTGAACGTATAATCTGGCCAAAACCTTTTTCTGTGTGTAGTTTCTGACGGCTATTGTTTTAGTTGGCCAGGAATTTGAAGTGAGTGTGATGATGTATGACGTATGAAACTTCCTGACAGGAGAAAACTGAAATAAATATTGTCCTTACAGAGTATACACAAGCCTTAGATCGACTTTTTGTTAACAAACACTCCAGGTATGTTTGTCATAAAACAAATATTGAGTGAATACTTGAGACATTTTCTAAAAAATGATTGTAACCGGCTATTTAAATGGTTCAAATACCAAATAGACCTCAATACAGTCCCAATTCCAAAAGCTAACATCCAATCAGCACCAAGGAAATTAAAGGCTCTCCTGTTGCAGCTCAGTATTTTAAGCTGCCATTTTCTTCCAATATTTATATGTTTATGAAAAAAAATCTGAATGAACTCAGATCAAGCGTGAGCTAAAATGAAGAGTTTTCATGTTGGCACGATGTCAATGTGGACAAAGATGAAATTGTTTAAATGTTTTGAACACGTCTTCACTAGGAGAGAGCGATATTTATTCCTACTGCTGTTGTAGAAACACAAACAGAAGGGAGAATAATGTTTCTGTAACACTTCTGCTCTGCATTGCAGCCAAGAGTTTGTGAAGAGGCGCCTCATCACATCCAGGTGATTAAACTATTTGTCCTAATGTAACCTAAATAACCAGCAACACAGGCTGCAGGCGGTAAAATGAGCAGAAATGTGCACACTGCATTAGTTGCTGCAATTTCCTCTCCCTTCTGTTTCCTTTTGTGATCTCATCGCAATCACAATCATCTCTGGCTGGCTATTGTCAATTTAATACAAACCAATGCAAATTAATGTAACTATAGTAACGGTAAGATGGGCAGTCTTTTCATTAAGTCATACAACATCTTTTCACATACAGAAAATTCAAAAATAACCATTTGCAGCCTCATTTTCACACAGTTTGGTACGTTTAAGATTTTTTCCAAAGAGTGAAGCGTTGATTAAGATTTATTTACAGTTTCTTCTAATGAATTTGGATATTTTCTAAAGTGAAAAATCAGTCACATAATTAAATAAATAATCAACAGCATAATCAGTCACGACAAACAATTAACTTCAACCTTTATCTGCACCCTGGAAGTGAACGCAGGGAAGGAAACCCACTGATTCCTCAATGTTTTTCAGAAAAGGTTTCATTTCTAAAAGGCACAAAGACTCCATCTTTGTTAAAGCTGACCACGGTAGTTGTGTTTTTCTTTCTTCTTTCTTTATGGCACCCAAATAACAGAGAAAGAAAAACCCAGAGACTGAAACACTGAGGATGCTGGAGTCTAACGCTACTTTCTACTGGCTCAGATTGTCTGTATGGCTGCAGAAAAATATGTCATTTCAAAACAAATATGGCCGAATATGTGATTGAACTGGTGTGCAGGAAACAATCACATTATCTATCTTGACAGAGAAGATGGGAAATGACAAAGAAAAGCTGGAGAAGGAAATCAATCTTTAGTTTCCTTTGCAGGATGGAATTGGATTGGGAGGAAAATAATGCTTTTAAAAAGACAGACTCCTCTGGCTATTGTAGAGCTGGCAGCTTGTCATCATTTTTCCATTACATGAAGATGACTGTGTTGGTAGCATGGGTGTATTCTCTTTAGGAACACATATTACAGAGAATGCATGCTGGGTAACAGAGAGGAGGAATAAATTAAAAGATTAAAAAAGCATTTTCTGTAATAATTCATGTTATAATGAGCATTAGGACATTACTCATGTTATGGTGCTCAGATAAACAGAAAGACTCGTGTTTGAGTTAACGTCACTGAATCTCTGCAGTATCAAGTCATTCTGAAATATAAGGAGATAGAAGGCTGACTTTGTAACTATCTTTATGTGTCTGTGAATGTTCCCTGCAGCCAGATTTCAGAACTGATTAGTGTTTTCCATCTGTAATAATTTAATCTGTGTGATGACCAAACTGTTCCTCTTTAAGTCTAAAGATAATAACTTAAAGGCTGATATTGATGCTTCTAAAATATACTAAAAACCATTTGGAAACTTTTGATGTTCCTCACTTTGACACTGGGCAGCATGTCTGACAACTTTCAGAGTCCTGACTGAGGCTTTCAGGATCTGATATCAAAGAGAATGAAGAGTCGTCTGCAGAGATTTGTTTGAGCTATGAAATCTTCAGCAGAGTAGACAGTAGATTAAAGACGGACTGATATACAGACAGTGTGCTACTTTTAGAGAAAAGCAGAAGCTTGAATTATATTTATGTAGGTCTACAATGAATCAACAACTTTCTAGAACCGTGTTGGATCCTCCTGACTCTAGAAAGCGACTTAATTCTTCATGGCAGATTTCATCAGAGATTTTGATTCATATTGACTTAATCGCGTCACAAAGTTGCAGCAGATGGATGTCAATCTTGTGTCCACCATAACCCAAAGATGCTAGCAATACAGGTCTAACATGTACCAAGAAAATATATGAGACACTATTACACAGCCACTGGTTAATAGGAGTGATTGATCACTGCTTTCTTGTTGTTTGTGTCAAATTTTGACCCTGTCATCTGAATATTTTCCAACTTTTTATTGTCCAGTTTAACATTCAGAGATCATATTCCCATAAGCGTCCTTGAACTGTTTGTTTGCAGTAATTTTGCTTTTCAATCATCTCAAACTAAATAAGAAGACTTGATGAAAATCAGAGAAAATTATTTGAAGGGCTGTGCATAACATGACACTTTTAATGGATTTTATGCAAATTTTAATAATAAGGTTTTACCAAATATTCCTTAAATAGTGAAACACCAACCTGTCTTCTATAATACATTGAGTTGATTGAACTGCTTCCTACTTAACTCTATTTAAAGGTGTAACTATTTATTTTTGTGATTATGTTTAATTCATTTAAAGAGAATATATTTCAAACTTCTACTTCTGATGATGATTCAAGCTTTGGTTTGATTTTGACCATTTTCTTCTCTCTCTTCAGGTGCAGCGACTCCCCCATCGATCTATTTCACTGGACGACTCGTCTTTATTCGACCTGAGCTGTTTTAAGGCGGCGCCTGCATGCATGATGGCGGACGAGCTTCTCCGGGATGCGACCCAGCAAACACGCCGACTCATCTCAAATGCAAAGAGGGGTCAGGAAAGGCTCCCCGGCACCATATGCTTGTCAGCTGACATTAAAGACGGCCGAGTCTGGGCTTGTTTAAGAGTCTTATTGAGTCATACCTGCTTTAAACAGCCATAAAAGGTTCAAGCTGATTAAAACTTTAAAATGTACTTGTTATTTTTAACCTCAGCTCTGCTAAATCCTGATCACTCTCACCCAACAAGATCTAAAACTATAAACCATGTTTATTTACGTCAGTTTTAATTTAAAAAAACACAGACTTTGTTGCTTCAGAGTGACATATGGGATTATTTAACTAGGATTCACAAAGCTGTCTCCGTATGCCGAGCACAAAGCCAGATCTGAATCAAATCCAAGGCAGAAATAAAAACATGACACATTATCCAGTGCAGCCGGGATGGGAAGAATTATTATTGGATTTCCATATGAACATTAGGTTGTTGGGATCCAACTGTCTTCTGTTTGTTATGCAAAACCCCCATAAGGGCAGCAAGGCTTGTAAAAATGATCATCTGTCAAGGAGAAGTCACTTGAATATAAACAAACCAGTGACGCAAGAAGCAGCAAACAAATAGATTCCCTGCTTATTAGCTGCAGGATTTTGCAGAACAAATGGAAATAAAAGCAGCCAAAACTAAAACTTATCATGTTTTAGCATTAGCACAAGTTAGCATTAGCACTGTAGCACCGTTTATTTGCAGCAGGAAGTTAGAAAAGTAGGAACAAGATGTGAAATAAATTGAGTAAAGTGAATATTTTATGAATTCTATTAGGATGATTTATTAACTAATCAGCTATGAACATTTTCTCCACTTTACAGACAAAAGTTAAATTACCCCATCTTATGATGAACATATCTGCTGGCATTTATAGTTTCTGTTTATGCTTTTATAATGTCTTGGAACTGGATTTCTCATAATGCATATGCATAAAATGAAAATAGTACAATAAGAGGGAAAGAACCTACAGAATGAAACATTAAAAGTGGAGAATAGCATCACAGGATGCAAAGAAAGCCATAAAGGAGGAAATGGCAATAATGGCGTCTATAGAAGCCCGAGTCAGATGCATGTTTCTATTCTGCTCAGACGTTACATATATAGGATGGAAATTACAGCAGTTTTCTTTCTCTATTCAAGCAGCTTTCAGAAAATCTGCTAACAAATCAAGGGATAAGAACCTTTCTGAGGAAAATAATCAAATCCTATTCATTCCTACATGATGATAGTCGAGTTACCATCTCCAAGAGTGAACTTTTTTCTCCTGCTGGATTATATACTTCCAGTAATAGAGATGCAAATTGCTTTTTATGCAAATATTGAGCTTTTTCTAACATCTACATCTGACAGCTGTAGATAGTTTCACGCCAACAAAATTTTGCTTAAAAGAAAAAAGGAGAGAGACTATAATTTTGTTTTTCATTTAACGCCAATTAACACAATGTCTAAAAGTGGTTAAAAAATTAACAAGTGTAATGTAAATGTAAAAAGTGTAATATATTTAAATGGCTAAATAACGACAAAAAGTTCAGATCAAAAATGTCACTGAAAGTCCAGGAAAGGCTGAAATACTGACCTGATTTTTAGGTTAGCATAGCGCTATGCTAGCATGTTGGTTTTACACAAGCAGCAGCAAATTATGTATTTTCTACAAGCAAGTAATTGTACAAGAACAATCAATAGTAGAATTATTATAAAACACAACATAAAAAGTAACAACTAAATCTATTTTAGCATTAGCGCTCCAGCACAGACGATAGTTATTACAGGAAGAAGTTGACTGTTTGACTTTTTTAGGCATTCACAGTGGATATTTCTCTAATTTAGGCAAACAAAGGCCAACATATCACTATGCTAACATTTAGACAATGACATGGATATAAAAGCATAGAATCATCCAAAAAAAAAAAGAGAAATGCTAATTTTTCACCTTCATTGTTTTGCATCTTCTGTAGTTTTTGTATTTTTGCAAACCAATTCTCTTTAATTCTCTCCATAAGTAAATTTCTACCTGCCAGAGTGATGTTTAGTACCTGCTTCAAAGTCCTTTTCTAGAATTTGCTCATAATTTGCAGCAGGGAAAATCAGTTTTACGTCTCAAAAAGATTATATCTACCAGCAGGAAGCCATGTTGGTTTGATCAGAGTTCATCATCTCACATTTCCTGGTCCAAACATATTAAATTAAAACAGTCTGTCATAAAAAATAAAATGAATTTTGATGAATATACTTAACTTAAAAAAAGTAAAGGTGAATTCCTTGGCACAAAATGGCAACATAAGGGTATAAAAGCTACTAGCAAATGGTTGTAAACTGATCAAGAAGTTATTTTCTCCCCATCATTTATTGGATGAAACAGTTCTGAAAATATCCACCACCTTTTCTTTCTGCACAGAAACCATAAAACAGGGTCTATGAGGTCTTCATTTGTGCCATTTAGCGTTAAATAATCAATAAAAGTCTCCCTGCTTCGGCATGCTCTCTGAAAAGTCCCCCAAGTTTCTTGAAGTGCTCTGAAGTCTGTCCCGTCATCAGCGGCTCTTGTTAGCTCCGCGTGTTGCCACTGATGTGCTTTAGATTACACATTCACAGTGCAAGCTGCAGCCGATAATTGAATCACTGGCACTGATCATCAACAATCAGGGCCATTGTGGAGCCTTCATCAGAGCCATCTGAGAGGAGCAGATCAAAGCGGTTATGACACCGAGAGGAGCTGGAGTCGCCTGTACACACTTTCATTAAAGACTTCTGCTCAAAAATGCAGCCTTGTCTCTTGTAAATGCTAATTTCTGCCCGTATGTATGAAGGCAGGGGTCAGCGGTTTATCATATCTGCTCTTTAATGCCGCCAACATCATTTTTATAATTGAACAGCAGTGACAGACACCTGTCCTGCACTGACCTTCTCCATCACAGAGGCAATGGGGCCACCGGGAGGACTGTCACTCCTGATCGCACTAAGTGATGGTCAAAGGCAGCGGACACAGGCAACCCACCGGAACCTATTAGCGCGTCTCTCGGCCCTCGCATCAGGACCCTCTGAAACACGAGTTAACACCAGCGAGTGAGCCAGCGAGTGTGTGAGGGAAAGATGTGCAATGATGTGATTCATTCACAGTTGTGAGGAGGAAATTGAGTGCAAAAATGTGTCTCTGTGTGTGTATTACCAGGCGAGGGCTGTGTAAAATGTCAGCGGCGCATTGCAAGGTTCAGAGAGAGTTCAAGGCAAACGTCTCTTTGTTTCTGTTAGAGGACAATCTGGTCTGGACAGAGAAGACAAACTGCTTCAGGGAGCGACGGAGGAATCACTCAACTTTATACTTTTCTAAAAACATTTATTTTTGCATCCATTTAAGGAAATAAAACTCCAAAAAGTGCAACAAATACTCAACTTCACATGGTGAAGGATTCCCTCTTAAACTACTGTAATTTAATTATATCAAATAAATTCTGTACGTTTTTAACAAATGTAGGGTTTCTCTTTGTGTATTTATAGAATTTATCATTTTTTAATGTAACAATTTATAGTTGGTATTTAGGAATAGTTAATAAAGTCTTTAGCTAAAGATATTTTGAAATGTTCTGTCAACGTTGAGCATGTTTAAAGTCAAAAACGTGACTTTCCTAGCATCCCGATCTCTGGACTTTCCAGTCATTTTCCAGAGGAAAACTCTGCACATGGTTGAAGATCAAGACAAATTACACCAGATTTAAATTAAAAAAAAATCTGTAAAAGTAGAAAAATAGCAAAAAATAGGGAAGTGAAGGGACCTTACAATGTCATCAGAGATCTTACTCTGTCTCCAGAATTGGTTTCACGCTTAAATTTATTTATTTCCTGGTTTTATTTTGATGTACTAAATGTTCCTGTTGTGTTAATCAGAGGTTCTGTTGTCCATTAAGGTCCAGGGATCATCTGGTTTAAGCTTGAATAGTTAAAACAACAAATAGCAGTTAATGCTAAGAAACAAGCTAAAGTTTGAGACAAAACTCTCATTAAAAAGCTTTTTTGAAAGAACATTACGACAGCAAGGTTCCCCAAATTTAGGGGTATGGACCGGAAAGACTTGAAGAAAGCCTGTGTGGGAACATGAACAGTAAGACAGCTGGCCGTTAGCATCTAAATTACAGCCTTTTTATCTCACTGGTTGTCAAATTTATCTACCAGCTGCCAATTTTATGTTTTGTGCCTTTTCTACATGCACAGTGTAAGGTTGCAATGAAAGCCATCTGGAAGGTTAAGAATGAAAAATGTCAGAGCGAGACTTTGGTTGAGCCATGTTTATAAAACCACGAAGTACGTAAGTGAATTCAAGAAACACCGAGAAGGAAAAAAATATTAAATAAAAAGCCGACGATAGAACTGGTCAGCTGTCTGTCATAAATCCACATCTGACAAGTTAGCTGAACTCGTAACTAAATGCTCATTATAGCTGCTACTTCCTCGCTTAGGATCTCTAAATAATTGATCAAACATTAAACTGTAATGCTTAAACACTCCCTAAATTAGTTATGAATCCAAACTTTTACTCACAAAGCCATTAATTATTGATCAGTGCATGTGTTCAACAAGCTAAAGACAGGATTTTGTAGCTCCCTCAGCTCAAGTTGATCCAATCTTCTACGTTTCGAACTGAGATGCATCAATAATCATTTATTTTTCTGCTGTGGATTTGTTTGACTGCACTTCTTGAACTAACCAATAATCAGAACAATGGGAAAGTCGAACTCACGTAATAAAAACCAATAGAGAAGAGTTGGATCTTCGCTTTAAATATTTTTGATATTTTGAAACATTTTCTTAAGAGTCACAAAACTTTTTTATGCTTTGGATAAAATTCAGACATCAAACTTTTGTAAGAACAAACACGTTGCATAAATGCAAAATAAAAAAACAAAATGCTTTGCCTGCAGTCTATTGAGAAAAAGAAAGATATTTTGCAGTACTAAAGTGTTTACACACCTGATAGTTTGATAACTGTTCGATTGCGGACCAACATTTTCTTTCACTCTGCATTGTAACAATCAAAACCTGTTCCCCTCCTCACCTGTGGAGGCGCTGCAACAACAACCACTGAAGGAAACGACACAAAACCCTCAGAAGAAGACACTCAGCTCAACTTCTTTCTTCACAAAATGTAAACAGGAACAGTAGAGTCAGGTTTTAGCGGTTGGTAAAGGATCACAAACCATTTCTCTTGCTGGCGCTAAGCTAACATGTTTGCTTTGGTTGTATTTACCCAGAATGCCCTTTGATGTAGTCCACTTCCTGCTTTTGGAGCGGTAAAATATAAATTCAAACCGCGAACAGAGTTCACTTCAACTGAACCAAGCTTGAGGTTTGTATGGTGTCAGGGTTTGACTAGGCCTTCACACCTTCCCAAACAAAACAACTTTCTAGGTTTGTTTAACTTCCATTATGGAAACTGAATCCTGACAATCAGTGAAAACACAATTATACTTCTGAACAATGTTCCACCAAACTTCCTGAATATTCCTCTGGAGTCACAGGTTGCAGAAATCATCCCAACGGTGAAGGGCTAATTCACGCTGAGGCCTTTCTAGTTTCCAAGTGTAATGAGTCGCTGCGTATTAATGCTGCGTATTAATGCTGCGTATTAATGCTGCGTATTAATGCTGCGTATTAATGCTGCGTGGGTCATAGGAGGACTTCCAACACATTTGTATTCTTAAAGTCACCTTGGCCCGTCTGTACTCCCCGTCAGCACCACCTTGGCTTCACCTGCTCACCACTCACACGACCAAAAGGCCTTTCAGACAAACGCAGAGGGCTTAGGGGGTAATAATATCCCACAGATCATATCATGAGGGCAGCAGGGCCATATGGCTCCGAGAACCTCGTTGGCTTGATTTATTGCACTGCCTGTGATTCCATCCTGACAGCTGGGTAATGCAGGAACTGGGTAGGAATGGTGTTTGTTGATATTTCTGCATGTATATGGCTAAATTAATGTTACACCAAGCATGCATCTTCCATGGTTTGATCATTTGACGGCCTAACAAGCTTCTCTGAACGTCCGCAGCATTCGGCGGCCTGTCAGAGCGCCACCGAGTCGCCGACGTATCCGTCCTCTCACCAGTTCCTCTAGCCGAGCCGTCCATCAAACGGCGCCGCACAACAAAAGTGGAGCACAGCGACACATTTCCCAGCTGGAGCGCCTTTCTTCAACACCCCTGAGCGGGAAATTGACATTGTTGGCTGCTGTCAGGATGATACCAATGAGTCTCATATAATTTAAATCACAGCAGTCGATTTTTCTTCACATTGGTGTCATTATAAAACTCAGCATGCAGCTGCTGGCAGCATTAATAGAAATAATCCACAATTTGAAGATTTTACATCCAACAAACTTCTCCATTCTCTCTGCTTCAGGTAAAAGGTCTCATTAATGGCCACTTAGACATTCAGCCTGCTAACTGCAGCTAAAGCAACACAGGAATTAGTCATTGTTCTTCCTGTCACATAAAATGTAAGACACACATAATTACACAGGCTGGCTGTGAACTGCTGATCCCAGATCATTAAATGGTCTTTATGGGTGAGTGAGCGCGCTGGTCCGTTTTGGTCAAGAAAAGGAGAAACATTTCAGTATGTAAGAGGATGCAATGCTTTAAAATGAAATTACTGTATAAAATTTCATGTAAAGAGGTTTTCTCAGTATGTTTATTGTCTCCAATCAATCAATCAACTTGATTTATACCGTTAAGTAGATTTGGTTACAGTGAGGAGATTCAGATTTTACATCAACACCCAATAAATATAAAAATAACTTCATTCAAAACGGCCGGGTGTGCAATGTTTTAACCCTTTCACTGCAGTGGACAGCCATCTAAAGGTTGTTTTCTTATTTATGTTATAAATCACATGTGTCAAACTCGAGGCGTGTGGGCCGAATCTGGCCCGCCCTGGCTTTCTATGCGGCCCTCTAAATTCTAGACTAAACACTAATTGTGCTTAAATATGAAGTTAGGAATCAAGTTAATTCAGTTTTTATCAGTTTACTGTCAAATTATATCCATCAGTCCCTCTAGTTTCTTGCGAATTGTCGTGAAAATTCACAGAAAATTCACAAATTCCCACACTTTTTTGCAGATTTATTATTCTCTTATTGTTCTGAACCCACAGGACTCGAAGCAGCATCTGGCTGAAAAGCCTTCAACCAATCCAGCCTTTTCAAGTCCTTTCCTCGCGCTACTCTTGAGTGTGTTGATGCGGCGGGTGTCACCGAAAGCTTTGTCTCGCTGCAGACAAAAGCTGGCTGTCAATGTGGAGAAGCAGAGGCAGATCACTCAGAGACACTTTGTGGAGAAGAAGAACCGGACCCAGTCAGTCAGCCAGGCTGATTTTGTCCTCCCTCTTCATCACACACCGGGATGTCCTGATGTTGGCAACTCCATCATGAAACTTTGCTTCTTTTCATGTCGAAGTCGAGCGAACGCAAATAAACGGTTGAAAAGAACGAGAGCCTTGAAAGTTGGCCGACTGCGACAGAAGGAGAAACACGACGGCATGAAATGAAATCAAATGTGTTGACAGCGCTGAGAGAGGCAACAGAAACAATTCAAACTACAAAATCAAACTAAATTTAAAAAAAGAAATGAATATAAAAAGATATATAATCACAACAAATTATATTATAACGACTGAGGCTTTGATAAAATTATTTTGTTTAGTTTTTAGTAGAAATGTCTTATTGCACTTGAAATTAGAGAAAATTAACTTACAGGAGCTTCTTTTAAATAAAAAATCCCTTATAGTTTTGAAATAGTACCTGAAACTTTCCCATGTTATGAGTAAAACAATATTTCAGTGGAACTAAGACGTTTTCATCAATATTAGGGATTTATTGATTTTAAACAAGCTCCTGTATATAACTTAGTTAGATCAAAAATATTGAAGGTTTTTGTTTTTGTAGTGCAGAATAATTTTTATTTGAGGGGTTTTCCAGATGTTTCAATCAATTTCGGTCCGGAGTTTGACTAGGACACTAGAACCTTTCCATAAATCTATTCATAGGTTGACCACTAGAGCAATATTTAAGCATTGTCTTGGTTTTCTTGGCATTTTTTTATTGTATGTGTTATATTTAAAGCTTTTAAAATATTTTTATGATTAATTAAGTTGATATCCACTGTGTCGGTGGATGGCGCTCAGATTCCCTCATGTTTTAATAGTTCCACTAAATGTACATCACCTCTTATGTAAAAATGAAACATTTAAAATGGAAATGAGGTCATAAATCACACGCAGCGCTCAGAGAGCAGCTACCTCTGGGTCAGCACAGATAAATATGCACGCCGCTACATTTGCATCTTTGAACCACGTCGTCTTCTTGATGCAAATCTGACCGGCTGCCGCGGCGCCAGGATGAGGCCGGGGTCAGAGCCGGATTGAGGATCGGTAACCGCGGCGACCCTCAAGCTCGAATGAGTTTCCTCCCAAGGTGAGCGCGGCGTTTGACTCCAGACACTTCAGGCTCTTCTGCAGGCGCCACCCGCCAAACGTTTGTGTCTCTGTTTGAAGGAGGGATGGAAAGGACGGAGGTCAAGTGTGTCTAAGTGAGGAATCTCATGTTAGCTTTACAAACTAAACGACTTAAGGTGAAGGAAAAGATGCCAGAGACGACGGATTCAGCCAGCAGGAAGCTACAATCACCTCCTTGGATTATTATTATTATTTTACAGAAAAGTTACCCAAATAAACGCCATCAGAGAATAATCCAGTTAAAATTAAAAGCTAACAATTCCTAATACCACTAGAGCACTTAGTAGTATATCTTATTTAAGTCATAAATAAGATGCAACATCTTATTTATATTCTTCAAATGGAAAAAAAACTGGAAATCATGACATTGAGAGTCACATTTATCTTCAGGAATCTGCAGATGGCAACAGGAAAACACTGCAAAACAAAATCTTATCAAATATTTTAGATTTAGTTTCTACTGCAAATATCTGAATATGCTTGAAATAAGATAAAGCAGGGAACCTTTCAGCAAGAAATATTGGCTTGTTTGAAGTTAATTTGTTAATATTGATGAAAGCATGTTAGATTATGTCACTTACAACAAGGGAAAAACGTCTTAGTGAAATAATTCACCAAAGGAACAAATACTTATTCATCAATATTAATGAATTATGGACTGAAAACAATTATTTCTTAATATGGGAAATGTTTAGCCTCACAATAAACGTTTTAAAATTCAAGTTTTTGTTCTTCTGGATTGTTTTAAAATATTCTGCTGAATTTATTTTACAAACTTTTCATATTATTTTTGGTTTTACATAATTAAAAATTTTACTTTTTAAAGCAAAGACTTCAGTTATTTTCCTACACAACTCTAAAGTGGAAATATTTACTTTTAAATGTAAGAATCAATAACAAAAAAATATATTCTGCAAGTTCTAGCAGATAAAATATATTAGAAGAGCCACTAATGTGGATATTACTGGGTTTTTTTCCGCAAACGGAGCCAATCAAAATCTTTTATCTGACGTAACCATGGCGATTATCAAGCCTCAACATTTACTGGCGCTTTCATGTTTATCAACACCGGTTGGGGTCTGTCATTTTTAAAATAAGTGCTGCACATCTTCTATGCTGTTTTATGATAAGACCCAATAAAATTATGGCGATAAAATAAAAGTGATTAAAGGGCGTCGGCGCTCCGGAGCGAGTTTTGCCTGTCAGCGATATTTACGGCGTCCGTATAAAGTGGCGGCGGACGGCGTCACATAAAACCGGCTTTGTGAGACTCTGACTGGACTGGACTGGCAGAGTCCATTAGAAAGTTATGAGCTTGGAAAACACGAAGGCTTACATTTTAATTAAAGCTTCAAACAAGAGCTTTGATGCTAATCAACTCCTTCATGTTGGTGAAAAACACTTTCATTCACTTTTCAGATCAAATGTTTGCAGGTTTTTCAAAACGTTCTGCAGCTTGGGCCATAAATGTCAAATTGTAACTATTTTCCTTTATTACTGTAATTGTAAAAACTATTTTATTTTTTATTCTTACTCACTAAATAAATGATAATCTCAACTCACAATATTTTATTGAAATAAAGAAAGACAAAAGAATCAGATTTGCAGTACCGTAACTGCGCCACACTTCTGAAAAATTACATCAGTTTCTGAAAGGGGAGACGTTGCACTTTCCAGCCAATATCTGGTTATTACGGTAATTTAACCCCCGCCGTAGCAGGAAGTGAAATTAAACACTATTAAACACTCTTAATGGATGGTAAAATTAACTGGCTAGATATTGAAAGTTCCAGTAGTTATGGAGAAATGTGTAAATCTATATTTACTCACAGGACATTTAAAGAACTTTGTATAATGGACATTTGAAACTTGGGTCGTAAAGAGTTAAACAGGTTTGTCCTGTTTAAAAGAAAACAATAAAGCACGTCCTACATTTTTTTCTGGATTTGTTTCTGACTTTTTTCAGCAACAAGAACAAGATTTTGTTTTATTTTTTCTAAACGGATTTATTGTCCAAGCTGTAATTTTAGTCGAAGCCACTGGATTGTTTTTGGTAATGAATTACATAAATATGAAAGTATAAACCTGGATGAAATTAATACTTTGTGTTGCACCTTACATTTTCCGTTTTAAGATTTATTTTGTCAGTAAAAACATTTCCTTGAATGATCCAAAACTGTTCTGAGCGCCGACTTTGGACTCATCTGTGTTAGATGAGCGAACATCTTATCAGATTTGCACATTTTAAGAAAGTCAGAGCGACCAAAAGGAAAACAGTCAAATCAAATGAGCTGAGCCGCTGACACAGCCTTGATGTTTTCCTTGAAGAAACCTGCAAGTTGCAGCTGAAGTGAAACACACACATGTCCTGTAAGAGGATTTGGTTAAAAATAACGGCTGATGAGAAGCTGAGAGAAAATCAAAGTCAGCACTAATGGCACCCTGTGCAACTGAAGGGTTTGATTTCCAGCAGGGTGTTGATCTGTCGGGTCCTTCTTCTTCTCCCCCCGCAGCGTGGATTTCATTTCCACTTTCCAGGACGACATGTCATGATTTTAGGTGTCAAAAAATGGGCTTGATCAACAAAACTACAATTGGGTTTTGTTTTATACAAAAAAGCTCAAGGGGATGAAGAAAAGCAGCTCCGTCCTTCCCACTCAAAGTCAACACAACGGGATGTCTTTGTTGAGTTCTCATAGCCAGGAACATCAGAAAACTTTATGTGAACCACAAATATGTGAACATAATGTGAATATTTCCAAAAAAATCTAAAATGTTTCATTTCAGACACTTCCAGCTAAAGGTAGCACATTTACATTAAGATTCTTCAAAGATTCAACATGTATGGAGTAGTTAAGCCAAAACTATATAGAAATATATACTTTATGCATCTAAAATAAATAAAAAGTTCTTCATCTGTAAATTTGTTCATCAGTTTTGGCTTCACCTGCTAAATCTGAGGCTACTTGAAGTTAAAACTGTAGCCTCAAATGAAGATTTTCTTGATTTTCTGTCAAGAAAATCTCCAATTAAGCAAATTTGTTCCCCAAATATAATTCAGTTAATCCATAAGATGCTCTGTAGATCAGCTCTACAGAGCATTTGAAATGAATTATTTCTTTATTTGCATCTTTTAATGCTCTTTAAACAATGTATAAAAAGACTTAAATGAAGAAACTACAAAATTGTTCATCGTTTTTATCTGATTAATTGATTAATTGTCTGAATAATTCATAGATTAACCAAGAACTTGGTTGAAAGAAATCCTTGTGAGCCTTAATATGAAATAAACAATGTTTTCTAGAACACGTCTTTCACTAATATCCTAATGAATGAATGAAAACAGAATCAAATATAAACCCAACTTCTGGGACAATTTGTCATCCAGCAAAATCTGTTTTCTAGTTGCAATGGCCCAGTCAAAGTCCTGCGTAGTCACAACAGTTGTTTCTGCAGCACTGAGTTTTGGATCTCCAAACTAGAAGCTCTTTTCTTCCTCAAAAGCGCTTACACTCTCAGAGCGGGTTACAAATGGCCGTTCTTCCCCGTGAGGAAGGAGTTTCGGAGCCAAACGTGTCACTGTTCCTGCAGCGCCAACGAGCCGGGGAACACTTTCACCTGCCTGCTTTGAAGCGCCGAGTTCCTGTCAGAGTCACACCTTCCTGTCAAATCTGTAAGCCTTTCCTCCTACAGCTCTCCCCTCTTGCTCCAAAAGTAAGAGATAAAAAGGCAGAGCAACCAGGAAGTGGCATCACACAACATCCTCCCGTCTTTCTCCCATCGACGAGGTGAAAAGACACGTTTCAGCGCCAAACACAGAATCCCTGATAGCCTCGAGTTATCAGGACAGCTCCCCCCTCCAAGGCGGAGAGGAGGCCATCTGTGCTGGAGACGAGTGATCTGCTACCTGCCGGGGGTCCGGAGGGACATGAAACAACGTGGAGATGGATCAAAGATGAAGACAAAACAAGCAGGGAGACAAACTGCCAACTGGAAACGTAGGTGAGGAGAAGAAAGAGAGTTCCTGAGGAAATCGTTCATCTCTCTT
Organism: Gambusia affinis; assembly: GCF_019740435.1. Lineage (NCBI taxonomy): Eukaryota > Metazoa > Chordata > Actinopteri > Cyprinodontiformes > Poeciliidae > Gambusia > Gambusia affinis. The sequence continues at coordinate 3,654,405 of NC_057891.1, read as the reverse complement.
TGTATTCTGGACCCAAATGCTTCGTCTAAGAAAAGCTTATTCAAGCTTTTTCTGGCAGAATGAAAAGGTAACGTTTGTGCCAAAAAACACAATGGATTTTGAAATAATATTTATTAATATTAATTAATTAAACTACAAGTCAAAATTAGTGTTTTCTGCTATCTCTCTGTCTAAAGAGGCAGTATTATGTTTTTGCAGGCCAGTAACTATATTAACTTTAGTTAAAATATGACTTAAAAGAAATTTGACTTTGTAATTGAGCCTCTGTCCCTTTAAAACATCAGAAAGTCGTCACAACATGGCCCCTCTATAAACCCTTTAACAACGTTTTTACCAGCAATGCACTGAGAAGAAGCTCTTAAGAAGGTGTTTTCTAATTGCTGCTGGCTAGTCTGAAGGAGCTGAAAGTGGGGGGGGGGGCGCAGGGTCAGTGTGCCCTGTGAGGTGGACCTGCAACTCCAAGGAGGAGCTGCGCCTTGGAGGCGGGGCTAAGTCCAACAAGGCGTTTTCTATAGCTGAATGGTTGCCATGGAGATTGAATGATTTCTCACACATGCATGGACAAATGAAAGCAAAGCTCCAGGTATGTTTTTGAGGAGAGAATAACATTTTAACATGATGTGAAGCTCAAAAAGTAAACTTTATATAATACTGCCACTTTAAAAGGTTAATGAAAGGTCTGTGTGTAAGTAAATAAAACGGTTAAAAAAACGTCCCAACAAAAATTAAAACCAGCCAGAGCCGAACCAGAATACTACTAAACCGCCAAAATAAAAATAAAAATAACCACTAAATGCAAAAAATAAGGAGGTTTTGCAGTGGCTTAGTCAAAGTCCAGGCACCAATTTGATGCTTAAACAGGTTGAAAAACACTTTCACAGTGGAAACAACGTTCCTCCTCTGCGACATAAAACACAAACTCTCTGTAACACAAACGGCAGCTTTTAGGGTGGCACAACCAGTTAGTGGTAATTACTTTACAGCCGTAGTGGAAAATGCGTCACATTTTAGAGCAGATCCTTCAGCACGCCGCTGCTGCACAGCATAGCGACAGCTAGTGAAGGTAAGCTTCAATAAAAGCCCTCAGAGGCTCCAGTAGACAGCAGCAGATTGTAGTCACAGCTTGAAGAGTCAGAAAATAGAAATGGAGACGTTGCAGACGAAGAAGGTGACAAGATTTTAGTCTCACACGCCTCTTAACCCAAACCAAAGGAAATGAGAACTGGGTTAAAAATAACAAACGGAGAACATTTCAAACCCCAACTGAATGGCAGGTGAGTCAATCAGAACCTTTAAAATCTCAGATTATCCTGTGGTTCAACTTTCTGACCCAACAAAGACAAACTTAAAGTCACAAACTCAATATGGCCGCCAATTTACTTAAAGAAATGCATCAATTTTTCTAAATTAACACAAATCTGTCTGGTTACTGTTTGAAGACAACTCTTTAATATTCCAGTAAATAGTGAGGATAAATCTTTTGAATCCTTATGCGATTGTGTTGCTATATTATTGTTTTATTTACCATTTTCAACTATATTCCTAATTTCTGCTGCAAAGCGACTGCAGCAGTAAGTTGGCTAATAGCTACAATCTGGTTGAATATTGTCAATTTTTTTCTAATTTCACATTTCTTGTTTTAATTTCCACAACCAGCAGATGAATAGAGGTTTAAAAATAATTGGATGTTCAACTTTTATAGGAGACAGGAAGTAAAATCTGATCATTTTCACCTTTATCGTCACTGAACAAATTATGTTTGATCAAATTTTTATAGAATATTTGGTCAGGTTTCACCCTAAATCAAAAAGGACAATCTGAGTTATTTTTGTATTTATTATGCCACCAACTGCAATTAAAAGTGCATTTTTGGAATATTTTTAAAATATGATTTCAGTTTTTATTTTTATTTTTTAAAATTTCATGCTGTTAAAATCAAATGTGTTTTTATTTAGCGTTAATCTTCCATTTTGGATAAATAATCTAGTAGAAATATTCAGAATTTAAATAAAAACAAGTTTTGCAAAAAAGGTGAGAAAAAAATCCATTAAACATAAAATTTTTAATTGCACTTTAAGAAATTGCAATTTAAATAATTGTTTTTGTTTCATAAAATAAATTAAAAATATAAAAATGGACACTTTTCAGTTTTATGCATATATAAAACTGACATTTAAGAAGTTATAAATTCAAATAAAATTGTTATTGCATGTAATATCATGATACACGGTGATCAAAATCAATAAAGCACAAGCATTTATTAAATATCTGCCACTTAAGAGTTTAAAAATGCAAAAATCATGATGTATGGTGAGAACCGAACTAATTAGTGGCAAAGGTTTTGGGTTCTTGGGTAAAACATGACGGGTCCACTGGGGGTTAACGCCTCCATACCCAGGGATTTATTTAGAGCACTTCCTGCAAGGAGCACACATGTATCCCCACATGCAGGATGTCCTTCCTGTGAACCTGCCGTCCCAGTCTGGGGTCGCTGCAGCAGTGGGGCTGCAGGTTCTACACTGAGCTTGTTACTCCAAGGTCACACTCTCCGGTCCCAGTCCAGCTGAGCAGATCTGTACGAGGAAATTGAGTGAGAAAGGCTTTCCGCTCCCCTCACATCTATTGTGGAGGTGCCCTTGAGCGAGATACCGGGCCGCGTTCCGGGGGGGATAGCCGAGCGGCCGGCGGACGGTTAGACGGAGCAGCGACGGTGTCACAGTGTGTTAAAGTACCAGCGTGTAGCGAAATCCCTGGACGACTGGCTTCACTTTGTTCGGTACAGTAAGTCACCGACTTTAGATCCAGTAAAGTCGCTTTAGAAGAGACGAATTGTTAAGAGTTCAAATGAATTAAAAAGGTTTCCATCTGCCTGCCTGCAGACAGGAGAAGTAGGGCGGGAAATCAAAGAGCTCAAGCTTAAATAATACTGAGGGTATCGTTGAGAAATAACAGGAGAACAAAGCAGTGGGATTATTTATGTCGGATTCTCACTCTCAAAAAGAAAAGTTGATACCTGGGGGAAAATGTGCTGCAGACATTCTTTGATGTGAAAGCATTTCGGATAGTTATTTGTTGTTCTGGTGTGACACATTTTTTCTTTGCAGACTTTTTGATATATTATTAAACTGAAGGGCGAATTGCAGCTGATACAGCCAGTTTTCTTTCTGCAGCACCCTGTTATCAACGCTGCTCAAAAGGTCTCATATCTTTATACAATTTTACCATTTAAAACGATTTAAAACAAACGTTTCAGTTAGTTAATAGTTTCTCTGTGGCAGTATTCTGGAAAGTAAACAGAAATAGAAGAAAATGAAATGTCACAAAGCACTAATTAATAAAAATAAAAAAAAATCACCCAATTTAAATGTTGGACACTTTAAATCAAAGGCATTATTTAAATGTAAAAATTCTTAAATAAAAATGGGAAAAAAGGTTTAAAAATTTCTTCTCGCCAAGTTTTTAGGCATTTAGCAAACAGAAATAATTTTGGTGATTTAAATTACTCTAAAGACTTTTACCTCGTATAATCGCTACAATTTGATCTCCACAAGCTGGACGCCGGAGTGCCACAGTAAAGAAGTGAAGGATTCAAGCGATTCTTATAAACGAGTGAAATTGAGCGAGGAAGACTAATGACCGGAGGCAGGAGGACAACAAGAGGCCGTGCATGCTTTGATTCGAGCAGACAGGGCCTTCTCAGAGGCATTCGCACGAATTAAACTCAAGGTGAGGCTCGTCGAGAGCTGATGCACCTTCTTCCTCTCCAACAGCGAGGAACCCACCGGCCGACAAGGACTAAACGTTCTTTTTTCATACAGTAAACATCCTGAAAATATTAATTCAACCCATAATCTGCAGAAATAAGACACTGGACGATTGGAATATTAAATAAAAAAAAATGTTTTGCTTGATTTGTTTAGGATTACAGTCAGGTTGGTGCAACTAGAGCAAAAAGCTGTTTGGATAATCATTTCCAGAGAAATCTGTTAGCGAAACAGAGATGATCTATTTGGGAGGGAAAAAGCTTTTCTGTGTTTGTCACATAAGGTGCATCAGTTGTGAATCTTGAGCGCTCTCCTCATTTCATATGCATCAGAGGGTTTTTCTGTTTTCTAAGAATCTAATTATGTATCTGCTGGATTTAGCAAAGTCAGAAAATCCCACTTCACACAGGAATCAACACTTAAAGATGAACAGAGAGATGATTATTACAGATATGTACACACACTGCAGAAAAAGACTCGACTATTTCTCATTACTGTTTTAAGTCACAGTTAAATGGATGTATTTTATGGTCACAAACACACTGCTTTCTTGTGCAAATCAAAAATAGAAAACGTGAAACATGACCTGCACTGAAAGGCTGTTCAGTGAGGAAGAAGCCATTGATCCAAAAGCAACAAAAAGTGAGATTACAGATTGAAAATGGGCTCAGGGAGGCAGATCCTAATATTTATTCTGTGGTTTGATGAATCTAACAAATATAGTTACAAAGACGGTCTTCTATCACCTGAAGAACATTTCCAGGAGTAGAGGACAAGATCTAGAGAAACTCACCCATGTGTTTATCTTTAGTCACATCAATTACTGCAACTGGTCTGCCTAAAAAAATATATCAGATCCAGAATGCTGCTGCTGGTGTTCTGACTAAAACCAGTCTTGAAGATACAGCACATCACCTATTTATAAAGTCCCTACACTCAGAGAATAGAGTTTAAAATCCTGTTAGTTTATAAATCACTGAGCTGCTGTCCTATAAACCTTCCAGACCTCTCAGGTCTTCTGGTTCTGGTTCTGCTCTGCATCCCCAGAATCAGAACCAAACAAGGAGAAGCAGCATTCAGCTTCTATGCACCACAGATCTGGAACAAACTTCCAGAAAACTGAAAAACAGCTGAAACACTGAGTTAGTTTAAATCTAAAGCAAAAGCTCAAATGTTTGACATGCACTTGCACTTGACTAAATGTAAAGTTTCAATCGTTGAATGTGTGTTAAACAATTTTGTATTTTTGAGTTTTTAAGATGTAAAGCAATGAAATACTCTTTACTAAAAATAAATGTATTGATTGACTGACTGGAGGACAAGGTTAACCTCAGAAAACTTGCTAAGCCGACTGGTAGAGGCCGACCGTGTTTTTGAGTTTGAAACTATGACAAGTTTCAAATCAACACCTCAACACCAAGAATAAAGTCTGAAAAACGTAAACATAAGAAAATTGCACTTCAATTGTTTCATCCTAAATAAAGTGTCCAACATTTTTTAAAATCTTTTATCTATGAGTATTAGCTGAAGTTGTCAGCTTGTAAACCGGTAAAGATAGGAAGTGGAAATGAAGCTCCAGTAAAGAAAAAGTTAAAAACATCAGACCTCAGTCTCCCTATGTGTTAACATAATGATCATACTATGTTGCCATAACCTGTTTCTGTTATTGTTGTGTAAGAAAAAAAAAAAACATTGTTTAGTCTGGCGGGGTGCAAATAAAGTCTGGTGGCCCGCCAGGCTTATAAAACACTGGGAGGAAAAAAGATGTTTGACCAATTTAGACCAGTTCTTTTGGAGGGAATGGTCCAAAATCCCAGTGAATTACTCTGGGAAGCTGGTGGAAAAACCCCAAAATGCTTCACCAAAGTCAAACAGTTTTAAAGAAAATGTTACCAAATACTAAAGTAAACTTTTTAAAAATATTTTATAATTAGAAACATTTGTTAATCCTCACTGAGTAAACAGTAAAACATTAAACCAGACAAAAAAAAAGTATCTATACACGTATAAATTGAACAGATTTTTACCAAATAATCCACTTTTCCTTGTGCTGCACCACTTCCTGCCTACACAATATAAAACCTGAGCTTCTGTCCCCCTTGGGGTAAAACCTCCTTGTGATTGCACCAACTGACTGACACATGGATCAACAAAACCAGACACTTTATATAAACATGTCACATTATGCACCTACATCTGCCTTTGATTTAAAGTGTCAAGAAAAAAAATCCAGGCGTCTCCGTCTATTATTGAGTTACACGCGTACAGAAAAGTTTCACAAACACAGGAGAAGAGGCTGATGGTGTACTGTAACATTAAAAATCACATTAAATAAAGATTCCTGACAAATAAACGCTGCCAGCATCCTGAAGAATAAACTACAGAGCTTCAGAAAAAATAAAATTATTCTAAAAAGAAATATAAACATTTTTTCTTTTCATCTTTGTATGTCTAATACTGTATGAATCTAAATATAATCAGATTAATCAGTAGGATAATTAATTGGTACAATAATTGTTAGTTATAGACTTACTGACTATTATGAATAAAAGAAAATAAATCAGAAATCTGTCATATTTGGGTAAAAAAAAAAAAAGGTCAGATTTCAGATAAATTTGCTTCAACTCTCAGCACAGCTTTAATTTAAAGGTGACTGATACATATTTAATTTCCCTTTGGAATAATTACAAAATTTGTATTGAATTTGGAAACAAAATCATTCTCAGATAATGAGATTTCAGCTCCTTTCAGAACAAACAGTTTTAGAGCGCTGTCACTTTAATTCAAATAAGCTGTTGCTGGCCACGCCCCCTTTAACTCAACGTTTACACGTTATATGTTTCAAAATGGCTGAAAACAGATGCACAATTGTACAACAGCTGACCAACAGCTGACGCTTGTGTAATGCCTGCAGATTGTGATGTCATAATCTGGATGATTTTGAAATGTCTCATTTTTCAAACACAAAAAATATTAGATTATTGCTAAAAATATATATATTTTGATGGTTTTTTAGTATTTGTTTGTAAAAGCAGCAAAAACCCAAATGGAATTAGAAAAACATTCGAAAACTGACATTTCTATAATAGTGTGGTTTTTGAGTAAAAATGCGTAGCAACACTAAAATATTCAACCAATCAGATATTAAAGATGAAAAAATTAGTTTATCATTTTAAGACATTTTAAATATTTGCTAAAGTATTGCTAATCTACAGATAGTTACTCTTGTTGACAGGGAAAGAAAACATATCTGCCAGTGTACTGCTTTCAGTTCCTGCATGCAAAATGGAGAAAAAAAGGGAATTAAAGTTTAAACATCAACACTGGTGGAGACAATGTTCCCCTTTATTTCCCTGGAGGAGAATTATTTGAATATCAATACAAGTCTGTTCGAAATCTGCCACAAAGAGGCAAGAGATGTTTGGAAGGAAGCGAGAGGAAAGGAGGAGATGAAAAAGAGAAGAAGAGGATCAGGGGTGGATACACTGAGTCACAGGTAAATAGGACAAACAGCGGGGGAGAGAAAAGCCGACTGTGGAGGGAAACCAAAGAAAGAAAGAAAAAAGATTTGGTTTTGACAGGAAGCAGCGGCTCAGCAGTAGCACCGTCAACCCCGTTTCCCTTTCTGTATCTTCGTCACGACAACCACATCTGCAACCGAACTACACCGCTACGACTGCAATTAGGTCGATCAATAACTTGTGAAGGCAGAAATAAATCAGAGGTGAGTTAAAAAATAAATAAAAAAAAAGGGCGAAAATGGTGCAAGGTGCAATGTCAAACAAAGGAAGGGTGTTGAAGAGTGATGAATAAGAGGTGAAGAAGGAGGAGAGGAGGGAGAAGTTTGATTACAGCAGATGGGCAGATTATTACGCTGCAGCTGAGGAGGGCACAGGTGGACAGAAGAGGGAGAGGAGGGGCACTTGAGCGAAAAGAAAACAACATCTCTCCTTTCTCGTCCCTGTAGTGATTTCCCCAGGGAGGAGGAAGAGGAGGAAGAATATGCTCATGGCTGGAAGATGTCTCTTCTCGTCTTCTCTGTGCCGTAACTCGGCGTCCAGATGAACCGATTGTCACTCACCGTCAAGGAAATATTATTTATTTGTCCCCTGTAATTTAGAGTCGACTCACAGCGAGTGGGAGCAACAGGCGGTGACCTGAATATGCAGGCGTCTACTCCGGCACATGAATACTGCATCAGTGTTTCACACAACAACACATTTGTAATTCCAGCTCAAACTTACAAATGTTTCCCCGCATGTTTACGGACAAATCAGGATCTAAATCAGTCCTGCAGAATCCAACTCAACCAGGTTTGTGCTGCAAAAAATGTTAACTTGTCACTGTTATTTTAAAGATAACAATAAGTGTTTCTAGAGGTCAGCAAAGGTCAACCAAGACAGTCCAAATTTACAAAATGGAGTTGATCAACTGTCCATTGTTTGTGCAGTTAAAATTTTGGAGATTTAAGAATTGATACATTTTATTCAGCTCACTTTTTGCTCTGATCTCAGAGGTTTCACATATTTTTGGTGTCTCCATCTTCCAGTTTTGCTTCTTCTTCCAAAAAATCTGGGTGTGAACATCAATTATTAGACAAAATCTGAGCAAGTTCAACAGTAATAAATACGTTTTAAAGCCACTGCATGTCTGAATATCTGCACAGGTGTCATGTTTAGTAGAACTAGTAGATGCTAAACCACTTCAGACTTTACAAACCCAAGTTTCTCACCAAGCATATTCTCATCATCATATTCAGCACTTTATAATTGACAGGTGTCTTAGCTTGTAATTGATTTTTGTTCTGGAAGTGAATCTTCTGTGTGTTCAATGATCTTTGGGTCAAAACTGAAGAGTTTTCTATACTTTTCTAAGGAGGTTTGAGTATCACAAGGTGTGCTAATTAATCGTCATCTAATATTTTAGATATATTTTCTAATCCCCTCAATAGACCGTAGAATTGAAAAGTTACTATGCAGTATTTTATTCTTTACTCCAGCCGTTAGCCGTCACTTTGCACAAAAAGTTCCCCACTGAGGGCCAATAAAGGATATTTCTATTCTGTTCTATAAATATTAGATACTATCACGATAAGACTGCACTGATAACTGATTTAATATTTTAATAGTAGTGTTAATGCTTTGAAAATGTGTTGTTCCGACTTAAAACAAGATGCATATTTTTGCAGAAAAGTTACTTGCAACTTAGTTTTATTTTATTTCAAGTGTTTTAAGAAGTTTGTACTACAAACCAGACAAAATTAGTTGGTAAGATTTTGTGTTTTTGCAGTTCAGTTTGAGGTTGAACTGTTTAAACAACTATATTGGTGCAGTCTAGTGTTTTTAGCATGTAGCTCTTCCAGGCTAACCAGTAAAGTGTTCTGGAGGGAGAGACCGTCCCAGTCCGGCTCAGCCATGACGCCGCTTGGTGGGATCTGCCATCTGATTGGCCGGCTGCCAGCAGCGCCGGGTGGGAGGGCGGCCTGGTGAGGCGAGCGCGTCACTCTGTGTCGCGGACGGCGCTCCAGATGGTTGTGATTCATGAGCGGCTCGGCTAATGAACAACGACCCGACGTGTGTTTGGGAAATGTCAGCCATCACTCCGTCATTCAAAACAGCCACTAATGGTTCATAAAAACCACTGCAGCCTTTAAGTGTGCAACTGAACAAACAAGATTTGTGCTAACTTTATCTAACCTCTTAGTTTTCAGCTTTCATTTCCTGCCAGAAGTCCTGAAATCTCTAACCCAACAGTGATTATTTTTGTCTACTCCTAATGTGATTACCAAGCTATCTACACCATTGCAGAGATGATTACAGGTACCATATTTATAGTAGATTAGTGTAATACCATTACATGGCTACACTGCTCCTGCATTCTGGCTCTTCCCACTCCTATGGCTCCAGGTAAGCTCCAACGAAAGGTAAAAATGATCATGCACGCTCTATTCAAAAATGGTAACTTTTAAGGAATTAAGAAAATCACTTTATGACCTTTTTTCCCCCCTGCTGCTTGTTTGAAGTGGATTCAAGTGTTTTCTTGGCTTATAGAAACCCACGTAATCTCTGAAATGAAGCGAGACGAATATCTGGTGAATGCCGTCATCAGTTTTCACCTGGTGGCGATGCGAGGTTTGAGCCCTGCTGGTTTATTGCGTCACCGTTCAGGACAGAGCTGATGCCTGATACTGAGACTGTAAACATGTTTTCAACGGCTTAAGAGTTATTTTTAGAGAACAAACAACATCATGACGACCAAGGAGCACAGCAGGTTAAAGGAAGAAAGAAGTCATTTTTACAGTCGCTGCAAGCCATTTTATTTTTATTTAACTTCAACAGGAAAGTTTAAAAATCAAAAGAATCCTGGCAATAAAAGAAGGTTCTCTGATCAGATTAAACCAACGTTGAAGTTTTGTCTGACATTTGGTGATGGCAGTATCATGCTGTGGGGATACATTTTCTTTTTAATAAAAACAGACAAAGCTCAATACGGGTGAAATCCTTAAATAAAAATATCTAAGTCTGAGGTGGAAGTTCACTTTCCAGCAGGACGACGTCCAAAAACATGCATACCTCCACTGCTACTTATGTCAAATAATATTCATTTGATAGAACGGTCCAGTCAAAGCCCAGAATTAAATGCAAATGACAAACTGCACACAGATGTTCTGCAGATTTCTACTTTCTGGAAAAGCAAAGCTGGTTGAAATGCATCCAAAAGATAATTTTATGGCACATCAATTGTTTCGCCTCCAATATAAATAATGTTCCCATGTTAATAAAACAACACTTTCTACCTTTTTAGATGTTAATTAAATATCCTCTAAAGGTAAAATTTATCTGTTTGTGAAGTCAACACTCATTAAAACACATCTGATAAAAAACAAAGTTTAATAAAAAAACGATTTAGTAATTATACTGATTTATAGCCAGAGATAATTAATCCTCATTTGTTTTCTTATTTACCTGTACACAGTAATTAATCTCATAATAAGCTAAAATATGTTTGATAATTAATACATTTTGAAGGGAAATTTTGTTCATAATTAATTTTGTTTATTGTTTTTGGATATCTTATTTATTTAGATATTTATAATATCTACATAAAGTGATATTTCAGAAGGTGAATTTGCATTATTATGCACAAAAAAGTCTTAAAGTAACAGAATTATTGTTTATCATGATAATTTGTGGGACAATTCAACAATTTTTATCATAACCACCTGTTAGCGTTTCAGTATTTACACATTTGTCCGTGGAATATGACTGAAATATTGAAATATTAGGAAGAAAATGCAGCTTTGGCTGCGATAAGTCCATGAATGAGCGCTAAAACCGTTTCGACTGTATGCATCAATTCATGTAAAAGATAAATTTAAAGGTTTGAACTATTAAAGTAGGCAGTTATAGGTGTTTATAGAGGGGATCTTAAATATTAACAGATATCAGCTCTTTGTAATTTTGGATTTCAAAACATTATCAATGGTTGTGCAAAAGAATCAAGTAAATAAGTAGCTTATGAATTATACTGCTTCTTACTTATCAGCCCAAATTTCCACATTCAATTAATAAATACTGAGAGACTCCCTGTTCTGTGCAGAGATGCTGCAGCGTGATATGGTCTGTTAATCAACAGACGGCCTCCCCAGTGGCAGTCTGAGCCAGATAGAGACAGAAAGTTATAAAGTCAAGTGGGAGGAAACAGAACTGCAGAGGAGTAATCATGTGGATACAACTGTGAAAAGACTTTCTACAAAGGCAGTCAAGGGTATGAAAGATGTCACTTTCCAGCTAAAGGAACTGAACTAAACAATACGTAGAGGTTTACACTAATAATAGGTAATTATGAGAATTCCTCTATTACACAGTTTTAATGTTTTGTGTAAGCTTGAGGCTCCAAAAATAGTGATGCAGTAACTCTTGAGTCAAGTTTTCTTACTTTCCGATGTTATTTATAAGCCCAACACAGTTGATGTAAGCACAAGGCAAGACTCAGACAAAAGGTTCGACTGGCTCAGACCCAATTACGCACAAGCATGACAGCAGGAATTGAGATACAGACGAACAAACTAACTCATACAGGAACCTGCACGCTCATACACACTGCATCCACGAGACAAAAAAAGAAAAAGTCTCCTGATGCCAACATGCAAACAGACAGCTCCTCTTCCTGTTTCATGCAAACAAACACACAAAGAAAGGAGAAAAGCTGAGACAGGTAGAATCTAAACCACAGCGAGGCTTACTGAATATTTCATAATGTTTTCATTGGACTGTCAGGAGCGCTGGGGAACTGTGTGCAGTGTGTGTGTGTTTTCCTGGAGTCTATATGGGTAGATTTAAACTGTATGTACATGGACCATGTGTGTGAGGCCAGGAGTGACAGGCTGATTGGCTGTCAGGGCAGCGCTCACTGAGAGTCCGAAGCCGGCCGCAGTCACCTCATCGAAGTTCAGTGATGTGAACAAAAGCAGCCAGGCCTCACCATGATTTGACGAGAGTTCAGGGTTGCTTCAAAAAACAAAAAAATCCTGATTTTCACAGCAGAATGGGACCTGAAAAAACTCGATCTATGAAAAATAACATCCTTACTTCTGGTACTTGTTGGGTTTTTGTGAGAGAATATGACCTATTTTTCTCCTGAAATAGGAATATGAGGCACAATCTGTATTCCACTCTTTCTCTAATGGAAGTCCGTGCATAGAAAATTACATACATTACATGAAATTAATTGGATACAGAATCCAACTGATTCTGTATCTTTATCTCTATTTCTGTGGTCCAGCAGCTGCTGTTATTCACTTCAAAGCAGGGTAAATTAGCCAGGTTAGCATATGCTAATTTAGCAATGAATAGTTAATTTAGTCGCCACAATCTAGGCTAGGCTAAACCTAGCATGATCAGCTGAATGAGTTATGTCAAGCTAGGCTAAGTTAGCTGTGAATGTTTGAAATAATGTAGGTGCCTCAAGCTAGGCTAAGTTAGCTGTGAATGTTTGAAATAATGTAGGTGCCTCAAGCTAGGCTAAGTTAGCTGTGAATGTTTGAAATAATGTAGGTGCCTCAAGCTAGGCTAAGTTGGATCTGATTTAAAATGCTACATACTATATGTCTTGTTTGGATAGGCTAAATTAGCTCTGAATAGATAACTTAGCTACAACATGCTAAGCTAAATTAGCTGAGAAAGTATATGATTACATAGATATCTCAAGCTAGGCTAAGATAGCCCTGATTTAATATGGTAAATAAGTTCTTTTAAGGTATTTTATTAGCTCTGGATAGATTATTTAGTCATCACCAGCTAGGTTAAGCTAGATTTAGCATAATCAGCTTAACATAATAAATAAGTTATGTTAAGCTAAACTGAGTTAGCTGTGGTTGTGAGAAATAAGGTAGATAACTCAAGTTAGTCCCAATTTATTAGGGTAAATAATCTGTGTTAAGATGGGATTGAAAAGTTAAATATCACAAATTAGGCTAAAAAGGCTTTGCTAAGTTTTAAGTGGAATGCTAGCCTTGGTTGGCAGTGAACAGCAAAGCTAACTAAGCTAAGATACATTCTCTTGGCTAGCCAAATTAATTTGGAATATTGATTTATTTTAAAAGAAATAACTGAATTTTGTATTGCTTTAAAACAGAACTTTTAAAGTTATTTATGCTCTATAAATAAAATAAATACATATTTGGCTGTTCCAAAATAAAAAGCAACTTCAAAAGCACCAAACACTACTTATACTTAATTTCTAGTTAATGTATGAATAATAACTAAATCTTCAAGTTTCTCTTTAAATGGTAAATTTAAACATCAGTGTATGAATAAGTGAAGGCAATTTTTTAGAAAAATTACAACAAAATGAAATATCAGAGGAGAATACATGAATGTAATGAAGTAAATTTCCGCAGTAATGAAACAAGTTGAGGCAGATTAGCTTATTAGAAGGTTAGAAAGCTAAAAGCTGTGTGGTACTGATCATTTTCCTGGACCTTTTTCCTCAGCCCGACCTCTTTTTTCTTCTGTGTTTGTTTATCTGTCTGCTTGTTACCCTTTCACTCCATCCTCCCTTCATGTCCCTCCTTCAATCTTGCTCAGTAACAGGTGAGTTCCCAGAACTAATTACAGGCGGCTCTCCCTGGGAGCAGTGGGCGCCGGCTCATTTGCAGGCGGAGGGAGTGCGAGAAGGCTGCCTAATAACATTTTCTACCGCCTGATTAAAAACAGACCATAAATCACTTGTTCACATGGGTCTGTGTACATGCACACACTTATTCACATTCACACACACACACACGCAGGATCAAATAGACCAACGCTTTTAGCACGCACCAACATCCTCTGCAAATATTTTGAGGGTTGAAGGACACATCCTGTCTCACCATCACATGAAGTCAGCAATAATTAGTCATGGACACTATATTACAACAGTCATAGATTTCACTTAGTCTGCAAAGTATATCTCCAGTTTATTTTTCACTTTAATTTGTGTGATGAGGCAATAAAAATGCAAAGAGGACCATAATGACCTCCACTCTGAGTTTGAACAAAGGAAATGAATAAAGTGATTTCTGCAATGAGGTGAGAACTCATTAATGCATCCCTCTCCTTGACATTTAGATGCTCACTATTGATTTTGCAAGCCAGGCGTGTGATTTACTGTTTATATCTTCCTTACATGACTAACCAGGGAAATGAACATGGGTTTGTGTGAACCATACCAACATGTAGGTGACAGGCAGAGAGTGGATGCTCGTAAATATAAAGCTTTCATGCTCTTTAATTTACTGGATGAGATTCTTAATCTGGTCTTCAGGCCTACTGTGCTGCAAAAAGGATTTGATGAATAAATAATATATGTAATAGTTAGTGGTGGGACTCAGTTACATTTTGTAATCAGCTTAAAAGAAGGGTTTGTAATTAATCGCATTTTAATTGAAAACTATTTATATAGCAATTAAAAAAGACATTTCTGCCACTAAAGTATCGAATAAACAGATATATAAACTCAACAACAAAGATATTATTGAAGTTATTGAACCATCAGTCATTCGTCGCTGTTTGCAGATGTCACTTGTACGTCAGATTCACAGACGTACCAGAAACAAGCAAATACAAAGGTTCCAGTTCTGGACTTTTTGTGTCAATTGCCTTAAAAGTTTTAAAATCTATAAAATTGATTAATCAATATCAACGAGTTAAAGACCCAGCCCTCACAATAATATAAACCATGAAAACTACTTTATTGGACCGATCTGATACCAAAAAGCAACACATTATCTTCTGATTTAAAGACGTTCAAGAGTAAATTAGCTGCTGCTGGTCACGCCCCTGAACCCCAACTCAATGTTTACACTCGCATGTGAAAATGGCTGCAAATTATAGAACCATAGATCTTTGAAAAGCAGAAACAGAGCCTCCTGCACAACCAGCAAGAATCCAGAAAGTGGTTTCAGGTTGACGTGTCGACAATAAAACACTTGTCTTTTCTAGCAGCCATTGTACAGAGGAAAAACCAGTTGACGATAAGTGCTGGAATTCTGCTGGGGTTGCTAGGTAACGGGCAGAACTCTGCTGGGGTTACTAGGTGAGGGAATGTTTTTGTAACTTTCTCAAAAAATCATTAACTTATTGCCAAAAAAAGAACAGCTGGGTGTTTTTTTTAAGCACTCAGGCTGTTTTCAGAAGCAACAATCGTACAAAACGTGCTTTAAATCTATTTGTGTGATTTAACAACTGCAATCCTGTCATGGTACCTCAAAGAAGAAAGGCGTTGTTGAAAGAAGAAAGTCAGGGCAAAGCTCTGTGTCTGTTTGTATCGAAAAGTTTCACGCTGACATGCAGGTCAACTGACTAATCATCTTAATCTGCGCAACAACCCACCCAGTATGCCCATATGCACAGAGTCACACACCCAGAGCCGTCCAACTGGCCCCCACTGAGGCTCATATGCTGCGGCGCAGTTCATCAGTTGCTTCTGGCATCTCTCTGCATAATAACCCAGCAAGAAGATCAGCACCCATAGCGTCACTCGCCCTGCACGGCAAACAACAACCACTTTGTCAAGCAAACTGCCGCAGGAACACATCACATGATCCTCACCTGGTTGAAACGAATAAATCCAAGCTCGTTTGTGTTTCTGATGTTAGCAAACGGCAGAAAATAGCTGGTATTTATTGGCCTGTCCTTCACACACAGTCAACCTGATAGACCTTCCTGTCAGCTTCACTGACTAGAGACGGCTTGATTTGAGCGTCGGGAGTAAACGCTTGATATGAAAGCATGGGGGCTCTTTCTTCAGACAGCAGCGAGTGAAATATCATTATAGGATGGGTGTCAGAAATGTGGCGCGAGTGAAATCTAAAGCGACTTCCAGCAGAGGTGGGAGCAGCTGAATCTCCCGCTGCTCAGATGTCAAGCTGTTTCATGAAAGAAAATGCCGATTCTTGGCTCCCTTCTGCCTTTTCACACCAGTTATTAAAACAATTGTTCTGCAGAGGTCAGCCAGACATGCACTGAGATGCTGAAGTCAGAACACACCTAACTGCTGACCACATTTCTGCTTTTTTTAAATTCTTTGCAGATTTCCACAGTTTCTCCAGAAAGCTGCAGGAGTTCTGGAGCTGAGTGTGGAGAGGAACAGGCTGCAGATGGCTGAACATGTTGAGCGTAGTCATGCTGTAGCTCCCTCCCTCTGAGCGGCTAATGGACTATCGGGTTTTCTCGTGATCATTTACGCAAGCAGGGATCCTGCCAAGAGATTATGATAGGACTGTAATCGCTGGCAGGCTCAGGAGGTCCAGGTTTTGATTCAAAGCTTGAACTTTTTCCCTCTTCCGCTTATCTGATGTTCTTATCACAAGAAAGTTTGTCACACGCATGAAGATTAAATTAAAAGTTTTGCAATTACCTGAAGAACTCAAGTCAGGAGTCAAATTTAATGCGAAGCTCTGGGATTACAGGAACCATAAATGAGTAAGAGACAAACTCAGGTCTTTCACTGGCTTGTTTTGCATAAATTCTGCTGATGTAGGCGAGATCTTTACTCAACGCTTCGAGCCTTTGGCTAGAAAAAAGCAAAACCCAAAACATCAAAAATCAAAGCGTAAGCAGAATCCTGAAATAAATATGCACATAAACAAATGAGCACAGCTGCAACCCCTCCTTGATTTAATTCATCTTTCCCCTTTGGTAAACCTTTTGCATTTGATTTGCATGGAAGACCTGGAAGGCAAGACCTGCAGTTGTGGCCAGATGTCTACATACACTCAAAGTTATTTGTTTTTAATGGGGAAATGATTGTGAGGATAAAAAACAAGAATCAGGTTCACGTGTAGCTACTAAATATTTTGGGTAAATTTCCTGCACCTTGACGAACAATCAACAGGTTTCTAATTGAAAAATTATTAGAGTTAAAGCTTATTAAAAAAGATAAAAAGCTAACAATGTTTTATCTGCTTTTTGAGTCATTTTATTGAGACGATGATGTCAAATAAAAAAAGACGCCACAGTCTGTAAATTAATGATTCCCTCCAGTTTTACATCTGAACCTTAAAACCAAAAATCTATGAGTAGATTTTTGGTTTTAAGCTCAGAGTCAATGGACTTGAAACTAAAAGTCAATATTTTAAGAATAAATTATGAAGCTGACAGGAAACCAGTGGAAAACATCACTGTTTGTTCTAGAGTCTGATCTATTAAAATTATTTTTGGCACATGGAAAACATGGCAGACGAGAGGAAATAAAACCATTAAATACCATCTAATCTTCAGCTTTTGATAATATTTTTAGTTGTGTAAATAATAAAAATAGTTTAGAGAAAGTTTAGTTGATTTCTAATTTGTTGCCTCATCAGAGGAACCAGGTTTTCTCAGTAATGATGAGTTGGTAAATTCATTTTTGGTCATTTAATAACAAATAATTCAGTCAATTTCAATGAATCAGTGAAGTTGGAGGAGAAGAATAGCTGAATGTCATCTGCATAAAAGTGACAGGATGTACTATTTATGGTAAAAACTGAAGAAGACCCAAAACAGAGCCCTGCAGTTCTCCACATGTAATCTGACATGATCTGGATTGAAAAGTAACAGAAAAATGTTTTTAGTTTGAGTGGGATTTGAGATTGTGCATCTTCCAGTTTACAGTTTTCTGTTTGTCCCATCAAATGAACCATTGTGTAAGCATTATGCTAAAACTAGGGCACAGCAGAAATGCCACATACCACATTTATAAGTTTAAACAGACGACGTTTAAAGGAGAGATCAATCACTGAATTGTGACTCTGCAAAAATGCCAAATCTCTCATTACTATTTTACAGCCTTGGAGTGTTTTCACAGCCGCGATAATAGTTCAAAGTCATTATAAATTAGATTTGTTCTTTTTTTAAAGTAATCTCTCGAAACAGTGAGGTGCTGAAAGAAGCAGTTATCAGTCGCCACAAAGATAATTCATTCCTAGATGCAGAGGGCCTGCAGTGAGAGAGAAAGAGCAAAGCAAAATTGTTTGCAACTCTGTGAGACAATAGATCAATAGGGCCGGTCTGCAGCGCGGTGGAAACTGTAGCTCTGAACGGATTCTCTGGGAACAGCACAGACTCGACTTCAAAGCGGTAACACTGGTTATACATTGCTAAGCCTGAAATAAATTGCCAATACAGTGCTGTGCAAAATAAAACAATATGTAAATACAAACGTTAACAGTCTTGGTGTGGTTATGTTTGGTGTTTACATGGGGTTGATGCTAAGATTTCAGATAATGAGTTTATTTTAAGAGCACTACCTCATGCAGGAAATCTCTGCACAGCTCTCAATCGGTTTGGCTGCCCACAAATTAGTGATGAATCCGTGTCCTTGGCGATGGAGAGCTTACACACTGGCTTACAGTTTCCCTGCAGTTATGCAGCGACTGCTTGGCCAAATAAAAACAAAGAAAGCACCAAAAGAATCCACATGTAGGTACTACAGGAATGCCAGAGCTTGCTTTTGGCAGCAATCAGCCTCGTTTGACGACTGTTTTGTTTTCAATGTACTTTTGGACTCCCACAGATAATTGGCTCAGTAGACAGTAAACTTGAGTGAAGACAGAGGTGCTTTTTAACAAACTCTAACATCGGCTTCTTTTTATGCAGGAAGAAGTTAAACAGTACGCAATAAATGAAAAAGAAAAGATCTGCAAGATATTAGAAAAGTCTTTTCTTTTTGTTTATTAGAGAAAGTGCTTTCTGTGAAGGCATGTATAAAACAGAATAGCAAAATGCACATCAACTTAGAAGGTCTGAACTGCAAACAAAGGCAAGAAAGTAAAATATTTACTAGCAGCAGACACATTTTCTGTATTCCCTCCTCTGTATAGACTGAACTAAAACCTTGAAAAGGGAGACTTCTCAGAAAAGCAAAGCTTGAGGGAAACAAACATCGACTAAATGTGCCACAGGCATTGATAAATCACAACCTCTGAAACCTAGATGTGATTGAATCGCTTGCAAATTACCGAGTGCACAACCTGTGACAAAGGTCTGAGTTAAGATACAAATCTAATTTGAAGCAGGGCCACACAAAGTCAACATGTCGAAGACTCTTCTGGGCCTTAAGAAAGTGAAACCGATTCTCTGAGTCGTTGGACATCAGCAGAAAATGTAGACGGTTATGTACACACTCAATTCCCACTTTGCTAGGTGCACCTTGCTGCATTTAGATCATCCTTAGTGGATTTTTCTTGAACATACTTCCTAATTATTACAATCCTCATCTACAAATAATTCGTATTTAACCTGGATTATTTAGTCTTACAGCTCCAGGGGTAATTTTCCAATGACTACAAGTTGCAACAAAATAACCTAAATCACATCCAGAATAAATAAATATCTCCTCTAATGTGACACTTCCTAAATCCTCCACTGTGGAAATTGCTTAACTGCAACAAAAGAAGACGGCGAGAATCTATTTACAGATTATTTTAGTGTATTATACTGTGCCACAAGCCAATACTCTTTGCCAGTTTTTAATTAAGTGGACTTTGTGGCAAAAAATGAGTCGGCGCTGGCTTTTCTTGTGTCCGGAGAGTTTGAGTGAATAGTCATTGTGTTAATCCTCGCTGCGAGGCGAGCTGTTGTGAGCGGCCTGGTAGCTGTGTCTAATCTCAGCCATTGCAAAGATAATGATAAGAGTAAAGCGGCCCCCGGGGGCAACGCACTCGCCATGTTTGTCACCAAGAATTTCACGCTGCTGTCAAATATGTAAAATAAAAACACTGATATGCTGCGGTTGCATTAAACCACGGCTGCAGAATCAAATTAAGCCCTCATTTACAGTTGAGGGTTGTTCTTGATTCTTATTCCGCCAGAGAGAGCTGAAATTAGTTGTTTAGAGCTGCTTGGCTGACGGTTGTATTATTAAGAATCACACGTGCAAAACAAAAGCTCTCTGAAAGAGAAGAAAGCAGATAATGCGTTGTGGTAATTGAAGACGGCTCGGCGCCGGGAAGGCTTTGCGTTTTACAGGAAGCGCAAAGGTGGGACAGCGGTGGGCTGAGTGTTACAATCACACAGGTTATGTAGAGACCCTCCGGGAAGCGGGAAGGGACCTCTGTGAACTCCTCATTTCTGTAGGGCTTTATGTAGCGTGACGGTTCCAAATGAAAGTCCCAGATCATGTGGGAGTGCTCTATTAATTTGTGGCTCAGGCCGCCTCCTTGGGGAGAAAGCTGCCACCGCCGCTCCATTCCCCCTTACAGCACCCAGCTAAGCCTCTCCCTGCTTATTGACTGAGCAAGCTGCGCCCCGATGTTTCTCCGCATCCGAGGCCGTGGCTTTCGCTTCAAGTGCCGAGACGATCTATCATTCCTCCGCTCGCCCGCTGCAGACGCTACAGGTTGGCTGAAAAAGGAGCGTGAAATAAAAGTAATCTTGGGTTCTGGAGCAATAAACCGGCTTCAGCTAGCTGAAATTCATCCTGTTCCTACAACATGGCAAACCCGGGGAAATCTAATCTATTTCTGCTGCAAAGTCCTGGAAGTGTTGTTGAAGTATGACCACAAGAGTGGTTTGAAGCTAACAAGAGGAAACCTGCTGGGAACGGCTGCCAAAATTGGATCCAACAGAACCTCTGTTCCCCTTGTGTGAATCAAAACTGGCACCGTGAGTTTGGGGATTCTGCATAACATGGAACTGATTTACTCCTCCTGGCTGCCGTAGCTGTTGTTTCACACTACAAAACAAGGCTCTGTTACAAAAGCAGGTGCAAATGAACACGATCACAAGGCTCTCTTAAGACTCATGCCCTGGAGCGAAAACAAGCACATGAAAGGACGGCCAACACCAACCAACATCTAGCAAATCTCTCTGGGAGTCTTTTTCCTGCTTCACTGTTTCTCAGGAAACAACCAGGATGTGGTGAAGATGAAGCAAAAAAAAAAAACCAAACAGCTGGACTTACTTTCTTCTCTAAGTTAAGATACGATCTGAATTGCAGTGGATTCTGTGAACTTTGAAACAAATATTATTCAAACGTGACCTATTATACTTCTTTGAACAGATTAGGATCATTCTATGGGCTACAAAATGTTTTTTCCACAAAATGTTTCTTAGACAATTAGATTTTTGTCTTGTTAGTTCTGCATGTTTTGAGCTTTTTAGACCATAAAACTGCTGGCTGAAAACATGCTCAGTTATACAACTATATACCTTTGAAAAGCAGAAATGGTGCCTCCTGCACAACCAACAGGAATGCAGCAAGTGGTTTCTGGATGGTACGTCAACAACAAAACACTTGTCTTTTCCAGCAGTGGAAAACCAGCAGACCAAATGTGCCAGAGCTTCGTTTTGAGTTTCAAGGTTTTTGAAACGGCTCATTTTCCAGACACCAAAAAAATAGCAACTTATTACCAAAAAACAATCAGACGTGGTTTTTTAAATTGTTTTTAGAGGCAGTAGAGACCCAAATGGAAGGACAAAAACATGCAAATGTGAATTTTAAATAATAGCTCCCTTTAATTTTCACAAATTGCTACAATGGAAAAAGGAAAATCACTCTCTAGGAGAAACTGCTAAGCAACTTAGGGTTCAATCAAATGTCACAGTGACTTTCTACAGGTGACACTCAGTAGGCAGGACGGTAAAGTCTATCCTAAAATATTCTCCTGTTATTCCAGCATGCTATGTAGAGAGCAGCAACATCTGAAAGCAAACAGATCTTCACAAGAGCAAACAATGACGAGGAGGAACAATGAGATCCTGTAGAAACTCAAAGAGAAATGGAGAAACACTATAACATTTTGTCTGCTGCATTTTTTTTAAGACATTAATTACACTTTTGAGGCAGAAAATGCTAATTTGATACTTCAAAGCTTAAAAATAACCAAAGAATACCCAAAGATCAGGGTTTCCCCCAGTGTATTATAAGCCTGGCGGGCCACCAGGCTTTACTTGTCCCCCGCCAGGCTAAATCTTTTTAAAATGTTTGAAATTTTTAGACTTTAATCTTCCAATCTTTCAACAACACATAATTAACAAGTGATATTTTTAAATTTCCTGTCAACTTGAAGTATTTTTTACTCAAAAACACGACGGGCCGCTGGATGATTGATGCCCTAGAGCACAACTTAGCAAGTTGCTAAGGTAACATAAAATCCATAGCTGCTAATAAATACATTGAGCTACAAGAATACGCTGCTTGGGAAGCTACCTGCAAAGGGAAAAGTAAGGATTTATTTCTCTCACAGACATTTTTCATGAGACTTGAGTGGGGAAAAAATGGAGCCGGCTCATGAAGAGAGAGAGAAATGAAAGAGAAAGGAGATTGGAAGAAAGAGGAATCAAACTGAAGCGGATGGTAACAAACATATGCCAACCCGTACGGCATTAGGAGATTCTGTTTGAAGATTGTCTGGCGTGAAGAGGCAATCAGGAGAGCAAAGACTGTTTGGCCTCGTTCTTCTGCAGCGTCTCAACACATCTCAAGTGTCCTTCCTCCTTCTCTCCTCCGTCTCACCATCATTTATCACTCACTCCGTCTCATCTATCCCTCATCAGGCGCTGCCTCCTATAAATAAAGATACCAGGCCACCGGGAAGGAAATCTGAGAGGCGCAATTTCTTCAAGGCGCTTTCTGCATCAGTTCTTAACAAAACCAATCCTGCAAGGACACAAGCTGATGGGATATTAGTGCTGGGAAGCAGCAGAGTGAGCGGCACAGAGCGCCCTCTTGGGTCTTTGCAACCAGCCACCACAAAGGCACAGTGACGAAATGATTGGCAGGATCTCCTTGATTGGGTCAGCAACAACAGCAAGCTATTCAGCTGAGAGTCTATCAATCACAATTTGGCTTAATTAACCAGCTGGAACGAGAGCTAGAGAGCTGAAACGGGCAAATAAACGGACATAAGGACTTATGGTGGACAGAAACCAACAGAGTGGAGCTGCAGATCGTTTAAACCCAGAGGAAAACCAGGATAATGAGAGCAAGGAACGCAACTTTACTCCAAGATTTGATGTAATAAGTTGATTTCTGTAAAAGAAGGTTTTCAACCCAACCAGGTTATCACAATATCTCCAGTCTGAGTGCAGTGGAAATATGGTGAATTCCCTTTTCTCTCAACTCATTTCTGTTCGTATGATGGCACACGATAACAGAGATCCTTAGTTTCAGTCTGCAGATGTTTGAAAAACTTTTTTTTTCACATGAAGAGACTGGATTGTCTTTATTACAGCCAACAAAGCTTCCTGAGATCTTAACTGAATAAAGTTTTAGTTAAATATACATCAGGATATATCTCCAGCTGTACTTTCAGCCCCCCAAAACTCCTT
Source organism: Gambusia affinis (assembly GCF_019740435.1). Lineage (NCBI taxonomy): Eukaryota > Metazoa > Chordata > Actinopteri > Cyprinodontiformes > Poeciliidae > Gambusia > Gambusia affinis. Next base: position 3,630,848 of record NC_057891.1, on the reverse strand, counting down.
GCTTCCCACATTCAGGAAACCCTTTTTAGCCTTAATTTAACACAAAATTACAGAACTTTCCATTAAACAGTACAAAACAAACATTTAATAGACAAAAAACTTGAAGATAATATGATAAAAAGTAAGTAAAAGTCATAACCTTTTTATTTTTTCCATATTTGCACAAAAATGGAAGATTCTGGATGGATTGACAGAAACGTTTCCAGTTCAAAGGTTAAAATTCAGAGATATTTTCCTTCCAGGGTTTACTCTGATTTGAATTATAAACTAGTTTTTGGGCTGCGGCTGTGAATTAGCTCAAATTCGTCTAACAAAATTTATATAAACAGCTATTGTGTGGCAGCAAAGAAATGAAACGGCGACAGGAACAACATTCGTACATGCTGTTAAGAGTAATTGTTGCTTCTTGAACCAAATGCAAAAATGTCTTCATTTCCAAAAACAAACATTACCAAATTATTATTTTCGCATTTCCTTCAGGTATTAGTAGAAATCTGACTCACTTCCTCCTGATCTGTGAACGATTCTTTTAGTTTTTGTCCACGTTTGAGATAAATGGTATCAAGCAGCAGCGAAAGGCTTAAATCCAGCTGGCACTGCTTGATAAATGTTGTTCTTCTGCTGTCAACAACTAGCATCTCTTCATTATGCTTCTGTGTTTCACTGTTATTACATTCAGCTGTGTATTAATCCATCATCCAGCCGTGTTTTTCTACAATTCGTCTGAGTCCATCACCAAAGCCTCATGTTCCAAACTTTATCTATCACCTTGTAGCAGAAAAGCTGTTATTTGAGAGTAATTAGCATTCGTTGCATGAAAAATCACCAAACAAAGAGCCTCATTTTATCAGCTTTTTCAATCCATCGTGAGGCTTTGATACAAGAGCAGCAATGCATGAAAAGAAATATGTGAGCAGTTTCATCTGTCAAACTAAAGAAAAATGTTCTTAACATAACCATTTTATCAATAAACCATAAATCAATTTAACATCAACCCTACTTAAAAATGCTGTTGACCTTCTCACTTGAAAATGCAATAATACTTTATTGATCAGTTTAACTCTGCTAGACTAGCCAGGCTATGAGCTTGTTAGCCTGTCAGGTAATTTATTTTTCCCAGTTCCTGGCACATATTGTGGCATCTCTGACTTCCAGAAGATCACATGTTATTCAGGTTTTTCCTGCTAGAACACCCTGTCAAGTACTCCTGCTTCCACCTGAAACCAGACTGACTATAAAAGAAAGTAAACAATTCTTACAATAATGTGATAAGGATAAAGCAGTAATTACCAAGAGCTCCATCCACCTCTAAAACCCTTTAATTAAAACATTTGTCATGTCAAAAACACAACATAATGTTACGTTTAACAGCTCAGGAGTTCTTAGACTGTTGTGCTCTTTTTTTCCAGGTGCTCATTAACAATGTCAGTGGTAATCATAGAGTCTGGCTACAGAAATCAATAGGATGCCAGCAGGTTTACTGCTCCCACACAAACATCACAGTTAATTTAACACAACTTCACACCTTTTTCCCTCAACACTTGGTTCAATATCAGCTTTCACAACTGAAATTACCAAAACAAACTTTCAAGTATTGACTGTTTGGCACACTGCAATCTGACCATTTCTTCAGTGCAGCTTTTACTTTTTACCGACTCAATATTGGTCCCCTGGTGCAATTAGAGTAGCAAAATGACCTGGTGTCTGAGCCAACAGAGCATAATAACCTCAGTGTTACCATAACAACATCTGTGTTACTGTTAACATTAGGAGGGACAAGGTTAGCCTGTCAAAGCAAACCAGAACTACAGGTAAGCTGACCAAACATGGCGCACTAATATTAGCTAAAAATGCTCACTTACCATGAATCATAATGTGCTAATGAGCCTTTGTCCCATATGTTAGCATGCTGACAGAGTTTTTAGCTAACGTTAGCATGATTATAGAGCATTTTCAGCTAGTTAGCATTGTCACACATTAGCATTTTCAGCAAGCTCAAAATTAGTATTTTTATCCAACATTAGCATGCTAACACAAATGTTTTCAGCTAATGCTAGAATGCTCACATGTTAGTATTTTCAGCTAACACTAGCATGTCCTCAGTGTTCTCAGCTAATGTTATTAGCATGTTCTCACATAAATTCTTTCAGTGTCAGTATGGCTGGGAAGCACTAAGCATGAGGACTCGCTCACATGTAAGCGCTTTGCATCATGGGAAGGGCTTGTGCCACAACTTCAGTAAGAACAGTACATGATTTCCTGTCAGTTGGCAAAAGTCTCAAAAACAAACAGGAAAATTTTGCAAAATTTGTTGCTAGTTGTCTCAGAGTGACTAGCAGGATTCTGAAAAGTTGATAAACATATAATTATAGTTGCTAAGTTGACCACAATGGCAGCAAAATTTGATTTAAAAGGTAGTTCATGATAATTAAAACGTAAAACTGGCATGAAGATCAGATTCTAGTATAACACAGAATGCTGTGACATGGTACATCATCCTTTAGTTCCCCAAACACTGAAAAATGATTTTGTTTAAGCCAATCCTGGCAGGCAGACCAAATAAAGATAGGAGCAGACTGTCTGCTTCCGTTTTAATTTGTTTATAAAAGCATTATATTATAAAAATGATTTTTGTGCAATTAACTTCCAGATATGACTCATGTCAGCCCACTCTGAAGCGAAACCCGAAGGCTTCAGTGTAGTTATTAATATAGAAGAAGTGGGTCACACAAAGCAAACTGGAGTGGTTCCGAGGCTGTGCTGCCACTGTTTTTGATCCCTCTGTTCGTCGTTTAATCATGCCTGCCAGTGCCCAAACCCAAAAGTACGCCTCAGACCAACAGTGCTGCGTCCCCTGAGAGGAAGCGCTTTGGAGAAGCAGCCTGTGAAGCAACCGAATGCCTGAGCTACTGAAGAAAGTGAGCAACAGGAGTGGGAGAGTGGAAACCACTTCCCCCCACCATCCATCTGTCAGCGAGCCAGCGTGCCCACTGGTTCTGTTGTCACCCTGGCATTCTAGCTCTGCCTATTAGCCTGCTAGTTAGAGTGGCATTTAGACTGGCAGGACAGACGCGAGCAGAAGCCAAGGGGTCTCCTGCTCAGGCAGCGGCGAACTAATGTGCAACTGCAGACAAGCTCAAAGGAGCAAACTGCAATATGCTGCAGCTGCCTCCTCCAATCACGTCACTCTGGCTTAATTTGATTCCTACTCGACAGGATTCAATTACATTTTATTAATTTTGGCACAGTGCGACTACATCGAGTTTGATTCAATTTCTGCCGATGCAATTTAACTAGATGCAATCAGATTCCCTCGAATTGAGTGAATTTTTAAACATAATCTCATCCTGTCTTCCTCTCTCCGTACAAATCTTCTCGCCGCTCTAATTTTCCCTTTCTGGGATTCACAATGTAGGTTTTAATGAGCGATGCAAGACTCCTCCTGGCACACGGACCCCAACTGATCAGTCTATCTGGGTTTTCTCGCCATCTAGTTGGAAGAGACTCCCTGAGGAGCACATTAGTCACTTCAATGACAAAATGGGTAATTCAGGAGAAAATGAAACAAGTTTGGCAGAAGGTATTATTGATCGTGTTTCTGTTTATTCCCACCGCACCACAAATAAACTGAGCATTTTTATGAAATACTCATTAATTCAGCACTTTTGCCCCGACTTAAGTTGCTTTCAAGCCCAAATTATCAATCATTCGTCAGCTAAATATAAATATAATCTAATTGATGATGTATTTTGAGAGAACCTTGAACATAATAAATCTTAACAGTGAACCAAAACACAATAATGCATTAGAGAGCTGTCATTGCAGATGAATGTAGTAGCTGATTGCTTCATCAAAATACTAGTAGTTGGTGTGAAGAGGAGCTTTTAGGTAACTTTCATGGCGTTGCATTGATTCAACAACATGTGAGAAACATTCCTGAAGAGGTTTAAGTCCATATTGACAAGGAGGAATCTCAAAATCTACTGTTTCTCCACTTCCTAAAGGCAATTACACTCAACTGGTAGCAAGAAATTAAGATTAATCGTGTTGAATCAAGCAATAAATTAGTTGTTGGCTGGAGTATATAGACTCAAGGACAAGTCCACTTGCTGAAACAGCAACACAGAGAAATAATTAAGTCAAAACTGTCCAAAAAATACAAACATTTTCATTGAAGATTAAAAAATCCCTCTTAATCTGTAAGAGTTCAACCCAGAACTCCACAAGTGCCAGTTTTAACTTCAAACACTGTAAAAAAAACTCCTATTAATCACCTTCTACTGTCCAATTATTGATTGATTATCCCAAAAAATAATAATCAGATCAGCCCTAAACTATGATGATGTGAAGTCAAGCAGAAAAGGCAAAAACTTCTGAAGAATAATTGAGAAAGTTCAATTACCAAATATACCTTAATCCACGTTTCAAATCTCCGCCTGGATATTTTTGCGTATTTTAATTGTATGAAGTTCTTTAAATGTCCTCTGCGTAAATATATCTTTGCTTATTAATCCATAACAACAGAAACTTTCAAAATCTAGCAAGTTATTTTCACTATTTACCGTCTATTAAAACAATGATTCCTCAGATTATTTTCACTTCCTGCTCAGGCAGGAAGTGAAATTAATACCCGTAATAAAAGCGCAACGTCTCCCCTTTCAGAAACTGTTGGGATTTTCCAGACAGCGCAACATGTGGCGGAGTCACTGCAGATTTGGTTGGATTGTCTAGAAGGGTCAATATGCACAATGGAAACAGTCTTGGCGCTACCGCAGAAGCTAACAACACATCAGGTTCAGCCAATCAGCATCAAGGAAAATAAATATTCAACCTAGATATTTCAGCTTCCAAAACTTTTGGTATGCTCTACAGAAAAATAACAAGTAGTAAAATTTTGCACAGAAAAATATCAACAAATATGCTTTATTTTTATCCTGAGTAAGGATGTTCTGCAGTTTTATTCCGATTAGTCATGCTGCTTGGCTTATTTGATCATTTTTAACCGATAATCTGATGTTTTATGGTGTAATGATTGTAATTTGTTTCCATTTTCAGCCAAACAGACTGAAATGAGTTTTAATGAAGTATGCCAACAGCTCATTCATTAATAATCAAACAGTAATTTCAAACAGGCAGGAAAATGCAGATGTAGATGTTAGAAACCGTCTTTCTCATTCACCAAGCTGCGCTGTCGTTCCTCAGACATCCAGGTGTTTAGAGTCTCCGCTCGATTATTCAAAGCTGAGGCCAGAACGCGGCGCCTCGAGTGCTGAAGGGCAAACACGAGGAATCAAAAGCTTGCAGGCAAATAAACAGCATATCTATAACACAGAGATTGGCCTTTGTACAACCGGGGGCCCTGCTGACTCCGGTCGCTGCTTAAATTGATGCCTGCATGCACAGCTGCCTCCAGGGACCGATCGCATTCTCATATGCGCTGGCTCTTTACATCTCTCCTTTTTTCCATTAATCTAATCACGCAGCGCTGCATTCGCCCTGCGAGGGGCGCCGCGGAGTTTAAAGGGGAACCTGTGATTTGCTTTGGGTGATACTAGGAGGTGTGAGAAGAATTGAATCAGAACTTTTTAAAAGAGTCGGATATTTTCCAGGTACGGATAGCAGGGTGTCCAATTCGCTTTGGGCCAAATCAAAAATCTGATTGTTCTTAAAGGGCCGGTTGTGCCTCAATGTATCTATAAAAACTGATAAAATATCAATAAATAGGATTCAATAAGTGTTCCTTAAAATTAAATAATATTGATCATCTTTTCACACTGATCAGTCCATCCAGGATTTGTGATTGTTTTTGGGATTCTTGTGGTGCTAATTTAAAAATATTTGCACTAATGTATGATGGTAAATGTGACTTTTTATTCATCGCTGTATCAATCACAGATTTTAACTTTTACTTTAACATCAAGTAAATCTGAGGCAGCTGTCACTTAAATCCAATGTTTTCGGCCAATTTTGAGAAAAATCTGCTGTAAAAATCAGAACAAATGTGAGGATTTGTTGGTTTTGCATGAATTCTACGTATTTATAGAAAACTAGAGGAACTTTTTGATGTAATTTGGAGTCCAAAGGAGCACATAAAACTCCGCTTTCAGAAAGTCATTCCAACATGGCTCCTCTATTAACCCTTTAAAAACGTTTTACCAGCGTTTCTCTGAGAGTAGCTCCTATAACGAGATGCCCAGCTCCACCAGGTGTTTGCTAATTGCTGCTGGCTAGTCTGAAGGAACTGCTCTGTGAAACAGAAGCTTGGAAGCTGCAGCACTGAGGAGCTTCAAAGGCGGGGCTAAGTCCAACCAGGTTTTTGCAGCTGAATGGTTGTCATGGAGATTAAAGGATTTCTCAAACATGCATGAAAGAATCAAGGCAATACTGCAGAGGATGTAAAGCTCAGAAACATTGATTTTACATCATACTGTCCCTTTAAATAAGCCTTTTTGTATTCCTGCTTGCTAATGTGAGCATGTAGATAAAATATAAACCTGATACACGGTGAAGTCTTTGCTCCGGGTGTAATGAGGCACACTGAAGCACGTTGGTATAAATCTTTTAAACCCTTAGCCCCAGACACCACCAACATCCCCAAGAGATACAGCAAAATATCTTAATTACGCCACTTAACATCACATCGGCAAGTCCCGGGTGAGCCCAAGCAAGCATATAATTCATTGTGCTAAGCATCTGCAGCAGCCAAATACATAAACCATCAAGGATGCGGGGAAAGAGACGGAGAGCTGGGAGTTCACAAGCAAATGTTGCTCCTTCAAGAGCCAGAGGGGATGAAACTGTGTTTAGGCGCCAGAAGCATCTGGTTCAACGTCGGATCCAGAACCTCACACTGATAAAAGATCCACTACAACTCCGCGTTTCGCTGCAAAGATCCCTCATTACTCCCATTACAGCGAGCCGTGTGTCGTCGGCTGGGTCAGACTGAGTTGTCTTTGCTATCAGAAAAAGCTCGATAAGAATGGAAATTGGTTGGTGGGTGATGTAAGACCCCTGCAACCAAGAATCAGTAACAAAGCCGTGAATATTCAAGTGAAAACTTAAAATAGTGGCATCTCTTTGTTCAATGTCAGAATTTAATAATGAATGAGACTCTAAATGCTTCTTCTTCTCCTCTGCCGCTACGTTTTAAGTTCACCGGTTACTAAGTGATGCAGGAAGTTGAAAAAGTACAAATATCTTTTCCTAAAATCTACTATATATCAGATTAATAATAATAATTTATTATTATTCCCTTAAGAAACTTTTCCTTGCAGGAAAGTGGGAGAAATAGAAAATTTAACAGAATTACACAACAACACCGGTAAAACAGTAAAAAGTATATAAATATAAATAAAACAGCCTGAAAGATAAATGAAGACAACACAGAGCCCATCTGTATGTGATTTAATCTCAGTATAAATCCAGATTAATTCAGATTTTTTAGAAAATAAACAGCACCATGAAGACCAAGGAACTGGCTCTTATGGAAGAATGATGAGAACAAGTTTCAACAAGTCAAATTTAAGACCTTTTCAATGTCACCTTGAATGAAATTAAATAATAAGTAGGGTTAGGAGGATGCATATGGTTCTCTACAGCCTTAACATAGTTCCAGTTTGCACAGAAAGCAACTCGCCTCAAACTGGTTTGCAACAGATGTGAGACAGTGGCGAAAACAAACGAATTAGCAACTTGTGTTGCTAATTTTGAGCTTTACACAAACAGGCTGATGACACAAAGACACAAAGACGTTGAGAAAATGTTAAACTTTTGTTGCCGTCGTCGCTACAAATTCCTCGGTGTTGGGTTTCACCCATGACCTTTCCCTGTCGCCATCATTTGTCACTCCCCATGTGTCGAGCTCTGTGACACAAAGAGCTAGCTAGCTAGCTTGCTAGCACGAAGGGCTGGACAATAAATCAATAACATGTCGTAATCAACACGTCAATATCTATACAAAATACATCTGATAAAATGTTCAATATTCAATATGCATAATACTTATTGGACTCCAATCCAATAAGAAACGCATGGTATTCTGGGAAATGTAGGCAGAGGAAAGACTATAACCACTCAACCTGCTTAGCAAGCAACCAACTCACTCACTCTTTGGTTACCTAGCAACTCACTTACTCTTTGGTTGCCACGCAACCACCTGTTGAGTAACTTGCGCAGCAGCAGTTTAAAGTTTCATCACTATGACTCTTAACTGCTTAAAAATAAAAAAAACAACACTGTGGAGTGAGAAGTGCATAAAACAGGAGGGTTTACAATACACTCCAGTTCACAATACACAAAAAATCAATACTTATCAATATCCACTGATGGGTTTTTCAGCCATTCTCTGCAGTCCAACTAGTAGGAATATACCAGCCGCTAGTTAGCGTTAGCATCAACTGCCTCAAAACAGTTGATGCTAACTGTTTTGAGTGAAGATGTCTGGACACAACCCCAAGTTTTGTCCAACAGAAAAAAACTACAACTATAAATATATATGAGATTAAACAATCCTTTAATAACAAATTTAAGACCAACTGTTCCCCACTGATCAGCTGATTCTGGCACAATCCTTTTGGTAAAACATGGCAGTGGCAGCATCATGCTGAGAGGATCTTTTTCCTCAGAAGGCCCAGCAAAGTTGGAGTTAAAGGAACATATGTAGAACTCAATTATGGATGAATGACTTATGAATAAAACTTAACAATATGGTTTGCTTTTTAAAAAAGCATCATGACAACAAAATATCTAAATATTATCCTGACATATCATAAACAATAAGATGAGAAATCTACAAATAAAAAAAACTTCCAAAAACTGCAGTGGAGGTTAAATATCCAGCATCACAGTCAGCTGTTAGAATGGCCCAGTCAAAGCCCAGACTTCAATCTTAAGACTCCAAGTCAGAGGTGTCAAACTCATTTTCATTTCGGACCATATCAAAAATCAGAATGTTCTTAAAGGGTCAGAATGTATTGATAAAACCATTAAACTGTTGAAATATCAGTAATTAGCATTCGATAAGTGTTTCTTAAAGAAAAAAACGTGGGGATCTGTAGATTTTGCGTATTTGTGGAAAAACTGGAGAGACTTATTGATAAAATCTGGAGTTTAGAGGGCCACATAAAAAACTACAGCGGGCCAGATTTGGCCCCTGAGCCTCAGGTTTGACACATTCTCTAAAGCAAGACCTGAGAAAAGATGCAGTCCAACTGACCCGGAGTAATTCTAGTCTATAGTTGAGCAATGTTGGCAGACATGTGCCACTCTTCACAGTTATTTGCTTCTTTTTGTTGGTTTCACACAAAAAAGCCAAATAACACACATTACAGTTTGTGCTTAACCATAAAAACACGCTTCAAGAACAGCCTTCAACATGTTGAACTGATGCATGTCATCAAAGGAAATGGCAATAAAAGTTGTGCATATCTCTTTCTCCTTTATGGCCCCCAGTTTGAGCCTCAAAGCATTATGAGGCTGCTACAAGCTTTAACGACTTAAGCCTTGGCGGCACGTTGCAGCGCTCTACCCCCACCTGGCGTCGCGCTCTGGAAACCAGAGCAACCCCTCTGCAAAAACCTCCAACTAAATTTTAAGTATTTTTCTCAATATATACATATAAAGAAGTGTTTTGTGCTTTATTGAATTGTGCTTTTGCGGTTTAAGAAATGAGGAGTTAGCCATTCCACCCCGCCCCCCTCAGGCTTCACTGACCAGCACATAATTAGAGACACGACAAGTCAAAAGGATGCAGCTGCGCACGCTGCATTTAATCGCGCGCAGGTAACGAGTAGCCACGAACAGGTGCGCATGGATAGCAATTAACAGCGCTTCAAAATTTTTTTAAATCCCCTAAACTTTGAGGCTTGTGAAGCCGCATCACGACTCTGTCACGCTATCTTCAATCTACAGTATGCAGCACCGACGAGTGAGAGCTCACACAAAAAAAGGAAGGCGGTGGTCCAAATAAATGCAGCTGAAGTTGGAGGAAATAAAGCAAAAATGTAAAGGATGCAAAAATGTAGCGCGGGCGCTTAGTTTGTGTCTAAAAAGCTTTGGTTTCCCCATTCCTATAAAGGACCCACATCATAATCCCCCTTTTCAGGGCGAAAGCATTCTGGCCCCCCGCAAGACGTGCTTCAACTACCAAACAACGTCCACTTAAACAATCCAGCCCCACTTCTCCCCGCCTGTCGCAGCGGACCAAAATGGCACAGAACTTATCCACAAAGTCACCAAGCTCCAAAAGGCTTTCTCGCATCCGGCTCACCTTGACTGACGCCGACGAGCACCCCGAAGAGGAGGGCCGCTTTCAGCATCATTTTCGGGCAGGTTTCGGGCTGCAGGGCGCTGCTCGGAGGAAAGCCGCTGTGGGAAAACGATGCTCGCTTTGGTCCGTTCATCCGCCGTCCTGGTCTCCGCTGGCGACTGAGCTGCTGCTGCTGCTGCTGCTGCTTCCTCCTCCCGGTCCTTCCTATGCGCGCGCTCCCGATCCGTGCTCGCGCCTCGCTCCCCTCCAGCATCGATCCTCACCAACATCACTGCTGGTGGTAAACAGACCAGAAGAGGAAAATGCTTGTAAATGTGTGTATGCTTCGGTTCGTCTGCTGGAGGCTGTTTAGGATGTCCAAGAACGATTTAATAAATATTTTTAAGCTCTAAAAAAACTCCATATCAGCAATGGAGCAAGTATTTTTCTAAATCTAATACATGTCCTCCTACTCCAGTTACCAACCAAAACAAACTTAATTAAAGCAAATCTGCAAAATAAGGCATTTTTAATCCAGTTTTCCAAAGTAAACTGATTCTTTTTCTGTAGTTTAGCTGCACTGGATTTACAAAGCAAACTGCACTAAATACATGCAGGAGAAATCAAAAGTTTTAGATAAGTTTTTAAAAGAACTTGCACCAATTTCTGCTTAAATCATAAATAAAAGATGGAGAGAAATGTTTAAATAATTTTTATGAACACTAGTGGTGTGCAATACCATGAATCTGGTGACTGTATTCAAACTCTCACTGGGTGGTTCAAGCATTTAATGCTTACAATATTAATAGTTAATCAAACTTATTGTGCAAAGAGTGAAACTCTCCTTATTTTAGACCTAACTTTGTGCCAGGACTTAGAGACAGACATTAAAAGTTTCCACTATCAAAGAAAAATAAAGTTTTAAGTTTGTAATTTTCTCTCTTAAATCCATGAATTTATAATTGGCTGCTAATCAGGATCAGGAAATTTATAGAGGTGGGTATTTTCCTCTAGGATAGAGTCTTCTAGGTGACACAGAGAGAAAAAGACAAGCTTTATTAAATTGGAACATTATTTATTTATACATAAAGATATATATATTTTTTTGTGTTTTTTTTTTAAGGTGCACCAGTTCTGTTGGGAAGGATGGGAGTAAAAAATCTGAAAACTACTGGGAAAACATTACAAAACCAAATCCAAGTCACCAAAAATTAAAATGTATGTACATCTTTGAAATGGAGAAAAATAATAAACATATATTGATCATGCAGAACATTTTAGTTAATATTTTCTGGTCTTGATTTTCATGCAAAACTCAAGTGGACAAATTTACAAAAGATTATTTCAAATAATCATGTTTCTTCACACTAGTAGAGATGAATCATTTCAAAATAATACCAAGGCTACTTGACATTATTACCTACAGCAGCATCTCTGGATTGTATTTCAGGATAACAACTCAGTTTCTGGTCCATGAATTGACACATATACCTGCAAATGTACCAGACGTGCCAGAAAGGATGTAATTCCCCAAAGATCTCCAGCACAGTGATGCAATGAGAGGAACTGAGGCAGATAAGGCAAAGTCTGGACCAGAGTTGTGGGAATTATGGAGAAATTTCTGTCAAGCACTCTTAGTGTACACTAGAAAACTATAAAAAAATAGAAGTCTGAGACCTTGATGGAAATCCAGATTTAATAATTTAACTGTAGGCATGGTGTTACATTTCTATCCACAGAACAAAATCCAAACCTCTGGGTTTCCTTTATGTAGTTTTGAGCAAATTCGAGTTGACCTGTCTTGTTCTTTGGATCAGTAGAAGAGGAGATCTCACAGCCTCACTGGTGTTGCTGCAGGTTGAGGGATTTCCAAACACCTGCATCCTCAGAAATTCTATTTAAAAACACTTTATTTACCCAAATAAACATTAAAATGGTGTCATAACACTGTAAAACCCAGTGGTAATTCTTAAAAGCAGCAACTTATAGATGTGCACCTAAAGCAATGTTTTAAAAGCATTTATAATATTGAATAGCAGTACAAATATGAAAATACATTGAGAGTGTCAGCTTTAAAATATAAGAGCTTCAGTAGAAATAGTGACTTATTGTTTGAAGCTACAGTTTGGTGCAACTGGTTTCACCTTTTTAAGTTAATTTAGCTTAACTTGAATATGAACTTGTAATCCTTTTACATGATTAAGAAATGCAGCATTTTAGTCCAACATGCTACATAAGTTGCAATGGTACAAACAGGAAGGAACTCCAGTAGCTGTCAGTCTTCCAGCGAATCTGACGGTGCCTCTGACTGAAGACTGTTGCTGTATGACTGTTACAACATGCTAACAGTTCAATTTCCAGAGAATAGAGATGATCTTCCACATGAACATGACTTGGATGTGGGCCAGCACTGCTAATCCACTTCGTTTGCTTTTGCCGCTCCTCTTTAAATCTCAAGCCTTCTCCGTCCTGATCGACGCGGGAAGCGATTTGAGCTTCCTCCATTTCAATATCCTCTGGAATTTGTTGTTGTAGCTTTTGAGGAGAGGAGAACAAAAAGAAAAGAAGATGGTACACCTTGTTGCCACGGTTACGCATCATAACACATCCAAAACGAGAGGGAATAATTGTCCGTTGTTCAGAAACCGGAGTAGGATCATTTATTAAAATGTGTTTTAGTGCTGAAACAGAAAGAAAATCCTTGTAAAATCAGCTTGGTTAAACTACTTAACCTTAAACCTTACTTAACTTTAAACACCTGGCCTATTCAAAGCCTTGTATTTGCAAATCACAGTTACTCCAGGTATTAGTTGTGGAAGCTGTCTGGCATTGCAAACAGATACTTGAGTATGCACAGAGGGTGTTGTGTGGCCTTCTTCACCAGGGAGCTGTAAAACCCTGGCGGTTTACTCAGTTTATGAGGTAATTTTGTCATTAATTAAAGATTGTAAGTATAAGTTATGGCTCTGTGGGTCTTCTAAAGCTGTCGCCTCACTTTGTATGCCGGGAATAAAAATGAACACTCGTATTTGGCTTATTTCTTCCCAAACAAAGCTTATTAAATTTTTATTATTTAAATCTATTTTAATTGGTCCTTTTTGTTGTATCCTAAATTTAAGGGAATCTAGATTTTGGGTTTTCATTAAATGAAAAAAAAGCTTGAAACCAGATATTTAAATACATGTTATTTAAAAATCTAAATTCTTTTTTACGTTGCAAGATGCTAGAATCATAATTAATAATTTTGGTGTACCTCAGGGCTGTGTTTTGGGGCCCTTATTATTCCTATTATTCCGATATAAAGCTTTATTTATGTACTTCAAACCCTCAACTCAAATAATTACTAAATTAATAACTAAATGTTATCAGACAGAAAGTTAAAGCTTGGGCACAGATTGGTTTTCCAAATGGACAACGACCAAAAGCAGACTGTCAAATTTGAGGTTTAAGAACAACATAGTTATTTTTTTCAAAGCTCTGATGTCACTAGAATGGAAAATATGTTGGTAGAGATAAAAAACTGATTCAATTACATCAGTTCTAAATCACAGCAGAATATAGCAAGAGTGGGAAAAGACCCAAAACATTTGACCTAAATTAGGCAGTTTGTTAAAAGAATCTAGCAAATATAGATGTTTTTAGACTGCAACAGGAAGCCAGAGTACCCAGAGAGAACATGCAAACTCCATTGGGATTTGAACACAGAACCTTCTGGTTGCACGGCAACACAGCTTCCAGCTGAGAGAACTTCATTATTCTGTGATTTGTAATGTTTACCTGTGCTTCAAACATGTTATTAAAGTGCAAATAAAGTCCTGCAGTGCAGAGCAGTCCACCCTCAGTGTGAATGACATGAACCGTTCTGCTTTTATGAAGTGAACTCTTTCAGGAGGAAAGATTGGACTGGGGTCTGCGGGTTGTTTGAACTTCCCTTGGGCGCCTTGTCCAAAATTATGCAGGTCAAACAAACTGTTTTTAAATTTAGTTTCCTTTTTTTCCTGCTGAAGCAGAATGCTGTGAGACAAAAAATACTCTCACTAGTTGCCAGACGATCATTTCAATTCTGCACATTTTCACCTCCATTTAAATGCAGAGCATAATTCCAGCTGTCAGGGTGAGCATGGCTGTATTTAAAAGCCACAGTCCATTTCATGGCCAACATGTCACTGACAGCGAGTGTCACTTCTTCTCTGTTGCAAAGCGTTGCGTCATGCAGCTCCCTTTGTGATGGGAAAGGAGAGATTAAGCGTTTTGTGCCTGGTGGAGTGACTCGTGGCCTTTCTTAAAGTCAGGCTGTCAGCGACGGCTCCGTCATCGCTGCTGTCAGCAGAGTGGGTCACATATCTGCAGTGGAGAGCGTCCTCACAGCAGAGTCATGTGCACAGATAATCCATTGTGGAAGATGCTTGTCATCTCCTCGGATTGGTGATAGAGACATTATTCACAGCACTGTGGATCTGAGAATCTAATCTGTCCATTTTGAACACTGATGAAACAAAATGCTTGTTGTCAAAAGGCCTTGATTGATGCTCATCTGTCACTCCTCTCTGTCATTGACTCTATGCTTCTAGACGTCTGCAAACATCACATCCACTCAAACTCTACTGTCCCAGTTTCACCAACTCACATTTAAGACTTTTAAAGATCCGTATGAATCAAATTTAAGACTTGTACCATGACAGAAATGTAGTAGTAGTAAGTGAGTTGGCAACAGAAGTGAGACATTGGCAATGAATTTATACTTACCTCTGATAGAAGCAAAAAGCTAGCTAGCTGGCTAGCTAGCAAGGGTATGTTAGCAGCTAGTTAGCGGTAGCCTCAACTGCCTGAAGTGCAACTAAGATGTCTGCGTGTGACTCGAGCTTTTGCCTGACAGAAAAATAAAATCCATAAATTATAGGACATTAAATAGATCAATCATGATGAAATTTGTAGAATTAATGTAGGTTTAGAGTTGTAACTTTCTTGCACCAAACAAAAATGTTAAGTTTTATTTTCCTTCAGTCCGAAAACTCTACCAGCACCTCAACTTTTCACACACTTTTGTAAAATGTTCAATTTCAATACCTTGTGAATCCTTAAAAAAACAAATAACTGAGTATCATCTGCATAGCAGTGACATGAGACAACTTTAAGAGTGCAAAACATGTGATTAGGGGAATGCAAACCAGAAATATTAAGGACCCCAAAACAGAACCCTGAGGTGCATCAAAATGAAGACGTCTAAAGGAAGACCTTTAATTTGAAGCGGCTACAGAAAAAGATTAAGACGACCACAAAGGCAAATTCTAACACACCAGATTGATACTTTTACTCGTCCAGATTGCGCACAAATCATCAACCATTGTTTTCCAGAGTTTTATATTTTAAATATTTCCTCTACTAAATGTGGTTTTCAATCAGACAAAACAGGATATCTCTCAGGTTAAAGATGGAAACAGTGTTGAAATGATTTATGGAAACCATACAAAAGTCTGTCATTTTAATAGTGATGTGTGCATCGCTGTCGTATTGCGATCACATAGAAAACAAACCCAGAAAACTTTCTGTAGACAGAAAGCTATTAATCTAACGTTTTTTCTTCCGTCAAACACTCCTCTGTTTATTGACTGAAGAACCTGACAGGTCGTCCCCAGTGTGACTGTCTTCCTTCATACAAAAACTGTGTTTACATTCCCGTCAAGTCCACATCGCAATAATAATTTCCTTATGTGCTTTTCTGGCTGGGATATGACACGTGTAACGTATCGACCTGAAGGCACCGGGACACAAGCACATCATCATATTTTCTGTCTTCCAAGAGATATGAACATCTCCCTAAAGAAAAGAAACGCCTCTTATATATTCTGCAAGGACTTTCTTATATATAAATAAATTCGCCTCTCGGTGATGAGAGAGTGGGTGTACATGGCATGTCAACACATCATCTCCCTTGACAATATGTCACACAGCAAGGAAGCGAGCTCCACACCTCTCTGAAACAAACAGAGTGCGGCACATTGTAGCCTGGAGTGTCTTTTCCTCTCAGCTGAAAAGAAAACACAGCGCACTTGATCAAACCAAGGTGCTGAAAAAACAAGTTAAAAGATGCTGGGCTCAGCAGATTCTCAAACACAAAACAAGCCTTACATCAACGCAGGAAGAAGCGGATTATTATGATTAATGTGGTGCATGAAAGTTTTTAAGCAAATGACACGGAGCCGCTGCAGAGACGCCACTGATTTAGAAAAATTGTGTGTGCAGTAGAAATACAGCAGTGATGGAGACTTAGATAAATTGGATGGGTGTCGGCGCAGACGGGATTTCCAGATGGTCATCCCCCTTCAGAGCGTGCTCTCAAACTGTCAGCGAGCTGCTTCACAAAGTACATACAGTACAGGAGGCGTCAGAATTAGCAAACATGAACGTTGTGTTAACTGTTGCATTCAGACTTTTCTTTGCTTTGTCTGTTATTGAATCTTAAGAACAAAACGAAAATGATGTAGAAGCACTAAAAATGGAGAGGATTGGTTTATGTTGGTTACCTCCAATCTGGTGAAGATAAAATGTTTTATACCATTTACACTGAAAAGACCGGAAAACATTCAGGTTGATCTTTAAAAGTCAGGAAATGGTTCCAACATCCGCTGCCTTGCCAAAAAACAGAAAGGCTCCAGTTGGGTTTAACTAAGCAAATACATAGGAACCTTCTGTTGGGTAATTACTGCATGGGTGATTATCATTCAGCTGGCAACATGTTACTGAACCCCAACTAAAGCAATTCTTAAATAACCATGTGGAAAAGGTGTTAGTCTGTTTAAGAGACCTAGAATCATTGATATCAAGCAGAAGAAACATTTAAGAAGGCACAGAAATGAAGTAAAGTTGTGATCAAAGTCTGAATGATCTTTATCTTAACGTTTAGTGAACTCAGCTGGAAGAAAACCAACAGCAGACCTCTGGTTTCTGTTTAGTAATCCAAGTAAAACCATTTCCAGACACACAATGTGTGTTTGATATGGACGGTATCAAACACACACCAAAGGTTTGGGACTGAAAAGATGTGAAGCCATTAGAAAACTAAAAATCAATGATGCTAACTGGATAAAATGGCTTCAATTTGAAAACTTAATCCATTCAACAAACACTCAGATCACCTAACTTGAAATTGCCCCACAAAACCACAGCAACTTAAGATACAAAACATGAAATGAAAATATTATTAGTCTCTTAACTCGTGTATTGATGTCTTTGGTGCTGTTTTAAATTATTTACGGATTCTGAAAGTTTGGATTCTAAGCGTCAAAACTGACTTGACTTCTTCCGATCATATAAATATTTTCTTTCCACCAGTTTTTCTTTTGAGTGACCCGGTTTTAAGCTATTCGCCTTTAATTATTTTTAAACACAATCATTTGGTAAGCTAGCTGTAGCATAGCACGACATGGCAAATACAAGGTTGTTTGCATGCAGTACCTTGGGAACCACTGGGGGGCGTCCACGGACCACAGTTTGAGTAGGAGTTAGATTAATGAACTCTATGAAATAAAAACTAAAGTATGCTGGGTTTTTACTGAGTCCTCAGCAGAATAACGATCCAAAACATTTGGCCAAGTCAACACAGAAATAGTTCGGCAAGCAACAAAAAGTACAGATTAACTAGAGGTGAGTTAAAGAGAAGAGACAGAGGACCCAAACTGACTTGTAGAAAGTACCACTAGAGGACAGTTTGATGGTCTGGGAATTTAAATAATTTAAGCAAAGGTCTAGGTGAGAACTGAACAGATTACACTATGGACCAAATGAAGCCCAGTTCCCCTTCCTGCTCTCTGTCCAAGCTTTGACCCATTTATATTTGTGTCACAACACCACCAGCCCTTCAAATCTGACCTGCTAAACCAACATGGAGAACTCTAGTTCTACACGGCTGCAGGATGGCTCATTCCTGCTCATTCCTGCAAATCCACAAAGGTTTTACCCCAATTACGTCCATATCAAACCCAGCAAAGGCAGCTTGACTCTGTTTACTTGTTATTGGAATCATGAATCAAACTAATCACTTTAGTACAGAGAAAACAGCTGATCTGCTGAACCTATTTGTGCTTTCTGTAGTGGAATCATTATTCACAAAGCTGCCATGCTGAAGAGGAATCCATCACCTTCTGAGATGTCGATGTTATTTTCTTCAAAAGTCACAATGTAATTTTCTTAATAGAGATTCAACATTTTTTCTTCTGGTACATCAAACTAATTAGAATAGGCGAGGCCACAGGCACCAGATCAATCTACTTTTAGTTAATGGATATGTACTGCAGCCTTTTAAGGTGGCTGTAATTAAACCCTTACTTTACACCAGTAGTCCCAGCCAATCACAAATCTATACCAGCTTCAGTTTTATGTACATTTCCTAAGAAAAAGAAAATGATCAATTGTATGAGCATTTCCACTGTAAAAATCAATTTAAAGGCTTTCAGTCAGATTTAATAGCACATAAATTAATATTCTTACAGTCTTTTCTATCTCTGCTTACTCCATTAGATCTCTGTGCTGCAGATAACTTCAGCATGTTGCTGGGATCACAAGTTTCATTTAATTTGTTTGACTGATTTCAGTTTGTTTGTTAGCAATAAGACTTCTTCATGCACCAGTTGCTCATGGAGAACCTCAGGGCATTGTGCTTGAGTCTATTTTATAATTTTTACAGAATTCATGCTGGGACCTGGTCAAATAATTCAAGAGAAGAGATGTTACAACCCCACCCCCCCCACCCCCACCCCCCCAAGACCACCAAGGGTAAAAATTGGCACTGGGTCTAACACAAAATAAAGTATCCTGAACAGTTGGCTTCAGTAGAAAAACGATAATTTAATTGATAGTTCAACATAAAATCTCAGTCACAATAAACATGCACAGGGAAGCTTTTAGCTTCAGGGTCTCCAAGGCCAAAACAACAAACAAAACATCCCCCTTTTAATTAAAAAATAAAAACACTTTCTAGAAGAGAACTGAAAATAAAGTACAAAACCTGAACTCCCTGGCTAACCAAGAAACAGGAGAAAAACAGTTAAACAAAATGGCAGAGAACCCCTACCAGCTTCCACTGTGAAGAAAAACTAAATTATAACCACCGACATGATCACGTCAGATCAAGGCCCAGGGAAAAAAGGGATCTGACATCTCTGGTTTGGAGCTCTTTATGTGGCTGACGAGCTCCAACACATTGAACCTGTGGCAGCCAGGTGGAACTGAAACACAAAGAAGAAGCTTTCTCATAAAGAGAGCCCCTAGAGGTCAGTGACCGTAACAAGAGAATAAATTTCCACTGTGATGTTGGTGATACTTTGTTCTATTTACTATTAAGACGGTCAGTTAATTAGATTACAGACGTGCCTAGAAGATATAGAAGCTTGGAAAAAGTAGAGTTTAGATCCAAATACGACAGAAGTTGCCATCATAAAACCTCTAAAAAAAATCCTGTCAATTTACTTTGAAAGAAAATAAACTTGCATTTTGCATGTCCTTTCAATTCCATACAAAACAAGTTTCTCAAACCACTAAGTTAGACGTATCTGATGTTTATAGTTGAAATTAAGCAACCTGGAGCGATGATTGCAGTAACTCTACTACTATGCTTTTCATCTTACTCTAACTGTATGAGGTATTTCCTATGGAAAGTACCACAAGCTCAGAGTGTCTTTTTTTTTTTTTTTTTTTTTTTTACGATGGAATTACTTCTTCTGAATCTATTTGGTTCTCCTCAGCTTAAATTCTGTGCTTCTCTACTATTACCTGTCTTTTCTCAGTTATTTTCTTGGTAACACTTTATTTGAAGGGTTCTGCATAACACTGACATAAACATGAAGGAGTTTTCATGAATGTTTACAACTGTTGCCATAAAGCATCATTCGGTAAATAGTGACTTTTTTAATGCAAAGTTCTATTAAAATTTGCATTAAAAGTGTCAAGTTTGTATTAAAAGTGTTGTTATTTATCGAATGACTTCATGACAACAGTCTTAAACATTCATAAAGACTCATATTTATGACACTGTCCTGTCAGTCTTATGCACATCCCTTCAAATAAAGTGTTACTGTTTTCTTTAACATAGAAGGTAAACCTGGTCCAGCGTGTCTGAGTTTCTTGATTTGTTTAGTAAACAACCAAAAACACAAATTATATTTCTATTTGTGCAAAAACAAACTGGAAAGTGGGGTTGTCATTTAACTTGTTGTTGAATGAGGAGGATGTCACATGATATATTTATTAAAGATTTTAGCACAAAGGGTTAAATTAATTCAGAGCGCTGGAAAGCAATCACTATCCAATCAAGGTGAAAGAACTGAGCTAATGAAAGGTTTTAGCTAGAAAGGCATGAAATGAGCAGCTTATTAGGGATAAAGACAATGTCATGTGAATGATAATGAATTTATTTTATGATCTTTTAACTTTGAAATCAACTTCTAAGCGAAACAGAAAGGCTCATTGTGTATTTTCACCAATTTTCCATTCTCTTGGCTCAAATCTTATCTAAAACTGAAGACCTTCACAAACTCTGACAGCTGCTAACAGTCCTGCCTTTGGCCAGGTGAGAAGACTCGTTACTCCTCTCAGGCTTTGACTGCTAAACCCCAGGACGCCCCTGCTGACCAGGCATGCAGCGTGGCCTGCATAGAAAGATCCCCAAACCCACTGGAAGCAAGAAATCACTAGCAGCTAGCACAAACTGTCTCTTCTTCTCTGCATCATTGACGTCTTGTTGTACCTTCCTGTCTGGCTTCACCAGGAGTCCGAGAAGCAGCTGTTAGCATCTCAGAGTTTTGTCAACATTTCTACCCTCAGCAGCATCCTGCTCACACAAATCAATTACAAATCCCCCCGGCTAATTGCATTTGGACAATCATCAAGTGCTGCATGATACAAACAGATGCCTGTGGGCTGAGGGCTTTGTTTGTTGCTATGCGACAAAGACAGATTTTCACTTACATACCA
This sequence comes from Gambusia affinis, assembly GCF_019740435.1. NCBI lineage: Eukaryota > Metazoa > Chordata > Actinopteri > Cyprinodontiformes > Poeciliidae > Gambusia > Gambusia affinis. The sequence goes on along the minus strand of NC_057891.1, from coordinate 3,609,634 downwards.
AGCACATTGACTTGCTGAAACGCTTTTTAAACTTTATGCAATGCAAAACATTGTAATTTGTAAATAAGGATTTTATTTATTTATAAAGAAAATCACTATGTAAGGTGAAAGGATGTGATGGAAGCGATTTAGACAGACGAGTGTCAGTTTTCTGAGGATATTGCAGCACAGGCCATATGGTGTGAAGAAAATAGAAATATGCTCTAGTTGCAGGGCAAAAGGCAACAAGTGCATCTGTTTACTTTTAGGATATTTGCATAATTTTATTGCGTTTTCTGTGAGCCATCTGATGCACTCATCAACACTTTGACTTTCTGTGTACTCGTAGTGACGGTGAAATAATTTGATGAAAAACATTTCAAAACTCAGTCTGAAACTTATTTACTACAAGTATATCTTCATGATTTCCAAATATCTTTGGAAAGTTGATTGATTTCAGCATTTCAATGCAAAAAATAACATATCTAAAGTGTATATCTGTTAAAAATGCTCCATATGATTGTTAAAATGTAACATTTATGGTTTAAAAACTATTTTTATCCTTCTTTTTTTCTTTATAACATCATTAGCTGTAATACATTATGATAAACATTTCCACAGTTATGGAAGCAGTAAAACATTTGCTCTGCTAACAGCATTGTGAGAGGAGGAAGTTGAAGTGATAGGATTTTATAGTAAACAAAAGGTGAATGTTTTTTTAAAAATTTGAAAATCAAGCATATTTTTTCCTTCTAGTTCGTAAGTATGCTCTAGTTTGTGTAAATCTGTCACTAAAATCTCCGGTAAATAAAATACGCTGAATGTTAAAAAGTTGTACCACAGGAATTCATTTTGCAGATAAAGTTAACAGTCTTGTAGCTCTAAACTGAAGAAAAACATTATTTACCTCTTGTAAGACATTTACAGTGATAGATTTGAAGCTGGGTTGCTCTTGTATTGTCTGAACAAAAGCATTCATCCTCTCGGCAAGTTAGAAAGCAGGTTTTCTAAGACGCAGCATTGTTAGAAGGACAAATTCAAGGGAAGCTTTGAGTGATGTTTTTCCAGCTTTAAGTTTTATTTGTGTGGATTTACACAAAAAAAACAACATTCAATTCAGGAACAAATTTTTCAAACAGCAGTAAAAAATCCACATCTGCTATTGATCTGTGCAGCACAAAGTCAAGTTTTGCTCTAAATGCTGCGTCATCAGAAACAGTTGGAAGCTGGATGTAACTTTACGATTTGCTTCTTCTGCGATTCTTGTCAGCTCCATATTTTAGGTTTAACAATTCAAGTTAAGGTGTTGTGTATCTGTGATCTCTTTAAGAGTTATTAAAGCATAGAGGTCTGGCTAAGCTCAGGCTGCATGGTGCTGTTTCTGAAATCCTGTTACCTTAAATAGGCATTATAAAGGAAGTTCTTCCTGCCACTGACACCTTGTTCATCTGAGACCTTCGCGCAAGAAGCAAACAGCTGTTCCTCAAAGCTGGAGTGAACTCGCGGGCATTGAGGTGCATGTGAGAGGCGAGAGGAGATTGTGGAAAGGAGTCCTGCGGAAAATAATCTCCCAGAGGCCCGCTGAGCGAGCCTCTCTGTGGTCAGGGGCTTTGCAGCGGCTCCCTCATTACGGCCCTCCATATCTCCTCTTCTCCCTGCTTCAAATTGCCTTTCCAGCCCCATACTGCGCTGGGGCCAGAGGGTCAGCAGATTATCGTCTTAATCCCGTTAATCCCCTCCCTCACATCAGCCCGGGATGATTCTCACCATAATTGTATTCACTCCCTCCTCAATTAGAAAGAGGCAGGGGTGTGAGGAAATGAGGAGGAACGGGGCGTCATGACGGATCAGCGGATGTTTGCAAAGACTGAAGGAAACTGCTGCTTCGAGTTAAAGCAGCAACAGATATGTGTTTCTTTTAGCTTTTGGCATTATTCCTGTCAGTGTGAGAAGTCAAAGGTTAACCACTCCTAATGGGTGGACATTATGTTAATTAGACGATCTATTAACGTACTGTCAGATTAGGCTCAGCCAACACGACACTCGGTCAGAGGGCGAGAGGATGAGGAGAATCAAGCTGGGCTTTTAGCCACATGAGAGCTTTATTTTTATTCCTATTAGCTCCATGATGTGAAACGACCTCTCAACAAGTTGGAAATAACATTAAAGTATGGATTAGAGGTTAAAAACATCAAAAATGAGCTGCACCTAATGAAGTTCTGTGTAAAACATATTTTTTCCTCATTCTTGTGTTTTAAAGATAAAATGTTCAGTTTCTATGAAGGTTTTGATTGATTTTTTTCACTTTTTCTTCCCCAAACTTCTTAAGATGAAAGTTTAAAGAAAAACATCTGGTGTCTTCTGTTTTTAGAAGGGGTCTTGTCTGATACATCTGCTTGCTATGAAGCAGCAATCAAACTAAATCTAAAATCTGGGATTTATTCAGGAATTTGTTTTTTCCTCTATGAGTAATTTGAAGATGAGGCCGACTGAAGAAAAAGACAAAAATGTTCCTACAGATCTAAAGTCTTTCATAAATATATGTTCAAATCAAATTGGTTCAGTGTTTACTTTTTAGAAAACAATTAATCTTAAAATGTATGTCAATTCATGGTGTAAAATTATGGAAGAAGTTAAATGAAGAGTTCAAATAAAATCGAAATATAATAAAATTTAAGAAGAAATGTGGCTATGTTCATGTTCAGTTACATAAACATTTGCCCCCCCCCAATTTAAATCGATACCCCCCCTGTTAAATCCTGTCACTTCTAGGTCTATGCAGCTTATTTTCAAGCTTACCCAGGTTCTACGCTGGAACCCGTTTGTTCCAGTCTCACTTCTGTCATTAGGCACCTACCAGCTACCAGTCCACTCCAACTATTGGACTAAATCACCCACTTCAAATCTCAATCTCATGTCATGCACTCTAATTCTATTCCATATATTTTCTCAGTTTTTCATCCTTATATTATTTTTTTTTTTTGAGTCTTAGCTTTTTTTTTTTTTATGCGCTATATATGTATATATATATATATATATATATATACATATATATATATATATATATATATATATATATATATATATATATATATAAAATTTGTTCTTTGAGTTGTGGAAATTGGTAAAGTGTGTCCGTTGAAGGACGCCGTACTTGGAATCCGTTACGGTGCACTAGCAGTACAACGGTCAGTATTTGCTGTGAATTCTGAAGGCGAAGCCGCTGCGCTGTCGGGTGGTCCGAATAAACGGTCTGAACCACGATCTCAACCGCCGTGTGTGTCCGATTCCTGCCTCAAGTTTCCTTCCGACAACAACAATTAAAGGAACAGCGAGGTGTCATCTCACACGGCCAGGGTTACATATACACACACATATATGTGTGATTAGGCCTGTCGTGATAAACAATAAATCAATTAATCGTACGATAAATTAAAAATATCAACGTCATTTTGCCTTTATCGTCTCTCCCAGCCTTTTTCTCTTTCTGTTGATGACGCTGAATGAAAACAGGCTCAACTCCGGTGCTCTCCACTGACCCTCCCTTCCTCATTTCCTTAGTTTAATGTCCAGTTCACACTACACGATCTTAGAGCTGTCGGCCGATTGTCGGCCCATTTTCAAAACCTGAGAGATCACACATTAGCCGACAGAAATCCTATGTATAACGGTTCGATCGGGTTCGATGTGCCGTCTGATGTCCAACAATGAGCACAAAAATAATGGCTACAAGTCCAGTGAACTCATTTTAAAACCAGGCACTAATCAATGCTTTACTACAATCTACTTGCAATTCATGTAGCTCTAGTGTCAGCGTAACGTCCTGACTGAATGAAAATCATTAGAACCTATTTATGTCACGTTAACGAAGAACAACTGAAAAGTTACCGGGTTCATCAACTGCGTAGCAATTTCGCTCCAATTCCTCCCCTCGTCATTTCTATATTCTTTGCACCAAATGTTTAATAAACATTAATGTTGTTTTCACCTATCATTTCCAATGTCCGCTGGACTTCGGGTTGCGCCGTGTCAGCTGTTTGGAATTTCCCTCGGTAATTTCCCCTCAGAAAGCAGGAGGAGAATCTGCGCTTTCTGATTGGCTACCTGTCACATTCAACAGGCTGCGTTAACGATCCCAGTCGGGGAAAACCCCTGATTTAGATCGGAGCGCCACAACGATCTACCGTAACACACTACAGGATGATCACAAGCAACAATCTTAGAACGATCAACGTTCTAAGATTGTCATAAGGGGAAAAAATAGGTGTGAAATAACGTGTAGTGTGAACGGTTAAGGAAGCTGGGTGGTCTAACTGGCCAATAGGAAATTTAGTTTCCAGAGAGTCTGAACCAATCAGAATGCAGACTGTCGTTGTGGGTCCCGCCCTTCTCCCCCGGGTCTGCAGTACTGTTGGTTTACCCTAAAGATCCGACAAGGTGAGACTGCTGAGCTGTGCAGCGCCGGAGTATGTATTGTGACAGTTAAAATATTATGTACAAACTGTATAATTTACAAACTGTATTGTAAACAAACTCTTTTGTAAATAGATTTTCTGTTGATCGTCCAGCTTTTGGGCTGGAAATAAGTGTAAAGACTGAACTTCAGTTTTCTGCCGTTAGAGCCGTTAGAACCGTTAAGAACCGTTAGCTCTTTCTGGCAGTTGGTTCATCTTGTTCTCCGTTCAGTTAAAGCTAAAATTTAGGCTATAACATATTTTATTAAGTTTATATTATTTAACCTATTGGCCCATTTATCTAAAATATATACAATACCCTTCTCTACTGTGTTACACTATTGTCTATAAAGTAAAAATATGTTATAGCCTAAATCTAGGCTATAACATATATATATATATATATATATATATATATATATATATACATGTATGTATATACATGTATGTATATATATATATACATGTATGTATATATATATATATATATATATGCATATATATATACACATACATGTATGTATATACATATATATATATACATATATATACATGTATTTATACACACACACACACATATATATATGTATGTATGCTTTGAAGACTGTATATAGATTACCTTCATACAGTCTTCAAGGTATTCTCTCAAACGTATGCCGTCATTCATCTTCAGCATACTCTTCATATCATTTAATGTACAGTAATCCCTCGTTTATCGCGGGGGTTACGTTCCGAAAATGACCCGCGATAAGTGAAATCCGCGAAATAGAAAACTTTTTTTTTTTTTACAATTAGCAACTATTACATGTATACAAATACAGTGACTGACGTGTAGGCCGTTTCACTGCTCTTCAGACTGGGCCGCTGCATCCTGACTGCGCTCTGCAGTGTTCTCTTCTTCTGAAGCCCGCGGTGCAGGTGTGTTTGTTCGGGAGAAGAACATAGTGATAAGCAGCTGTTGTCGCTCTTTTTTCTTCTTTGCAAAAAGATCCTTGTACACCGACATGCCACCATCGATTACGTTGGAGAACTGTAATGAACGGCTCATCAAAGGGTCCCATTCCTCAGCTACTCGCTTAAGTTCAGTGGCCATTCGCACCATGGTTGCTAAGCGACCAAGCGTTAGTCCTTCCAGTAATTCGTAGCATGTTTTGATACAAGAAGCGGGAGTGAGTTTTTAGCGAATCAGAATGCAGAGCACAATGCACCAAAAAAAAAAAAAAATGCATTATGAAAATCCGCGAAATAGCGAATCCGCGATAAGTGAACCGCGAAGTGGCGAGGGATCACTGTATCTCTTTTCTGTGTTCACAGATTCCCTCAGTGCCAGATGAGCACTGTGCAATTGGCTGGTGGTGGTTGGTCAACCACATGCAAAAGTGCATGCTCTTACCCAGCAAATGTTATGCATATTTCCCCTTTGTCCTTCATATCCTTAATTCAGGGTTCATTCCAGAATGTTCTAATCCTCATCTCTCGTGACAGTTAGTCTCATCTCCACTAACTGTCACCCCGTGACAGAGGAGATGCTAATCCTAGATCTAACTTCTCCTCTCTAGTAGGCAATCATCTTCTCAATTCTAATCTATTTACTCTTCTATCTTTTCTTTCTCGCTATCACAGTAATATATAGCCGGCACCTTCCATCTGTTATACACTATCTCATTGCATCAACACATCACCCTAGTTGGCCTTTATCTACCAGCATCCAACCATCCCACGCCTCGGTGTGTCCCCAGCTGGCCTTCTACCAGCATCCCACCATCCCACGCCTCGGTGTGTCCCCAGCTGGCCTTTATCTACCAGCATCCCACCATCCCACGCCTCGGTGTGTCCCCAGCTGGCCTTTATCTACCAGCATCCCACCATCCCACGCCTCGTGGCGTCCCCAGCTGGCCTTCTACCAGCATCCCACCATCCCACGCCTCGGTGTGTCCCCAGCTGGCCTTTATCTACCAGCATCCCACGCCTCAGTGTGTCCCCAGCTGGCCTTTATCTACCAGCATCTTTCATTTACATGCCTCGCGTCCCCTCGGTGTGTCCCCAACTGTCCTGGTACCCCATACTCCCAGAGAAGCCCTACCCCCAGTGTTCCCAGAGGGACATGGTCGAACTCCTTCTCCAAGTCCATAAAGCACATGTGGAGTGACTGAGCGAAGTCCTCCAGGACCCTGCTGAGGGTGTAGAGCGGGGCCAGAACTCCACAACCAGACTGCTCTTCCTGAATCCAAGGTTCGACTATCCAATGGACCCTCCACAACTATGTTCTGCCTTTTGTTCTGTTAAAAATGAAAAATAAATAAAAAAGTTAAAAACTGGTCCTCAGTTTGTTCTCTGCGATACTTTCATTTACACGATCTTTTAAAGACTTTAGCTCTTGACATTGGCATATTTGCTTTTAGGATTGCTGTTATCCTAAACCCCACAAAAAAATCATCCTTTTTATGAGTATTTTTCATAGATGTAGATGAATCCCAGTGTGTTCATATCGTCTGCACCGCTCCTACCTGCAATTTTTATCTCTGTGCCATCAGCTTTAAATACCCGTTTTCTACCCACAACATATGTATAGAAATGGTTGGTCGCTGCATTTAAGATTTTGCAGCAAATAACCGAAGACAAACGGTACAGTTGAGTTCCACTTTCCAAAGGAATGTGAAGGGTTGCGCTAGGAATCACAGGTAGTCTATTGTCTTCCTCATTGGTGTACCGATGCAGATACAAGCTTATCACGTCAGGTGAGCTGTCCACGTACTTTTTACAGAAACTGGAGGTGTTGCAACATTGGCTCTGAGACCACTCTACAAAAACAAAACGTTCAAGAAGAGACGCCGTAGTTTCATTTGGTTGTGCATCTGACAGGTAAATTACAGGACCAAGCTCTGATATAACTGTTCTAACCACCGCACAGTCTTCACAGGTGATGACATTCTTCACTTTGCAAAGTGAGTTAATACCACATGGATGTAGCCAGATTAAAATAGCTTCCAAAAACTCTGTTATATCATTCGGTTGTTCCAACGCCAAAGACGGTATAGTTCTGCTTAATTCTATCAGAACTTGGTAGATTTCATCTGGGCAGAAATATTTCCCTGGGTTATTCAAGGCTGTGCAGAGAAAGGTGGCACATAATGGAGTTCCTGATAAAGCTCCAAAGACCTTTTCAGGATTCTGAGTCAGGTACTTTCGGGTAATACTCAGATTCAAAATGCTGTGCATTGTGGCATTCATCCAACAGTTATTGAACGAGTTGGAAAACTTGCAAAAGGACACAGTCGGATCAAGATTACAATTTGCTTGATTGTTCAGTGTTTTTTCAAAGTCTGCGTCATCTCCAGATTTACCGTTAATCTTGTCCTCTAAAGTCATTTCATTTTGACGAGAGTCTTGATGGGTTCCATGGCTGATCTGTTCATTGTTTGTGCCTGTTTCATCAGCGGTGGCATTTTCATTCTGAGCAAGATCTGGGCAGGCTGAAGTACTCGCATCCTCAGAAGTCATCATTCTGCCATGTTCATTCTCCAATGTACTTCTTTCTTTAAAATTTTGGACAAACGCAATGAAAAGATCCTCAAATTTTTTTAATTTTGTTGTTTTTAGTTCGGCAGATAAGTGTTTAGATTCAAGTTTCCTGGCCAGCTTGATATTTTCTATGCAAATATCTATAACAAAATCAACGATGTCAAATGTGTTCATAGTCAAAGCCTTAGTTGTAGTTTCAGACTTAACTTTCTCAACCGTAGAGTTAGCTTGCACGTCCAGGTTAATGTTTTCCTCAGAAACATAAGAAAAATCAAGAATTCTTTCAGACACCTTAAATTTGAATGGTTTTGCTGTTTTATCAACACTAACTTTTTTAACTTTAGCCCTAACTCCAATGTCCTGGTTATTGTCTTCGTCTGAAGCATAAGAAAAATCAGGAATTCTTTCAGACACCTTAAATTTGAATGGTTTTGCTGTTTTATCAACACTAACTTTTTTAACTTTAGCCCTAACTCCAATGTCCTGGTTATTGTCTTCGTCTGAAGCATAAGAAAAATCAGGAATTCTTTCAGACACCTTAAATTTGAATGGTTTTGCTGTTTTTTCAATGCTAACTTTTTTAACTTTAGCCCTAACTCCAATGTCCTGGTTATTGTCTTCGTCTGAAGCATAAGAAAAATCAGGAATTCTTTCAGACACCTTAAATTTGAACGGTTTTGCTGTTTTTTCAACACTAACTTTTTTAACTTTAGCCCTAACTCCAATGTCCTGGTTATTGTCTTCGTCTGAAGCATAAGAAAAATCAGGAATTCTTTCAGACACCTTAAATTTGAACGGTTTTGCTGTTTTTTCAACACTAACTTTTTTAACTTTAGTGCTAACTCCAATGTCCTGGTTATTGTCTTCGTCTGAAGCATAAGAAAAATCAGGAATTCTTTCAGACACCTTGAATTTGAATGGTTTTGCTGTTTTTTCAATGCTAACTTTTTTAACTTTAGTGCTAACTCCAATGTCCTGGTTATTGTCTTCGTCTGAAGCATAAGAAAAATCAGGAATTCTTTCAGACACCTTAAATTTGAACGGTTTTGCTGTTTTTTCAACACTAACTTTTTTAACTTTAGCCCTAACTCCAATGTCCTGGTTAATGTCTTCATCTGAAGCATAAGAAAAATCAGGAATTCTTTCAGACACCTTGAATTTGAACGGTTTTGCTGTTTTTTCAATGCTAACTTTCTTAACTTTAGCCCTAACTCCAATGTCCTGGTTATTGTCTTCGTCTGAAGCATAAGAAAAATCAGGAATTCTTTCAGACACCTTAAATTTGAACGGTTTTGCTGTTTTTTCAACACTAACTTTTTTAACTTTAGCCCTAACTCCAATGTCCTGGTTATTGTCTTCATCTGAAGCATACGAAAAATCAGGAATTCTTTCAGAGACCTTAAATTTGAACGGTTTTGCTGTTTTTTCAACACTAACTTTTTTAACTTTAGCCCTAACTCTAATGTCCTGGTTATTGTCTTCATCTGAAGCATAAGAAAAATCAGGAATTCTTTCAGAGACCTTAAATTTGAATGGTTTCACTGTTTTTTCAGAGCTAACTTTCTGAACTTTAGCGCTAAGTCCCTTCTCCGCGTTATTGTCTTCATCTGAAACGCTGGCAAAATCACCAACACTTTCTGACATCTTCAATGTCAAGGAATTAGCTCTTGTTTCACAGTTAACTTTCTCAACATTGACACAGACTCCCACATCCAGGTTACTGTTTTCTTCTGAAACGCTGGCAAAATCACCAACATTTTCTGACTTCAAATTGTTAACTGCTGCGTCGCCTTTCTCGTCCTTTGATTGCACTTTCCCGTCCGGGTTTGTGCTGACTTCAGGAACGCTGGAAAAAGTTAAATTTTCTGATGACTGTACTGTGGTTTCACAGCTGTTGTCGTCCTGAGACACCTCCTCGACCAAGTCATTTTTATCCAAGTACCACTGACGAAACTTTCCTATTGCATGGTTAATTGCACATCCAAGAAAATAGGTCATGTGAAATAACATGGTGACGGGATATTAGCTGATCCTAAAGAAATCTAAAAATCTGTGTGGAAATTTGCGTCTCTTCCTTCAATGAAGTTCAGAAAAACTGAGAGATGTCCTATCCAACAGTTTTTAAGCATCTCTATGACATCAACAGTGAGCTCACTACACATCAGTGAGCTCACAACACAAAGGTTGAGGGGCAAGGTCTGGCTTCTGATGGTTGCTATGGAAACCCAGGCTGCTATGGAAGTTACAAAAGCTTTTAATTCAACACAAATTCACGTAAAACTAACCCTTTAATGTTGTTTTGGCCCCCAGAGACTGAGGAACACTTCATCGTTGTGCCATTCTGCTCCTTCTGTGTGCAATACATAGCTCTCATGTGATGTTACACTTACATAACTAACAGCCGTCTTGGCAGGCATTTGCTATGAAGTTGCTATGACAACAATAAACAAACCACAAGTTTAGAACTAGTTCTTGCCTTGTTTCCAACTTATAAACAATACAGGTGCATTACAACTATTACTTGATCACAATTTTTGAGTGCTCTTCCTACCTCTGAGTTTTACTTACTGCTAAACTAGCAAAATTAGCTTAGCTAATGTAGCTTTAACCTCCAAGCTAAAACAGACATGTAGCCTATCTGCATGTTACTACCAGAAGTCGTGCTAGACTTTTTTGCTTTCCGTCATTTTGACCGACAGCATTAAAAAAATCGGTCATGTACTATTTTTACCCGCCAAATTACAATCATATTAACAGGCTATTTAGCTGCATTTTTGTGGTTTGGTTAATATTCACCTAGTTGAACAGTGAATCCAGATCTCATCACACATAAAACATCTACGGTAACTTTTTCTCCGTGACAAAAACCACTGACTGTGGCCCCAATAACTTATAATAAATGAAATTAAACAACTCCACTTAAATCAGCAGCACTGCGGTCTGAAAGCACAGCCTCCCAAATTCCTCCTGCATTGAAATCTGCGCTGGTTAATCAGTCAGTTGGATCTGTCAGATCCAAACCGATCAATTTAACTTTATTTTTACCCTGTGCGCGGTCGGGGCCTGCGCTTTTAATAGGACTTTTTTGCGTGGTTTCGCTTCCCTGAAACGGACAGATGTTACATTTGCAGCACTTCTGAGCGCCGCTCTCCTTCTTAATCAGTTGCCTAAAAATTAGGCAACTGATTAATCAAAGTGCATAAATATAAATTATGCGATCCAAAATAATAGTATACTTGCTGTATTGTAAGTTGCATTCACTCCACAGTTGATATTACAAAAGGAAAGCCACAGGCATGCAACAGCAGCACCACTACAGCACTTTTAATACAGCATATATAGCTTTATGTTTGATGATAACAGCCTGCTCAATTTTCTTTTCTGTGTCAGTCGCACAAAAACCTTTGGGACAGAATGTAGCTGAAGTCAAACATTTCTCTGAATATCTCTGCAATGACTGGGACACGAGTAAAAAGAGCATTCTTAACTCTCAGCCTTTTTTCCCCAAGCTGCAAAGAGCTGATGGTGGGCGATGCCAGAAATTATGGCTCTGGAGGCATCCTGTACATCAATGATCAGGAGAAAAACAGGCTTTCCATTCACTGTTAACCACTGTTAACAGAGGAGGACCTTTTTAAACATTTCTGTTTTATAGAAAGTTTTATAGCTATTTATTTGTCAATGAAAAGGTGACAGAGTTAACAGAGTCTCACCTGTTTATAAGACAGAAAGATCCTGATATTAGATTAGATTTATTAAATTGATCTATAAAGTAAGAAGATTTATGATTCTACATTTGCATGGCATAAGTTGCATATGACGAGTTGTATCTGCTCAATATTTGTTAAAGAAAACCATCTATAAAAATATAGTCCATGAATCCTTAAAATGTCTTAAATTCATCTAAAAATGTAAGTTAATTTTATCCTAACCTTGTATATTCTATGTACACATGTTCTATTTTCTTGCAGGACTTTTCTGTCAAGCAAACGTTTGAGTCGTGCACGGCTACCAGAAATTAGATGCTGTAACTTTGTTAGCTAGTTTTTTAGTTATTGCTGTTTGGTTGGACAATGGTGAAAACTGGAGAGAGTTTGATACGTTCAAAGATGCTTGTAAAAAACACACACTCCAGAAGTTTTCCAGTTTTGATTCTCTGGTGTGACTAAAGCAGAAAACAGATCTAAAAGCAACATTTGGTGTGACGCTAACTCTGTAGCTTGCTACACTAAAGCTCTTCTCTTTTACCCAATGGAGCAAAAATACAAACCCAAAGTTGTTGGGTGAAAGTCATTCACCTGCAAACTTTAATTGGTGGTAAAGACTCTGCTGTAGTACGAGGTTGAAGAAGCAGAAGGTGCGTGTGTAGGGTGGTTTGAACTGTAAAGCATATGGAGGCGTAAATTGAGGTATGGATGAAGTGTTTATGTTGAGTGTTGAATTCTTTGTCTAATGAATGGCTGTAGCTCTCAGTTTGGTGATCAAAGGTTGTTTTCTCCTCTCAGTTCATCTATTTGTCTCTTTGAAGACAACCCATCAAACGTTTCAAGCACACCTTTTCAAGTTATTTCTGAATTTATTTATTTTTCTTCCCTATATCTTGTCAGTTGATTTATCTCCTTCTGTAAGAACGTGATAGCTTTTTATTAGCGCTCTTTTCTCTCCCCTTTTGGAGTCTTGGCTTTAACAGATGGTTGAAACAAACCAATCAAAACCTCCACTTGAGCTGGCTCTCCAGGGGTTTGTGATCACTTCAAAATAAGACTGCACATCTGAACAAGACTGCTATTGATCACTCACTCAAGCTTTCAGAAGTGATTCACAGTAAGGTTTGTATTTCTGAGAACTTGCTTTCAGCCTCCTGTCAATGTTTATTGGCATCGATTGGAGGATTAAAGGCGGAATGAAACAATTTAAATCACCCTTCATTTTACCTCCAATACCTAGTAGACTGAACCAGTTTGTTCTGCACTTCATACCCGGCCACAAAGTTCAACTGATTGCAGACGATGTGAGAACATTGAATATTGACGTCTACTGAATTTCTCTTCTTCTTGACATAATTGTGGCCATTCTTGTGCATTTGGATGAATTTGATAGCAAGGAGAGAGGATGTGGGGGCGCAAATTCAGCAAAACGTGAAAAATAAACCTGTAGTTGTGGTAGAGAAAAGGTATTCAGACAGGGTTTTTACATTTTTGAAAACCCAGGTCTTGGGTCGGTTAAAGAGAACTCTAGCGAAGTTTGAATATGAACGCCAAGCGGACCAGAGACCGCTCCAAAAGCAGGAAGCTAACTACAGTGCAGGGCATTCTGGTCAATGTATTACTATTTGATCACATCGCTAGCGTTAGCGCGTCCCCTTTTTTCTGTTGCCGTTGGTAACTGGTATGAATTACAAGTGTTATATTTTAAAATGTATATTTTAGACAAATTTTAGTGTTTCATGACTACGTTTGCCATGTTATGTTTCTAACTTATTAATGTTCTCCATTTTAGCAATGTTTAATTTCAACAAATGTTAACTGCTGCTATTAACATTGGGAGCTATGGCTTTATAGCTTGTTTAAGTTCTTTTTACTATATTTTACTTTTCGTACAGAGGCAGAAGCTGCTGGACTGATGTTAACCACCAACTTCAGTCCAGTATTTATTCTCTTGTAAAAATAAATACAGTGAACTTGCATCTGTCTGTCATGAAGTCAATCTACTGGACCTCAGACGAAAGGAGAAATTCTGATGGTTCTCCATTTTTGTTTATATTTTGTGAAGAAGGAACTTGCGTTGGTCTTCTTCAGAGGTTTTTGAGTTGTTTCCTTTAGTAGTTCTTGATGCAGCACCACCACAGGCGAGGAGGGGAACAAGCTTTTCAATTAGTTTGGATCGTTTGACTCAGTGCAACGTGAAAGCAAACTGCAGCAGATGAAAATGTAACAAATTTTGCAATTCTGGCTACCGGACGATCAGGTGGAAAAACTTCAAGAAGTTTGCTCTTTCATGAAAAAAATCTGAATTCAAACGTGAAAATAGTTCAGCACAAACCTTAGTGAACATGAAATCTGTTTGTTAGATTTATTAAATGCTCCAGAAATCACTTGGAGTCTCTGAGATTAGAGACAGCTGCTTCATCTGGGCACATCTCCTCCACCAGTCATCAATCCGCCCTTCCTCCACCAGATGAGAGAAACTCCGACTTGTGGCTGACATGAAATGATGTCGCTTCAGCTCCTGGGACTCTGATTCAGCCGAGCTCGTTTTGGCTGATCCTGCCGAACAGAAGCAGCAACAGGGGACCCAGAGGAGGCGGCCCCTTCGCGACCTCCTCCTCAAGCCATCGATAACACTCGCGGGGCCTCCGCGCCGCTCCATGGATCTTCCTGATTGAATTCATCTTGTTCTTAACAGATCTGCTGCTGCTGCTAGCAACAGACAGGACATTATTCTAAGAGGATGAGTATTGATGCGCTTCCTCCTGACATGTTTTCCTCTGAATGAATATTCAACCGACTTTGCAGGAGCTAAAACAACAATTGCTCTTTGGGTTGATGATCAGAACTGTTTTTTTTGTTTTTTTGGTTTAAACTGATGGCCCACTTCTTCTCACTCTCTGCTGTTTGTGCGCGACGGCTGCAGGTGATTTATCCCACAGTAAAACACTTGTTATGCAAAGCACTTATTAAAGCGTCAGCGGGGAGGATCGATACAGCCATTCTTTACGACAACAGCTTAAGGGAACCCGCTCATGCAGATACAGTGTGCACTGGTTTGGCGTGATGTACGGTGTGGCGGGGTCAAAATTAATTTACTGATGTAAATGTGAGAAACGCAGTGCCAATAAAAACAGCAGGGAGAAACTATTATGATTCCGCTCGCCCTGCTGTCTGCAAACATAAATACTGAAAACATCATTAGAGGCTTAGGAGGGAAACATCAATTATAACGATTATTAGCAATGGAGATCCCGAGGACCACAGAGCTACATGGGAATGTAATGACTTCCTGAAGAGAGGGTTTGTGAGGAGAATCAAACATAAACTTTATTTTATGTTATCAGGGTTTTATGAGACAGACCAACATGTTTGTAGCATTTATTTGTGAAGTAGAAGGAAAATGAAGTGGTATTGGTTGGGGATACCTATCAACATTTACAGCCA
Source organism: Gambusia affinis (assembly GCF_019740435.1). Classification (NCBI taxonomy): domain Eukaryota; kingdom Metazoa; phylum Chordata; class Actinopteri; order Cyprinodontiformes; family Poeciliidae; genus Gambusia; species Gambusia affinis. Next base: position 3,594,525 of record NC_057891.1, on the reverse strand, counting down.
AATATACCTTAATAGTAATTCAAACAGTGGAAACAATCTTAGCTATAGCATACACGCTAACATCGTCAGTCTTTCTTATTTCCGCTCTTAAAGGTTCAGCCAATCAGCAACAAGGAGAAGAAAAGATGATCCAGGATTGGTTGCTTTGCAATAGCCAACCAAAAGCAAGTCAAGTAGCTTTATGCCAGGAGGGATTTTTGCTTTTTCTTCCAGACATTTTGTAAAAGGAGAAACACTGAATTCCTTTAAATCTAGTATGAAACCCAGCTGGGTGGAGTTAGATTTGAAACATAAATGAAACAACAATCAACTTTCTGATGTTTAAAGACGGCATTTACGAAATGTAATGCTTCAATTGTTGACTGATAACTTTGTATTTTTGTGATTTTGTGATGTAAAGCACTTTGAGAAGCTCTATAAGGGTTAGTTTGTAATCATTTTGTTTACGTAAAAAACTATATAGGCACCCTTCTGTAAAAAATTTAATCGGGGGATGATTGATGAGTGATTAATGACCCTAATTAATTGCTTTGAATTTCCAGTCACATTATGCCCCCCTCCCCCAATCCAGTCACATGATGCCCCCTCCCCCAAGGATGTCTCATGACCTCAGCATGCTTACATGGATTTAGAAAACTTACATGATCTTACCACAAAGAAGATTTGAATAAAGGGCGCATATTCTATTGTTTTTCAAAATCAATGTGCATAATGGTTAAATAAACAACCTCCTGCTATTTTGAAGAGCTGAATTTATGAAAACATTTATGCTTCAATTGACCAGTGTGGGAATTGAACCCATGACCCTGGCTTTATAAGTACCCTGCACTGACCAACTGAGCTAACTAGCCACACATAATATTATGTCTTCGTTAATATATGAAAAACTTATATGAGCTCACTACAATGAAAATTTGAAGAAATGTTGTAATGTTTTCCAAAATCAACATGTTTAAAAGTGTATTTTACAAAAATATTTAATTTTGAAGTGTTGATTTTAATTTTCACCTTTTTTTATTTTGAAGTATTGATTTTATTTTGCACCTTTGTTTATTTTTAAGTGTTGATTTTATTTTGCAGCCTTTTTATTTTGAAGTTTTGATTTTGTTTTACACCCTTTATTAGTTTTGAAGTATTGTTTGTGTCAAGTTCTGCTAGATTTGATTTACTGTGCGATCCCCACTTGAAAGGGATAGGTCTCTATTGTGAAACATGACCGGATTTCACTCATGGAGTCTTCATTTTAGTTAATCCATCTTTATTTTCCATAATTCTTTGTAGTCCAACAACTTAGCCAACCACTTAGGTGAAAAACCTCAAAACAAACAGAAACACATCAATTACAATATGAAATTGACAAGATAAGTACATTGTGAAATTAACAAGATAAATTTCCACCCCTTTAAACCTAAAGTTTGATAAATAGCAAATGTTTTATAATAAAATTCAATAACAATAAATAAATTAGCATATTTAACAACATTTAATTTCATAGTCAAACTTCCTAACCAACATTTTCCCCTTTTTTTTCTTTTTCCTTCAAGCAATAAACACCAAGTGTATTGTCTTTTTTTTCTTTTCAATAATATAAAACTCTCAATCAAACCAAGTCCATGTGAATGAGCAACAGTATTTTGAGCTTACCGGCTGTCCTTCACAGTTTTTTAGAAACTTTTGCACAGTTTCACTTTACATATTAACAGGATTGTTTGCCTTCTTGCTGTGGAACTTCAAACAGGAGTGACAGGTCAGTCACACCTTAAGTACCTATACTCTGATTGGTAGGAGATTGAATCCACCTGGTTCTCATCACTCCAGCAGAGAAGAAAGATGCAGCAGAGGGGTTTAATGTTGAGTTTAACTCTTAATGTTGAGTTTCCATTCAACATTAACACAAAACTTACATGATCTTACTACAATAAAGATTTGAATAAAGAGCTCATATTCTAATATTTTTAAAAATCAATGTGCATGATGGTTAAATATACAGCCTCCTGCTATTTTGAAGAGCTGAATTTATGAAAATAATTATGTTTCAATTGGCCAGTGTGGGGTTTGAACCCATGACCTTGGCTTTATAAACACACTGCTCTTACCAACTGAGCTAACAAGCCAAACATAAGCTTATGTCTTCGTTAATACAGGAAAAACTTATATGAGCTCATTATAACGAAAATTTGAAGAAATGCTGTAATGTTTTTCAAAGTCAATGTGCATAATGGTTAAATATACAGCCTCTGCTATTTTGAAAAGCTGTCTTTATGAAAACAATTATGCTTCCATTAATTTATGAAATTAATTAAATTAAATGAATTTATGAAAATGATTGTGCTTCAATTGGCCAGTGTGGGGGTTGAACACATGACCTTGGCTTTTTAAGTACACTGCTCTTACCAAGTGAGCTAACTAGCCACACATAATCTTATGTCTTCGTTAATATAGGAAAAACTTATATGAGCTCACTATAAAAAATTTGAAGAAATACTGTAATGTTTTTCAAAATCAATGTACATAATGGTTAAACATACAGTCTCCTGCTATTTTGCAGAGCTGACTTTATGAAAACATTTACGCTTCAATTGGCCAGTGTGGGAATTGAACCCATGACCTTGGCTTTATAAGTACACTGCTCTTACCAAATGAGCTAACTATCCACACATAATCTTAAGTCTTCGTTAATATAGGAAAAACTTATATGAGCTCACTACAATGAAAATTTGAAGAAATGCTGTAATGTTTTTCAAAATCAATGTGCATAATGGTTAAATATACAGCCTCTTGCTATTTTGATGAGCTGACTTTATGAAAACATTTATGCTTCAATCAGCCAGTGTGGGAATTGTACCCAGGACCTTGGCTTTATAAGTACACTGCTCTTACCAAGTGAGCTAACTAGCCACACATAATCTTATGTCTTCGTTAATATAGGAAAAACTTATATGAGCTCACTATAAAAAATTTGAAGAAATACTGTAATGTTTTTCAAAATCAATGTACATAATGGTTAAACATACAGTCTCCTGCTATTTTGCAGAGCTGACTTTATGAAAACATTTACGCTTCAATTGGCCAGTGTGGGAATTGAACCCATGACCTTGGCTTTATAAGTACACTGCTCTTACCAAGTGAGCTAACTAGCCACACATAATCTTATGTCTTCGTTAATATAGGAAAAACTTATATGAGCTCACTATAAAAAATTTGAAGAAATGCTGTAATGTTTTTCAAAGTCAATGTGCATAATGGTTAAATATACAGCCTCTGCTATTTTGAAAAGCTGTCTTTATGAAAACAATTATGCTTCCATTAATTTATGAAATTAATTAAATTAAATGAATTTATGAAAATGATTGTGCTTCAATTGGCCAGTGTGGGGGTTGAACACATGACCTTGGCTTTTTAAGTACAGTGCTCTTACCAAGTGAGCTAACTAGCCACACATAATCTTATGTCTTCGTTAATATAGGAAAAACTTATATGAGCTCACTATAAAAAATTTGAAGAAATACTGTAATGTTTTTCAAAATCAATGTACATAATGGTTAAATATACAGTCTCCTGCTATTTTGCAGAGGTGACTTTATGAAAACATTTACGCTTCAATTGGCCAGTGTGGGAATTGAATCCATGACCTTGGCTTTAAGAGTACACTGCTCTTACCAAATGAGCTATCCACACATAATCTTATGTCTTCGTTAATATAGGAAAAACTTATATGAGCTCGCTACAATGAAAATTTGAAGAAATGTTGTAATGTTTTCCAAAATCAACATTTTTAAAAGTGTATTTTACAAAAATATTAAATTTTGAAGTGTTGATTTTAATTTTCACCTTTTTTTTATTTTGAAGTATTGATTTTATTTTGCACCTTTGTTTATTTTTAAGATTTTATTTTATTTTGCACCTTTGTTTATTTTTTTGTTTTGATTTTATTTTGCAACCTTTTTATTTTGAAGTTTTGATTTTGTTTTACACCCTTTATTAGTTTTGAAGTATTGTTTGTCTGAAAGACTTTAGATTTATATTGACCAGTATGGGAATTGAACCCGCTACCTTAGCGTTATTAGCACTACACCTTGTCCAGCTGAGCTAACTCAACTGGACAGAAGTTTCCTAACTACATGGTAACTCTTAATGTTGAGTTTCCATTCAACATTAACACAAAACTTACCTGATCTTACTACAATGAAGATTTGAATAAAGAGCTCATATTCTAATGTTTTTCAAAATCAATGTACATAATGGTTAAATATACAGTCTCCTGCTATTTTGCAGAGCTGACTTTATGAAAACAATTATGCTTCCATTCATTTATGAAATTAATGAAATTAAATGAATTTATGAAAATGACTGTGCTTCAATTGGCCAGTGTGGGGGTTGAACCCATAACCTTGGCTTTTAAAGTACAGTGCTCTTACCAAGTGAGCTAACTAGCCACAAATAATCTTAAGTCTTCATTAATATAGGAAAAACTTATATGAGCTCACTATGACCAAAATTTGAAGAAATGCTGTAATGTTTTTCAAAATCAATGTACATAATGGTTAAATATACAGTCTCCTGCTATTTTGCAGAGCTGACTTTATGAAAACATTTATGCTTCAATTGGCCAGTGTGGGAATTGAACCCATGACCTTGGCTTTAAGAGTACACTGCTCTTACCAAATGAGCTAACTATCCACACATAATCTTATGTCTTCGTTGATATAGGAAAACCTTATATGAGCTCACTATAACCAAAATTTGAAGAAATGCTGTAATGTTTTTCAAAATCAATGTACATAATGGTTAAATATACAGTCGCCTGCTATTTTGCAGAGCTGACTTTATGAAAACATTTATGCTTCAATTGGCCAGTGTGGGAATTGAACCCATGACCTTGGCTTTAAGAGTACACTGTTCTTACCAAATGAGCTAACTAGTCACACATAATCTTATTTCTTCGTTAATATAGGAAAAACTTATATGAGCTCACTACAATGAAAATTTGAAGAAATGTTGTAATGTTTTCCAAAATCAACATTTTTAAAAGTGTATTTTACAAAATATTTAATTTTGAAGTGTTGATTTTAATTTTCACCTTTTTTTATTTTGAAGTATTGATTTTATTTTGCACCTTTGTTTATTTTTAAGTGTTGATTTTATTTTGCACCTTTGTTTATTTTTTTGTTTTGATTTTATTTTGCAACCTTTTTATTTTGAAGTTTTGATTTTGTTTTACACCCTTTATTAGTTTTGAAGTATTGTTTGTCTGAAAGACATTAGATTTCCATTGACCAGTATGGGAATTGAACCACCTACCTTAGGATTATTAGCACAACAACTTGTCCAACTTCTGTCCAGCTGAGCTAAGTCAGCTGGACAGAAGTTTCATATTTACATTGTAACTCATAATGTTGAGTTTCCATGCATTTAACAAAACTTACAGGATCTTACCACAATGAAGATTTGAACAAAGAGCTTATATTCTAATGTTTTTCAAAATCAATGTGCATAATGGTTAAATATACAGCCTCCTGCTATTTTGAAGAGCTGACTTTATGAAAACATTTATGCTTCCATTCATTTATGAAATTAATGAAATTAAATGAATTTATGAAAATAATTGTGCTTCAATTGGCCAATGTGGGGGTTGAACCCATGACCTTGGCTTTTTAAGTACAGTGAAACTGAGCTAACTAGCCACACATAATTTTAAGTCTTCGTTAATATAGGAAAAACTTATATGAGCTCACTATAAAAAATTTTAAGAAATGCTGTAATGTTTTTCAAAATCAATGTACATAATGGTTAAATATACAGTCTCCTGCTATTTTGCAGAGCTGACTTTATGAAAACATTTATGCTTCAATTGGCCAGTGTGGGAATTGAACCCATGACCTTGGCTTTATAAGTACACTGCTCTTACCAAATGAGCTAACTATCCACACATAAGCTTATGTCTTTGTTAATATAGGAAAAACTTATATAAGCTCACTACAATGAAAATTTGAAGAGAGGCCATAATGTTTTTCAAAATCAATGTGCATAATGGTTAGATATACAGTCTCCTGCTATTTTGGAGAGCTGACATTATGAAAACATTTATGCTTCAATCAGCCAGTGTGGGAATTGAACCCATGACCTTGGCTTTATAAGTACACTGCTCTTACCAAATGAGCTAACTAGTCACACATAATCTTGTCTTCGTTAATATAGGAAAAACTTATATGAGCTCACTACAATGAAAATTTGAAGAAATGCTGTAATGTTTTTCAAAATCAATGTGCATAATGGTTAAATATACAGTCTCCTGCTATTTTGAAAAGCTGTCTTTATGAAAACAATTATGCTTCCATTAATTTATGAAATTAATGAAATTAAATGAATTTATGAAAATGATTGTGCTTCTATTGGCCAGTGTGGGGGTTGAACCCATGACCTTGGCTTTTTAAGTACAGTGCTCTTACCAAGTGAGCTAACTAGCCACACATAATCTTAAGTCTTCATTAATATAGGAAAAACTTATATGAGCTCACTATAACCAAAATTTGAAGAAATGCTGTAATGTTTTTCAAAATCAATGTACATAATGGTTAAATATACAGTCTCCTGCTATTTTGCAGAGCTGACTTTATGAAAACATTTATGCTTCAATAGGCCAGTGTGGGAATTGAACCCATGACATTGGCTTTAAGAGTACACTGCTCTTACCAAATGAGCTAACTTTCCACACATAATCTTATGTCTTCGTTAATATAGGAAAAACTTATATAAGTTCACTACAATGAAAATTTGAAGAGAGGCTATAATGTTTTTCAAAATCAATGTGCATAATGGTTAAATATACAGTCTCCTGCTATTTTGCAGAGCTGACTTTATGAAAACATTTACGTTTCAATCAGCCAGTGTGGGAATTGAACCCATGACCTTGGCTTTATAAGTACACTGCTCTTACCAAATGAGCTAACTAGTCAAACATAATCTTATGTCTTCGTTAATATAGGAAAAACTTATATGAGCTCACTACAATGAAAATTTGAAAAAATGTCGTAATGTTTTTCAAAATCAACATGTTTAAAAGTGTATTTTCCAAAAATATTTAATTTTGAAGTGTTGATTTTAATTTTCACCTTTTTTTATTTTGAAGTATTGATTTTATTTTGCACCTTTTGTCATTTTGAAGTATTGATTTTATTTTGCACCTTTGTTTATTTTTTAGTATTGATTTTATTTTGCAACCTTTTTATTTTGAAGTTTTGATTTTGTTTTACACCCTTTATTTGTTTTGAAGTATTGTTTGTCTGAAAGACATTAGATTTTTATTGACCAGTATGGGAATTGAACCACCTACCTTAGCATTATTAGCACAACAACTTGTCCAGGTTCTGTCCAGCTGAGCTAAGTCAGCTGGACAGAAGTTTCCTAATTACATTGTAACTCATAAAGTTGAGTTTCCATGCATTTACCAAAACTTACATGATCTTACCACAATGAAGATTTGAATAAAGAGCTTATATTCTAATGTTTTTCAAAATCAATGTGCATAATGGTTAAATATACAGCCTCCTGCTATTTTGAAGAGCTGACTTTATGAAAACATTTATGCTTCAATCAGCCAGTGTGGGAATTGAACCCATGACCTTGGCTTTATAAGTACACTGCTTTTACCAAATGAGCTAACTAGCCACACATAATTTTATGTCTTCGTTAATATAGGAAAAACTTATATGAGCTCACTATAAAAAATTTGAAGAAATGCTGTAATGTTTTCCAAAATCAATACGCTTAAAAGTGTATTTTCCAAAAATATTTCATTTTGAAGTGTTGATTTTAATTTTCACCTTTTTTTATTTTGAAGTATTGATTTGTTGATAAGTAATAGAGTTGGTAAGTAATATATTTCATTAAATTGAGATAAAGTAGAAATAAATGAATAAGTGCTCACATCTTCCTGCTGCTTTTCAAATAGAAAAGTAAGATAATTATTGCTTGTTATAAAAACTTTGATTAGATCCTATAAAGAATTAATATAATTTGTTTTAATGTGACAATTGTTTTTTCAGGTTTCTCTTTAAGTCAAAAAGTCTCACGTTACATTCACACAGCAGCTGAATCCAACTAATTTCCATCAATTTGAACAGCACAATTCCGATATTGTCACCCAAAATAAATTTAATTTGAGCCACTTTTATATCTGGTACCAAATCAAAAATGTATAGTTCTCCAAAACGTCTTTGCGTTGTGTTTTATATAGGAACACTTGGATTAAAATATCACTGCTGGTCTAATTCGGAAATCAGTTTACACCATTTTCTTCAACAATAAATCCACAATTATGTTTCTGGGTTTCAGCAAAAGTCCTAATAATTCAGTATGGGACTGTGAAATTCATCCAGAGGCTATTTAAATGAAAGAACAAATCAAAAGCTGTTTCCAGAACTACACCCACATACATGTGATCAAAAGGTTTTCATAGCTCTGCATGGAAAATATTTCTTGGTTGAACTTTTCACGGTCAACCGCTGTCGGAGTTGCTTCTCCACATTGATATTTTAGAAAAACCTTCTGACAGGTGCAAATTGGAGCCAAGGTAGAGCTCCGTTCAACACCTCATTGAGGAGGAATTGTGATTTTTGACAGCGTTAAACCACAACTGTAGCAAAATCACTTCTTCTAGATTGACTTTTAGTGTCAAAATAGATTTAATTAATTCGTTGGTTTGTGCTTTTAATAGATGCCTCGTTATATAAATCAATCAGTTTATTAAAGAACATGGTGTTGACGCATTTACAGAACAGAAAAAAGCAGGAGTTTAACTTTTGGTGCATTTAATAAATGGAAAAGAAACTTGAGACTTTATTTGTCTACATGTGAAACTTCAGGTTTCTGTGAGCCTTTCAGATTTCTTCTTATTTTGCTTTTTTTCTTGCCAGATCATCCACCATATGACAAAAAAAGATACAAAAATAAGAAAATAAAGCTCTCCAAAACAATTTAGCTCTATGTGAAAATGTAAATCTAAAGAGGAATTAGTCATATTTGAGGGTTTTCAACCACGCTACATCGTCTAAAAAATTATTTAACAAATCCAACAAATTTCTCTTTTGTCTTATCAGTCAGTTTTTTCATTAACAAGTTTAATTTGAGACTTTATGAAAAAACTGTTGTCATTTAATCCAATTGCTAAATTAAGAGACTACTGAAAATGATCAGTTTCTGTGATTTTACTTTTTATAGGTTTATGTTTGAGTAAAATGAACATTGTTCTTTTATTCTATGAACTACTGACAACATGTCTGAAATTCAAAGGAAACATTTTGTATTCATTTGCAGAAAAATAATAAAAACATGCAGTTCATATTAATTTAGAAACAACAATACTGAAGTTTTGACTCAGGAAGAGTTCAGAAATCCATATTTGGTGAAATAACCATCAGGTTTCAATTGGGTTCAGTGCAGTGGACATTTTTTCCAGAGCTGTATTTGCCTGTATAAAAAAATATACATGACAAAATAACCCACTAACTTCTATTTTCCTTCCTTTTAAGAAATAACTTCACACAAATTTCACTCCATCAGTTTTAGTCACAAATAAATTCATCGCTATATTACTGCATGCAAATAAGTTCTGGTCCAACTAATTTATGAATCACTTATTTTTCTATAACGGGAAGCTTGTTTGCTCTCCGTCTCTTGGAGACGATGAATGACATTCAAAGGAGCTGGGAGCTTCACATCTTATTGATTTGACTGCTTTCTAGTTGTTACACCACTGAAGCAGCTACTATCCTCCATGTGAAATGTTAAAGATTAAAACATCCCCATCAAGCAGATGTTTAATTAAAGGTTCTGGATTTTAGGATTGTGTAACCAAGAATGTTGCCTACAATATGACAGCCAAGAAGGGAGCTTTATACGTAAATTATATGTTAAGAGATTCAAAAGGGCACTTAGGCCAATAAAAGCCTCAGTTGCAGTCGTGTAGCTGCAAAATGCAGATGCTTTTAACTTCCCAGCAGGACACAAGCAGCAGGAAAATGTCACTGGACTTTGAGGACGAAAAGTTGCAGAATAGATTTTCTTTGCTCCCCTTTAAAGCTCAGAAATGTTTGAGAATATTGTTCAAAGCTGCTCTGGAAGAGAGGAAAATATATTCTGAGTGGTGTAAGAGTGGAGGATGATACCAGGAAGTATGCAAGAACCAGAGGCTGGAAGCAGGTTAACAGGAGGAAATTCATCCACAGGTGTGTTCGCCTTTAAGGGATTTTACATAAACTACCAACTAGCAGGAGTTTTACTTTAGGAAACACATCCAACCCTGACTTAAAGATCATCTAAAATTACATTTTAGAGGACAGAATGTGCAAAATGTTCAACTTGAAACCAGGTTGGGTTTTAATCCTGTAGACGATATGCTAATAAGCTTTATGGATGGAAAAACACAAAACCTTAAGTATTTTAAAGATAGTTTCTAATGGAAATATCTTATTACACTTGAAAAAAGACAAAACTAACTTATACGTAACTTTTCAGTAAGATATAAGAGCAATAATTTCTTAATATGGATGATAAAGTACTAATTCCATTGGTGGATTATTTAATTTATAACAAAAAAATGAATTAGTGACTTAAAATAAGCTTCTATATGTTACTGAAAATGTATTTGTAAGTTAGTTTTGTCTTTTTTCAAGTGTGCTGAGGTATTTGCATTAGAAACTAGACCAAAATACTTGGTAACATTTTGTGTTTCTGAACCACAAATACAATCTAATTCAGATTTTATCCCAAAATAAGGCCTCTAATCACAACTCCTCCAAAGTATTACTGAACTGAAAGTCTTGATTTCTAATCCAGCACGATGTTTTCTATCCTTTTGACTCAGCATCTCTTCCTGGCTTTTAGAAATATTCCATTTAATATCTCAGCAGTGTGTGTTTCCAATCGGACTCATTATCAGACTGGCTGTTTGTGAAATCCAGTTTGGGAGGAATCCTTCATTATTCGTGTCCTGAGTGTTTTGCATACATTCAGCATGTTTTCTCCTCCATGTCAGCAGCTGATTTCACAAACCTGCACCTGTTTTTGCAAGAGCAAGCATGTTCTGTGATTAACAAATGTTCATCCTGTAGGGGGGTCATCTGTCTAACAATGAACATCAATGCCAGCCATTTGCAGGTACATCCATTAGCTTATCCTCCTATAAACCTTCACTGGACTTCCTCCAGAAATTTATTTATCTATCTACCAGCATGTGGTCCAAAAGGTTGATGAAACAGCAAGAAGCCTCCCGTTTATGTGGGAGTAATTATATGGAAATTGCATTCACGGGCCACTGTGTTGCTCTGCAGCAGCCCGTATTGAATTGACAGAAGTTAAGTGACTTGCAGCAGCGGGGACAGATTGTCCTGAATGATTTGCTTTTTTTTTTTCCTCCCAAGTCAGGCGTGTCACCGGCCGAGCTCAACCTTATCAACAGGGCGGTTACCCTACTGTACGAGCCACTCGGCGCGGCCGGGTTTCACACCCACGCCTCGACGGAAATCAGCCAATCTGAATAGAGAGATGTCATTTTCTGATCTGCTTGGCTTTGTGGTGCCACAGTTTTGTCATTTTAAACGGCCAAACTTTTTTTTTTTTCTTATGCTAAGTGCTTGAGTTTAAATTGCGGACGGACAAGTTGTTTTTAAAATCTCATCTTCAAGAATTATGTACATAAAAAACACACTGATGGTGTTTAATTTCAAAGTTTTGCAGAAGAAAGAAAAGTTGGTTATTACAGAAATGCAACACACAAACTTACAAAGTTTGATTTAGAATCATGAATCCATCCTTCACATACGTTCATTTACTTCCATTAATTAATATTTGGCTAAAGGTGCGTTCACACCAACCCTGTTTAATTCACTTTAATCAAATTCTGGTTCTTTTGTCTAGAAAGCCCGGCTCGTTTGGGGAGGAGTGAATGTGTAATCGAACTCTGGTGCAGTTCAAAACCATATGTGAACGGAGACTGATCCAAAAACAGGAAGGGGACTACAGCGCAGTGCATTCTGGGTAAACACAACCAAAACAAAAGCAAGAGTCCAACGTAAGCAGGAGAAATGGCTTGTAGTCTGAAACCAACAAGAAATCCTACAACCGCTAAAATCTGATGCCACTCCTTTTTTGATTTTTGTTTACATCTTGTGAAGAAGAAAGTTGTGCTCATGTCTTCTTCAGAGATTTTCATGTCATTTTCCTTCAGTGGTTCTTGGTGCAGCGCCCCCACAGGCGAGGAGGAGAACAGGTTTTTCAGTTAGTTTGGTTTGCTTGGCTATTGAAGTGAGAAAAAGAACCACAGCAGCTGAAAATGTATCAAATGTTACAATTTTGGTCTCTAATCAACTATGAGCTGTGAAAACAGAATGTAAGTTGTAAATGCAAGCTGTTCCTTGCATGTTCTTTGTAAACAGCTGCAGGTTTCTGGTACAGTTGTTGACGGACTAGTCTTTACAGAACTGGTGTCATCTGTTGGAGTTGGTTGACTTTCTGGTCAGTTATTTGATTAACTAACAAAATATTATTTAAAAACTCTATTGCTGCCTCTGGAGGTTGACTTCTTTTGAATAAATGTACAATTATATTTCAAAAGAAGAGTTGTTCTTAAATGAAAAGATGATATCTGAGCCATGATGTGAGTTACACCCTTTCATGTCCTTCTATAGCTGCATAGTCCTGAACTGAAAGTTGGATGAAGTCTTTGTGGTTTGTCAAGCACTTTTTCTTCTCCAAGACGTTATGAACTAAAAGACCCAGCAGGGGTTTTTTTGTCGCTGCTGGTTTTTGACATGGCTTTGATGTTTAGCTTTGCACCATTCATATCAGCGGCTCTCACAGTCTGCCAAACTTGTCTAATGTTCCTTTTAACTTTCATTTTGGAAATAAATTACATGCTGGGGAAATAACTATTGGAAACTGCAGCTGAGAAGGTGCAGACTGTGAAAACAAAGGTTCAGTGAGCTTTAAAACGTTCCGATCAGATGTTTCTCTCACCACCCAACAAGCTCTTTCAATAAGGCCTGAAGAACTACACAGACCTCAATCAAGACTTCAATTTATTTTCCAGTATCTCATTATATTTCCACTTAAGACTTTCTCTCCAGACTTAAGACTTTTAGTCAATTAGGGAAACACGGCATGATAAAACACAGAGGTACTTGCAGTTAATTGATCAGTGGTCCAACAATGCTAATGCACAACGATGTGCAAGCTGTTGTTTAATTACACAAATAATGGGAGTGATTCTGCCTTGAAAGGCTCAGTCATAAACATCGTTTTCAGCACAAAACAACTCAGGATCAATAAAAATCTGTTTAAATCTGCTGTGAAATAATAAAAGGACAAATATCTAAGTACCAGCTGACATATTTTATGCTTTCTGTGAAGTTAAATTCTACTTTTTACACATTCAGAGAGAAGTTCTCTCAGTTTTGTCTTAATAGCCAGATTAATCAATTCATTTCACACATTCACTGTAATAAAACATGAACAGAAATAATCGCTAGAGGTTTCAACAGATGCACGCTTTTGTAGTCAGTATTTAAAGACGCTATACAGATAAATATGGAAAACCTTGAAAGTTGCAAAGTGCAAATTTAAATGCCCTACATTGTGCTTTTCTGCACTTTGAAGCAACTTTAGAAAGTGAAATTACAAAACATGACTAATTCATGCCGTATGGACAGAAAGGGCAAATAGAGTTCAATAAATATCAGTGCAAATCAATTTATCTCCTGGTGATGTTGACCCAGTTTCAATGTCCACTTATTCCAATGACAGTGTTCATTCTTATCTGGTTTTTGGTTCCAAATTATTCATGGAAGATTTGCCTCTTTGCATATTTTTCTGCTTAAATCAATCAATTATCAATTATCCATTAGAGTTTTGGGACCAAACTGCATTTGTTTGTTAATTATGGAGAGCTAACGCTGGTAAAAACCAAAGACTTTGTGAAATTTACTGAATTAAACAAAATTGGTGTCAAACGTTTGTGCAGCTATAATCTTTAATAAACTACTAAATGTTTCCAAAGACCAACCAGCCAGTCCACATTTACACTGAATTTACACTGAAAGGAAAACAAACACTCACCAGAATCAGACACACACCTGCAGTTAAAGTTTCTAAAGCTTTTTATTGAAAGAAATTGATTTGGAAACATTTATTTTGCCTTAATTGCTTTTTTCTGTTACTTATTTACTTTATTATTGTCCTTAAAATACCAACATATTTTGGCCTGTCTGATGATGCAATCTTTAAATATTAAATGATTGATAATTTGATCAGTTTACCAAATACATTTATTATTTTCTTGAACATCTACTTTTTACTTTTACAAAGTTGTTAAATACTTGGGTGTACTTACTTTTGTTTGATAAATGTTGATGTTTGTTGTGTTTGTGCACCTTATCTTAGATTTAAACCTTTAGAAAGTTCAGATTTACTGTCTTAAAATAATGAGATGGTGCACTTTCTCCTTTTTTACGACGTTGCAACAGCTAAGAGGACCATATGTGGTATGCTGTTGCAAAAAAAATAAAAATAAAAACACACTACAGCGTCAAGAAATTTTCCAACTAACCCACATGTGACCCTGGAGAGATAAAATATGGGCTCATCTGAAAAATGTCCTCGACTCAACATGGACAAAGCTCCGTATTTGTAGAGACAACTTTAATACAGTCACTCTTATCTGTAATTGCGGTGGTAGAGGTCAACTCCTTTTGTTGAAATTAGAGGTCGGGACAGTAGCTTAGCTGTAATAGCATTCTATTGACATGTTGCCTCCACCAATCTGGGCTTTCTAAATCCACTTACTCCCTCCCAGACGAGGAGACGACACACAGAGACTCCGGCTCAATAATCGGCCAACTTTGGCTCAAGTACGTTCGGTTGCATCAGTGAATTAGCGTGGATTTTCAGTAAATCATGGTAATACTCCAGCTAATAGCTTTCCAATGGGAGTTTCTCTAAAACCAGCAAACAGACGCGTTTACACTACATGACCTTCCAGACTGAAACCGTCCAAGCTTTCTGCAATCTTACTTATTACTGCTAATACAGTTCAGTTTCCCTGGATGTTCTTTAATCTAGTTTTCTAGGCATGCTGTGGGGGTTAGGAGTCAATCTCCAAGATTTTATGGCAAATATGAAACTCAGCAAAGAGCATAAAATGTTTGCGGCAGTGATGAGATTCCTTGTCTCCTCATGTGTGACATTGGAGTCTATCCGAAGGGCAGGAATATATTCTTTTCTCTTCCGTCTCTGCAGCTTTCTGTAACCTTCAACATAAAAATTGCTTTCGTTCCCGACACTGGGAAAGCCTTGATTTGTTTCCTATCAGATAAAAAAATGATAATGGCGTAAGAAGAGTGTCTTGGCATGCAAATATGTATAAGTCAGGGAGCGGAGACTCTTACAGAGGGTTGCTTTTTGTTCTTTTAAGTGTGAGTGCTCTTATTTTGTTGCACCCTGCAGGAGACATGCTCCTTTGAGAGGTCAATCTCTCAAACGTTTCTGATCATAGCAAAGAGAAACTCTTGATGCATTTAACACAGCATGAAATGGGATTTTTCTAATAGTTGTCTCAGCTTTGACATGTAAAACAGAAGAACATGAATTAGGCTAAGTTATCCGGAAAAGCAACAAATTTATCAGTCTGGAAAAGATTACTATGTTTTTCTTTGGGAGTCCGGTGAACAAAAGGAGTGAGACGTAAACAAAAATTACTCCAAGAATAAATGCACAACTCATCCAGGAGGTCACAAAAAATATCAACTTCTAAAGTGGAGTTATGTGTCAAAAACGCGTCCGATGCTTCAAGTTCGACGAGTGTGCACTTTAAAGTCAGACGCTTGACATTTTGCTCTCTGCGGCGTTGAGAGGAGATTCCTTGGCGTACGTGTCCCTCAAACTCTTCCACTGTTTCCTGCATATTTCGTCTAAATAATGTTTATTTAATGTAACTCCACGTTTTTTGCTGGACGGATTTGGGTAGCTCTATGTGAAAAACTGAAACTGCTGCTGCGCCAGCAACTTAGCAGGTTGTTGCTAGGTGACCAAAGAGGGAGTGAGTTAGTTGATTCCCCCAACCTAGCTTAGCTAGCCGTGAAAGGTTGAGTAGCTGAAGCCTTTTCTCTATAGATATTGATCACATATTGATCACAATATATTTTATTGATTTATTATCCAGCCCTGGTTGAACATGGTGGCGTTAGTGTGATTATTAGGAATTACTGTAATCGATGCAACTTTTAATTCTGGTTTTAGACAAAACAAAATGTCCTAAAGAGGAATTGTCCGACCATCAACTTGTGACCTTAAACTCAAGAAAAGTATAATTATGTGGAGAAGCAAGCTGGAAAATGGAGGATTATGATTGCCTCAGTCATAGTCTGGATTTAAATTAAACTAGAATGCATTGGTATGAAATCATTCAAGCTTTAAAAATATAGAAAACTCATACCAAAATACAGAAACTTTTACATCTCAGTAAAAAAGAGGCTAAAAATGATTCATTACTTCTCTTTATTCTGCTACTTTAATGTCATGTTGCTTGTAAATTATTAGATTTTTAATCATGTAACTGCCTTATTGCTGAAGTGTGCGATACAAATCAACTTAATCAAAGAAGCCATCATTTTATTCACTAATTTTATTTGTCCCACATATAAATCTAAAATATTTAAATGTGGAAAAAGGTGAAAATCTGTATTTTTTACTCTCCATTCTTTAGCTCTGTGTTCCTGTCAATACAGAATAATCTCTCCTACAGCATGAGCAAAGTTCCTAATTACATATTAACACTAAAAGTGTCAGGAAATATATAACCGTGTGACTGAATCCCATATTTTAATTTGTAACTTCCTTCCTGAACCCGGGAAGCGACGCCTGACCACAGGGAGCGATTCCAACCCGTGTGCAGATCTTTCCGTCTCCTCTGCAGATTTAAGATCCCAGCTTGGATTTTGCTCATCCATTAAACTGAGAAAAATCTAGCAATTTCCTACCAGACAGCAAATGGATGGTTGTTGGCAGAAAATAAGAAGAATTCTGCCTTCATCCACCTGTGAAATGAAACACGGCTATAATATTCAAAAGTTTAGCTAAAATTTCCGTGACTGTGAATATCCCGGAGAGTAAAAAGACTTTATTCCCAAAAGGCAGAAAATTAAATATGATACAGTTCTGTGATATTCTGTAATATGAAACGGTGTTATTTTTTTATTTTTTTGCCACAGCAGCTGCATGTCTTAGAGTTTTTGCTCGGAGGATTTTGCCTAATCTTCCTCCAAAAGGCTTCCAGTTCTCTGCCTTTGAAGAAAGGCTCCTTTGAAACCCGTCCTCAGATTTTCACTCGAGGTAAAGGCCGACCAGAAGCAGCAGGGAAAAAACTTTTCCCATCTCCAAACTAAAACCTGGTTTTGATATGTGAGCTGTGCCGTCACTTTACAACGTCAAGCTGCATGCATTTTACTCAGTTTTAATGTGTTAAAATCATGCATTTAGTTTTATTTTTATCTAAAAATCAAAACTCAACACCTGCAACTATTTTAAGTTTGTTTTAATAAACTTTGAACAGTTTAGTAGCTCAAGTTCAGTGAGAATGGATGGAAAAAATGCATTATTCTGACCACTAACTGGACATAAAAAATTACATTTGTATTAGAAATATATTAGAAAATAGAAAAAAATAATTCAATGCATTTGAGAAAATACAGACAATGTTTCCTCCAAGTGTCTTTTTGAAAAGAATTGCACAAATTCAGGTATAATTAATGCTAAAATGTAAATTTTCCAACGTTCAAAAACTCAAATACTCGGGCATTTGAGGTTTTGTAGTTTAACGTACCAGTGTCACCTAAAAAAAATGGCACCGACCTTTAACCAATGTGATTTTTAAAACTGAAACACTTATTAGAGCTGCACTATTTGCACATTTAATATATTTTTAAGACTTTTAAAACACATTTAAAAAATTATTTTTGTTCAATCTCACAAAGTAGCAAAGATTTTTCTCTGTACCTGAAAAATTATGTTGGTAATTTTTCCCCCCTGATTTCAAATTAAAAGCCTCCATCTGCTTTTACAGGTCAAGTTTGTTAAATTTTGGGAAAGTCTGTCAAGCTTTCTTCGTTTTTCCCTAAACTCTTGTTTCCTCTGTATGTACTCTGTGAACACTGGTTCCTTTTTATCACAGAAAACCAAAAGGTCAGGCGTCGACAATCATCTAGTGAGAACATATTCACACCTGGATGATTCAGTGGCGGATATTCCAGCCGAACAGCGTCGCCGTTACAGGTGGGCTCAGGATAGATGGCGCCGCTCATTCGGTGGCTCATGGGCAGAAATTAGTCTCCCGCTCCCCCACCCCGCTCTCTCTCCCGCCGGGAGCCAGCTTGGGTCGCAAATGACTGGTTGCCAGACGCTCATATTTTACCTTCTCATTAGCAGCAAGGGGAGCGAGGTAATTACTATGCCGGAGTGGCAGCTAGGAAGGAAGCGCTGGATGATGAGATGTGTATTTTAGCCAAGCTGACAGGGAATAATGTTAATAGTGAGAAAAGATGGATAAAATGGCTGCTTGTATCCCCACAAATGATTATAAATATTACAGAAGCACCTGTATATGTAAACAGCCTCCAGCCTGGACCGGGCCAATTATTTATACAGACAACAATAAATAGAGTTAGGTAGTAACTACTTACATTTACTTGAGTAACTTTATTTTTTAAATGTACTGATAGGAGTATTTTTTATTATGCTGTTCTCTTTACTTTTACTTGAGTAATTTCATCATGAAGTATCTCTACTTTTACTTCAGTAAGAGCAGAGATACTTGAGTTGGCTTCAACTAGAGGGTGGAAATGAAAAAACATCCTACTAGGGCAGATAAGCTTTATTTAATAAAATGTTTGCATTTAAAAATGTATTTTTCTGCAGATTTGAACGTGAAAACGACGTCATTCTGTTGTCTTTTGCCTCTTTCTGTGTGCCTTGAATATTTGAGCTCTTTATCTCGACGAATACGACAAAGTTACGGATTAAACAAAGTTCAGATGTGTGAAGATGTTAACTCTGCGCCTTAGGCAGTCGATTTGCAGCAGGCGGCTCTCTGTGGGTGGCTGGGTGAGCCATGAGAAACTCTCTTGTAACTTTTGAGGACCACTGTACACCAGCCTCATTACACACTACATCTTCATGACTCTGCAGCCGCTTCTTTCCCTGCAAAGCTAAAGGTCAGAGCGGCATCTTAATGCGCCACCCTCCTGTATTCTGACCCAAATACAAACTTCGGTCAATTGGATCAGGCCCGGACGGTATGTTCAGTAGCCTGTAGAATATAAAGATCAATTTTAAATTAACTAAAGTTCATTTAATTAAACCTTGACATTTGTTCAAGGACCCGTTGCAGATGATTTTGTCGCTACGGGCTTTATCATAACGCTGCAATAACTGTTGGGTCCAGCAATTTTTAAAATAGATGCTGGAGATGATACAGATGAACTGAACAAGCAGTGTTAAGAGCTGATATAACATTAGGGCCGGAAGCATGCACACTGCATTACACTCAGATATTTATAAGCCACTAATACCACAGTGAGCTGCCGTCTAAAAAGGACTTGGCTGCACAGATTTGATTCCAGCCTCCAGATTATTCAAGAAAACGGACAACTTCCTGTTTGACTGCTTCAATAAAAGCATCAAATTTCATTTTTGGTCTGCAGAAAATATTCACAAACCTACTGATAAAGTAAAATCAACGACAGAACTGAAGAAAACAGGAAATAAGTCACAAAAATTCACAACTCCTAACTGTTCCCATGCTGAAGACTCCATCTAAATGTTATTGTTATTTTTACAGACGTTATAGAAAAAAATGGAGTAGATTTCTAACAGAAAAAAATCTAATGTTGACATCTGAGAAAATATCTAGAGCTTGAAAAGTCCAAAATATGCCAGAAAACCTCAGGATATTTTACTTCTACAAAAAAACCCTGAAAATTTCTAAGTTTGAAAGGTCAAAGGTTTGAGATTAATCTCTGAAATGTTTTAGGAAAAGATTGGAAACTTCTGGTTTGAAAAGTTCAAAATTTTTCAGAAAAGAACTCAGAAATTTTTAGATTAATCCTAGAAATTTTCTAGAAAAAACGTGAACATTTCTGAGTTGCAAAAATTAAGAAATTAGCATGAAAGAAATCCAGACATTTTGAGATTAAGTTAAAAAAAAGGCAATTCTCAAGTTTGAAAAGTTAAAAATTGTCTAGATAAAAACTCAGACATTTTGAGATTCATCTCAGAAATAATAAAAAAAATAAAACTGGAAATATTCTGAGTTTGAGAAGTCAAACATTTTCAACAGTTTTGCTGAATTTATTTGTTATGAACTGACAAGTTTCCTGTGACATTTCAGTGAATCTTTCTTCCACCAAGTTGAGCAAAAGTGCAGAAACACCAACCAGCTGTCTTGTTTGTGTACCAAACTCCACTTTGCGAGAAAATAACAATGTTTTATTGAATCTTCTGAATAATTTACATATAATCAGGAGTGATTTACGGCTGGACCAAACGGACCAATCTCAGCTGCACCTTTTCAGTCCACATAATATTGGTAAAGCTGATCTATTTCAAACACATTACAGATATGGGGGTGTTTAATTCAGAGAAGCTCACCCACAGATGAAATTGGATTTCCCATGCACCACTTTTGCATTGTTACATCGTAGCACTCTCAATATTTGACTTCCTGACACGGCGACTAAGCAAGCGGCGGCATTACATCATAAGGAAACCATTATTCCCAGTCGTGGCTTGTGTCATGTATCATTAATAATCGTAATGATGGCATTAGAGGATCTCAGCGGGATGTAATTTAAAGATATGCCGAGTAGGAGTGACAAGGTCGTTCTAAATGGCAGTAAGCAGGCCTGACAGTTTGTCACGGGGGAGAAACTCATTCATTCTTGATCATTCCAACACATTGATGCCAAATAACCTTAATGATTTTTTATCCAGATAATTCTCTCTCTTATACATCCAGCTTTGTGCTGCAGTCGCTGTACAACCCGTGTTTTAATTCCAAGAGTTTCCAGATTCCTCAGCAGCAGCAGCAGCAGGTGTTTAATGCCAAAAGGAAACATTAGCACTGATGGACACCGGCTGCAGAGGCTGAGGAATAACCAGAGCGCAGTTAATCTATAACTAAATCCCAACAGTTAATGTGTTTTCCTACAAAAATCTTCCATTTCGCCCGCGCAAACACAACATTAGGACTTTCAAAGCAGGTCTCCAGCAGAGAGGAGAAAAAAAAAGAAGAAATCTCTTGTGGATAAACTCATTATTGCTGAAAGAGACTGCATTAACTGGATGTATAGTCTCTAGTGGCTCATAAGCATTACAAATACATGTATTTATATGCAGCTAAAAATGTTTCCTCAGAACAAAGAATGTGCTCAACATCTAATGTGAATCATCTACGTTAGAGGTTTGTTTTTAAATAAAGTTACCTACTCGTCAACAGTGCTGAGACAAAGTGTTAGTCTTTCTTTTGTTTTGTCAAACTTAAACGTTTAAGATCAGGTGAGTAAATTAAAAAGTAAGGTTTCCAGTGATTTAAATTTGTGATGGAGAAATAAAAGTCCCAAAGTCGTAGAAATAACTATGAAACCATTTTTTTTGTCTCCATTTAATTGTTTGTTCTTGAATTTCAGGGCTTTTTGAGGTGTTTGAGCCTACTTCATGCTGTCAGACTGGTTCTACTGAAGTGCTGTCTTCAATTTTGTCTTGGGAAAACTTTATGAATGATCCAGTTTTCGAAAATGTCATCAATGAAAGTTAGTTCATGTTGGTTTGGAAAGCTGTTTGTCCTTTAATGAAACTTATCCAAGATAATATTTTTATATTGGATCATTTAAAATGTTGGTTTAGGGTTTTTTTTTCTGTTAATTACTTATATTTTATGTTTGCAGTTAATGAAAACATATTTGAAATTTGAATATTACATCACCAGACCAATAACATATATATTTTTAAAAACAAAAATGTGCCACTTGAAGGTTGTTCTTTTCAAATCTAACAAGACAAAAATGAACTTTTCAGTTGTCTGTCATTTTAACTGCTGCAGTCAACAAAATAAAATAAAAAATCCCGTCCATCTATTTTTACCCATAAATTAAAAAAATGATCATGATGTGAGATTCAATTACATTTGATTTTGATTTGTGAAAATCACACATCAAACCTGATTTGAAGTTTCCTGCAAGAAACTTCAAGTTAAGTGAAAACATTACTTTTTACGTCAAATAATTTTAAATATTTAGGTTAGCAGAGCGCTGTTGGCTAGGATAAAGTAGAGTAAACCTTATAAACTTCTTTATTTTTACTTCAAAATGAAACATACATATTCATGTTAAGTTGTTGCTGCCGAGTTCCTTGTGTTTTTACTGCTTTAATTGAAATAAAAAAAGAATAGATATCCCTACAGAATTGTGTATGACAGAAATAAATGAAAAAACACAGAAATGTATTTTCTTCTCCGTGAATGCTGGTTGTTAGATTCCACAGCTTTCTGTCTAATTAAACCCTCCAAATCACATTTTATTCATTCGTCAGAGTCGCTCCCAAAACTGACGGAAGGAAATGCACACGCAATTAATCACAACTGCCGCCGTTCTTTCTCTGCAGATCTGTTTGTTTTCCGCTCGCGCGTTGAGGCGACGTCGCTCTGCTCTGAATTGAGCTCTAATTTCTGCAGCCCGACAAAAAGACAACACGCCACCAACACACAAAACCTCAATAAGTCCTCAGATAGTGATGGAGTGGGATCATAAAAACAGTGCAGCTGTTGGGCTTTTTCACTCGGAGACGAGTTTCAGAAACATTATTCGTCACGGCAACGCTGTGCTTTAAAGACAGTTGATCAGAGTAATTAAAGTGAAATATGTTTTGTTTGTTTTTCTGCGAGAGCTGCTGAATATTATTAATAATGTTATTTTTAGAAAAAGGGCATCATTTGATTTATTTTTTTAAAATAATTTTTACATTCAGGAGTTTTGGCATTATCTGTTTTGTTGTATTGTACACAATAAATTCTCATAAAAAAACGGGGATTCTGCAGCTGAAACAGCATTTTGCTCAGCCTGACTGCTTGCTGAAATATGTGAAACCAAAACTTCTTTTCCCCACCAGACGTGTTATGACAGGAAACTATTTACAGCAGCTAGCTTTTCAGTTGAACTCAGCTTTACTTTTCAAGGTAGCTCAACAGACGCTGGAGCTGCAGAGATGGAAAAACTCTACTCCAACACATTAAAGTACAGGCAGAACAGACAGACTGCAATTACAGCCGTAAACACAAGAACAAAGCTCAGAAATACAAAATACTCCACAGATCCAATCATGAAAGGAGACGGAGAAGATCAGCAGCAACAGAAAATGATTGAATGCAGCTGGTATGTATTGAATCTAAGGCATTGATGCAACTTTGTTTTTGTTCTTATTCAGATTTCAGCTGGAGAAAACGGTTCAGAATAACATTCTGCATAATAATCTTAAAGGATAAAGTAAGGCTTCAAGTGGTTTTAATTTGAAACTTTATGTAAACAATCAACATCAAACATCACAGTAAAGCTATGAAAGTTAAATATTATTCAACTTAAACCTCTTTGTGTTTTATGTGAGCCAATAAAAGTCTTACTTATCGTCAATAAATCTTGGAACAAGTTTGAAATATTTGAGCTTGAGGGAACAATGAAGGTGTAAATAATGGATATGAAGGAGAAACGTTTTACCAAAACCGCTTAGTTGAACCTCTGAGCAACCCTAAGTTGCTTTTATGAATCATAAGATATTCATTATTAAGACCTTCACATTTCCTGAACTTCTAAAAGAAATGTCAGATTTGAGTCAACTCAGTTTGAGTTAAAGTTTAAAGCAGCATCTAAATTTAACTTGTTGGTTTCGATGTTTAATCACAGCAGAAGCTTCATGGATCTGATTGGTTTATTCTTTAGCTCAGTTTCCTCAGAGATTGTGGTCAATTAAAAGTTTATTAGATTAAAACTAATTCCATTTGATCAGCTGTTAACGTTGTGTTGTGGTTTAGCCTCCATCCAGAAGAGGTCGCCACTGATCATTTTTGAATTTAGATTAATTCAATCAATAAGTTGCTTTCCTACTTTAAACAATGATCAGTTAGGATTAGGGAGATTCTCCAGACCAGTACACTCCCACTACCACCATCATCACCAGCATTAATTACCAGTAAGACCCAAGATGCAGATAATAGAGGAATCCTATCAAACCAATAAAATCTATAATGAAATCCATTTTTCATGGAGTAAAAAATTTAATTTGTGTCAAGATTGAAAACCTGGTTGTCACAGCAACATAAAACAATACGAAGAAAGCTGTGCATCTCCTACCGTTTCTATAGCGTCAGAATAACTTCCCTTGATAAAAATAAAAAGTCAAGGCATCTATCTATAATTACTGTGCTGTATCGGCCCAACTCTGGCGCTACAGGAGTTGCTCCGGCTGTTTCTATCTGATTGAGTGAGAGTGCCATTGACCTTCAGCCATTTTACTGAGACTGTATTAAAAAGGCCCAGCCAGAGTCCTGATTTTATGGCCCAGCCTTCCCAAGGTCCCACTGACCCGATGGATATTACGAGGATAAATCAAACGTCCACGCCGACACGCTCATCCATTCTGGGGCTTAAAGCATGACTGTGTGCTGAAGAATGGCCTAAGTTGGGGTTGAAAAGCCTGCATGCATGTCTCAGTGGGTGAAATGTGCATTTTACAGTTTGCTGCATTAAGGGATATTCTTTAAATACAAGAATAGAGTATAATATGCATGGATGCTGTAGAGCCGGGCTGTGAATGGTCTTAAAGGGCCGGATGTGGCAGAATGTATTTATAAAATCTATTAAAATGTTAAAATATTGATAAATCGCAGCATCTAAATTTGATACAGATATTATTAAATAATATGGAGCATTTTTTTACACTCCAGGATAAGTAAGGCAGCTAAGCTAACTTCAGGTAATTTAAGTTCGAAAAATTTATGAACAAACTTATTTTATTTAAATATATAAAACATATTGTAAATGTTTATTTTGTTTACTGTGTTTTCCTCTTGTCACTCACATAATTTAAAGAGAATCTCAAGACCGTTTGAAAAGAAAAACTGTTTCTGAATCGAATCTAAAAATTAGAATCAAATTGAAAAACTGAAAATTATTTGTGTAATTTTTGGAAATTTAAATCGCTGATTTTATGGAGGAAATTTAGAAATTTTTGGAAATATTTATACAATAAATGTGACTCTTCTTTATCAAATCGATCTTGGACTGAAGCTGAGGCAGAAGTGTAGAGGAAGTAAGGAACACTGCCACCTGCAGGTGGGAGTCAGCATCACTTAAACACTACATTCTTTATCACTTTTGTGGAAAATTTGCAATAAACTCACAGTTATAGATTAGCATAAAGAAGTGAGGGGATTTGTTGATTTTTTTTATAAATTCACGGAGAAACTGTAACTCAACAAAATAAGCTTTTCGCAAAATTAATCCAATTAAAATAAACTCACTAATTTTCATTTGGATATTTTATTGTTTATTCACTTCACTTGCCGTTTTGTTTACCTATTTTGAATATTTAAAATATCTTCCAAATCCAGAGTTAAATGTTTATTAGAATTTCAAGTTTATTGATTTTTGAGAATGTGTTATTACATTATTATTACCATTAAATTACTTTAAAATGGTCTCAAAATTGTCACAACAACTCCTGGGAAAATGTATCGTCCAGCTAAATATGTTGTTATGATTTGATTTGAGGGTTGCACAGTGGCGCAGTTGGTAGAGCTGTTGCCTTGCAGCAAGAAGGTCCTGGGTTTGATTCCCGGCCCGGGGTCTTTCTGCATGGAGTTTGCATGTTCTCCCTGTGCATGGTGGGTTCTCTCCAGGTTCTCCAGTTTCCTCCCACAGTCCAAAAACATGACTGTCAGGTTAATTGGTCTCTCTAAATTCTCCCCAGGTGTGAGTGTGTGTGTGTGAATGGTTGTGTGTCCTGTATGTCTCTGTGTTGCCCTGCGACAGACTGGCGACCTGACCAGGGTGACCCCGCCTCTCGCCCGGGACGCAGCTGGAGAGGAACCAGCAACCCTCCTGACTCCATTAGGGACAAGGGTGAATAGAAAATGGATGGATGGATTTGATTTGATTGATTCAATAACATTTCCGTTGTCTAGAGGGTCATATGAGAACTATAAAATATCCTATTTGGTTTGTATCTATGTGTTGTATGCCTCACTAAAATAGTAATGAACAAATGTTAGCACATAAAAGCGATATGTATAATGTGTGAGTTTCATGTAGAAGTGTGGCTGCTGAACTGGAGCGTTTCTGATGTGAACACATCAACTCAACATTAACAATGCAGATGCAGAGGGTGACTCAGGGGACAGCTGCTGCTTCTTCTTCTACTTCTCCTCCTCCTCACTGACCAGAGTCTTCGTCGGAGCAGCCGGGGTTTGTTATTATGGGATTTAGGCCTCAGAGTGTTGACAGCCTGATAACACTGGCCCTGATTCACACTCTGAGCCACGTCTGGGTTTACAGAGAGCGCAGAGGCCACATCGTCTTAATGACACATGCGTACTCTGTGACTTCACATTTTGAACTGTGAAAGCTTCTTATTCCAGCTGATTATCGCTGAATCTTAATATGGCAGCAGTGTGAGCTGGAACAGTAATGTTTCTGCTGAACCCTCGAAACAAGATATTTTTTTATTAAATATGTAAAAAAGAAAAAATTCTGTCACAGTTTTACATTCAGTAATTTTGGGGGATATTCAAATTTATTTCTATTGACTCAACGCCTAAATATTGAGACTTTTTAACAGATCTCTTAGTAATTTTCTATGTGACTGACATTGACTTTTGCTACTTTGTAAATAATTTGGTCTGTATCTTCATAGGTTTTGTCTATTTAGAGACTCCTTTGTGCCCACATAAATAGTCTGGTGGGCTGGATTTGGCCTGCGGGCCTCCAGTTTGACACCTGTGCTCTGTACTCGAGGGCCACCATCTTTATTTCTGTAACAACTGCCTCCACTTAAAGATGACCAGTGCTGCCCTCTTCTGGTTGGAGGCCAAACTACATCATTAAAAGATCTAAACTAAATGTTATGGAGTACTAATTGAACACAAAGAAATGTGAAAACCTTTTGCCACCATTGTCCTGAAATGAAATTGAGTTCGACATTAATTATTCCTGCTTTTTGGGGCTGCAGCCAATCACTGCAAGGAGAAAGAATGGAGCTCCAGGATTGGTCTGCTTTGAAAACTCCAGCCAATGGCGTCTCGAGTAGAACTGCACTGAAGTATTTCAGCTTTCCAAGCTGCATTTTCTTTCTATTTTCTATATCTGAGATACGGTAACCAAAAAGGATCTGCAGATATAACACTGACTCACAAAGAAGGTTTTTTTTGACTATACCAATCCATGAAAGCAGAACATTTAAAATAAAACCATGAGGAAGCCTTGCAGGTTAATTTGAAGCTGATGTCAAAATTAATAAAAGGACGTCCTGAGAGGAGGGTCAGAATGCCTTTTAGCTCTAAGGTATTATTATTAACACAAATATTAATCAGGTCTTTGTGTGAGGTGTAAGAGGCTGCCACTGCTAATGAGAGTTATGTCCCGTCTCTGCAGAGCCTCTCAGATTGTTTTAGCTTAAATTAAGTTTCATCAAGCTGTGCAGCTAACGCTTTAACAAAGCTGTGCTACATGGCAGCCGGTGGTCAGATTGAAGCTTTCAGCAGCTGAAACGTCAATTTAAGGTTGACCAAACTGAACAATTAGAATTAAATATTAATTAAAGGCAGTAACATAAAGGAAATTAGTAGTAGATATATACAAATAGAAACATAGAAATAAATAAATCCATTTCAGCAGCTATTGGGGTCAGACTCAGTCCAACGGGACTTTAAAAACCAATAACCGTCGAGCCTCGGGCGAGTTAACACACGATTTATTACAGATGCTAAATGTAAGCAGGGCACTCTGTTTACAAAACCAAAGGTGGGTTTTATTCACATTCATAGGCCGCTTTATTGGACGCTGCTTAGCCTTCATCCTTCATGGCATGGATCCAACAACCACAATTAACCAACTGAAAATGTTTAAAAACAATTAATGGGAAATACAAAAACACATGACATTTGGGAAAGGAATTGAACTGAACAAGACAACTAAAAAAAATTTAAAAAACTTTTATTTAGAGAGATGAATTAACCCAACATGTGTTTGGATGAAACCCAGACACTCAAACTGCTTGATGAAAACCTACCTTTCTACATTGTATTGCTTAATATTTCATGCCGTTTGCATTTTATTTTATATTTTACAACCTCTAGCTTGGAAAAAAACATAGAAAACAGGCAGAACGTGAACAAGAAAATTATGAGAGAGTGCGGCCAACTCCATCATGTTTAATTAAAGTTTCACAGGCAGGACTTGGATTTGTTTTGACTTCCTCTGCCAAGGAAGTCTAATTAAGCAGGATGGTTACTTTCTAAATCAGAGCGGCTCCACGTGTATCTGGGTTATTAACGCCGTTTTCTTTTCAATAAAGTGATCCAAGCCCAAAAGAAGAAAGACAAATTCGGGGAAAAAGCGATGATTAACAGCCTGGTCTCTGATTCCACCATGAAATAACCTGAATTCAGCTGCCAAGACACCGGTGTACTCCCACTTTGGCATTTGAGATGAAACAAAGCCGAAGGAGTGCATGCATGACTGACAGGAAGTTGGGGAATTTGCCCTTTGTGGAGACTCGTCTCATTGGCTAGACCACATATGTCAGAGTCAAGGCCCGCGGGCCACATCCGGCCCGCGAGAAGATTTTCTACGGCCCCTGGGATGATATTAGAACCGGCCCGCACTTCTGCGTTCGATCCTCACAACGCAACCCCCCCGTTCGATCCTCACAACGCGCGCACTTCGTCCGCTGCACTAGACCAAATGCGTCATGAACATTGAACAATGAACATTCGATCAGTCCGGCCCTCGGCTTGTAGCTAAATTTTTTATTTGGCCCTCCGTCCATTTGACTTTGACACCCCTGGGCTAGACGATCCTCAAAGACGGTTATACGAAGAATGTCAGAGGCAAGAAAGCAGAACCACATGCTGGCATTGCTGGAGAATGTCACCAGGTTCTGCTGCCAATTTTGTTTTTTAGGTAAGTTGAGTGCTTTGGTTTGTATAAATAGATCAAAAACGTGATTATATCTGCTCTGGTGATTACATCAGCCCTGTTATCCCACACAATGATCCAAAATATTGAACGAGAAATGTCAGCAAGACTAACGACTCCATTTCCAGTAAAGTGTGAACATTTTCTGCTCATGACGGATGTGTTTATAGCGCGCCAAGTGACCTTGACAACAGATGGGGGTTATACTGCCACTCTATTTCCTGTTTTCTCTGCATATCTCTCCCCGAGACAATAGCAAGACAATTAACAGAAACACAAAGGGAATCAGAAACATGCTGCTGTGTAGAACACAAAACAAGAGTGCCTGTACCGGAAGAGCAAAGACAAAAATGCAGCTAATGTGGAAAATTTACACTTCAGCTTGCAGTATTTAAGTTTCAAATGTCCACCTGGATATTTTTCTGTGAGTAAATATGTATTTGCCCATTTATCAATATCTAGTAAGTTATTCTCGCAATTTACCGTCCATTAAATTACCGTAATAACCTAATATTGGCTGGAAAGCTCAACATTGAAGAAACTGTTGAAATTTTTCAAATAGCACAAAGTGTGGCAGAGTTATGGTTAAAAACCAATATTTAAAAATTTTAGATTATATATTTTTTACCTCAAGTGCCACTTGAGGAAATCTGGGTTGAACAAATTTAAACAAATAGAAGGTTTTTTGTTGTCTTTCATACCAAATGAATATTTTTGGTACAATTTTAGCTTAATATTTGTTCTGAGTATGTTGTTCTTTCCTCAGATATCCTTATTAATCTGTATTAATCTCTTACTGAATTAGTCCAGGATTAATCCGATTAATCATATCAACTCCAGAAAGTTGCTCAGTTGTTCAATTATTGTTAAAACATCAAGAGTTGAATTTGTCTAGCTTTTTTGTAGCTGAAATACTCACTCATATTTTAGTAGATTTATTTTTAATTATCCGACTCAGCAGCACTTAAAAATCATCCCACAATGAATAAAATACTCCGTACAACCCAAATGAAATACAGCTGATCAAGTAAGGCTGAGGCAGGAGTGTTGTAAAAGAAATACTGCCACCTGCAGGTCGGAGTTAGAAGTCACTTCAATCCATTTTTGTGTAAAATTCACAACAAACTCCAAGTTATGCAGTAGAGAGAAACAATGCAGGAATCACTTGATTTTGCATCAATTTTTACAATTTTGGAATTGCGAAAAACTGATTTATGTCATTTGGAGCCACATAAAAACCTACTGAGGCCCAAATTTGGCCCCCGAACCTTTAGTTTGGCTTTTAATTAATAAGTTAAATTTGGCATAAAAATGCAAGCATTTTCAAATAGTGATGTGCAAATAATTTTTTTTAACATTTTGTTTAATTAAAATAGTCGATAGTTATTATTGTTAAGCAGGAAAAGGAATAAATGTCAGGGATTTTACTTTTTGGTGCATTTCAGAAGGGAGAAGATTCAAAACATTTTGCCTTACCTTGATTTGCTGCTGTTGTTGCAGAAAGTTTCCTCCTGATGCATCATTTCCTCACTTCCTGCAACAGAAACAGAAATTGTTTAATTTATTCTCAGAACCGGATCACTTTCACCTGTTCAGGCAATTCTGCTCCCAAATTTGGCACAAAAGAAAGTTTGTACTGGAAAAACGATAGAATACATTTAATTTCATGAGCTGCTGAAGATCTGCTTCAAACCTGACGGCAGGGAAATGCTTTCATTCTTCAAACAAAGGCAAATAAAAAGTTTTTCTTGCACATTTTCCCACAGCAGGAAGAAACTCTGCAAAGGCGCTCCCAGTGGCTTTTACTGACAGAATGAAAGAATGAAATGCAGAATAACTTCCTGCTGGCTTCGCACATGAACTGACACAGAATAATCGATCAGGTCATTTTAAAGTCCCTTCAATTTAAGCTTAATTGTAGTTTTGGTATACATATTCTTCTGGATAAAACTGCTACCATATAATATAACTTCAGTTTGCTCTTTTGTCAAAGGAAAAATTGAGAAAATTATGATTTTGGAGAATATTTGGGTTGTTTTCCTTTATTTTTTGCCATTTAAACTGACTTAGGAATGTAGAAGATGATAAATCTATCTGCATTACTGGTCACATTTATCTGATCAATAACAGATAAACACAATAAATGCCAAAAATCTGAGCTTTAAGACATTTTAAAGAAGAATAGATGCAAATGTTTTAAGATTTTATCAAAAAGTTCTTATTGACTGCAGTTCAAAAAACCAAAATAGAATAGAAATGTTTTTGTTTTTTTTAATTGGTGCCCAACGCCCCACATTGCACCATCTGATGCTGCTCAGGGCAACCACCCATTTTGCTAATATAGTGTAAAAATCGACACTCAGTGAGTTTAAAAAGTTCAGATGTTTTAAAGCTAAGATTTATAGTTTATTACTGAGGCTGCAACTAATGATTATTTTATTTTGATTATTTAGAAAAATGTGGTACTTTCTGCATATTTTTCATTTACCACAAACATCATAAAGGGGTTTTCAAGAGGCAAACATCACAAAGTGTCTTTATTTTTCTGAATTACAGGCCTCATTAGCTCATTGATAGCTTATAATAAATTAGCCTCTCTTCTTCATTGACTTTAAATGCTGCCGTTAACCCTTGCTCATCATCCAACATTATTTCTGATCACTGCGAGCTCTTTCAAAATGTCAAATTTAGTTTGGTTTAATCATTTATTCATTCACCTGGAAGATTTGAGACACTCACCCAGGAAAGCCAGGATGTTTTAATAGGTGCTGATTAATTGGATTGGCCTATTTTCTCCAGCGTGTCTCTTATTAAAGCTGTGAAATGGCGGCGCTAGCCTCACTTAATCACTACATGTTTGCCATTAATAGTAGAAAAAGAGCTTTGATGCACCAATAACACACAATTAGCTTCCTGTGCGCCAGCAGCTCACTTTAGTGGCTTTAATGGATAACCAGAAAGCATCAAGCAGAAAGCTGATTCTTTAGTGTGGCACTTATGGTTGAAGCAGGTAAACACATTAATAAACAAAAAACAGAAACAAATAAAACATTATTTCATTCATTATTCTCCCGTTGCTAGGTAACTCATTTAAAAAAATTGGAAAAAAATGAAAAGAAATCAACATTAACCTAACAGAGCGTTGATTTTTGAAAATTAAAAATGAAAAATCAAAAGTAGCAGGTTACCGTGGAGCTTTTTGTTTGTCCCCTTACTGCTAGAATAAATTTTACTACATTATTATTCTGATGATTAGTTAGTTAACAAATTATATATTCTATAAATTTTTAATAATTTTAAACGATATAAAAAAATACTTTAAGAATGCAAATAAATAAACAATTCAGTTTTATTTCTTATAATAAAATAGAATTGGACAAATAATTTCCAAGTTAAAGGTAAAAACTAATTTAAGTTGATCTTACTTTTAGTAACACTTTGCCTATTTTTCCTATTCTAAAACTCCATTTGTTATTGGAAGAAAGTTTTTGTAGTCAAAATTGTTAAGAGAAAAGTAAAGTTGTGAATTGCTAGATTCATATTTTTGAAAACTCAACTTCAAAACTGAATCAAATTCTGCTTTAATAAGTTGAATATTACATTTTCTTTCCTTTAATTTAAGTTTTTCAGTTGAACCGTAAAGGACAAAAAGTCACAATACACCTGCAAGATGTTTAAAAATAGAAACTATCAAAATTTGTTGCGCTTACAGTTTAATTTTACTCAAAAGTAAATGTAATTCAGTAAATGTAACTAATTTCTACCCAATTTTGTAATAAGTGCAGCTTAATTACTCTTCAGGGATGTGAAAGACTCCAAACTTAATGAAAAAAAAAATCAATAAATAAAGTAAATCCTTCTTGGTGAAACTCAGGCGCTAACTTGGCGCCCGCTGTAATCAGCACCCATCACCTTTCCTTCACTACAGACAAGTCAGACGCATCGCCTTTCATCACCGTTTAGCTGAAATCATTTAGACAATCCTTTTCAGGCAGCAGAACAGCTCAGATAGAGGGTGACTTACGCGACAAGTTTTAATTCTTTCTTACTCCGTCACCGCGCTCACCGTGTATAATTAGATGCCAGTCATAATGACGGGAATCTTTGCAGAGCCGTTTGAATTAGATTTCAACCTCCAAATCGGCTGATGTAGGCGAGCGTCGTTAAGGCCGGCTTATGAAGCCCTCAGCCACTCCATTAAGTTGTTTTCTAATTAATTTAGGAGTGTGTGTTGGGTGTGTAAATATCAGAGTGAGTCTGAGGAGTCGGGCAGCTAATGTATTCTCTCGCACAAGAAAGATATTGCACAAAGAAATCCATCTTGCTCTTTCTTCAGCTGCTGGAGGACACGAGAGAATAACACATACATCTTTATTTGACTGGAGGCAGAAAAATGCTTTATTATACGTGTGGCTTTGTGTCGAGTTTCACTGTTTTCTGATGTGGACGGACTCACAAGTTTCATTTCAGGGTCTACTAGTTATTATTACCACCTTAGCTTTTTCATACTTTGGTTCAATTTTAGGTGCAGAATTTAAAAATATCGGATAGTGATTATGTTTAAATCGACTGAATACTCAACAGAAGATGCCATTTTTTTTGTTGAACGACCAACTGACTGAAGCGATTTTTCCAAATGTCTGCAGTCGCCATTACCTGAGTAAAGCTAGCTTCTTCAAATCAGACAAAAATAGAGTCAAACATTTGTGCCGCTATCATTTTTAAGGTATTAAGAAATGTTTCCAGAGGTCATGAAAGGTCAACCAGCCTGCCCACTTTTACAAAATCAAAACTACCTTTAAAATGAAACAAAATATTGAGTCAGCCAGATAAATATTTAGCTCTAAAATAATTAGCTAGAAAATTAAACATTTGGTTTGCAGCTCAGTATATAGTTGTAAACTAAATATTAAACTCTACGCTAAGTATTTATTTAGCTATTTAGCGTGCTAAATATTTAGGATGCAGTTCAATATTTAGCTTAGAAAATAAATATTTAGCCCCAAACTAAACATTTTGTTAGCAAGCTAAATATTTAACTCCAAAATAATTAGCTAGCAAACTAAATCTTTAGTTTAGGGCTTAATATATAGCTTTCAAACTAAATATTGAACTGCAAACTAAATATTCATGTAGCAATCTAAACATTTAGCTACAAACTATCTACCTACCTAACTAAAGATTTAGTTAGCAAGCTAAATATTTAGCTCCAAAATAACTGGCTAGCAAGCTAAATAGTTTATTTAACAAATTAAATATTGAGTTAAAAACTAATTATTTATTTGGCAACTTAAATATATTTAGTTTGTAAAGTAAATATTTGATATGTCTTTGGGATAGTACATATATAATTTACAAAGTAAACTAAATGTTTATTGTGCTACGAGTTTCCAAAGACGATCTTTTTCTGATTTTTCTGTTTTACCAGGAAATTTTGGCCAAAAATGTTCGGATTTGGTTGGTTATAAAAAGCTCAGCCAGAACCAGAATGAAGGGGTTAGATCTTACAATCAGTGTAAATTGGGTCCAAATAACTAATGAGGTTAAAAAAAGAAAGTGAAATATGTAAAGTGAGGCAAAGTAAATTTGGAGTATTTTATCTCTTTCAGATTCAGAGACACATCCTCATTAGTGTGACTACAAATATACTAAGATCTGAGATACAAGTAAAGGCTGCGTTACGTCTAGGGGTCACAAGAAAGCCTCAGCTTTAATCTGTAACAAGCCGATTGTGTATTTTTATAATAATTGTCAGTTTTAATGATTCTGTGTGGACCTTGTGAGGAAAGTGAGATGTATTAGCAGCTTCCTGCCTGTTATCTAATAAAGAGACGTCAGAGTGGGAGGGTGTTGTGTCTGGAGACAGGTTTCCTTGGGGCCACGGCTGCTGCCTTAAGGCCTGGTTCAAAGTCTGAGCAAAGATAAAAGCCTGAAGAACGAAGGAGGAAGAGGAGTGCGAGCGAAAGGAGAATATGTAATTTGTCACTGCTTGTTAAAAACAAACTGCTGAAGAGCCCCGAAGATCCAGCGCTTTGAAAACTAAGACCTCTGGCCTTGAACATAAGCAGAGAGCGAACGAGGCACTTCTAATCGTAATGAGAGTCCTCTGGCCCTCCCATCTTGGCTGGTGACGGATGTGTGGATATCATGCAATCCATTACTGGCGATCCTCGGGGCATTTTGCCAGCATGCTAAGGGTCGAACCGCCTCTCAAAACACCATCTTCATAAATTTGTCGCTGCAATGTGCCGGACGCTGGAGAACGCTCCTTCATGTCCAGGCGCTCGGCCCTCAGGGTTAAAAGAGAAGTGGAGACGTCCGATCGCAGCGGGAAGCAACGCTACAAACCACAGCAGCAACTTGGAGATGTTCAGCTACGGCAAAATGATGTAAATTATAGATAAGTGCTATTCAAAAGCAGCATCCAAAAATCAATGGAAATGACTTTAAGGGACATTATCCTGGTTCGACTTTTTATGTCGGTTAAAAGGCAATTTTCATTAGCGTGTGGTCAGAGCAGAAACCCGTCCTGTCAGTCCGCATCAGCGTGACGCTCATCGGATATTCAAGCCATGAAAATGCAAATGGGAGCGCTTCCTTTTTATTAAAAGCTTGTAATTAATTTCTTAAACAACACAGGAGCTTTTTTATTTTTTTAATTTCCACTGGTCTGCAGAGGCGTATCGTAGCCGTTCCAGAATTAGTGCAATTAACCGCTGATGTTGGAGACGGCTCCTGGCTCCTTCCTTTCCGGACTAAAAGGATTCCATATTTGTTCAATATATGAACACATGAATTATTGATACAAGCTGCCAAATCTGCAGACTGTTCCTCTGGGTGCTGTCACTTCTTCACAATGGCAGACGATGAAAAGAGTGAAGATTTGATATTTTCCTCCAATTTAGCCGACTAAAGCTTTAATCGTAATGTCTACCAGTTTTAGTTTCATTTCTACATAAAATGGTTTTGGTCCAGCAAAAAATAACTTTCAGAATGAAATAGGAGCCCGTTTAAGGAAGTACAAGTCATGAGTATAACCAGTACTTTTTAAATTAATATTAAGAAATTATTGCTGAAAAG
Source organism: Gambusia affinis (assembly GCF_019740435.1). NCBI lineage: Eukaryota > Metazoa > Chordata > Actinopteri > Cyprinodontiformes > Poeciliidae > Gambusia > Gambusia affinis. The sequence goes on along the minus strand of NC_057891.1, from coordinate 3,558,160 downwards.
TTACTTGTGACTTAGTTTTGTCTTCTTAAAATATTTGTAGTAGAAATTAGACAAAAATACTTGGTAAGGTTTTGTGTTTTTGGCTTGTATGTTGAAAAATAAAAGCCAAAATTAAATCATAAATGCACCCAGTTAGTGTACTTACCATTTCTAAACATTTTCTGACTTTTTATTTTATAATTCAACCAAAAAACTAACAAATCTGATTAAAGGAAATGTAAGAAAATGGAATTAGTGACTTATTGAAGCTCTATTTCAGTTTCCTTTAATGTGACTCTAGCATCCCACTTCTTTACTTTCTCTGAATAACAAAATGACAAAAATCTATTTTTCCAAATAAACAAATAAATACGTAGGTCACACCAAAGGTTTATCAGTATTTAGGATTAATAATGATCAATATTTACTGATATTAAACACTTATACTGTGATTTTTCGCAAATGAAAACATGTTTACATATAAAATATCTGACCTAAGTTGTATTGTTACACCGTTTTTATTCTTAAAAATGTTTGTCTTTTGGGTAGTTTTGCTCATTTCCTCATTGTCTACACAGAAAATGACTGAAATCAAAAATGTTTTACACCAGTAAAGTTGGTTCTCAAACAGCAGCAGCCTGTAATTTATGAGACAACACTTTAACTTTGCACTCGGCTGGTGACTCCAAGGTTTTCAGTTTCTCAGATTTCCCTTCCTGCCTCTTATCTAAGTTATAAACGCCGACATACGTTCAGTTGAAGGCGGAACATTCATTTTGAGCCGCGGCCCTGATGCCTTCTGACAGCAGCTCCATTCATATTTGATCGCTTCTTGTCTTCCGGTACAGAAACGCGGATGCTGCTAAATTGTTGTTTGCTGTGGGGCTTTGAGCTGCACATGATGACAGAGTGAAATAACATTTGTTTGAATTTTAAATGCCCAATAAAATTAGCAGAGCAAGTAGCCTTTAAAATCAGTCATGCTGGGAGTTTTATCTAAAGTTATATGGCTTAAATACACAGGAAGAAGATTCTTTTGTTTGTTTTTTTTGCAAAACAGGTACTAGCAAAGCTTGTCTAACAATAATTTTAAAACACAATATTGGAAACGGGCTTTAAAAAGTAAATAAAACCCAGCTGGGACAGAATATTTGTTTCCATAAATCTGTGAATGATTTAATGGCTGTGAAGCACATTTGAACCAGAACCCCAGTGGACTCTCTTCTCTTTTTGACGGCAGCATGTTGTATTGTTTTGTTTCTGTATTTACATCTACATGATCTAAGTGATCATCTGTCAGCTGCTTCCTGCCCGGCGCTGCCAGACGGGTCTCTCATCCCACTCCAGAGACCCGATGTGCTGCTGTGAAGATGAGTCAATCTGTGACTCACTGCTTGGGTTAGTCATGCGACGTTTTCACAGGATCGAATCCTGCACCGAATGTCCGGTTGTTCACCAAATCAAAGGAAAAAGTAAAAATATTTTCCCCCTTATGCATTGTTTTTGTTGTTTCGTCTAAATATAAAATGGTCCCCTTCCTCTCCTCCTTATTGTTGAATGATTAAAGGGGCTGCATTATAAAAAATAATCTTTTATTTCCATTGCAACCATTCAAATGCCTGAGTGGCCTTAGCTCCGCCTCCGAGACGAAGCTCCTCCCCCCAGTGTTCTATAAGCCTGGCGGGCCACCAGGCTTTACTTACACCTCTGCTTTGTTTGTTAATTGATTTATATCTTGTTTTTAAAGGTGATTGCAAAGACGGATTAAAGCAGGAGTGTCCAAACTTTTTGTGGGCCAAAACTGAAGCCTCAAAAAAAGTCACAGGAAAAAAAAAACCAACTAAAATCAGGCAAATAAAGCGTTGCGATATTAACTGTAGATCCAAATCATTAGGGGGATTTTTACCACCATGTATTAGGGTGATTGTAGAAAGAAAGGAAGAAATTTTCACCAAAAACTCAGAAATGTTGGATTCAATCTAATAAAATTTCTATAAAACTTGGACAGTTTTTCAGAAAACTTGACAGTAAAGAAAATTTTTGCCATTTGAAACTCAGTAATTTCCAAGTTATTTTGAAGAAAATTTCTGATAAAGATTAAAAAAAAAAAATTTAAGAAATTTCTAGAAGACTTCTGATTTTTTCCCCTCTAAAATGGCCTGAATGAATCATTGTAGATTTTGCATGTTTGCTGTATTAAAATAAAGACATCATGTTTATTTTGACTTTGACTGAATAAATTAATTTGCAGCAATAAGAACAGGATGTGAGTCACGTTGTTTCAAAATGTTCAATAAATGCTTTTTAAGAAAATTATGTTGGTAAGAATTTTTATCCTGACATCAAATTAAAAGTCTCCATCTGAATCTAGGGGAGAAATTTGTATAATTTTTGAATTGCAGCTGATGGCCTCACAAAATCACTCCAAGGGCCACAAATGGCCCCCGAGCCGCAATATTTGCATTATAGTAAAAACCCAAAGCACATTTCTGTTGAGAGTAGATTCAGAAATCTAATTTTTAGGTCAATCTCAAAATTTTTGTTTTTACAAAATAACATGGAATATTTAAAATTTCAAATGTCAAATTTCTTTGGGGAAAAGTTTCATGTTTTTCTGAACATTTCCAAGTTTTTTTGGGGGTAAATTAATCATTTTCTAATTACAACGGCCTAAAACACCGTGGTAAAAATCCCTTGAAAGTTTTGAACATGCAATAAATATCGGGATACTTTATGTGCTTGATTTTACATTGTTTTTCTTTTGAATGTACAATTTGGCTCAAATTTACAAAAGGTTTGGAAACCTTCAGTCTTTCTGACTCTGCCTGTTTCAGTTTCGTCATCTGGCGAGACGTCAGCTCCTCTAGATGTGGACAGCGTCACCATTTCAGGCGCTTTTCTAAGTAAACCTTCATCCATCTCAGTCATGAAGGACAGATAGGAGGCTTTGACTTCAGGTCGTTGAAACAGAAGAGGAGAGACACCAATATTCACACGGTGGCAGATTAATCTTGGATGTATGCAGCTCTTTCAGAGTGCTGCCTCAGTGCAGCATAATCTCAGCGATCTGTCATGCATTGAGAAGAGAGTCCGGACCTCTCTGACAGCTTTTCCTGTAATTCTGGAGAGTGTAGTTGAACCTTTTATATTTCTGCTGAATATGGAGCGTTCTCACCGCCGTCCTCCACACCTGCTCAGCACATTATGCGCTCGTCTTTAGGGGTTGGAGAAGGTGAAGGGAAGGCAGATGAAGTTCAGTGGATGCCGGCTTGATGGAGGCAAGCAGAAGGTGTGCAGAAAGAGGAAGTAGAAGGCACTTAAAGGGCTTTCATTGAGGCTGAGGTCGGTGCTGAGGCCAAATAACTTTGTCTTGGAGTGGATTTGGTGAGATGAAGAGGTCAAACACATGAAAAGTGTGTGTGCTTAGGGATGCTTGGTGTGTTCTCAAGATGAAGATCAAGCTTGAGTTTCTGCAGAATCCTAATTTATTATAATCAAGCCTAAAATCTCCTCAATGACTCCTTCTACTTATCTCCAAATGCTTGAGAATGTGCGGCGCTCATGTCATTATGCTGTAATAAAGTGGAACGTCAGTTCAAAATGTCTCAACATAAAAAGGAAGAGAGCTCTCAATCTCATTTTGTCCCGCTTCTGTAGATCTACTCTTTCATTTTCCCCAGAGAACCTGGATCTTGATAGACTCAGACAGCCGTATCGAGGCGCGGAGTGACACCGTCTTTATTACATGCATGGCGACTCGTGGCGTCCGTGGAGGGGCGATGACGAGCTAAAACCGAGGATCTGTGTTTGACACAGGCTGGCAGTTGTTGTTTACTGTACTTCCACCGTACAACTACTGTCTGATCAGTCAGAAGAGACCTGAAAGCCAACGAGGGATTGAAACGTTGAGTGTTTTTCACGTGGAAAAAGCTGGACGCTGAAATCTCACGGGGCGTCGGCTTGATGCGACTGAGCGTAAAGACACAATGCGAGCCAATTAACGGAGAGGTAACGACGGAATAACATTAAAAAGGATGAAAAGGAGAACAGCTGTGGTACAGTATCTAAAGACTAACAAAGGCTTACAGCACAGGCAGTTTAATGAGTGTTATCAGTGGAAATGGGTTTTCTATTTATGTGCTCCGGGAACATTAGCAGGCAACAGGCAGAGACGTGAAAAAAGAAAACACGGTGTACATACAAAACTAAATAGATTTAGTCTGGAAACTGCAAATGTAGAACAGAATAACTGCAGGAAGAGAGAAATAAAAGCCGTATTTAGATTTCCTGTCATGTTAAATTATCCCAGAAACTGTTGTGATAAACAATAATGTTGTTCTTTTGAGAGGATTTTCAAGTAATATAATAATTAACACATTCCCAAACATAAATAAACTTTAAGATGGAATAAACATTTAATACTAAAACTGGAAGATATTTAAAAAAAATGCTAAATAAAGAAAAGAAAACAAATAAAATGAATTATGGAGAGCGATGACGTCACCAATAAAAATCTAGATTTAGTAAAAATTAATTCTTGAAAACCAAAAAATGTCCAAAAAAATCAGAAACACTTATAAAAACACCACATCGTTTTATTATTAATAATTCTTCCAGCTAAATATAGATATAAATCAAAAGGAAAAACTGTAATCAATCCATATTTTAACTTAACTTTTTACAAAATAAAAACATAATTACAACACCAGATATTAAAATCTTTTTTCTACTGAAGGAACAAAGTGGTTAAAACTTTTTTCAGTTTTAACTCAGCCCCGTTTTTTGTTGGTTTATCCCATAAAATACAAATAAAACACTTTAAAATTCATAATTGCAACGTTAGAAAATGTATAAAAGTTCAAGGATCGTTAATAATTATTTTAAAAAACTATTTTTAAGTAAACCCACTCTGACAGACCTCCAAAATGAAATTCTTTAGACTTTTAACAAATTAAAAAATATGAAATTCTTGATGATTATATTTCTTTTCTCTTTTCAGAAGCAATTAAACACAAAATACATAAATAATTTATACAAATTCTAATTTAAATTCTTATTAGTTTCATTTGTTTTTTGCTTGGATTCCAGAAATTGCTGTCAAAAGAATTAGCAACTTTTATAAAGTAATAAAATACAACATGACGGCTTTTAATTAGAATAAATAAGCAAAATACCATGATGCTCTAGAGTCTGATTTCAAAACGTTTTGAAATATTAGATAAATAATCTTCTATTTACACATTAGGACTTGAGATTTATTGCTCTGCAACACAAAAACATTTCCCAGGATTTAAAAAGGTTATTCTTTAATTAAATACCTCTTCCTTTAAGGTCTCCCTTACGCTAAAGAAGTTTATTAAAACATCAGTAAAAGATGTTGCTTTCTCAAGTAATTACAATTCATTTAAAGGAAACTGATTAACCTTTAATTCATTTGCATCCAAGCCGTCTCGTTTTAGATTTGTGTAGGTTTCAGTGTTAGTTAGATGTATTCTGAAATACTAAAACTTTATTTTTTCTGCAAAAGCCACTATTGTGTTTTGGAGTGTTAGGAAATTCGATTTCTTTCCCCACAGAGCGTTGGAAGAGTTGCTGCATCCATGCTTTGATTGGCTGTTTGGAAAATAATGACAAAACAACAGCTGCAGAAAACTTTCCAGCATCTTCCACAGTGGCGCATAATAGATAATTTATTGTTCTAATAACAGGTGAAAAACATATGTCTCCATAAAGAAGTTACAGAAGCCATGTTGGGATGGACAGAGGGTGTGAATGTTTGCTTTCCTCTCAACAAAAAGCCAATATTTCTGCTCCTGTGTCCAGGTGGATGAGTCCAACTTTGGATGTTTATTGCACCTCTTCTTCCTCACCCAGGATTTCCTGTCTACATCCCATAAAACCAAAACATATCCCCCAAATCTGTAGGGAAACAGCAGCTTTAGGAGTCTTAACCTTCCTCCCACAGCATCACTTGTCACTTCAGTCCAGAACAGCTTGCGACTCTTTGCTGCTGGATTCACTTTCAGGTAAAGCCGTCCTGCACATTTCACCTGAACTTTTTGTCCTAACGTGAACCGCATCACAAGTTTTTGTTACAGATTGGCTAGACTTAAATTTTAAGATCCTCGAAACCTAAAATCAAGCAAATAAAGTAGCTTGATATTTATTGTAGATCATCCACATTTCTTCTTTAAACAATTATTAAAAAGCTACATTCTGTGTATCAATGTCACAGAGGCACATTTGGTTAATTTCTTTTGCGATTTTAGCAGAACCTGTGAAAGTTTGAGCTCTTTCTGGTTTCTTCCTGCGAAACTGAGCGCAGGTTCCCATGGTAACGTTAAAACACTCAATCAGGAAGGGAATTGCTGCTGCAAGCTGAAGGGTTTTATGGACAAACATCCAGAAAACTGTTGCAATATTCCCCTCAGAGGACATGATCTGTGCTCAGTGTTGCCTTTTGTTTCAGTTTCTGACGACACAGGAGTGTCTTTCAGTCACCAAGCTGCCTAGCAACCGTTTCTGAACCCAAAGCTAAAAGTAAACTCTTTTAAAAAGCTTGGATTTAAAGCTCGCATGGTGAGAAAACGTATTAAACTTTTCCTCTTTCTATCCAGCTGTGCTCCCTGACTTCATGTCAAATGTAAGTATAGCTGTCAAAGCAGCACTGGTGACTCATATTTGCATGGAAATCTGTTCAAACGTGGATTTTATTAGCATATTGTTATTCAGACTTTATTATATTCAGTCCAAAGATACCAGTTTGGTTTTATCTATGGAAACTAAAGTGGATAAAACATACAAACAGAAAAGGTTAAAGATATTCAGGAGTATAAAAATGCTAATATGACAGCATGGCTAAACTGTGACAAACAAATAACTGATTTGAAAGATTTTTCTACATAAAAAATATCAAGACGGCATTATTTTTAGAAATAATTTACTCATCAAGCCTGTTTATAATTATTTCTTGACAAAACATACATTTTAACCAAAATATTGCTGACAGGAAAAGAATGAAGTGACCACTCTTGCTACAGAAAATATCTTTGCAGAAAATGTAGGGGATCTTAATAAATAAACTAATAAACTACAGCTGAGGGATGAGCTCACAATAAGTTTCATACCAGAACTAAAGCAGCTGTTGTTAATGAAAATATTCCTTAATTTCAGTTTTTGTTATTTTGTAAATTTTATTAACTATCGCAGTGATTCAGGCAGTCTGACTCCCGTTTTCTTCCCCACTCACTGGATAAATAAGCTCCACTTTATTAACTTAAATCTAAGTATTCTATCTCTGCTTTTATCCTGAATAGCTATTACAAACGTAATTTCAGATCGCTGCCTCGCTTTACCTTTTGTGCCGTATATTTCAGCTTCTGACAAGGAAATTAAAACTGCTGTCATGAGCTAAAAGCCTGAACACATTTGAAAAGGAAAAGTTAAAAATAAGATCATATGCCTGTTCTGCTCTTATGCTAAAATTCATAGTTGTCAGTGAGCCAGAGGAGGAAAATTCAAGCTGATAAAAACAACTTACATTGTTTCCTTGAACCTAATAAATGTGTTTCTCTTTCTGATCTGTGGCTGCATTTGCATTTCGCCCTGAAGCCAAACACCATGCTCAATTTGCAATAAAAACAAATTGTTTAACCACTCTCACTGTTTTTATTGTCTTCAGAGGCTACACTCCAAAGTTTTACTTTTACCTTAATTTCCATAAAACCCTCAGCTTTTAGGAAGCTTTTTTAAGTTGTCCATTTTGATCGAATGGGGTAAAGAAGCAGAAAATGCATTTTCAGGTTTACCTTTGGACAGCGTCAACATCTGGGATGGAGTTGCTTCCTGGCTGCAGCTTCCTGCATCTGTTTGAGAAGAGAAAAGCAGAAAAAGTTTTCTTTTTTTGTCACCTAAAGATTGATATTTCTATGAAATACAAAACTACAACAAATGCCAATAAATCAATTACTTCACATATCGTTAGCCACTATGCTAAGGAAAAAAAACTAATCTGCAATCAAAGCTTAATGATTGAGGAAATTATATATTTAGTATGTTTATGCAGATATAAACTTTTTCATCTTTTGTTTTACAAATACAAAAAGATTTCCATTTATTAGTTTAGTTCTTGCATTCATCCTCATCTTGCAGCTCAAATAAGAAAACAATCAACTCAAAAATTGAGAAACTGCAATCATGCAAAACTTTTTAATGTTTTGTTTCAACCTGTCAAATTTCCCTGAACGATTTATTGTCCCAGAAATTATTGCAATAGACAATATTATTGTTGTTTTGAGACCATTTTCATGTAATATAATGGTAATAAAAATTAAAGAACATATCCTGAAAGATTAATAAACTTTAAAATCTAATGAACATTAAACACAGGAACTGGAAGACATTTTAAATATACAAAACAACAAATAAAATTAATTATGAAGTCTCTGTAAACAAAATTATCCTTCAAAAAATGGATATAAGATACAAAATATTGGGAAAATAATGTAATTTAAAAGAAAAATAAAGTTTGGATATTAGAATACGTCATTAGAAAGAGCAAAACTAGAAGGAATATTTATCCCAACAAGCAAAACAAATTACTGGAAATTTAACTCGCAGGATTTCAGTTGCAGGGCAGATTTTCCACGTTTGCCTTGGTATTAATTTTTGCAGTGAAAACCTTGGAGGCAGCTCCTTGATGTGTTCATATGATGAAGTTCGGGCCGCCTTAAGGTTAGCGAGGCCATCCGTCTATAGATGAACCCAGGGTGAAGCCCGACATGCTGGCAGGGATCCAACCTGTCCTGCAGAATGAAGCCCTTTTAGCTCCCGGAGCATTTTTGAACATTTTTTTCTTTCTGTAGCTGACCCTCTGCTCTGACCTTCCAGCAGAGAGATGAGCTCAGAAAACACCAATTTCTCAGCAGGGATCACTAAAGCATGTAATTCATTCATTAATCCCCCTCTCTACTGATTAACAATTTGTGCATTTGACTGATAAGTGGGTTAAATATGCATGTTTCGCCAATTTTATGAAAATGGCCTGGCCTTTGTAATTGCAAAGCTGAACTGTGAGCAAGTGGAATATGTAATGATGCAATGATGTGTTTTATTTTAGACATTTATGGATGAGAATGTGTCACGTGTAAAATGGATAATTTAATGAAAAACTCAAAGAAGTGCATGAGTCATGTAAATAATTCAACCGTTTACCAAAATCCGTCAAAATTATTGTAAGAAGAAGCTAGACTAAATATTGTTATTTCCCCATTTCACTTTGGATCTCAGTTGGTCTTTCCCAATATCAATTTAAATTAATTTCACAATTTCTTTTATTTTCTTCAAGTGATTTTTCTTTCACTTCACTTTCTTCACATTTGGTTATATTATAGTTAGGGCTTTAACAATTCCTCAAATGATTGGAGTTCCTCGATTATTAAAATTCGTCAAGTCAAATTATCTGCCTCGAAGCTTCGTTAAGTTATGTTTTATTGTTTAGCACAACCATTTTTTGAAGGATCGATAAGCATCCTTAAGTTGACAGACACAATTCCTGGAGTTCAGCAGCCTTTTTCCTCATGGAGTTGCTGCCTGGTGGCGGTGAAGAGCGCGGCGGGTGCACTAATACAGCTGAGCAGAAACTAAATGCACCACCATCTTGGTCACAACAAATGTGTGGCAGAATGCGTCGTGGCGGAACGTAGCTGGTAGATGTACTCCTATGTGTGATGAACGAAGGTGTCAAATCCTGTCGCTATTGTGGAGGTAAAAGCTATAAATGGCTGTGCAAGGTGTGGTTTCATCTATTAAACTGACTGAAGAGGAATAGATACACTAAAAACTGAAGTACAAACAGTTCTTTTTACAAATGTCTTTGAAAATTGATTATTAAATTGAATTTAATTTAAAATTTTTGCACCGTTTTTGACCAGCCTAGCTTAGAAAATGAGCTGTTGGTACAAATATACAAATATGAAAAATTGGCCCGATGTTGACATCCAATGCTAATACTGTTGCTACAGTAGAACGTACTAATATTTTATTCTTCGCCTCTCTAACGTCAATCCGTCTCTCCAATAAATGCCGCATTCTTGACCACACTCAACAATTCACCAACCTGCACCCTCCAGACTCTGTAATTGCAACGACTTTGCAACCAAACGACACGTCACTGGATTTAATTTAATTAACTGCCATCTTTGTTGGCTTAATTGTTTGTGACAAGACGTTGGGTGAGACATGGACCAGCAGGGCGATGGGGTAAACGATGTGCTGATGAGTAATTAATGTGTTTCCTGATGGAAATGGAAGCTGCTGTGTTATTTGTGGATCAGCAGCAGTTGGTTACACAAAGTTGTCGCTGTCTGAGCGGATAGAGAGATTCTCCTGGGCGTTTTCTTCAATAAGCCTCGGCATACTTTGTGTTAGAGGACAGGTTGAAATTTAGCATTTGTTTTGGTCTTAATAGCTTTTCGGAAGTTCCCAAAAGCAGACCTGAGCCTCTCTGATGTGTTGTAAGCAATAAAGCAGTCGGCTGAGCTCCACCAACTGGCTTGTTTGTGATAACCCAAGAGGACGGCGAGCTCCGAGGAGATAGAGAGGCTTAAGTCTGGCTGTTTGACTTTAGTTTAATTAAAGCGAAGGAGATTTGAAAAACTTAAATAGTGCATTTGCCTTTAATCAACGTGACTAGCACACAATCAATTGAGCATACCTCCCAGAGCAGTGATTCTGTTTTGTCTTAAGGTCAATGTAAATATTAAAAAAATAAATATATTTCCTCCAAAAAACTTAGAAATTTTGAAATGATCAGGAATGTCATAAAAAAAACTTGAAAAGTTGAAAATTTGCAACAAAATATGGACATTTCTTGGATTGAAAAATAAAAATATAATAAATTTAAAAATTCAGGAATTTTTTTTAGTTCAAAAAGTCAAAAGATTTGCTAGAAAATATTTTATATTAATCAAAATATTTTCCCCTCCAAAATTGTAAATTTTAGAGTTTAAAAAGCTAAACGTTTGCTAGAAAATTCCCAAAATGTTTGAAAAGTCAAAAATTTGCTAGAAAAAAAATATATCTCAAAGAAATCATGGAAATTTCTAGTTTTGAAACATTTGCTATAAAAACTAAAATTTTGAGATAAAACTCATAAACTGAAAAAACATGGAAATTTCAGAGTACCAAAAGTTAGTTAGATAAAACATTAGAAATTTTGAAATTAATTTCAGAAACTTTCTGGAAAACATAAACTCACATATTTCTCATTTTTTAAACACTAAACATCATGACAGAGAAATTCAAGTAACTAGAATAACAAACACAAACCACTAGATGACTAAACAAAAAGCAAAAATTTAACAAAACAACAAAAATCCCCAGCAAATATTTCCTTATTGCTGTTAGTGAAGAAAAAGTTACAGAAACAAAACCGCAAATACAATTTTTTAAGCTAATACAAGTTTAACTTTTAGTGTATTTTATCTCTGAATCAACGTGTAAAGTTGAGTTCTTCAGTAAATACAAAGATTTTTTTAAAGTATCTGATCATTTTGTGGCATCTGCTGTGTTGGTAACTGCAGAGAGGATAATTGTGACGCCGCTAACATCTGCTGTGTCTCTGCTTTGTGAATCCAGAAATAAAGCAAATAGCCCATGCAAAAGATGGAGGAGATTGCACTGCTGTGTGAATTCCCTTCAGATTTTAATATTGGAAAACAACCAGGTACTTTGGTTTTATACACTTAAGTAGTAGACAGAGAAAAAATATTAATACAATCAAAATGTATGCTGGTAGGAAATAACATTCAGTCAATTCCTGGATTGTTTTCTCTCCTAATCTAAAGTTTTCTAAGATTATTTCATTCAGTTAATTCAATGGAATTCACTTTTTTTGTTTTGTTTCTGCCTTCTCTTCTGATTCTGTTCTGTTTTTGTCACAATGTTTAGTATTTTTACCTAAACTTTTGTTCTAACTCAAATTTAAGACTTTTAAAGACTACTATGAATTAAATTTAAGACCTTTTGAAGAGAAATGTACAAAAGGCACAGATGAATTGGATAGTAGTGACAAACATTGTCTGATAAATTTGACGCCATGTTGGACGTAAAAAAGCTAGCTTGCTAGCTAGCAAAGGTATATTAGCACAACTTAAACAGTAAAGTCCTCCAAGAAAAGACAAATTAGACAGAATATACTGTATAAGATTAAATAGTCCTGCAACAACCAAATTTAAGATCTGTGTCTAACATTTTTAAGGCCAGCCTACTTATTTCTATGAATTTAAGACTTTTTAAGATTTTTAATGATGTTTAGCCACTCTGCCAAGTCATCCAGTTCAAAGAATATGGCACCAAATGCTGACCAATCAATAAGTAATAAATCTCTGACATATTCTTTCTCTGATTTTTGTGGCTTTTGGCAAAAAGAAATAATTTTGGTAATTCTAACAGGCCTAAAACAAGCAGAGTTTATAGGTTTAAGTCTTTTTATGTAGTTTATCAGTCAGTATCGGTTTCTTTCTCCTGACTCACTGGTTTTTCCTCTGCATCTACATTTTAATAAGTTTGTTTCCTTATATTTTATATTAAAAAGCCTGTATTATGATCTTAACTGCGTCATAAAACTCCAAAATACATTAAGCTAATCTTTGAACTTTTTTATTTTATTTCCAGATGTAAGAAGAATCTAAGTCCTTCATAAAAATGTTTTGTTAAAACAAGAACTAGAATAAAGATTAAACTAAAAGGGGATATCACATTAAAATTTCACATTATAGAAGGTAAAATGCTGAAATGTTAAGTAGAGGCAATGTACCTGTGAGGCAGAGAAGAGATTTTCTGAGTATTATAAATAATAAAACACTTCTGCGCTCTAACATTTCCCAATTTGTTTGCAATAGAATAATATCCTAAGGCAGCCGCAGTGGAGGCATTGTTCATATTTCTTATCCAAATGTTTGCTTTGCTTCAGGAAAGAGTTTCTCAAACCAAACAACTCAAGAAGAATTAAGATTTATTTTGTGACTGTAAAGGCTGTTGAAGGGACGAAGAAAATAGAAGTCATTAAATCTGTCATAATATGAAATTTATCAATTATTGAATGATAAATTAAAATGAAGTCTTTCCACTCTGATGATTGATTTTTTTTTTTAAATAATGAATTTTATTTTTGTTTTTGGTTGTGTTTTTATTTTGGATCTTTAATCGCAAAAACCAATTAATCAATAAATCAATAAATCACATGGTAAATTAAAACCAGTTCAATAATTTTAATTGTTTATTGTTTTTTCACAGTGTGGCGTTTTGGTCTCAACTAGCCCTTCATACTAAGGTTTTTTTGTTTGTTGTTTATTTATTTCAGATATTTAATTTTTTTTTCCTGTATTAAATGTTCATTAGAATTTAAAATCCATTTATTTTGAGAATATCTTCTTGTATTTTTATGCCATCACCACTATATTACTTGAGAAAATTATAATTTATTGTAATAACTTGATGACAACTTATTGTCTAAAGGTCCGTTGCAATAAGCAATAAATCAATTAATCGCATAATAAATTAAAACAACCTCAAAAATTTGCATTTGGATTATTTATTATTTTTGATATTTTTCTTTTTCTACCCAAAACTGGATAATAAAAGTCTTCAGTTTGACGTTTTGGTCTCAACTATCCCTTGTTTTGAAGGACAATGTTGCATACAAAGCCTTCATAATTCATTTTATTTATTGTTTTGTTTATTTATTTTGAATATTTAAAATGTCGTCCAATTTCAGTCTCAAATGTTCATCAGAATTTAAAGTTTATTAATCTTTGAGTATGTGTTCTTCCCTAATTACACCATTGGTGTTACATTACTTCAAAACAACAATATTATTGTTTATCACAATAACTTCTGGGACAAATTGTGTTATCAATATATTAGTTGAAAACTCTATTAAAACGATAAAATCGTTTATTACAATAATTACTTTTGCCATCGTGACGAGCCTAAACGTTCTACTGAGGTATTTCTGAGTGATGTTAAAGCCTAACTTTGAGTTTAATAATCCAACCTTTACAGACACATACAGAGCAGTAAAACCAGTGAAAGATTAGAAAATTCTCGCTCTAATAAACCGGACTGATGATGTCTGGACTAGAAGTTTCCTGTTATTCTCTGACAGCGTTATCAGGACTTTGCTGATGTTCCTTTGCTGTAATACAGCAGCTGATTTAAGCTAATGCTCAAAGGTGAGGTACTGTTCTGAAATGTTGCCTTGGTTCTATGAATAGATACTGTCCAGTCTTTAAAAATGACACTGGTTCTTTCCCCTCTGAGATAATAAGACAATAGACAGGACTTAAGGATAACAAGGCCGGCCAGCAGTAGAAAGCAGAGATAACGAGGCTCCTGACAGACAGCCAAGGTAAGAAATGGCACCAAACCAGGAGCTCCCCTCTCATTACTAGTCTCTCGCCCTTCGATTCCTTAGCGAACTGTGTTTGTTCAGCGGCGACAAGCTGTGACATCTCCTCAGCAATGAGCCCAGGACGCCCAGAGCTTGTTTTTCCATTTTGATGACAGCGTTGGATCGGGTGGAGCTGACAGCGCAGCTTTTTATGATAAAATACTACAGACTTGTGTATCAGGCTGCAAAACAGGATAAACAATTTAAATGAACTGGTTGTGTAGAAAGAAACAACTCATTTAGACTCTTTATGAAGTAGATGAGGAGAGTAAACAACAATAGCTGGAAACAATTTGACTAAAATCTGGTGTTCAGTGGGTGAAGATGAGACAAGAGGAACATTTTGACTTTTACAGCAATAAATGACTATTTATTATACAAAAAACATATAGCATAAAAGAATATGTAGCGTCCAAAACACCAGTCAATAGTTGTTACTGACAGCCAGGGTGGGAAATATGGTGGACGCCAAATTTACCAACCAATCAATGCAAATGTGAAAGCCAAGTGGACCGGAGACCGCTCCAGAAGCACAAAGTGGACTACAGCACAAGGCATTCTGGGTAAATACAACCAAAACAAATATGTTAGCCTAGTGCTAGTGGGAGAAATGGCTCAAGGTCTTTTACTAAAGACAAAAGAGGAATCTTAAAATTGTCCAAATCTGATGCCAATCCATTTTTGTTTCCATTTTGTAAAGAAGGAGTTGAGCTCAGTGTCGACTGAAGAGTTCTTTAGATTTGTATCTTTGGTGCAGCGCCCCCACAGGCGAGGAGGGGAATCGGTTGTAAAAGGTTTGGTTGTTTTGACATAATTCAGTGTGAAAGCGAACCACATCTTCTACAAGGGATTTCTTGGTAATGATTTCACATTGGATAAGTTAGTTTGAGTAGCTGTTTTTTATTTATTTAGGTTATCTTTGTTTAATAACCTAAAAACAAAAGGAGAAAACATGTTCAGTGTGTTTAGAGCATCAATTACTGTTGCAGATCTAGAACCAGTTGCACCATTATTCCCATTCTGTCCAGTGAAAGTCTGTTTTGGAATAAAAATAACCCAAATTGAGCCTACATGTTCATATACTGTTGAAAGCCTCTGACTGGTTAGAATCAAACCCTTTGCTATCTTGCTGAGAGGTGGCAGTTTTCCACATTTCCACACCATATGCCTCCTCACCTTGGGAATGATCTGTTTTATATTCAAGACAAGAGTCAATTATCTGCATTTTATGTCAACACCGAACCTTTTTAGAGCTGTTTAGAGGAGACAGACCACCATCAGTGTCTGTGAATATTCAGGGGAGAGCGAGCGAGAGAGAGAAAGCAGGCTATGTGTTGATGTGACTTTCCAAAAGCCCTCTGGTCCATTGGCACTCAAATGAACCAATCCATCTCTGCACAAACATTGAGGGGTTAATTGGATATTCACCTTGGGGATGCCAAACGGAGGAAGAAAAACCCTGTGGGAAGAGTCATGAGCTCCACAAACCCTGCAATGATTCTCCACACTGGGTGTCTGACTCATGAGGGCAGCAGACATCATCTCCGTTTTCTACGTATTTCTAATAAATCCTCTAATTGCTGCACTTTTTAAACATTTCCTCATGAAGTGAATCTAAAAATACTTAAATCTCTTACTTTTACTGAGCTTAGACAAAAAACAGAATCGCAATCAGATTTATTTCCCGTTTGTGCAGATAAAAACAAGTAATTTGACTTCTGTCCACTTTTGAGTTCAATCAATACATTAAAAAAGTTAAATACAGGCAAATTAGGGTTTTTGATTCTGCTGTTCAAAAGCATTAAAAGATAAGTGGTGGCTTCTCAGGTGGAGAAGAAACATGGCTAGCTCAAAAAACTTGCTAGCATCTAGTTTGATTGTGGGAAATGAAGGAATTCGACATGAAAAATGCAGATAATTGGTTCACTCGATTGTAAAATCTCAACTGTTTGCGCAACTTAGAATACACCCAACATAGAGAAAAAAATAATAGTGGGGCGAGAACACAGCCCTGGGGGACGCCAGTACTGATTGTTCTTGTGTGGAAGAAGATTTGTTACATTTGAACATTTCTGGCATCAAGTATTGTCCATAATCTGCTGAATTAATTTCTCATTTTAAGCTCTTAAAGTAACAAAAAAAGAAAATATATCCAAATATTTTAGGTATAAATGTTAGCATATAGCTTTCCAGTCCCAGAAACAAACAAAAAAACACATTGAAGCATGTAAACAGATTAAAACTAGGTGCCATGAAAGGATAATAGTGAGACGAACAAAAACAAAGAATGTTAGAAAGAGTTTTGGTTGGAAAAAAAGCAACTCCAAAGGTGACATGTTTGTTTTTAGAGGTTTTGCACTGAGAAGAAGCAATTTCCTGTCAACGCTCAGCTTTGCAGCAAAAGAACCCCCAACATATCAGAGAGGTTTCATCTCCAGTTCATCAGATAGTCTGATTCCCCCACACTGAGCATTTCTGCTGTGTTTTTGGAATAAATTAACAGGTAAATACGCTGCACAAAGAAAAGCGCGACACAATGAAACCGTAGCTGGTGGAGATAATTAGATTTCTTTAGCAGGTTAAGGCGGGAGCGTTCATCTCACAGAGACATCTCTGTGACATTTGTCCATGTAATACACAGCAACACTACACACCGAATAATTACCGCCTCTGCTGTAAAGGTCAAACAAGAAGCAAGGACAACATTCGTCGTCAACTTGAATTTCTTTGAGTTTGGCTGTTTTTGTAACTCCTGGACAATATAATGGCTAAAAGAGGTCAGCAGATAATTACAACAATATACAAACATTTGGCTTCTTATCACCTTTCTGATTCAGTAATAGAGGGACATGTGGAGAGTGTTGACCAACTTAGAGCAATCTTTTGACTCTGTGCAGCGACTCTGGTACCGAATCGGTAGAATACGGGTTGAAGAAACTAGCGTGCTCATCTCTGCATCGACTGCTAGAAGGTATAAAATAGTGGAAAAAGCCAGACAGAAAGTGTGAAAGAGACAGCGGGAGATTGATGGTGTTATCCCCAGCAGGAGAAAACATTCCTGTGACAATAGTGCAAGTAAATAAAAAACACAGACAAACCATTCCTGTCAGTATATACCCCAACTTATAACCACAAGAACCCTAATTTACACATTATGATAGTGATATTATATATAATATTTGTTTTTTCTGCATTGATATAAGTTGCATCACCAGATTTAGATATTCATGGGAGGAAAAAATTATTTGTTTATAAAAAAATTAATGGAGCTTTATAATAAAAACTGTTCAATAAAGGTTTATATTAATAAACATTCATATTGTAATTCTGCTTGGACAACAAAAGGATTACAAAATGCTTATATAAGAATATGCTAAGGATTAAATATAAGACTAAAAACCAGAGAAGCAGAATGTAAATATAATAAATACAAAATTAAATGAATTCATTAGTATTTTAAATAAAAATAAACACAATGCTGAAGAAATCTGGAATATCTTGAATAGTATTATAAGAAAGAAACATTTGGGATTATATAACAAAACGGAAAAAGTCTCTGGATGTTTGGACATTGCTTGTGAGGTTCCTCAGGGTTCAATGTTGGGGCCTAAATTATTCATTATTTACATTAATGATCTGTGGGGTGTCAAAATCATTTTCCAGATTGTGAATGCTCTTAAATGTATTGATAAAACCTGTTCACAAACTGTTAAAGTATCAATAAATTCTTAAATAAAATATTATTGAACATATTTTCAGTCCCTCCAGGATTTTGTGATTCTTTTTGTGATTTTTAAAAATAAAAATCAAATATTTGCACTTATTTATAACGGATTTGTCAATTTTGTGTGAATTTCTGCAATAATTCTCAAGAAACTGTAGAGACCGAAATAAAAACCGCATTAATTTGATTCACAAAGTATTTAATTTAAGCACAGTTAGTGTTCAGTCTAGAATCTAGAGGGCCGCATAAAAAGGTACGGCGGGCCGGATTTGGCCCACGGGCCTTGAGTTTGACACGTGATGTAAGCTACTTAACACAAAATATTAAAATTCTTGCTGGTAGAAGATTATATTCAGGTATTTATCCCACAGAAAGCTTCAATCATCCTACAGTAAATCCATTTTATCAGGTCTAATCTTGAATTTAATTTAAACTCCAACATCTTATTAACTAATTATCTCCATGTAAATCCATTCTATTGCTTATTGGCCTTACATTAAACTTTTTATTTGATAATATCAATATTTATGCTACAATTTTAACAACCTCATTTTTATCACATAAATAAGATTAAACAAAGTCTTAAGCATAAAGAAAACAAAACAAATTAACCCATGAATGCAGCTTTTTCGATTTATGTTGCTACACTCAGAGAAACAGCCTGTAGAGAAACATTATTATTAAGTAAACAGAGCATAAAAAGCTTTAAAACATTGAGTGGAGGCAACAGAGACCACTCTCACCTAGGCAGCGGCCCGTCTCTCAGTTTACTAATGCAAAACTCGTTTTCTATTTGACTCCATAAGTCGCCCGTGTCTTTACATGCAGATATATCTCGGCTGGCTCTGGATTCACAAGTTTCTTAGGCAAGTCTGTAATTTACATTTAAATGAAACTCTCTGGACATATAATGCACCAGCAGAATGCATCTCTCTTTAATCCTTCAATTTTGTTTCCAAATGAGTCTGTTGAGGCTTCTCACTTTATTCGGCGAGATCCTCCATTAAAGAAGACATCAAAGTCTCTGCTTTTCAGCTCTGCATGTTTTAATGGGATTGTGGGAGGAAAATTACAAGAGTTTAAAGTTTTATCAATGTAATTTTTGCTTAAAAACTCAACAGCAGGAAATAGGAAGCAAGTCTTTCTCAAACCGACTCCCCCTAGTGGCCTGCGAGGTACTGCATGTAAATAACCGTTTATTTGTGTTTAAAAATGGCTGAAAACTGGGTCACGCAAATGAAAAACTTAAGATATCGCTGCATTAAAATAGAGATATCCAGTTTTTAGTTTCTTTTGGGCTTGATTGAATAACTTTATTTTCAGTAATAAGAACAGGATTCAGGTCAGTTTGTTGCAAAATGTTTGATACATTTAGCCAAGTTTAATAAAAATTAAAACTGATTTGGGTGCAGCAAAGTTTGCTTTTCATTAAAACTCTCCTGGTTCAACCTTTTGTTAAAACTCGGTTCTGAATCACAAATACTTTGTGTTGTGCTTCATATTTTCCTGTGTAAACAAATCATGTTGGTAACATTTTTTACCCTGATTACAAATTAAGAGTTTCCAACTGTATCAATGGGTCAAATCTGTATCGTTTTTGAGTTGAAGTTGGGGGCCGCACAAAATCAGACCATGGACTGCAAATGGCTCTGTATTTTAAAATGACAATAATTTATATAAGAAACAAGAAAATAACAGAACAAAATGTTTCCAAATCAGTTTCTTTCAATAAAAAACTGATTAAACTTTAACAAAAACTGCAGGATTGTGTCTGTGTCTGGTGAAGTTTTGCATAAAACATGTTTGTTTTTCATTCAGTGGAATTATGAAGAGATACTTCATAATAACATTACCAAAGTACAGCGTAGTAAAAAATTTTCCAAAAATAGTTGCTCCAGTAAACGTAACTGATGGATCACCTGCACGGCGTTAGCGCCAGGCGGTCTCAGCCCAGCTCATCGTGTAATCATGTAGCTAAGCAGAGTGTCTGCCTGCTTCCATGAAAGCAAGACAACACGGGTCATCATTCACGCCTCGGATCATTCGGCCTGTGAGTGTTTTATGGGCCGCTGCAGAGCATGACCTGTGTGAAGGTGTGTAAGATTTACTTGAGGAAACCAAAGGATGCTTGTGACCAAGTGGTGAAAAATAACCAGGCAGGAAAACAAAGGCATCCGCTGCTATTAGGTATAAAACATAGATAACAGTGGCTCAGGGTGAGGAAATAGGTTAGATTTACTGTTGTTTTCTTCTTTTTTAATCATAAAAATAATCTATAAATATGGAGACAGTTGGGTACTAACTCAAATATCTGCAGCTTGTTTAATCATTGTACATTTTTCTGACTAGATTTTTGCTACTTTATGACCTTGATGATCCGTTCAATCGAGGAATTGTTGCAAAAAAGTCCGCAGCAAATATTTTTAAAGAAATAAATTGAGATTAGAAATTTGTTTGGCTCAACCATTAAAGTTGTTTAGAAACAAGTCTTACAAGAAGATTTAAAGTATTTTTCCATTTTAAACTGGCTGTAATGGAAGCAGCCAGTATTTCTGCAGGGTAACTCAAATTTAAGACTTTTTAAGATCTTCTTAAAACGTTATTAATGAAATTTAATACTTGCATCTTGACAAAAGTGTACAAAAAGAAATTATATTGTATTTTCTTAATTATTGATTTTTCTTCCCAACCATAACAAATTTACCCATAAATGCAAAAAAGCGAGCCAGCTAGTAAGCAAACAAGAATAAGTTAGCAAGTAGCAATCTTGAGTCAGAGTATTTTACTGCAGAAAAAGTCACAAAATGTTCATGGAAGCTGTAAAACAGAGAGGCTCCAAACACATTTACATACAGAAACCTTTAAGTAGAGTCAATTTTCATTACAAAAGAGCATCTAAATATCATTAAGACGTACACAAGACGAATTATAGATACAAAATATTACATTTGGTGTGAAGAAGGAAATAATCTCCCACCTCCAAGGCAGATTTGACAGAGTCGACTGAGCTTCTCTCTGCATCAATTAGCTCAGCTAAACTTCCCTCCCTTCTTGGTGTTTTAATGTAGAGCAATGCAAATAGACGCTTGCAAATTACCAGCAGTCTGAGGGGGAAACTTGAGTAAATTAACTGCACTTGCAGCATGATTTACAATTAAACTTGGTGCGAATACTTGAAGATTGCTTTTCCTTTCTTATCTAATGGGTTTTAATTTAAAAACTCTTTTATTCTCAGAGGAAATTTCAAAGGCTGGTGTGTGGTGCTGCTCATTTTTACAGCTGCAGTTACAAAAGGTTACAAAACCAAATCATTTTCAGCTAAAATCACATTTGTAATTCTGCTTTTTTTCCCAAAAAACAGCTCAATAAAGATTATTTTCTGTTCTTATTATAAATCTAAATATAACATTCATTGTAGAAAAATACATAATCTTTCATAAGAGTTTATTAAGTTGTGCTTTATTTCAGCCACAAACCAGAGATGCATAACCCTGACATGAAACTCTGTGCAATATGGAGGTGTGTGCGCTTTTTCCATCAATGGGAAACCAACTCAAGATCAATCAGGGTTTACTTTAAATTACAAAAAAAGTAATTTTATTCTTGAAAAGCTGAGTTCAAGATGACCAAATTTAGTCATTTTTACATTGTTATTTTTTCATTTCTTTGTTAATTTTATATCTATCATTCACTTGCCAAGGGACCAGAGCAGTGACTGACTTGCGAAGCAAGTCAGTCACTACCTCATACATATGCATGGCACACCTATTGTTCTACACCTAATAGAATGTCTCTTTATTATTCTTAACTTATTCTTCCGTCACCGTTAATGCGGCTCGTACCGCTGCGAGCCCACCCATAAAAGTGGTATCAAAACGTGCGGCTCGTTCCCGGCAGGTGTGCTATTATTTTTATAAGGAATCGGACTTATGGCGACGTAAAAAGCGAATAAAGAGCAAAATTTCCAACTGCCGAAACGCAGAGCATAACTGACACCAACTGCCGCTTTTTTAGAGTGAGAATTTAAGCAGATTTTTGACCCCAAAGTGATTTTGAAATCGCTGTCACGCCCACAAATATCGCCCGATTGGTATCAAACTCGGTCATGACATTGACACGCATGCCTGCTCCGGTAAAATGTGTTCGATATTTCTCTAGCATTTACGGTTTTCTGTCAAGGCGCTTCAGAGTGAAATCATGGGACAGGGTAACTGACGCTCTCCCAGGTTGACTTCCATGTATTTCTGAAAAGTTTCTGCACAATTTTTTGTCTCATCACTGCAATTACTGTGAATGAGGTAAAAATATGAATTGCGGTACTATCGGAGAAGACAAATAGCCCTCTCATACGCTTCAAACGGTTTTCAAATATGTATTACGGTTCCTGAACGGCAAAGGTTTGTTCGGAGTGCTTTTTCCATATTAATTGGCTAGGTGTCTCACAAAGATAGAATTTTTTTCCCCCCTTTCTGTCTCAAACACACTGACAGTTACCAGCTGATCCATTACCATAGCAACGGAACACATGAGGCCAGAGCAGCTGATTTATGGGAGGACACTCTGGAATGAGCTGGCCTTTAGAACTACTTGTGTTTTGGGCATTTTATAACAGATTTTAACAAACCATTGTTACACATAGGATTAGTGTGTAATTTTTTAATAAAGCTTAATGGAAATTTCCCAATAAAAGCCCCAATATCTCTGTCAGGTGAGTGAAAAAATCTCTGCCTATATTATCTTTTCCTCTCAGGTTATGGCACTGGCTTGCGCAGCAAGCCAGTGCAATGGCATTAACCTTTGACCTAATGATATTAAATAGGACTATCAGAACACCATATCTGTAGTTCTAACTAACACTCAGTTAAAACAGAGCTTCCATTTAGAACTACTGGCTGTTTAGGCCAGTAAATAAGGAATTTAACCCAAACACTGTTAGGCTTTGGATTAGTGTGGGCATTTAATATGAAGCTTATGTTTATATTTCAAAATAAAAGCCTTCATATTGTCCTCAGGTTAATGCATCGCCGTAAGGCGATGCAATAATTTTAGAATGCTTTATATTCTTCTCTCAGGTTAGGGATCTGCCTTGCGCAGCAAGGCAGTCAATTAAGATAAGACTTTTACCTTAAATAAACTATTAGCTATTTTTCTTACTTATTACTAATTTTAAATATACTGAATGGAGTAAATCAATTACAGAAAACATTCAAATGATACCCCACATGCTATTGGCAACACTTAGGTAAAGATATGTTTGGCCTGCTTTGATCAGAAAAAGTAACTGCTTAAAACTATTAGTATTCCATCTCTCCCTGTGTGTTTCATTCTCATGACAGTTGAGCTGCTCTTTAGAACTACAAAGACTGAAGGTTAGAACTACAACATGGTGGAACTGTCAGTTACTACAGAGGAGGACTGAGCTGGCCTTTAGAACTACTTGTGTTTTGAGCATTATAGAACCGATTTAACACATTCACTGTTACACATGGGATTAGTTTGACCATTTTTTATGATGCTTACTGAAAATTTCAAAATAAAAGCCTTGGCAATTTTTACATCATATATTTGCTCATTTTTGCTTGACGTGATTGGTTTATCCAAAGCACTGTTAGACACTGGATTAGTGTGGGCATTTAATATGAAGCTTACTGCAAATTTCAAAATAAAAGCCTGAATATGACCCTCAGGTTAATGCATCGCCGTAAGGCGATGCAATAATATTAGAATGCTTTATATTCTTCTCTCAGGTTAGGGAACTGCCTTGCGCAGCAAGGCAGTTCATTAGCATTAGCATTTTATCTTAAATAAGCTATTGGGTATTTTTTTGTCTTTTTAGCCATGTTTAGTATACTAAATGGTGTAAGTCAAGTACAGACAACATGCTAGTGAGCTGATTATCATGCTGAATCGTGCATGTCCATGTTAGTCAACATTCTTGTGATTCTCCACATGGTTCTTTGGAAGTTTTTAAGCTTAGCATTGATGCTAATTGTTACCATCAGAACGCTGGGTCCAAACCGACGGGCACACTTTGGCAGGCCCCAGTTAAATTTCTTCAGGAATTTTCTAGTTTTATATCTATCATTCACTTGCCAAGGGACCTTTAGTTCATTTTGTGAACATAAATTAACATAATTTCACTCTTGGCAGGAGTTTAGGGTCATAATCTCTTGTTTTGTGAAAATAAATTTGATCAAATGAACAAAATCAGATGAAAAATTAAAATATCATTTAACAAACTACCAGTAATGTTTGGAAACTTCTCAAAATTAAATTACGTTACTACTACAAAATAAAATGATGTTAGTTACTTACATGAGAATTTTTTTTTTTTTTTTTTTACTTGTTTGGGAGAAAATTTGTTGTTTTTCTATTTTCCATGCTGGAAAGTTTTGTTTCTGCTTTTTAATTTTTTGGTTGAAATGTTTTTCTCATATTTCTCACATTATCTTTTGCAATATTAGATTCCGCAACGTGGGAGGAAGTTACATGAAATCCTTTCATGAGAGCACATTATTTCAGCTGCTTATCGCGCTGCTATTTCACATTAATGAAGACAGTCTGAGGTGCTGCTCTTTGGTTTTTAATGCATTCTTAAACTTCATTAATCACTAAAACCTAAATATTTTTGCTGTCCCTCCAAAATCCTATCAGGTTGCTTGTAATGAACTCCATATCTGTGAAACTGGACTCCTTTGTCACAACAAGAAAGGAGATTTGTTCTTTATCTTCAGCATTCTTAAAAAATAAATTGACTGAAAATCCTTTTTCTGTAATTCCAACATGAGCTGTTTGTTTCAATAATTTATGTTGTACACAGATAAATAAATAGAGTCTATCTCCATTTTATTCCTTTTTCTTCACAGTTGAGTGAAATTCAAAGCAGTGACATCAGATAAAACGACTCTTCTTCTACAAAGAGTCGGTTTTATTAATTATAAATGTTTCTTCCTATTTAGTGTCAGTCATGATTTATTTTTAAGAAGATTGGCACTTTGTGCTGGTGAGTGTGAAACCACCGATAAATGTGAGTTTCTGATAATATTTTTTATTATCACACCTGAACAGACCATCATAGTGAAAACATGCAAGTAAAATGATCTAATATGTTAATATGTAGCTTAATATTTATGGTGTTAAAAAACAATATCACCAGAAAAATATCATCAAATTGTATGTTTTTCACAAGTAATTAAACAAGATGAATCGATTACTGAAATAACTGGAGTGTAGAACTAAAAAAAAGTTATTTATTTAGAGAAGATATTTATATGTCAAGAAACACTGTAACAAAAATATAAAATGATTGAAAAAAAACTTTTTCTGCAGCTTAAATCTCTGCATTTTAGGTAATAAAATGTTTGAATTGAATTTATTTTTAATATCTAAAAACGGCTTCAATAAAAAATTTGCAGAACTAATTAATTGGTTACGTAACCTCTAGTCCAATTTTTCAACAAAAGATATTGTTCACTAAATAAAATAAGCATAAAAACATATGAGATTCTGTCTGTTTAATGATTTTACTAACAAACAGTTAAATAATAAAAGCATATCAGATGAAAGACGTAAAAACAACACTGCACAGCAGCTAGTTTGTATAATGAATACACAAAAAAAGAAATAATAGACAACATAAACATCTTTATCACGGCTCTTCAATCCAACATGTTGATTTCAGGTTCAGATACATTTTAGCAAAACCTTTAAATACTTGAACGTTTGTAACGTTATTTCTAACAATAACACTAAGGGTTTTTAAATGTCTGGTGTCAAACTGTTTTATTTTTACACAAACTACAAAGCACCAAAGGATTCAGTTTCCATAAAATCTACTTCCATATCCATAAATGTTGGAAAATGTTTGTTTTTCTACCCTAAAATAAAACCGTCAAAATGTAAAAAATGAAATGAAATGAGACTGGATGTCAACGCTACATCCAACGAACGCAAACCCACAGCTTGACGAGCATTTGGGGCGACGCGAGTTAAATGTCTCTATAAGTTTGTGATGGGAAATACATTTTTAAAAATAGTTTAAAAAGTTATCTGTCAGTCCTGTGAACCAGTCACGCTCAGCTCCATGTTCGCTGGAGGGAAAATAAAACTGACACAGGTGTCAGCTTCACTCATCTTCCTCTGCATTTTCAATTCCTCATTTGCTGCTATTTTTAGATAGCACAAATATACACTGTATTTACTCATTTCTGTATGCAAATAAGTCCATTAAAGCACTGATGAGGGGGAAAATCCATTATGCACCAGTTACAATGGCGTGGAAGAACGGTGCTGCTATTCAGGGCAAAGTTTTTGGTGGGGCTATTACCTCCGCTGAGCAACAGGACGGTGGGGAAGCAAGGCGGTCCTGCACTTTCATCACCTGCTCATTTGCCAACTTATAACATTTCCAGATTACGCTGTTTATTTCCATTTAAATAAAGTTGAGCTATTTAAATTGGGGAGAGAATTTAATCACAAAGCGGGGTTATCTGCAGCATTTCCACATTATTTTGTTCGGAAATGTACATCCAGAGCAGCAGAGCAGCTGTCTGCTTGTTACGTTTTATTTTATTTTATTTATAATTCACTTTTTTTTCCTGGGGATGCTGGAAATTGGGCCAGAGTGTGAGATATTGTTTATGAAGCCGAGCTGTTGTTTCAATATTCTAACCTGCTTTGAGCATCAAGACAGAAAAATAACAAACTGGTACATCAGAAATCTGTCAAGTCCTGATCGCCAATCTAAAGACAAGTGAAGGTCAATAAATTAATCAGAAAAGCTTAAAAGTGGGTAAATGGTGATTTGGGAGGAGCTGCAGAGACTCACAGCTCAGGTGGGAGAATCTACTCATGTTTTGAAAGAGAAGTAAGAAAGTAAAAGTTGATGCAACAGTGAAGAAACGAGCCAAAAAATAATTAAAAATAAGAAAAATTGATGAAAAACAGATTAAAATTAAGAAATGATATCAAGTCACCATAAGTTTAGCTGATAAAATTGTCCCAGAGGTTTCAAGTAACCTGATAGTGATATCAAATTTACAAAGTAAATATAGAGAAAAACTAAAACTAAAAGTAAAGTGGTGGTGGCAGCATCATGTTGCAGCAAGATGCTTTTCTTCTGGATAAAACCAAACAAACCTGAAGCTCATAAAGACAATATGAGATCAGGGGTGTTCAAAGTGTGGGCCGTGGGCCATTTGTGGCCCTTGAAAAGATTTTATTTGGTCCCCCACCAAACGTCAAGGGAGGTAAAAGCTTAAAAAACAAAACAGAAAACAAATGATGACCAAAAAATGTGGAAATGTGGTAGAAAAGTGTAATAAAAATGTAGCTTGTTGAGTAAAATAGGTCAAACAGGTCGTTACTGTAAGTAAGAGTTTGTTTTCAACAACTCAAATGGTTAAAGAAATAACATCCAATTTTTTCATTTTTAGTTTAATAAATTATGTGGGGCGCCGCTTGTTTCAACTTGCCAGTTTGGACACCACATCTGCTACTTCAGGGGTTGTTGTGATACTGAAGGTGTTTGAGAATTATCCAAATTAAATTTCCAATTTATTTCTAACTCTATGGTGCATTGTGTGTTTCTCAAAGCAACCCACTAAAATCTATTCAAAGATCTGCTGGGGGGACGAGGAACCCCTATTAGGCTTAAGATTCAGGCACAATGTGTTGCACCTGCTGAAGCTGATGATTATTTATGACAAACCCAGATGCAAGTCAGATTTCTGGTTGCTTTGTCTCCTCAGAAACAGGTGCACTACCTCCTGCAGCTCAAATTACAGATGAACAGAGGCAAAGAACTCCTCCGTTCTCTTTCTGCTGCTGCCAGGTACATCTGAGTCGAACTTCTGCAGCTTTGTTGCAGTCATTGTGCTGCTCTGATGCCTCACAACATCTGTTGCATACTAATTCCTGTTGTGGGTGTCAGACATGTTCTCCGAGCCTTTAGAGTGCCACAAAGGTACCAAATTATTTAGCGTTTTTATTTGAAACACTGAATAGAGGGGAGGTCAGTGGCGTCAACTCGTGGTTGAGGTTGTGAGACTGGAAATCTGAAAAAGTTGTTCATTTATTTTCAGCATAATCAGAGTCTACAAGTGGGTAAACATCATCTGCACTTCAAATAAAACCAGAAAATTAACAAAGGCACCTGTTTGCTGGACTGATGCATTGAGTTCAACCACTGGGAATTCAGATAATTAGCTCAAGCTTTTGTTATTTTGTTAATAAAGGGACATTCTTGAAAATTTGATGTTTGTGTTTGCTAAGTTGAATTTAGTAGAACCTGGTGGTTTTCTAAAATGTTGCATCTTGACATTCATCTAAATATTAAGTAAATATTTCACTTTGTAACTCAAATAGTGAATAAGCTAATAAAGTAGCAGCAACTTGAAGCTTTTAGGGATCTAAACTTGAAGAAGTTTACTTTTTGAGGTTCAAACCAAACGTCAAAATGGGAAGAATGGGGATTTACGTGACTTTAAGTGCCGCTTTTAATCACTGAAGTTAGTTCCAACTTTAATTTTAGCTCCAACCTTCAGATTTTATCTCCAACCTTCAGATTTTGGGTTGGTCGAGTCAGAATTTGGTGTATCGGAGGTGGTGGTATTATGATGTGGGTTTCATGGTTTCATGCCATATTTAGATACTCTTCACCATTTGCAACAAAATGTTTTGTGGTTTTCTGGTCAAACCCCAATAACTGGCCAATTTCAACAATGCTTTATTGATTAGATAAGATTAATTGTGATTAATAAATCATTGTCAACTGATTATTAACAAAAGTCAGTTTGGTAAAAAAAAAACATCTATATTTAAAGTAGTAATTAAGCCAAAACTGTACAAAAGTAAAACTATTTTATATTTAAGATAAAAAAATATCTTTTTATCTGCAAATGTTTTTGCTAAAACTCTTTAAGTTGTTTAGTTTGAGCTTCTCCTGATTCAAATTAAAATGTTTATTTTCTTATTTACAATGAATTTCATTATTTGTTTGCATATTTTAGTGGATATCTAATAGTATAAAAAAGTTTTAAGTGGTTAAATAGAAAAAAATCTGATTAATCGATTAATCGTCAAAATAATCAAATAGTAAAATAATAATTAAAGGATTATAATTTTTGAGTTTTCAGAATAAGGACAATCTCTTTTTGCACCTTATTTTGCTTGATGGATACAAAATTCCTCATAATTCTGGTTTATTGTAATAAAACATCACCTGAGCTGTTTGAGTCCAGAAAACATTCAAGGTTACATCTTGGAGTAAAAATCTTGGAGTGTATAAAAATTACTTTCACACCAGAGCAATAATGATTGTTTGGATCTTGACTCTTGAAAAAAAGCCCAACTGGTCAGAGTCGATGAGAGTCAGGAGAAGAAGAAGAGGAAGAAGAAGAAGAAGAGTCACTATGATGGCACAGTGGAGCCAAAGGAACTTGAAAGCACAGCTTGAGTCAACTCTAGATGAAACTAGTGATATGAAATTAATATTTACCATCAAGACTGAAGAAACAATCAGTATCTGCAAAGGATTTATTGACTGTTAGGCACTTTTAATCCCTGTGTGAAGGAACAACAAGTTCCAAAGTATTTTTCTGAACGCACACCAGGCGTTGCATCTTGGTTTTTGAAGCACTGGATAAATAAAAGAACACAGGGTGGCACTGCATTTAATATTTAATGAGCCGCAAAAGCGCATGAGGCAAAAGTTTTTTTTCAGCTTGCTTTCGGCAGAGGATGCATATGGAGCGGCTCGCCAGCAGCTCTGAGTTATTCAGATGACAAAGGAAGAAAGTTTGCTGCATGGATAACTCACTTCAAGGTCCCGTTCATTCATACTGCCAACACACAGTGGTGAGAAAAGATGTTTACTGCCTTTATGATTTTCTATTTCTGTGTATGTTTCTCATGTAAATGTTTCAGATCCAAAGGAAACTTGTGCTGTCAAGTTATTAAAACTCTAGAGCTGTGATTAAATATTATGGTTAACTTTGTATGCTTGAAATGCAAATATGCACATTTTCTAAAACTTAGTCCCAAAGCAAAAATCTCAGTTTTCCAGCTTTTCATATTCAGAAAGTCATAAATTAGGTCTGCTACTAACAATTATTTTAGTTATTGTTTATTTTATGAATAAAAAACTTGCAGTATCCTACAGATTATTAATTTAACTTATTTTATACAATATTAAATATACATTAAAATATGCAAATAAGTAATTTAATTCATTTTTCAAAAGAATAAGATAAACGTTTTCTTGTCAAACTATAGAAATAGCAGGACTGGACAATAAATCAGCAACAATATATATCGCAATAGAGACATAATCGACATCAATAGAAATCTGATCCAAAACCGCACAGCATTCTGGGAGTTGTAGGCAGAGGAAAAGCTTTAGCTGCTCCACCTCTCCCAGCTAGCTAAGCGAGTTTGGTGGAATCAACTAACTCACTCATTCTATGGTTACCTAGCAACTCACTCACTCTTTGGTTACCTAGCAACGGCTCGTTGAGCAACTTGCACAGCAGCAGTTTTATGTTTTGTCATTGTGGCTCATAAGTGCTTCAAAATAAAAAAATACAGCAGTGTGGAGTGAAAACTGTGGATGAATCAGGAACATGGCAGCATTTAAGATATCTAAAACTAAAAAAATAATCAATATATCAATATCAATATTGACTGAAATTAAACGCTTATATTGTGATACATTTTCCGCCATGTTTTGAACAGTTTTTGGCAAATTGCTACTTTTAACATGTTGTTTTTTTGAGTCAGCAAACTCCAGTTAACAGTTAACCAAACACTAAGTTACTATTCAATAATTAATTATTACGATTAACCATTTCAGCCCTACTTAAATTAAATCTTTGTCCAAACTGAGAGGAACTCTCTTTAACAAGATGGATGATTAACTGGCTGATCAGTAATAAAAGCAACACAACATGCAGCAACAACCAGATGATGTTTATTGTTCTTGATCTTAAAGCCTCTGCTGTTATTAGCTGAAACAACACGAGAGGCGAAGGCCAGTCTGTAGCGCCGCATCCTTGTTGCAATTCTGCCAACACACTTCTCCGCCTGTCTCTCTAATGAACCTGCCGCTTATTAATCCCTATCACTAATGAGGCTATTCAGAATGATAAGCTTCCCCGGCATCCGCTAATGAACACATGCTAAAGCTGCCTGGGCCTTGGCTAAGTACGCGTCAGGCTGAGCTAATTCACAGCAGCAGCACCTGCCTGTTGCTGCAGCCTTTCCCTCCAGAAACTACAGCACAACATCTAGATGTTTGCTCCAACAGGCTGAGTCCAGGGTAAAACTTGTTATTGCAGTGAAAATTCAGCTTCGAATGCTCCTTTGTGTTTTAGTTACCACTGACTGGCCTTCCTGTAGTTACAGAGATCTTCTCCACATGAAAATAAAACACTAAAACATTTGTATCTTCTACTTGCTTCCACATATAAGGCCACTTTCACATATTTCATTGATATGCCTGTAACAAATTAGCAAAAACAAAATCATCAATAAAAGCACAAAGGACACGACCTGATGTCGCCCTGTCAGTGTGAAACCCAATAAAACCGTTTTCCCCCTCGGTAACATTTACAGCAGATTGCTTTTTTCTCCCATCAAAGAATATGTCACCTTGTTTGTGACAGCCTGACAACAGTTACCACCCAGCTCTTAATACCTCGAAGCAGATATCATTCCAGCCTGTGTTCAGGATTGACACAGCCCACAGGGCGTCATGATATAGTGTGCACAGTAGTTGGAGTGAAGTCGTGTGTCTGCAGCCCATCTGCTGAAGGCAACAGTCCACATCTCCCACACAGCTCCCCGCCGCCGGCCAAGCCGTCTGCTGCCAGCGCCGCCGCCGCCAGGACTCCTGCCACCGCTCGCCAGCCCACATGACCCCTGATGAGATGGAGCATTGCAGAGCTGCTAGTCGGTGCCAGGCTGAATTATGGGTAATCCACAGAGAGGGTGTAGCACAGACGGCGATGTGATGACAGGATGGTGGGCTGGGGGTCTCGTCACGCCCCTCTGGGTCGTTTCTCAACAGGTGAAGCAGCTCAGAGGAGATCCTGCTCTGCTCCAGTGAACTTTAATAAAAGGTTTTAAACTGTCCAATACCAAAAACTTCAGGTTGTCATTTTAGTTTGTTCATCTTTATTGTAATAGTTTTATTCTTCTGCGACTTATTTTAAAAAATTTTAATTTAAAAGATTAAAATTATTATTATTTTAGTTAGAATATTTTATTAAATTTTTTTTATTATTTTAGTAAATTTTAATATTTTACTTAATTTTAGTTATTTAAATCAATTAATGAATTTTAATTGTATTTTTTAATAGATTTATTTTTTTATTAAATTTGCATGAGTTAGAATATTTTTATACAACTTGATTTTGTACAAAATTATAAATTTCTTTTTATTTTTTTTACTTTAATTAGAATACTTCATATTTTAAATTTTATTAAAATTATATTTATTTTTTGTGTTTATACTAATTCATAAAGATTAGTTTGTATTTATTTGAGTATTTTTATATAATTTCTAATTTTGTAAAATATACATACATTAATTAATTTTCATTTATTGATCTTTTTAATCAATGAATTAATTTATTACTTATTTATTACTTGATTTTGTTAGAATAGTTTTTATTTTTAAGTTTATTTAATAATGGTTTACCATTTTCTTTATTTTAGAGACAATACCTAAACTATATAAAAACTAAAAAGAAGAAAGATTAAAGTCCATAAAACAGAAAAGTGTTGGTCAACGTTGATTACTGCTTTTTTAAAAATTAAATTAATACGTTTTTAGCAATAATTAGGATTTTTCTTTAAATCCAATTAGTTATTTTATGTATTTTACTTTTTAATTATATATTTTGGAACTTAATTTGTCTGGAAAACTGGAGCTAAAACTTGTAAGCTCTCTGCTAACGTCAATCAGGATTCGGTGGAGGAGGTGTCATGATGTGGGCCGGCATCCTGACTGGAAAAAATAAATCTTATCATGATTGGGAGCCAGAAAGGAAATCGTGATTAAAATATAGATATATTTACATACTGGCAAAGCTAAAGAGTAAGGATAAAACAAAACGTGATCTGTAGACTGATTCCTCCTGAATTATTAGGGCGGCATTTTGCAAATAAACAATTTTACGTTGGCAATCAATTAGAGTTAATTAACATTAACAACAGCTCAATTTAACAAGCCAATCTGTTTTATGTGATCCCTGAAAGACGGGAACTATGGTGAAATTGTAAATCATGTTCCCAGCAGGAGGCGAGCGGTTATCCTTCACATTTAATCACACGGATTTCACAGGCGTAGCGCTTCATTTACATCTGTATCAAAAGAAAACGTTGGAGCAAGCGCACGCATCGCCTGCAAGTGGAAATTCACTGCAGTCAATTTTTAGTGAAAGGCAAATAGGAATGGGGAGTCTCTTTTTTTTCTTTTTTTTTTGATGAATGCATGTGGGTGGCGGTGGAGAGCGGCTGCCAAATCAAAGCAACGAAGCAAATGAGGAATAAGCAAAACCAGGAGGAGAGAAGCTCAACCTTTGATAGGTGGTGGAAACCAACAGGCTGGGAAAATATTGAAGGTTTTGAGGAGATGTTGCTCCCTGTAGAGCGAATGAATCACACAGGGGACGTGGCTCTGCCCAGAGGGAAGGTGTATGTTTAATAGAGCTGCTGCTCACACTTCAAGTCATCCTGACACCACAGGAAGTCCAGCGACTGTCCGCCTGCATCATAATGCCGTGTTTACACTCGCTATACTGTGAACCGAAACAGAGGCTACAGGAAAAGACGTCCAACAAGAGCGACTTTTTATCAGACGGCAAACAAGTTTATAGACACACAGAGTCACTTTAAGGAAAACTGGATTTATGTACAGCAGGGATTAGAGGCAGGAAGAGACTGCAGCATGTATGCTAACAGCTAGCTTCAGATACTTCCAGAAACTGTACTTTAGTAAGAGTGGTACGACTTCAACATATTTTTACTCATGTAAAAGTAAAAAGTAGCCGACCAACAAATTACTCAAGTGAGAGTACAAAAAAAATTTGGAAAAGTTTACTAAAGTACTGAGAAACTTATCAAATGATCAATTATTTAAGACGAAACAACATAAAGTTTTTGGTATTTTAAAATTACAATAATTTATAAAAAAATCAAGCAAAATAAATTTTTCCAATTCAGTTTTTTGCTATTTTAAACTTTAACAAAAACTGCAGGTGTGTGTCTGTTTATGGTGAATTTCTGGTTAAAACATGTTTGTTTTTTCATTCAGTTGGTAGAAAATCCACAGATTTTACTCAAGAGAAGAAATACTTTAGTATTTAAAGTACTTTAGATAAAAGAGTAGAAAGTAAAGTGTAGTAAAAACACTCCTAAAAGATTTTTTTAAGTTTCATTACTCATGAAAACTAGCTGTTGGCCTCTGAGTTAAATTTAATGTTTAACTCTTTTCACCCAATCCTCACTTTCAATCTGTGAGTTTTTCTCCTGACACATAACAGCAGTTTGGATCTTATTTGGTGACAGTTATTTAAGCTAAGGCATCTTACATTTACAGTTAGATAATAATAATAAATGTTCCTGGACAGAAAGTTTCCTCCTGCTGCTGAGTTTCCGTCTGAAAGTCCTGAGTGATTCTTCGGTTCTGCAATCGTTAGGCTCCATTCATCTCGATCAATAAGCAGCGGTGTTCCTCGGAGTGATGTTTTAGGACCGGTTCTCGCGGGCAATCTGCAAAGCTATTTTGTCTGAACAGCCCAATTGTAAATCCGATATTGTAAGGTCAGATGTGAAATGAGCAAATCAAAAGTAATTTGTCAGCTGCTGCTGTTGGTGGAAGGAGATCCTGCAGAGCAACGCCGAGGTTGATCGACCTGCTGGAGAAAAGTGACTTTTGAGTCCCAGTCAGGGTTGTTTTAAATAAAATGCTTAGATTATTAACTATTTGTTGGGAATAATCAAACAGGACAATGGATATTATTCATTAAATTGGTTTAAAGTTTTCACCTGAACAAGCTTTTCACATATTCTCTTCTTGCAGGGAGCTTATACATTTTTCTACTGAAAAACACAAAAGTAATTTTTATTTCCTTTCTAGTACAAATATGCTTGAAATAAAACAAAACTCTCTTAACTGGAACTTTTCAGCAAGATACAGGAGCTTGTTTTAAGTAAATATATTCTTAATATTGATGGAAAAAGTCCGAGTTATGTTGGTAGATTATTTCACTTGTAACAAATAATCTTCCAACAGAACAAGAATTTTTCTCCAGAATTTAAATTTATGTGCAAGTAAAACGTATTTTTTCAAAAATGCCATCATAAAGATGTTTTAATACTTCAGATTTATTTACAGGGATTTCATAAAGAGTCCCATTTGATTGTACATGAATTAAAGAGGAAAACAAGTCTGGAAAATAAAATGTTTTCCATACTAAATTCTGTCTTTTTATGTTTCTGATCAACAAGTTTTGTGTTTTTAACTTCCACTGGTGGAAGCAGAGAAAGTTAGAGTTCATTTGTGTCATTTTTGTTGTTATTTACTTGATGTGAACAAAGTTCTGATTTATTTTTTTCTTTCTGGTCATACTTTTCTCAACTTGGAAAACAGTAAAACAAAACCAGTAACGTTTTGGGGTTTTTTTTTTAATTAAATGATCTCTGAATGTTTTAGCAATAATTAGATACATGTTCAAGTCAAAATGTCTCAAATAGAAGCAAAAACAGTAAAAAATAATCTGTCTAAATGTAACTTTCTGCATAAAATGCAAATAAAAGGAGGTGGATTTTTAGTTTTTGCTCTGATCAGCATAAATGGGGCGATAAGGCAGGCAGATGGTGGATCTGCCCCAGCCTGAAGCCACAGCTCTCTGACTGACACGACACTCACTGAGGTTACACCGTCGGTCCGATTAGTCTTCCATAACTGAGTAATGAGGCGACCGTGTGGCTCTAACACAGACTGATGTGTTTTTCAATCTGGTCGGACAATAAAATTAAGTGAAAGCGCATTAAAATTCAAGGAGCAGGAGGGAAAAGTTTGACTCCACCTCGCACTCGTCTCGCATCTTACTCCTCATCTTTCAGCACGAAGCAAAAGCAGGATGATGAAGAAAGCAATTGATTAGAGATGCAGCCACAATTAGTCTTCATTACGTCCAGTTTTATAAAGAAATCAGCTATAGTTTGATTAATATGTCGTTTAATTCAATTTAAAGCATCTTGGCATCTGTCTGTGTCACTTCCTTTGCTAATTTATGTCTGAATGTTGTTTACAGTTTTTATTGGTCTTATTTTATTGACAGAAGGATCATCAGTTTTCCTTTTTGGGGGGTTTGCCAGACTATCAGGAGTTTTCACACCTAATACTCCGGTAGACTCAGTTTGATTGGGGACCAAAGTTGCAACATTTGTTACATTTTCAGCTGCCGTGGTTCACATTCACACTGCACCGTGTCCAACGATCCAAACTATTGGGAAAACCTGTTCCCCTCCTCACCTGTGGGGGCGCTGCACCAAGAACAACAAAAACCTCTGAAGGAGACATGAATGCAACTTCCAACTTCAAGAAATGTGAACATCAGATTTCAGCAGTTGTTTTATTTCTGTTTTGTCTTTGGCGCTAGTTACGTGCATTTGTTTCGGTTTTATTTACCCAGAATGCCGTGCGTTGCACTCTGCTTCCTGCTTTACATTCATATTTCCATTCGAACTGCATCAGAGCTCACTTCAACAGAACAGAGACCATTCACACCTCCCCAAATGAACCAGACTTTCTAAGCAAACAGAATAGTTTCATAAAATCATTTTGACAATAATCAGTAGTTTGAGTCAGATATAAAACAGATCGGCTCCTCCACCATCTATCATGATGATAAAACTCATGATTATGTTTTATCAACAAATATGTGTCGTGTATTTGCAGTGAGTTACGGCTTCTATTTTATAAAGCTTTTAAAATGAAGCTCCCTGTTCTTCTAATCTCTGAGCAAACACTAGAGGAAATTCAAACCATCCAAAGATCTCACCGTATTTACTGACTTAAGGTTTTTCCTCATGTAGTAATGAAAACCTCTTGAAACTCTTCCCACTAATGGTGGACATAATGGCAGCCAGTGCATCAAAGGGCAATATGGCTGTGCAGATTAGATCATAATGTTGATGAGAGCTGCAAACAGAAGCATCGCTAAGAAGGATGTGAGAGGACCTTCTGCTCCTTTGCTTTGCCTCATTTAACACATATTTTCTCCTCTGCAACGGGTTTTTTTAAAATACGGAGACCAATCTGAGGAACTGTTTACATGCACCTCTGCTCATTTGTAATTGCGTTCACCTCCAGATGTGCAGAAAACGGCGAGTTTGTCAAACCCAGAGAGTTTTCTGATCAGCCGCTGGACCTCAGGGAAGACATTTGCTGTTATTTGGTTTGAGCCGAGTCTTTTCATCTGGCAATGTCATTTTAAAAAGGTCATCTTTCTCCACAAAGACCGAACTCATTAAATTTATCACACAGACACAAACTGTTACAGGCGCCGCACAGATGTGAGAAGCGGCCCCTGATTCCAATTGTCTGGTTGAAATACAGCAATTAAAACATTAAAATTAATTTATTCAGGAAATGTTGCACGTTCAGATGGTGGGGATTCCAGGCGCATAACGCTGAATGTTGGGGGTGTTTATTAGTTGTATATATTAAATCTTCCTGCAGCTTTCGTCCCCTGAGCTGCTTGGTTTTATTATTAGGGATTTCCAGGTATCATGTTTCCTCCATATGAGAAACAAGGCAATAAATCTTTAGCTTTTCCTTGTGTTGAAAAAGAAAATCTTAAATAATTCACTATGATGATGAATTAAATGACTTACTTAAAAAAAGTAAGATCATTTTCCTGGTTAAGAGGTTTTATACCTTTATTACATTGATATAATGTAATAATACCACCTTGTTTCCTAGGTTTATTTGTTTTACCTTAATAAATGAAATTCTCATTTGGAAAGTGATGTTTGTATCTCCTCATGTTGTCTTTGTGTGATATTTAAACGAGTTTGATATAAAACATTTCAGATGACAGCACTGCATGTGTTTGAGCTGAGGGAACCGACGAGACAAAATCCAAAACTTAAATGATGTTGGTTGGTATCCTCAAAGGAAACCGCAGTGACTCAGTCCAAAAATGTTTACAGTTCTCATTTCTGAAGATCTCCCAGAATGTCATCTGTTTGAAAAAGCCCAATAATTGCTTATCTTCTAAGTGGTGGCAGCTTATTTCCACAAGTGTTCAGATCTATCCCTGAAGAGCCCTCAACACCTCGCCGTCACGCCGCGCCCAAACACTCCCAGAAATAAAACGACACAGAGAGTGTGGATGCATGATTTTACAGGCTCAACTTTAATGCCTGTGTTGCGATTCTGCAAAAAGGCATTTCACTCTTTGGGTTTATTGACCGGCTCCTTTCTGCCTCAGCTAGAGTGACCATCAGATCAGCCATCCTTTGCTTCACAGTTTATGAACATGGAAGGTAGCGAGCTGATGATAGACTGTCGGGATGTGAAAGAGGGATGGCACAAGATCCAGAGCCAGGCTGGCTGAGTAATTTCAAACAACACACAGCAACCTGTGAGTGGAGAGTGAGGGAGGGTAATAAATGAGTCAGGAAAGTGGAATACTAAGAAAAAACAAAGTTTGTCTGGATATTTGCAAGTTAATCTGCTAGATTTTGATGCAAGTACAAACTCCTTGCAGCTGGATGTCACAAGCTGCTCCACAACAACAACTAGCATTGGTTTTAGCTGCCAATGTAACACGCTAAATCTTAAATGTACATCTGATGTATAAAAGACAAAGGAACAAACTGCTTTGCTACTTATTGTCAACATTACAACAACTAGATAAGGTCAGGAAAAAGTTCAATTAAGAAGAAAATAGCGAGAGAAGGAAGTAGCTCAGTTATGCTAGCTTGACTATGATAACCTTAACGCATAGATGTGATGTATCAGTTCAGTTACAAAATAAAAACGATAACATCGATTCAAGTGAGTTTTACAAAATCTCTCACTTTATTTGTGTTTTCCACAAATAAATTTAACCAATCACTAAACAATCTGTATCTCAGTTCAAATTTTAGTAGTTTTATTTTATATTTTGAATTACAACTCATTAATTTTTTCTAGTTCAAGCATCACTGGTCAGATTTAAACAATATAAGGGAGAAATTGTTTAAATAATTTAAAATAACCAAACTAGCAAAATTAGCTTAGCTAATGTAGCTTGTCTGCAAGGTAAAGCGGATATGCAGCCGTCTAAGACGGCGGCTCTTTAGTGAACCGTTTATAGGCTTGGTTAGCTTTCTTACCTTGATAAACAATTGATGATTTGAATCATTGAAATGTGACAAAACAGAAAAAGTACATTCTCATTACATGCAGAGAATGTATTTTTACATATTTTAAATATTTAGAAATATGTGTTTAGGACTAACACACAACCTGTCATTTCAGATCCAGACTGAAAAAATTAAGATCGCATGACCTCAATATTTTCCCATTGTCTTCAGAAAATTGCTTCTACTTCTGTTCTTCTACTTGGCATCTTTTTTTCCAATCACAGAGTCACAAAAGATCCACAAAGTGTCTCCTGCTCATGTGCACCGTCAGCGCTGCTGTCATAGCTGCACCAGTGCTTAAGAGCACGATGCACATGTGCCAGCTCAGCAGCTGTCACCTAAAAGTGAGGAAGGCCAGAAAATAAAAGGAAATCTGCTCTTACTTGACACATTTCAAGTTGCAAGAATGGCAAAACACTGCCTGAAGTCCGGTGGGTAAACAGAGCCAGACGCAAGTCGCTCTCTGGAAAGTGTCCACCTTGCAAAACAGCCCTTAGGAAAGGAGCTGAATCTCCAGCTGCTGCAGGCATGCAGACCAGATCCAGACAGACTGCTGCCAGGGAGGCACTAAACTCCACATGTTTCTGTCAAAAAGCTAAATTTTTCATTTTTAAACTTGGCTGCAAACCTGTTGCAAAATTATAACTTTCAATTTATATTGCTTGAACTTTTTTAAAGTAAGAAAAATGGATTTAATCCAACTTTGTGTCCATTTAGGCAGAGCTAGGCAAGGTTGTTACAGTTAACGAGAATTAATGAAGTAAAAACTGAAATGGATAGGACATTTTTTTAACTGAAGTAAATAAAAATGGTAGTTAATTTGATCTGATAATATATCATTGCACTTATGCTAGTCTGCAAAATGGTGGCAGTCAGCTGGTTTTTCCACAATAATTTAATAAATGTTTTTGACAATGGTATCTCATGTTGAGTATTTATTACCAAATCAATAAAATCAACAATACTTTAACCTTTTTGAATTCTGAATTTTAAACTACAACAATAACCAGTAAAGACTTAACAAAAACTCAACACTATTTAGCTAATAATAACTAATAAAATCTAGCAAACACACTTAAACTAACTGAATTAGATAAACAAAAAGTCACAATGAAATAACAAAAAATCCAAAACACTGATTAATCGTCAGGTTTTTGGTTTTTGAAGATTTAGGTTTTGGAAAATCTTGATTTTTTTCCCACCGATTCAATCATTGGGTTTCAGTATCGTCGGCCATCTTGTTTGACAAGCAAGTTTTACAGCTTCTATTTATTTAGGTTTTGAATTCATATCAGATCAAAATATGACAGTCAGGCTAACATTTTTTATTGTCATTATAAGACAGTAAAATTGCATAACAATAAAGTCAAAATAATGAGAATAAAGTCTTAAATCTACAAGAATAAAATAATAACACTGGGAGAATGAAGTAGTAAATTTATGAGAACTCCAACACAAAAAACGTAAAATTAATTATCCAAGTTTATCAGCAACATTTTTCAGGTAAAATTGCACATTTTCTGCTGATATTATAGGTTTATTTTCCATAATCAAATAAAATTTCTTTAATAATCTTTTATACAACTCACAGAAAGGATGATTGAAATAAAAACCAATTCTTTAAAATGTTTTCTGTCATTTTGAATTTCATCTGGTATGAAAAAAAAACAGATTTTATTTTTAACCTTTAGCTGTATAATTATATTGTAGCTCTTATTTAGTGTCTAGTAAGTTTCTTTCTATTCCATTTAGTATTATGTGAGTTTTTCCCCCCAAGTTAAAAATGGATTTAATCCCACATTAAATTAGTGGAGACGTTCAAACTGGATTCTCCTAAACTTTTGGATTTTTAATATGCATGTCCTGCAAAAGAGAGTCAAACACTGATTTTTTCATCAAAAATCGCTGGAATGTTTAGAATTTAAAACGAATGAGAGGGTTTCCTTTTTTAAAAAATACAGATGTTTCACCAGAGGGCAGCTAGAAAAAAAACCTAACCAGCTTTTTCATCTGAGTGAAATGTCATAAATCATACAGTTGAATTTATTCATTCATGATATTAGAGTCCAGTCTGAGCTGGAATAAGCTGAAAAGTGACAGGGAAAGTTAGCAGCTTATGATTTGTCTGGGATGAGAGCAGGAGCTGCTTTCTACCAGGCAGCTTTTAATATATTTTACACAGCAGTTGTGACTTTAATGCCTAGTTATTTTCACATTTGTATGCCTGCAAACTTTATGCCGCCTATAAAACTGCTTCCTTCCTGCTCATGAATCATCCTGAAATGAGATTTTTAATGCATCAAAGTAGCTCCATAAATAACAAAACCCACACTGGCACCAAGGATGGAAAAGTAGACGTTCACTTGGAGATAAACCCATCTGCTTTTACTTTTTAATTTTTTTTTTTTTTACATTTATTCAACGCAGACGGTGGCTTATGTGATCTCACAATTCAACTGCACTTGCTTTCAGCTTGTTCGAGAGGCGCCCGGAGTGGGAAAGGTGGTCGGCCATTGTTGCATGGACAGGTATAGTAATTACATTCTCCTCTATTCAGCCACTATCTGCATACAGCACCAGCAAACCTCACTCAAACTCCATTATACACTCACCAAATGGAACAAAAGCGCAACATTCACTGGGTTTGGCACTCCAAAGGAGACAGAAGCCTCTTTTCAGGTGATACATCAAATTGTGCTACAGTCAGAAGCTGCAGACTATAACTTTTAATTCATGCTATTGGAATAAGATCTCATCAGCTGCTATCCTCCTCAAGGCTCAAGTGCATTTAAAGAAAAACCCATTCAACCAGTTTTGCTCACTCATTTGTTTGCGTTTAATAAAAATGATCCATATTTACTCTGCATGATTAGAAAAAATGGTTTGAAGCAGCGCAGATATCAAGGCTGAATTTCTAAAAGTGAGAAATTGTGCTTAAATGTAAGAACACGACTGAAAATCCTCAATTTTTTCTAAAAATACAAATATTTGGCTTTAAAATGGTTTATGAACCACAGTGGAGTGGTGCATAAACTGTAATAAATCCCATTTATTACAGTTTATGCTCGGGGAATTCTCATTGGTTAGCGACCACAGATCACTATGAATGGATAAAATCTACAAAAACTTAAATAATGGCTATTTTAATAGCTGAAACATAAAATATACCTTAATATGTATCAATAGAAACAATAGAAACCGCGATAGCGCTACCACAGATGCTAACATCTACAATTTTCCTTATTTCCACTCTTTGGAGTTCAGCCAATCAGCGCCAAGGAAAATAAATGGCGCTTCTGGATTGGCTGCTTTGCAATATATAGTGTTGTAGAATATTAGGGAACATAGTATTGTTTTTTAGTGTTTATCCCTCAGATATGCCGTAAATGTAGCTAAATTGAACTGTTGGGTCTCAGCAGACGATTCCTAATGAATACAAGGGCGCCACACATCTCATGCAGGGTTGGTTGAGAGCGCACAGATGTTACACTGGAGCCTGAAGTAGCACACAAAGCAAAGCACTTGTCTTGTCTGATGAGAGGGCTCATTTGGAGCTGCCATTAGTAGACATATGATTTATGGGTCTGTCTTGCTGCTCCTGCAGGAACCAACGCCGCTTTCACTTCAGCAGCACCAGGACGCGGCTATGCTCTGCTGAGGTCTTGTGTATCTCAAAGTGAGCGTTAGTGGAGTGGATCAAAGCTACAGAAAAGGATTTTTTTCTTGTTGTTTGAGTGAAAAAGTTACCTGAATGTGTTTTCAGCATGTGCCTTTGAAAAATACGGCGTTAATATGGCAAAAATCAGCTGGTTACCCGAGAAAAAAATGTCAGAAATGCCTTAATATTCTTCCTTTATCTTTGTTTCAAATAAAACACCATGGATTACATTGGATTTGCATGACTTGTAATTGTTTTTTTGTTTTTTCGCTTTCGGCTGTCAGTCAGCTGAATAGCATCACTCGGCAGATGAATATCCCTCTTTTTTCCCACTAACA
Organism: Gambusia affinis; assembly: GCF_019740435.1. Taxonomy (NCBI): domain Eukaryota; kingdom Metazoa; phylum Chordata; class Actinopteri; order Cyprinodontiformes; family Poeciliidae; genus Gambusia; species Gambusia affinis. The sequence continues at coordinate 3,514,586 of NC_057891.1, read as the reverse complement.
TCAAAGTTTTTCCACTTGTCAGAAGCTCATACGCTGGACCGGAATTTGCAGAATAATTTACTTTCGAAAGGTTTTAATTAAGCTATTTTTTTCTCTGAAACGTGTTATTATTCACTGAAAAATCACCTAGTTTTACACTGAAAATATCTGAAATACTCAAAAGAAAATGCAGGTAGGGAAGCTAGTCTGCATAGCAACAATGCTACTTGACACGCTATTGGCTATTGGCAGTTACAAAGCAGCCAATCCAAGCGGAGCTTATTTTCCTTGACTCTGATTGGTTGAACCTTGAAGAAAAAAACAGTAGTTGTTAGCTTCTAGTGCTAAACCGGGAACCAATCTGAGTATTAATGAATATTAAGGTATTTCTGTGTTGCAACTATTAAAATAGGACGTCTAGTTAATTTTATTTACATGCATACATTTACTTTCCTTTTGTTCAGTTTTTCTGGTCCCTACATAGATTAAACTATAGTTAAAATTAAAGGTTTTACTGCTGTGTTAAAGTGAACAGTCAGGTTTGTGAGTTATTTTTAAATCTTTACATCTAAGTGAAAGCCCATCGGTTGGCCACATTATGGTTGGAAGAAGATGAAGCAAACTTAAACTGACATATTTTAAAAAAACGTTTTGGTTTTGATGTAATTTATCTTCAAAGATCTGATTTGTGAGAGTTAAAAAGTGCATTTTGAGATTTCTAAGTGGACCCAGATTGTCAAAGTACGTCTGTTTCTTATGAATATCCTGGACTGGACGCTCAGCCTTAAGGTCTATTAGGTTTTAGTTTGGCTTGAAGGTGTTTCCTCATTACTCATGTGGGTTCTGGATCAGTTTTAGAGGAAATGGGAATCAATCTTAGTAAAAATGCTCCTTTGGAGCCAACACTTTAATGAACAGAAACAAGGTAAAGCTTTTTTTTGTTAAGAATTTGCTGCTACAGATAGAACAGTTTTATTTTTTTACCTAATTTTTTCAGGGTTTTTATTTATTTATTTATTTTACATTGGCTGATTGAACAAATTAAAGTTGTTTCAACCAGTTGGACCAAACTTGTGAAGTTATTGGTGTAATTAAGTTTCTGTACTGGTGCAGAAATTGTAATTCACTATATTTATGCCTAAACTCAGAGCTGGTTTTCTGTGTTGGATCGATATCAGGAGTCGTGGTCGCTCCTTTCATATTTAGTTTTTCAACTTGTACCTTTACATAAAACCACATTTAACATCACATCTGGTTTGTCTCCTCTCTTCAAACTAGATTTGCACTCTGAGGTTTCTCTTCCTAACGCGGCGCTCTGCTACAACACATCTGTCCATCTGTCAAATCCACAGGTCCATCAATCAAGCAGGTGAAAGCATGAGTGTGCACTACCACGAACACCCATTAATCACTCGGAGACGTGGACACCGGTGGGTTGGATCGGGTGTTTAAATGCTGTCAATCCACCATGTTTGAGAGAGATGGAAAGTTTTGGACATGATGGGCGATTTGATGTGAGGTTGGAACGTTCACACTGGTGCGCAAACTCAGATTTAATCAAAATTATTAATCCTGAAACAAAATAAACTACTAAAATTGAAGAAAGGGAGCATGAAGTATTGCTTCTTCTATTTATTTTATATTTTAAATGAGTCACCAGGGGGATTAGGAAGATGAGAAACAAAAATGCAATAATTGAATAATTATTTTTAGATATTATTTATAGATTTTCTAATTCCACTTATGAAATTACATTTTTTCCATGACATAAGTGGAATAATCTGTCAGTGGAACAGATTACAGCATACTAAAAATCCTTTTATTGGTATTTATACTATTCTGTACTTTTTACTTTTACTTGAGTAATTTTATTAGAAAGTATTTCTTCTCTTACTTGAGTAAAATTTCTGAATTTTCTGTCCACTGAATGAAAAACAAACATATTTTAACCAAAAATTCACCAGACAAACACAAACCTGCAGTTTTTATTACAGTTTCATGTTTTTTATTGATTTGTATGAATTATTGTCTTTTTTTTTTTTTGTCCTTAAAATGCCAAATTTTCCATCCAACTTTATGCTTTGTTCCATCTAATGATGCAATTTTTAAATATTAAATGATTCAGAACTTGAGTAAACCTTTTACTAAATACTTTAATACTTTTGAGTAATTTCTTAGATGGCTAATTTTTACTTTTACTTGAGTAAAAGCATGTTGATGAAGTTCTGCTCTTTTTTCACCCACATGTCCTTGGATAGAGTTTATCTTCTCAAACTGCTTAGTCATCATTACCTCATTTAAGGCAGCTATTATCTAAACCTGACTGCAGGTTGTTTAAAAACAGAAACTACTGAGGCGAATCCATTGTAGCTGCAGTCAGCTCCAGGGTTGCTCAGTGAACCAGCAGGAAATCCACAGGAACACGCTAACTGACACTCAGGGAGCATAACTATGATGCACCAGTGGGAATTAATGTAGATATTACCGCCCTCTGGGGCTCTTCAGCTGAGCACAGCAGCTGCAGAGAGAAAGAGCAAGGTTTCTGCAGCTGCACTCAGACTTGAGGGGGAAAATAAAGTGTGTATGGAGGTATGATTAGTGAGAGCGGGTCCAACCGGTCCCTCCAGGTTCTTCTGCAACAAAGCTGGTTGGCTTTTTGTTTTCTTCTTGCAGAGTCGCTCTGGTTGTTTTGTTTATTTGTGTTTGTAAAAGAAATCTCCTGTTCTTAATTTTCTGGAAAGCAGGAAAAGAGAAAATTGAGGAATACAATTATTTTTGTTTTCTGAGGGTAGAAATGGCAAAAAGGACGATTTTGAAAATTCCACTGGAAGTACTGGACTTTACTGGCGTTTCAATCTAGTGTTATTGGTAACTTGACATTCAGAGTTGATTATTGACATGTAATTATAAAACAAATGATCCACCACACAATGAGTAAATATAAAGCAGTTTTCAAATGAGGGTTTCATTCATTAGGGGGGAAAAGTTTTTCCTAACCAATCTGGATTAATACGAAAACACTCTTTTTTAAAATATTATTTTCTATTTTTAAAAAAGAAACTATTTTTTTATTAGAATTTAACAAATCTGTATTTTAAATTTAATCTCAAAACTCTTAGTTATTTTTATGGAAATGCAAATTTTGTTTCTCAGATTTAACTTTTTTCACTCCAAATCCCTGAAATTCAGATTTTAATCTCATAATTCAGACTTTTTCTTCCTCTGAAATTTAACTTTTTCCACTCTGAATTAATCTAATCATTCTGATTGGTTTTTTCTCATATTTGACCCTTTTTTTAAAAACTTATTTATGAAATTATAAACTAATTCATAGAATTCTGACTTTAAAAATTCAGATTTTAATCTCACTATTCTAATCTAGAAATGTTTTTGCATAAAATTCTATCTAAAATTCTCACTTTTTTAAAATAATTATTTAAACATTCTAAGAATTTAAATTTTTTTTTCAGAATTTTAACATTTTTCCTCAGAATTTTCCCTTCTTAATTTAAAATATAACTTCAAACTCAAATTTTTCACTTTGTAAAATAAAAAATTTAACTTTTTCTTCAGAAATTAAACTCAGAATTTTAAATTTTTTTCCTCAGAATACTCCCCTTTTAATTTGAATTCTTATAGGATGCTAATTGGAAAATGTTTGAAATGCCAAAAGAAGGAACAGATATTTTTATCTTAAGAAAAAGGGGCAGGAAGTAGAAACTACAACTACATTAAATGGGATGGAGAGGATTTTGCATCCAGAAATGTAACATTATTTGTCTACTGGTTTTTAAATTATGAAAGAAAGAATAATTAACATGAAAAATGGTGCATCTGAGAAAAAAAAACATTTTCTGCAAGATTTCTATCAACAGAGATAATTTCTGTTGCAAAATCTGACAGCGACGTTTTACTAATCTAATATCACTCATTCATAACTTAAACACAAATCTATAGGAGATAATAATAAACTAAAACGTAATCCCAGCATATTGCGTCTCCGTAAAGACAAACATTGAAGATATTGCCACTTTATGAGTCCATATTTATATCTATACATTCAGTATTTGCTAATAGTGAGCATTGAAATATTTTAAAGTTAAAACTTCATGCTGCATTTCTTAGGACTCAATATAAACAAATAAAGTAGATTTTTTATTTTTTTTTTTTGATGGAAAACCAAAATAAGAAAGCAGGTCAATGAATAAAAGTAAAACTGAACTAATAGATTCAGGCCAAACTCATTACATGCTGAAACTTTATCAGCACTTTGAAAGACTGAATGCACCTGGTTTTTATTTAGTTTATTTAGTCAACAAACGTTCAGCCTTCAGGCTTTTTTCCCCCAATTACTTCTAAAGGCAGAACATTCAATCATTATTAGATAAAAGTTTATTTAGCTGTGCTTTGTATAACAAATACCAAACTGCACTGCTTCACATTTTGTCACCATATCACCACAAACCTCCAAGTTAATAGGATTTTATCTAATAATAGTCCAACACTGGTTAATTATGAAGTAGAGGAATGATAATAAAAATCTGACATTCTAATTTACAGCTCAATAACAATCAAGTAGTGATTTTTATTACAACTGAAGTTAAAATAACATAACAGAGTGTTTTCATTCCTGATAGTCTAATTGATATTTAAATTAGACCACAAAACAACTAAAAACATGCTTTTATTTTACACTCTTTATATTTTTAGCTCAGCCACTTGATCTCTCTGCAGAATGCAACAAGTAGCATTTATTTTTATCAATCAGCTTAGAAAGACTTGTCTTGAATAAAAGTGCTGGAAGGCATTTTGCAAGTCTCTTCACTGCTAACCTACCCACCTTCATTGATGCAGCAATTTCACACAAAAATACAATAATAACCAATGACCTGGGCCATCCACTCCACTGTCACTTCACAAAACGGCCCTCCGGCTGCAGACGTGTAAAGGTTCAGACACCTATTTCTGCTGCAGCTTTGCTCTGTAAAAGCCACAGAAATACTTAAAGAGTCTTTACAAAGGAAGACTGAATGTTCATTTTCTACATCCTGTCAGGACTGGAGATGAACTCTTAAAGCAGTGGCGATTAGTGGAGAAAATTCAAGGTGGAGCTGAAATGGGAATAGATTTGTCTGCTTAGTTCTAACTTGCAAAATATACTAAATCAGTGTCAAACGCTAAAGCTGGTTCAGATTACCGTATTTTGGTTTTATTTACTGAAAACAGCAGAATGACGCCATCGGGTGATTGTTTGAATTCACCAGATAATTAAGAGGTGTTGTGAGTTTTGTGAGTTTCAAAACTCCATCAAAACTGCATCTCCTGACACCAACTACAGGCCACTACGTCACATGGAGGCGACTCTGATTGATGGATGCTCCACAGAGTTTCAGATTTTCCAACTCCATCTACTCCTACAGTACCACATCAGAACAAACGTCATGATATCAACCAAACATTAACATTACCAAAGCAGCAGAGACTCAACAAATGCAAAAAGCATCATCGTTATTAGCATTTATTTTTAAAAAAAAAGAAACAATTAGCAACATTTATCCAGAGCAGCATTAGCATTATGCTAACCAGACCAATATAAGCATCAAATAAACCGCAGCGTCGTTCATAACTGGAGTTTAATGAACAAAAAAAGTAAAAATCAAAAATATGGCATGCTAACACTAATAAAACAGAAGCTGTAGCTTACCATAGATTTGTAAAATCATCTGCACTGCTATTCATCTATGCTGATAAAGCTTCATCAACATTATCGCCATAGCAACCCAAAACGCTCTGGCATCTTTTATGAGGGGAGAAATTTCAAACAAATTAAATTAAGCAATGGGGATTGGACGAATGTTTATTATCTTTCCATAGCAACCACACACACAACGTAGCAACCGCAGCAAATCACACAATATATTCTTGTTAATAAAATTCACAGGAATATATTGATGAAGGAAAATCAGTTGGTGGAAGTGAAATGTAAATAATTCAGATTACAACTAGGATTGAACATACACATTTTTAAACGTGTTTTTTTATTATTATTATAGTATTACAGACATCATTTAGTTTGATCGTCTTTAATGTGTCTCCACTGGTTTTTAGTGGTTTAATGTCTCTTCTGTTTTTAATGTAGGTGAATGAAAAGTGCTCTATAATTAAAAATTGACTGGTTGATTTAAAATGTAAAGGACTTCTGCCTTTAAGGACTGATAAACAGAGTGAAATTAAGTATTTTCCATATTTGAATAAGTACAGAAAAAGAAAATATAGCACTGGGAATCCTTTAAAAGCATTTTCTTAAAGTACAAGATCAGATTAAAAGCGTTAATCCATTAAACGCAGTGTGACATTCAGGAAAAAAAAATCTTTTTTTTTGCTTCTTTCATTAAATAAAAGGGATCAGTGTATGAATCTGGAGCTTGGAGCTCAGAATAAAACTGAAAAGAGGGGTGAGTGTTTGCATGAAGAGAGATGAGCTTTCTTTGATGTTTCAAATGACCTTCTTACTCTGATATCTGAATGAGTTGTAGGTGAAATCCTTCTGCGCTCCTCAGGGGCCACACAGACTTATCTCTGCCCAACCGCAGCAGCACTTTCCCACATCCATACACTATTTTATTTTATTTTTTTATGTTTTAAAGGGAAGCACACTCATTTGGTTTTATCAACTCACCTCGAAACAAGCATCACACTGCAAAAACACAAACTCTTACAAAGTATTTTGGTTTAGTTTCTTTTTAAATAATTTAGTCCTCTTGAAACGAGATAAAAATAGTGAAAGTAAGATTAGAGTTCTGCTTTAATTCAATAATTTTGAAATATTAATGAATAAGTACCAGTTCCGTTGGCAGAATATTTCATTTTTAACTAAGCTTGTTTCAATTAATCAATTAATCACTTGATACATTTAAACAAACTCAATCATTTTCATTTAAACATTTTTTCTCTTTTCACCAAAAAGTGGATGATTAAAGTTTTCACTCTGATGCTTTGATCTCAACTTGCCCTTTTTCTGAAGGTCAGTTTTATCATTCATTTTAATTTTTATTTCTGTTGTTTATTTATTTTGTACATTTAAAATGTTTTCCAATTCCAGTTTTAAACATCGAATTGAATTTAAAGCTTGTTGATGTTTGAGAATGTTTTTCTTACAATTATATTTTTTGAAAATGGTCTCAATAACTTCTGGGACAATTTATCGTCCAGAAAAATTTGTTATTGTATTTTTACGACACTGTAAGTGAAACAAACTACCAATTAAACTAGAACTTTTCAATCAATGTAAAGGAATTATTTACTTAAAATAAGCCACTATATCTTTCTGAAAAGTTACTTTTAATTTAGTTTTCTTATCTCAAATGAAGGAAGATATTTTCACCAGACTCTAGACCATAAATACTTGGTAAAAGTTTGTTTTTGCAGTGCTTCAGAGAGACATAATAATATTTTTATTAAACTCCAACATTACATTTTCAACTAACTAGTTAAAGCTCAAAATTGAAATGACAGAGATACTGTCTTGTTTTTATTTTCTGTTTAACGTAAAAGAACATTTAGTTTTATTTGTATAACTTATGTCTGTTTTAGACTATTAAAAAAACTTGATATTTTTTTTGTTTTATTGCTTTTTTATCTCAATGTTTTAATTGGAAACATTTGCTCCAGGGAATATATGCACAGGTTATACGTGTTTTTATGAGACAGTATTTTTAAACAAAATTACAAATTAATAATAACTGTGATGCTTTAAAAAATGCACAAGAACAAAACAATGATTGCAGCACTACAGGGAAGCTATTACCTTGTAAAGCATGGAGGAAAAAACACACATATGCTTCAAGTGACATTCTGACAAACAAGAGCATGATAGCCTTATTTGTTTTGAAACACTGTTCATTTAAATGTGGCTGCAGTTTGGCTGCTACAGTTTGAATTATTTCTATTATTTTCTATCAGTAATGACTCACAAGCATCTGAAATTGTTTGGTTGATATTTGAGTGCAACTATTTCTGACTTAAAAATAAGCTTCTGCTTCTCTCTGAAGGATTTTTTCTGACTAATAATCTGTTTACAATAAAATACAGCTGCAATAAAAACTACATCAGACTTTTAAAATCTGCAACAAATTCAACATTTTCTCTCCACCACATCCTCTTCGGTTTGACTGACGATATAAATTTTAACACCCAATTAATTGGTTTTTATTCAGTGAAAAGGTACAAAGCACATTGATGAATAATTACTGTAATAACTGGGAAAAAAATCTCTTTACCTGTAAAAATGTAGACATATTTTCAGTGTTCACAGTGTTCTGCTGTGTCAGGACTGGGTGTGTTACGTTTCTCTGATTATCTGTCATTGTGTTGCCCAGATCAAATTAACGATGTTTAATTAATGATTAAAATAAAATCATTCATTAATTCTGTGAATTATTAATATCTTACCAGACATAGATATGTGTTTTGAATAAAAACTAAGTTTAATTCAAAATTCTTATTTCTAAATGTTCATTGCCAAATTATTTTCAGGGTTTTGGTGGATAGTAAGAGACATTTCAGGCAAGTCCAGTAAAACAACCAAAATTTACAAAGAATCTGAACAGTAAAGTTCAACGTCACGAGTAAAACTCAGAAACACGAGTTTCAAGGTTGCTTTGAACTTCCTAAGTCATCCTCTGAATTTAATATCTTTTGAGTAGAACCTAAAATTATTTTTAAAAAGCAGCTTTCATATCTGAAACCACATAACTTAGTTTTAAAAGTGATGCATAGTAAACATGTGCTTGACTAAAGTCTTAAGATATAAAATTAATCCTGCAGTTCCCCAAAGGCAGATTTCTGCTGCACCTAAAGTTGTGTAATTAATATTTTGACTGTTTTTAAGAATCTCCAGAGATGGTTAATGGCTTGTTGTTTCTCACTCGACATGCCTGGAGAGATTTACAAATTAATGTAAGTAATTTATTTTTGTTCAACAGCAAGGATATCCAGGTGAATGTCAGGTTTGCAGAAGAGTCAGGAGCTCTAAAAGCAAACTATTTTGACAGATACAAAAACAATTTTAAAAAGTCCTGAGTTTGAACTCTCAGCGTCTGTTCATGAATCGGTTTGCGATAATTTCACACCGTCATTTCAAGTTGGAGGACGGAGTCATCAAACATGGCAAGGCTAATATGTTGTTTCCTCTCAAACGGCTGACTGCTCGGCTCAGATCTGAGCGTCTTTTGAAGTCGCGCTTCCCTCGAGTTGATGGCTGTGACTAACAACCATCAGCGGGCCGCCACCGGGGAACGGCAGCATTGTTAAAAGTAATAGAGGTGTTATCTTACTAATGCACTTCATGCTTTACAGCTGGTGGTGGAACTGGTAGGTGCAAAAGACAACAACTGATTGGTACTAGTTTAACCCATCGTGCTCTTTTTGCCGAGGAGGAATAGATTGTTCCAGTTGAGTTCTGTGGCTGATGAAAAGAAATTATAAATGATAACCCTCGGGGAAGTGGAATAACGCTTTCTGCAACAGCGCTGAGCTTTTGTAAGGTCGCAGGTCTTCCAAATAAAAATTCTCCAGATTTAAAGAAGCTAATAACTTTCTGGCTTCAATTCTGCCAGGAAATATGATGGAAATCAAAAATGACTCCAGAAGAAATGTGCTTTGTGGTGCATCAGAGCAAATACCTAACGTTTTTATACTTGGATGATGGAATATTTAAGATGACGATCTGCAAATTTCCAATTGGAGCAGAAGAAGAGGAAGATAAAACTTTTTGAGTGCAACAAACTTTGGAAAGGTTTCAACATCCTGCCACTTATAAGACTTACTAAACTCTAGCAGAGTCCCACATATTCATAAATGTTTCTGTGGAACATGACTCCAAATTATGTGCGGATCTTTTTTAATAGAATATCTGAAATATTCAAAAGATGAAACAAATGCAGCCAAGTTGAAATATCAAGGCGTAATGTTATTATTGTAAACATTGAGATAAATAAATATTCTGCATGTTTCTTTGGACCCCTAAACCTCCGGCCCAAGATGGTCAATAGATTATTACATTTGAAGAAAAATGAGATCTGAGGGTTATATCACTGAAAAACTAACGAACCCAGTGTGACGCAGCAGAATACCGAGAATTTCACACTTTCCATCCAAATGCACAGGCACAAAAAATGATCAAATGGACCTGAAAGACGACTGGAAAATATCCATGTACTTCAGGGGGAGAACAGGGAGACATTTCTGTCAATATTGCATTTACATATCAGACTATACAGCAGTTCAATGTTGCTGTGGTGTGATTAATAAAGCTACCTGGATACCTTGTCTGTTTTCACTCAGTACCAAGACTCCCTTCAACAGAAACGAAAGGCTTACTGACAAATTTTGATGATTCTGTGCTGAACTACAAATGTTAATTTGCACAAATGTGTTCAAGATAAAAAAAGTAAGGTTCATTTCCAAAGAACAGCAACTCTATTTCCTAAAAATCAAAACAAGCGTGGGTTTAACAGCAGAACAAAAGGCCTTGTTACCACATTTATCCCAACAATAGTAAAATACCTTTATACTCCTTTTTCCTTTTAAATAAATACTGTTTACAAAATTTAATTAAAGATATACAGAACTCATTCTCCCGTTTTGCTTCGAAGCTTAAACTGCCAAAGCAGAGATTTGTAGGTTTGGAGAAATAAAACACAGGAGTGAGGTGTTCTTGCACATTATTCACTGCCAAATTTAAATGGTATGTGTAAGTTCAGCCCCTGGCAAGGTTTGGCCCTTCAAACACATTTAAATTAATACTAACCGACTTTTTAAATTACCATTCATTTAAATAAATGCTCTTTATCCAGGTCCTCAGCTTTTGTCACGGTAGGCTCCCTGATTAGCTGCCTTGTATCAGGCCTCCTGCTCGTCAGCTCACATGAATATATAAGTCTGGGCGCAGTTAAAGAGGCTGGAGGATCGCATACCCCGCTGAAATGTGTTGACTATGATTAATGACCGAGAGGAAGGTTAAAACAGTGATTACACACCAGCTGGCAAGCCTCCACTTTTAACATCAGCCCTTCTTTACGTGTGTCTGGGGAAAAGACTGTGCTACAGCGTGGTAATCTGAGCAGGAAGCAAAGAAGAGAGGGAAGAGATGGCCTGCATTCAACAACTGGTGGAAGAGTCTAAAGAGGAAGTGCAAAGATTGGATTTTTACGAGTCTATCAAACAAGTAGCAACAATAATTCCCTCCTTTTTTTATTAATGTGGTGGATCCGCTTTAAATTAACCAGTTTCTTACCCCTGTTGGTCCAGATCTCTTGTGCAGATGTGAACAGACTCAAGCAAACCCTGGCGAGCAACTGAGATGGTAAACAGCCCAGCCTTCATCTAAACCAACTTCAGGAAATCTATGTCTTTTTTGGACTTAATGAGCCACCGTTGCTGGGTATTATGGTCCCATTGAGCCGTTCAGGGTTGGTAATGCTACTACGGCAGGTAGCAGATCCGCCATCTCAAATTTAAGACTTTTTAAGACCAATATCAATAAAATTTAAGACCTATGTCACAACAGAAAAGTACAAAAGAATATCACAAATAAATTGCATGGGTTGGCAACAGTGGTAAGCCTATGGCTGCACAATTTGCATGAATTTACATGTGAAAAACTAGCATGCTAACTAGCAAAGCTATATTAGCAACTAGCCACAACCAACTCAAGCCATAAAAGGCAATGAAGATACCTGTGCTTGGCTCTAAAAGAAAACTACATAGAACATATGTTGTTAAACAGTCCTGCCACAATAAAATTTAAGACTTGTGACTAATGTATTTAAGACAAATTTATTTTTAAATGAATTAAAAACTTTTTAAGACCATTATAAATGGAATTTAAGACCTGTGTTATGACAAAATAACAAAAGAAAATCACAAATAAATAAACTGAATGGGTTGGTAACAGAAGTAAAGTTATGGCTGCACAATTTGCACAAACTTACACCTGGAAAGCTAGCATGCTAGCTAGCAAAGCAATATTAGCAGCTAGTCTCCAGTAGCCGCAACTGACTCAAGTCACAGAAGGCAATAAAGATAACTGAATTAAAAATATAATGTTTAGTTGATCAGTTTGATTAGCATAACATTTTAGCTCCTGGCAGTTATTTTAGTCCTCTAATCCAAATGTTCCATGATTATTTGTTTATATGCATAACCGATGGACCTTTGCATAAAACTCAAAGTTTATTTTTCTGTATTTTTGTTCAGGTTTTGTCATCACACATTGCTCTGAAAGTCCTTCATTCCCTCAGACCTTTACAGCAGCAGAGGCCAAATATGCAAGCACTTTCTAGAACTATTTTGTCCTCCCAAAGAACCCATGTCTCAACATTTTTATCATTATAATTGTACATTCTGATTGAATTAACATCTAGCGTTGGTTTTGCAAAATAACCTCAACCTCGAAGATGAAAATATTTGTTTCTTTTTTTATGCTAATGTTTCGTAGCAGTACTGCCCTTGACTATATGCCAGAAAACTTGACATTCCTCCTCTGAAACCAGGTTTTCACTCCCCTTTAATCCAAGTTCAAAAGTTTGTTTCTCTCATGTTAATGTCTCCATGCAGAGGAGTTTGGACATTCCTCTGGGGAAAGCAAAGAAGTTTTGAATTTTTATTTAAATGTAACCCTTGGCTGCAGAGGTGGCACATCACAAGTTCAAAAAGCAACTCTTGTGATTTTAGGCTTGAAAAATTAACCATGCAACCTCTGATGTAGCACAAAATGCCAAGTAAAACGGGAAGCAAGACCTATTTTAATGCAATTATGGTTAAAAAAAAACATAAGTTACCATGTTAGGTAACTAATGTTTCATCAATCCAATATGTTTGTTGTCAAAAAAACCGCTATCAATGTAACACTGCAAATAATGTCTACTTTTAAACTGTTTAATGGTTTAAAAATGTTGGTGTTTGGTGCAAAAAGCTTCTTTTTTCCATGATATTCTAATTTTCTGAGCCTTTTTGTTCTGTTTTTGCACCACTACACCCAGTCTAAAGAAAGTTTTTAAGGACCATTATATTCACATCTGCCTGTAGCACAGAGTCACGACTTCAGGGTGTCCCAGTCCCCTTAATGAAACTTATAAAAGCCGCACAAAGTCAAGCTCAGCATTTTACGCTCCACTTTAAAGGAACACAAACATTGCCCTGTTTTTAGAAAGCGACACTTAATGTACCTCAGGTGTGTGTAATGTTATTTCACTCCTTCTCCAGATGGCTGCCTCCGCTCTCGCTCACTTCCACGCCGTTATCTTCCTGCAATGACTCGCCTCCCACCAGATCTCAGAGCCACACTCTCCCCTTTGGCGAGACAGAAATTATGTTAGACACGACGCTAATAATAAAAACCTGAGCCTGTTAGCAGGGGATAAAAGCACTTTTACTTTCATGAACGTGATTGGTCTGTATTCCTGGATTACAGCTGTTCAACTGTTGCTCGTTACGGCTCTAAATGTTTTTATGCACATTTTAAGAAAGTAAAGCAAACATATCAAGATGAAGTCACATCAAATAGATTTGAGTTTTATTTCTCAAAGGAAAACCATAGAATAACTTTTTTTGTTTAATTAAACCACCTTTCTTTAATTGTAATACTATTTTAAGAGTCTGATTCTGGTTTGTTGTGGGTAAATTATAAGAATTTTCTGTTAAATAGATTTATTTATTATGTGTAATAAAGTAAACTGGAAAAATAATTGTTAGATAATTATATAATTATTACTAGAATTTAAATGATTTTATTAACTATAGAAAGAGGAAAGAGAGAAAGAGAAAGAAACAAAGACAGGAAGAGATAAAGAGAAAGAGAGAGAGAGAAAATTATAGCAAAATAAAGAGAGAGAGACGAGAAGATAGAAAACATCTGGAAAGAGGAGAAAGGTGGAAGCATGGAGGGAAAGTGAAAGATAAACAGAACAAAACTGGACCAGAGACGAATAATAAACTGAAAGAAACACTAATCTAAGGAAACAAGTCCAAAGCAAAAACAATGCAATAAACAAACTAACCCAAATCTGACTAAATTAATAATCAATACAGAAACAAATCAAGTGGAAACACCTACAGATCATAACTAATTAAATCTGATTGAGATGAACTGATAACCCAACAACAACAGTGCAAAATAAAATGAAATCAAGTCATAAAATGTGATTATTAATATTCTGAAACATAAGATATAATTCACAGTTTTAAGATTATTTTGTATCGTTTCATCAACTCAACCCTCGTGGACCCAAATGGAAAACGGCAAGTCAACAATAAATGAAACACGTCTTCCACGGACTTGATGAAAACCCAAAAACTCAACAGGGATATAGAGAAGTGACAGCGAGCTGAGCTGCCATGACGCATGCGTTCAAATCATGTCTGCTCCTCTTCCTCTGTCAGTGATTTACAGCAGCGTGACATGCATAAACTGAGGAGGAGCACCAGCAGGGAACAACAGTATAACAGGACTCTGACAGTCGCTCGCTCCCTCCCGCCTCCTCCCCTCCCTCGGTCACTCTCTGAGGAGTTGTCCCCTGCCCAGTGGCATGTGGATGTGTATAATGGAGATGGATGGCGGCTGGCTCTGCCTCATCGTGGAACAGACGGGCTCCTCCCTAAATGCCTGCCTGCCAGGCCTCATCAGTCTCAGTGCGACAGCCTGCAGGAGTCCGGTCCAGCTCCCAAACTTTAACAGTGAAATCCAAGCACTTCACAAGGTAAGTTGTCAAACTTTTCCAGCACCAGCACTTAAATTAAAGGAGATCAAAACAACACAAATTAGCTAATATTCAGATCCAGGACTGCAAAGCATTCTGGGAGATGTAGGCATAAGAAAGGCTTTTGCTGCTCAACCTCCCGAATTGGTGGAATCAAATGACTCGCATTCTTTCGTTACCTAGCAACAGCCTCCCAAGTAACTAGTGGTTACCTAGCAACAACCTGCTGGGTAACTTGCACAGCAGCAGTTTCAGGTTTAACCATCGAGCCTCATAACTGCTTAAAAATAAAAAACGATCAGACATTTAAAGCAAAAAACTAATCAATAATTATTGATAGACTGATATGAAACGCTTATGTTGTGTTAAGTATCAGGACTGAAACAATTAATCGCGATTAATCGACTATAGAAATAATTGTCAACTAACTCGGTAATCGATTAATCATTTACTAGTAATTTTGGTAATTCTACCTGACCTGAAAAAAGAAAAGTTTGGTCTGATTTAACCTCAGTCAGTCAGAAAAAAACTGCAAACATCTATTTTCAACTTTATTCAGGCACTTTATTACAAATCAAGCACTTTCACTTGAAAACAACGAATTGTAATTCAAATATTTCGAAGGATTTCAATCACACATACAAACCTTGGTGCTAAAACCTCTTATTTCAATACCTATTAATAAAATCTGATTGTTTACTTAATCAAAAACAACAGGTTTTGCAGGATATCAAGCAGCCAAGTGAAAAAGGCACAAGCAGGAAAAGCCCAGAGGTGAAAACAAACTGCAGCAAGCTCCTAAAGAGCGAGTTACTGCAGAGGAAAATATAACAATCCTTTGGGATGCTGTAAAGCTATTGTCGTTCTCCGCCTCTACCTCCCTTCTCTACGTTTAGCTGCCTTCCTGAGCCTGCAGCTAAGGACGTGTTTGAAGTATTTGTGCAGACTTGTGTGTATACAAAGATTTGTGATGTGGCTGTCACCAGTCGTCTGGCTGCTGGGCAGAGTTCACTCCAGACGCTGGGAAGTTCGCTCTCTGTGCAGTCCAAGTCCTCCGACTCAGTCCTGTTTAATTAAGCTGCTGGATCAATAAACTCTTTTATTTCACTTTCCTGGATTCCCATCTGTTCGACGCGAGTCAAGCAAGACCAGTACACCCTTTCTTGGAGCCTCTGGAAGACCCATTAAAAACCCATTAAGACAGCAAAGAGGAAGCATTCAGCTACTGTTCATTCAGACTTCAACGGACATTTTCTATTCGTTTCGAAGGAAAATCAACTAGAATATCAAACTTTTCGCATCAAAAGAAATTTGCTCTTCAATGAAATTACACAACTAAAATAGATTCTCTATCATTTGAGCTAAAAAGATGGAAGTTTGATGAAACGTGGCCAGAAATGTTCAAACAAGCATCAAATACACCAAACAATAGAAATACAATTTAAAAAAGAAAAGCAAAAACTATGAGCCTATCAGAGATATTTATTACCACCACTGAAACAAACTGGTTTAAAACAGCAGAAATAACTATTTTCCCAAATGGATCAGAACCATTCAATGCATCAGCGCTGTGTGCTCTATGTTGTATTTAATGGAAATCCATAACTCAAAGTTACAAACCGAATAAAACCAGAAAATGTTCAAGCCACAAACTGTTTCTCTGGATTTATTTTTTAAACCCGTGCAGCATGAAGTATGAACCAGTCACAACAGAGATTACAGCCTATTACCACATCCTGCTTCAAAGATTTTCTTGAGCTCCTTTTCTTTTTCTTTATATATTTTTTATTGTCACGCCGTTTATAAACTGATTGTTTTTATGCGATCAACTCGAGGTGGGTGCTACTCTCCGGCTGTGCTTCAAAGCCACCAACTTAGCGGCTAATTAGTCAACGCCAACTGAGAATGAGAGCACCAGATGTCGAAAATTTAACAATTTGTGCAGTTCGTCTGAAAATCGAGTCCTTCAGATAAATGTTGAGACAACAGATGGCAACAAAACGCTGCCACATCACCTGGAAGTTGGAACGGCGTCGAGTTCAAAGGATTTCTGGAGCATAATATGTTCATATCGACTATTTTTTTAAATTAAATTAAAAGAGTGGAACCCATTTGGGATGCTTAAAGAACCCTGGAGGTTCTTGTATGACCTCATAACAAGGATCTCTTTTCATTTTCTGCAGCCAAAGAGAGCTAGCAGTGAAAGAAAACCTCAAAAGGAAAGAAAACGAGGCTTCAATCTCAGATTGAGTTGGTGTTGATGGAGTGAGACCTGGGGCAATGAAAATCTTGTCTCTTCTCCTGGATGATCTTGAGGTTGACAGATCCGACAGTCAATCTCTCTGTTTCTGATTTTTTCAATTAAAATCGAGAAAGGTTGGTTTTCTGGCCTGCTGGACGTCTCTGCAGCCAAAAAGATCAGCTGCTTTTCCCTTCAACAGATAATTAGCATCAGCCAGAGAAAAGCCAACAGTTTCTGCTCTGTTAGAAACCAGAACATTTTTTTTACAGTGTGATTTTTCCTCTTTTAGTTTGCATGTCATTAGTAACAATTAGCCAATTGGCTCAATTCCTAGAGGCTGGTTAATGAAACATAAAAGCAAAACTGTCCTTTCTGAAAATGTTTACCCATTACTAGAGTGGATCAAGCAACATTTATCACCACAGTGGAGATTCAAATGGACAAATTTTACAATCCTAAGCATTTCTATGTTAAGGATTGTTAAATTTCAGCTAAAAATGAAGAAAAGCAGAAGAAAACAAACAAAAGAAAGAACCAAACTTATGAATTCAGTCATTTTTTTGTGGAAAATATGTGTAAATCTTTGTATTAAGGTGTGACCTCCATCCTTATTCAGGATAATAATACAACCACCGCCGTGCATTTTAAAAAAAACTACAGAAGTTAGGAAACTATTTGTGTGAATATTAAACAATATTATCGTCTAAAGAGATAACTTCTGGTACAAATCTCCGTTTGGTGCAGATTATTAGAGATGATTGGTCCTCAGTCTCTGCATGTGTTTTAACCCTTTGTGGGTCTGTGAAGCAAACCGAGTCGTTTCGTCTCTCTAACTCAAGTCGCTGCCGGGGGCCACACAGGCACTTTGCGGTCCGTGGCGTTTAAAGCTGCACCTCTTTGTTTCTGGGTCTCTGGATTGTATCGGAGTTCACGCTGGGTTCTCAATGTCAAAGCTCTTGTGGAAAATTGGATTCACTCAGTAATAGGCCTTAACTGCGATGAGAAGGCAGAGTCGGTTTCCTGAATGCAGCAGCGTCTCTGTGGGGCTCAGCTTTCCATCCAGATACGTAGCTTCACTTATTCCCCATCAAACACATTTCCTAAATGACTCTCGTTTCTTTTCCGTCTCCTTGCCAGAGACTCCTGACATCCACTCAGTTCATTAGTTTGAGTCTGTGCTGTTATTGTTTAGACTCAGGCATCCATTAACTGGAAAAAGATTTGTTTTATTTGCTCCTCAAATGGAAATTTTAATCATTTCAACTTTTTTTTTTTTTTTAGATCAGACTGCAGAGGATCTGCTTTCACATTAAAGCAATCATGTGTCTACTATTATTAACAACAGAGTTGCTTATATTCTTCCCACAGCATATTTACACTATTTTATAGCTGCAGGAAATCAGCTTTCATGTCGCTTTGAATTTAAAAAAAGATGTTAGCGAACAGAACCGCCTTCAGTACTTCAGCAGCTCCACCAATTATGCAGATTAAAACTTAAAATTCATTCCCACGCAGCAACTTGACCGCACTTTATTACACTTCCACTCGTTTTTTTCTTCTACCGACAAAGTACCACTCACCAAATTACATTTTTACTATAATTTGCATTTATGTTCAATGCAAGTATTTATAATATGAAAGTAACAGAACTATTCTGTAGCTGATAAAAACCATTCAGAAGAACATTTGGTATTTTTTCTGCCATTTAACTGAAAAATCGGAGGAAAAAACAAACTAATAATTTATCTTCTGGCTGCAAAAGTGCATTAGAAACTATTGAAGAAAAGCCAGGATATTGGCATTTAATGCTTTATTTATGAACCAGCATCAACTTATTTTAAAATTCACAGGCTGATTACTAAATAGATATAACTAAATCGATTATTGTTTGTTTAGGTATTGCCAATAATGTCTTCCAATAACAAATACCTAGAAATGTTTTCAAATTTCATGTCAGCTTTAAACATTTTTAACTGTAAAGTACAGAAGTGAGAAAATTTTCCAGGGGAAACCCTGTTTATATTTTTGATATGTTAATTTCTTAAAATGTGGCAAATGTTTTTAGGTTTTTAGTAGCTAAATGCAAACAATTGGTGCTTTTCTCTGTGAAAAACTCACATTGATGGTGCCACTAAGACCCTAGTGAAAGATGTGAACTTTAACCCCATTTCAATTAATCCTGTAACGATTCCTCAAATGATTTGAGTCCCTTGATTATTAAAATTCCTTGAGGCAAATTATCTGCCTTGAAGCTTTGTTATATTTTGTTTTCCATTTTAGCGCATATGAATATGAAAAACCACATTGCAGAGACTCAAGGCTGAATACTTTGTCAAATACAAAACCCATACAGCTGCTTACAGAATGGATTCATTAAAGGAAAAACTACATAAATACTTTCAGTTTCTCCTTTGATTCCAGAGAAGTAACCTGATAAATGAGTTAAATTTCACAGAAAGCCCCGTGTCCTTGGTGGGCGCCGCATGTCTTAGGCTTTCAGCGTGTTGATTGATAGTGGCGGACGCTAATTCCTTAGCAAATGATGCTATTATTCAGGGGCTCAAATTGAATTACTTCATCCATTGGATCTGCTTAACATTTTCCCCGTGGAGAGTTTAGCAAACAGTGTAATCTCACCGACTTACTTGCAAGTCGTGTTTGTCATGCTCTGTGTCGGTGTCTCTCTGTGGATGTTTTGACGGTTGTCTCAGAACAGGATGAGCTCTTTGCATAACTCCCTTTGAGTTGGTTGTATACTGTCACATTCGTTAAGTTTATTGTGTTGTTGAACTGAAATTCTCTAGTAAAGCATCAAACTTACAACCAGATTAGGAGGTTTTTTTCAGGTTATATCAAAATTTGTATGAACCAGATGTGTTTTATTAATGTAGCTTAAAGGAAAAATATATTCAGCTTTGAGAAAAGACAAAGCTATCAGAGATGGAAACAAATATATTGACTCTGGATTTTCTCAGGACCTAAAAATAACTTTTATGAATCAGACCCAGTGCTTTTCAAACCTTTTTCTGAAAGGTTTTACGTACTTCACCCAAACTTTCTCCGAACTAATCAACCATGTTTGTAATTGTCTTCCTCAACTTGTTTCTTTGTCTTTCTCCCTTTCTGTCCTCATCTGTCTTTGTCTCTTTCTGCACTTTTCTGTCCTTTCATCCTTTTCTCCTCGTCTTTCTGTCCTTAGCTCCTTGCCTTCCTGTGTTGGTCTCTTTGTCTTCCTGTCACCGTCTCTTTTTTTCCTTGCTTGTCTCTTTATTATTGTCTGTCTTTCCATCCTAGTTTCATTGTTTTTATTCCTGCCATCCAGGTCCTTCCAGGTATTGTGTTTGAATCATATCTACTTTCAGAATATCTGCAATAAATTTATAGTGAACATTAAGTATTAAATATCCTAAAATTACTGGCAAAAGACTCTGAACTTGTTGAGTCTGGAATCGTTTCATTAAACACGTAGGAACCTTGGTTATATCGGGAGGTTGAGCTTTGCGCACCATTTCAAATGGAAATCCAGGGGAAGAGAATGTAATACACCCAATGTCATCTTTCATCACACTGACAGGCTGTCCTCTCACCTGCAAACATCTTTTTTATTGTTTAAAAAAACGCTTTTCTCTCTGCTTGTCTTTACTTTTAAACCAGTCATCCACTGACGGGTGCAGCAAAGAGCAGACGTAGAAGCCATCATCCACCGGGTGGCTTATCGAACTAAATAGCACTGGTCGATCTGCCCAGGGATGTACATTTCAGAAAAAACATCTTATTCAAATCTCCTTCCTAGATTCAAAATAAATTATCAATGTTGAATGTAACATGCATGTACTTCCACATACTGTGCACTAAGAAACGGACAAAGAGAAAACCATCAGACACTTACGACTACATCTTTATATTACCCTTTTCTCATACAACGCTAATTGTTTCATCTCAAAACGAGTCAGAGTAAGAACAAACTGTTTCTATGGTGATGAAAAAACCTGCAGAGACATGAGCCCAGCTGTTGCTATGTGAAGATGAACAAGTCTAAGAGAAGGCAAACAATGACATAAACACTCATTTATCACGAAAGAAAGGGACTGCGTCTGAATACTTTGCATTCAGCATCACAAAATATGATACAGTGCAGCGAAAAAGTGTTTGCAATAACCAGAAAATACTGAGGAATTTTAAACTCTTTTGCAGAAATGTTTTGGCTGTAGCAGATCTTTTGGGTGTCAAGTCAAGCTTATTTGAATTACACATTTCAGTAGCAACGCGGTAAGAGTGCATTCACACAGCAGGTGATTTGAGCATCAGGAGTATCTGGTTTGAATCAAAGTCTAAATTTTAGAAAAGCTTTAAAAAAAACTTTCCATGAGCATTTAAATGTATATTTTGAGACTCTCCCTCAGTTGTGGCTTTCTGGCGAAATAAAAAATGTTTGTATTTCCTTTGATTATATAATTGCACAAATTGGAAATACAAAACTAAATTTGCTTAATGGAAACAGGAATTTAAAAAAACAGCACATTTTTGATACGGTCTTGTGCCAGCTGGTTGAAGTTTATTTTGCAAAACTGGAATGGAAACACTTTTTGTCTTGTGATCAACAACAGGATGTTACTACTGGCGGAAACGTCGAAGAAGACAACAGGAAGTGGTTGCATGTTTTTATAATGAGCGAAACTTGTTCACACGTGAGTTTCTCAATGGAAACACCAATGTTGCAAAATTTAATTATTTTGACATTAGAAAATTAAAGTTTTACGCACATTTGTAATGGAAACTCTTAGCTGTGGCATTAACATTGCAGAGCAATCTGAGAAAAGTTGATTTAATTTAGTTATTTATACATTTCAATGAGTATAAAGCATTCAGAAATGTTGATTTATTGGATTTTACTCCTAAATATTGTCTCTTTGTTAGGCTTGTTCAAATTATGGTGTTTTATATTGTTTCTGTCAAATACTCGTTGCTGCAACATCATAACATCCCTCCTCAAGTAATACAAGAAGCGTGGTGAAAACTGCAGTGATTTAACAATCCTGACAGCCTTTACAGACGATTCTCCTCGTAAAGAACTTATTTCATTGAGCAGAATGCAACATCGACAGACGTCTCAGAACAAGTCCATTATTAGTGTCACTTTCTTTGACGACTGGCTGCTGAGCGCAGAAAACCTTTGTGTTTTTCTGCTTTGAACTGAGTAAACTGGAAAAAGCCTGCAGGAACATGAACTATAATTGCTGAAAGCAGGAGAAATTACAGAAAACTGGAGCAATTTAAGGTTCATTTTTTTATATTTTTTTATCTGTAGCTGGTAAATACAAAGCCCTGAAGGAAAGCTGTCGATTTGTGACACATTTGGATGTTTATGTTTCAAAGTGGGAAAATATAAATGCTGATATGAACTGAATGCGGAGAAATTGGAGAAGTCGGATGAAGAAGTTTTTATGCCGCAAGTGTCAAATGTTTTTCTGAGGCTTAATTTCTGTCAGTGAAAGCTCCTAAAAAATTAAACAAGTTTTTAAATATTTTACTTCAAGAATTTGCTTTAGAAAAGCAAAACATGTTATTCAGCTGCATTGGTGTGACGATATCCACTAAGGACAGAAACTGTTGTCTTATTCTCTAAAGAAAAGACAGTGTTGTGAAGGATCTTGCTGTGAATTGACCGGGTCAAGCTTATCGCTGACCAAGGCTGGCAGAACGTCAAAACATCCCCAGATCCGCTTAGGAGGAAGAGGAGGAAGAGGAGGAAGAGGATCCGTACTGGTACAATGACTGACATTCCCCAGAAGCAATAGGGTTTCTTTTTTTTTTTTTATGACTCAGCGAAAAGGCAGCTTATCAAAAACAACTGATGTTCAAAAGAGTTAATCATCCTTCCATATAGGTCTGAGGATTTCCACAGTAACTTTTAATCATCTGCAGTGGTAAAGCCCCAGTTTCAGTATTTTCTGCTAGCTGACATTTGGAGCCGTTTCAAGGTTGGCTGCAAACTGTGCGGCCCAGTGGGGAGTCCGCGGGCCTGGTCAGGTAACTATCTCAATGTGACCTCTGCTTGACTGCCAGGTTGGGTCGCACAGAAAAAGACCACAACAAAAAAATAAATAAAAAACTGTCACACTGTGGAAAAAATATACAGCTCTCTGGGGATAAAATAGGAAACATAGACATGCTTTAACTTTAGCTTCTTTATTATTTCTGTCTGTCTGTCTGATAGACAAACATTGGAAATGTTGGACGAAAATAAAGATGGACGGACGAAAACGATGCGTTAAAATTTAACTGTTATAAATTAAGGATTATTCACTTTCTTATGAAGTTTATCATCTTGTCGGTTCTGAGATGTAAAAATACCTCTGGAAAAACAAACTATTAAATTCCCCTAAAATTCTCCACACTTTTCATAAATACCAACATATTAGATATTAGATGAAACTGTTCCCAGGCTGAAGGCAGCAAATTGAAATGATAGTTGTTTTATAGAGATAAACAACTTATTTATGTTTAGCCACAGAAATACAAAACAGATAAACATGATATGATGTTTTCAGTGTAAATCATTTGGCGAATTAAACCTGAGTTTCTCACCTAGACGAGGTTTCCACAGCCAACCACCCCAGAGACGGTATAGGACTCAAGTTAATTACTTGGATATAGAAACTTGTGTTGTTTCATTAATTTTTCAGCCGGTTTCTCTGGCACAGGTCTCTGAATTATTAAAGAGATATTAGTTAGTGTGGGTGAGACCACACCGCTCACAGAGGCGAGAATTTATTTAGAAATAAATAAATAAATGAAAGAAGAAGTCAAGCTTTGGCTTCCTTCCACTGATTCCACATTAGGAAAATGAGATGAGTGTTTCATTTGTGGTGCAGGAAACACGAGCAACACACTGTTTTCACACTCAGACATTAACATTTGGCCTCGAGTTTTTAACAGCATAAACGTGGATTCATTTCTTCTTCAGCAGAAGGTTGATTTTCTTTATTAATGAGTTTATTTCAAGGAAGCTCATCGGCCTTCACTTAGGAGTCACTCGGATTTTTGCTGAGTAATGGCTTCCACACATGTAGTAATATAAATATAAAATGGAAAAAAAACTTGTGATTTTGAATTATGATTGTCCTGCAGAAAAAGACAGGAATAGAACAGCAAAAGTGTAATAAGATTGAGATTTTCTTTTAAATTGTGAGAATAAAGTTAAAATTGTATAACATTATAATCATAATCTAATAATCAAGACACAATATTGCCAGAATGAAGTTATGAAAAGACTATCAAAAGATATTTTAATTAGGAGTTATCAAGATCTGTGATTCTTTCTTCTTATTATTATCAGCCGCTACTGATAATAATTTGATGCTAACAAGTTAAAAGATTTTAAAACTATTTGTAAAACTGATATCAGAATATAATTTCACAAGATGCTCAAAATTCCTCATTTAATTTTTTTGTAATTTTTTGTGTAGAAGTTACCATTAAATTACTACTTCAAGAATGAAGTAGTAAGTAGTGGATAAACTCACCTAAAAAATAGTCATAATATTAATAGAAATTAATATTATGACTATTTTTCCATTTTCTGTACCTAATGGGGTCAGGAGGGTTGGTGAGTTTATTATCGTATTATTTTTACTTTATTGTTTTTTCTCAGATTTTTACGACTTCCTTCTGGCGACAATACAGCTTGATTCTCACGTCACAGCTTTTCCTGTATTTCCACTCTTTGTCATATGATTTTATTCTCGTAATATAACTTTAATCACATATTATTTTGACTTACTGACATAAAACATTATTCTAGCAATTTAATAATTTTTTCTTAACCTCTGGCGTACTTAACAAACTCATAATCTGCTGAAATTTTCTTTATGATCGCCTCTGTAGCTCTCACCAGGAGAATAAAATTGACTGCATTTACACAGCAGACAAATATGACTAATTAAAATTATTTGCCCATATGGAACCAATTTCCTACTTTTTCACAGCGGTCTGAACGATTCAATCCCGAACTTTTGAACCCCCCCAAAAAATTAACTGTGCCTCTTCCATACATGGTACTAATTTGGATACCAAACAATTGTTTTCAAAACGTCTGCAGTCTAAACGGTTGTTTCATCCAACTTTTTTTTAATGTAAAGACAAAAATCTGCAGACGCTGCCCGTTACCTGGCAACCCCAGTACAATTCCGCCCGTTACCTAGCAACCCCAGCACAATTCCGCCCGTTACCTAGCAGCCCCTAGCAGAATTCCGCCCGTTACCTAGCAACCCCAGTACAATTCCGCCCGTTACCTAGCAACCCCTGTACAATTTCGCCCGTTACCTAGCAACCCCTGTACAATTCCGCCCGTTACCTAGCAACCCCTGTACAATTCCGCCCATTACCTAGCAACCCCAAGCAGAATTCCGCACGTCACAAACCTGAGACATGTGTCATAATTCTGCACCAGAAGAAGAAAGTTGCGATAAATCTGGACATAATCAATGGGTGAAAATCATGATGATGGAATTATGAAAGCAGTTTGTGTCCCGTCACTCCTGGCTCCAACATCCAGAGTTTTCTACAGAAGTTAACACCATCGGTGCCATTTGATGAGCTTTTCTCTTAGCTTTCTTCTTGTTAAGGTTTTGTGACAAATACTGTAGAAGGCTATTGCTTAAAAACTTTAAAATTGATAGTGGTTCAGATCTGCTGTGAGGTTTTCTCTGTTTATCTCTGTTGTTTTCATGTTTTTCAGAATGTTTTTGGTTATTATTGTTGTTTTTGAAATCGGATGCAACATTGTTTTGTCTTCCACCCTCCGGGTCTTCACATCAAACAGAAAGCATCCTTTCTGTCATTTCTTTCAGTCCGCACTGACTTTTGATCCTCTTGTTATTAATCTTGCGCAACTATTAGGTAAGAATTTCACCATTCTGCTGCGTTACTTTTACTAGACCTTTGTACTTTGTTGTAAACTTTTAAAAAGCACCCAGTGGCATACATTTAGTTTTCTGTGACATTATGTCGTCAAAAAATTTTCAAACGCGGACCAGAAACTCAACTACAAATATGTTCATTCAGTTTATTTATAGCCCAAAGGCATCTGGAAGAGAGAGATCTAAACCAAACATTATTAGGAGGCTTTATCATTCTCAGTTTGCAGACACTTTCTAGTAAAATGAGATTTATAATTCCCATATTCACTACAAATAGGGAACAGATGACACACTAATTATAAATGACTGCAGCAACATGCAATATAAAACTCTACTGTTGTTTTTTCCCGGAACACAAGAGCATCTTCATGACATCCACGGGTGATTTAATGGAAGCATTTTAGAAACGATGATGATGAAATGAAAATATGCAGGTTTGGGGAGAAGTTTTCATCCATATTTTATGGGCATGAATGTCCCAGTTTGGGTTTTTTAAGATTAAATCTGATCTATTTCCAAGTTTGATCCACTAATTTTTGAGAAAAGTGGATCCAACATTTCATAGCTTTTGTCTGGATACTTGTTTGATTAAACTGTGTGGTGTAAAAGAATAAAATGCATCTTTAAACATATTCCACATAATTTCAGTGGAGTCCAGTTGTGAGTTTTGGGAAATCGACGGCTTTTGTCTATTTGGGACTCCCTTCAAATAAAGCTTTTCCATTTCTTCTCTCAAATTTATGACTTTTTGACATTGGAGAATACGTAAATAAGATAAATTAATCTGTAGATATCTGCTTTGTTTGATGGAAAATTACAGCTCCTTGTGGCTATATTATTTTTTTCTTCTGCCTACAATGACCTCAGTACTCGGTCTCATCCCTCCTAACACTTTCTCTCCTTTTCACACCCAT
Source organism: Gambusia affinis (assembly GCF_019740435.1). Classification (NCBI taxonomy): domain Eukaryota; kingdom Metazoa; phylum Chordata; class Actinopteri; order Cyprinodontiformes; family Poeciliidae; genus Gambusia; species Gambusia affinis. The sequence continues at coordinate 3,487,771 of NC_057891.1, read as the reverse complement.
TACATGGAAAACGCTCTCTTCATTTTGTAGCCACGTTACAGTAAAAACAGAGCTACTGACCTCTTCATTACAGCGTTTAACATGATTGAGTGACATTTCATTTTACTTCCAGCTCCACCTGGACCAGCTGATTAATAATCTGCATGGATGCACCCAAACTGAGCTCTACATCTATTTATAGCTGCGCCCCGCCTGCTGGTCCTGCTCTCCTTGTTTTGGGTGACATTTATAAAAGTTTGATTGCAGTGATATAAAACATTACATGTCACGCGCTCATGAATCACCGCGGTGATGGATCATTGCTGTAGAGCAAGAGCAGAGAGCCAACGGAGCAATAATAGGAGGCGACTCCCATTCTTTTCTGAGGTTATGTTTCCATTTCTGACACACACCAGGTGGTAAAACTAATAATCATGAAATATCTCTAACACAACCGAACATTTTACCTTGTATGATTTGGGTTTGCAGTTTGTACCGATTTGCTTTGACAGGTATGAATTTAGGCACTAAAATGAGAAAGCAGAAGTCACTCCTGTGTTGTCCTCCAGGACGTTTTGGGCTGATTTGTGATTTATGGTTTTCAGGGTAGGAAAGGTTGTGTGTAATAATCGAGGTCAAAGTTCAGAGTGTGACTGAGCGTCATTGAGAAGTACTCAGGTGTTCAAAACAAAATGTGCAAAGACTGTTAAGAAGGAAGTACACGTCAAGTCTTAGTTTTAACACTGCTATTGTTAAAACTATAACAATATTTTATAGTTTATAGCATGGATTATTGTAATTTATTACAACATTTTTGTAATTTTTTTGCAAGTACAATCACAAAATTGTGGAGGAACTAAAACGACTAAAACGGTTACAATATTGAGGTATAAATTCTTCAGGCGATTAAACAAAATGTACAAAAATGAGCTAATTCAAATTTTTTTTTCTTTTGTCAAAAATAGAAAAAGGAAAGGCAAAATAAAGATAAAATTTCTCACAGGTATTATAGGATAAAGTGAAGAAACATTACAGTAAAAATGTATTAAATATTAAAGAAAAATTTTGTAACAAAAAGCCTAATTGTTATTTTAACTATCTCAGAGTTTGCAACAAATGGAGATTATTATAAACTGTGCTTTTTACTATGTATATTTAAAAAAACTTTATAAAAGATTATATAACCAGCAGTTTTTTATGCAACTAATTATTCTAATAGGTTTAAATGCAGCAAATATTTAATTTCACTTACTGAAAATTCACCAGTCACCCCAAACTAAATAAATTAATGTCGTTGTTGTTGGTTCATTTTATTTCAAATATTATAAACAGAGGTGTTTTAAATGTGACAGAAAGCTAATTACACACATTCATTCTTTCAATAAATCATATCAAGCAGTTTTTGAGGGAGATGAGAAGAAAAGTGACAGGAAGATAGTGATGTGTTATTCCTATTTAATGTTAATTTATTTGTGCTTTAATTGACTTTTATGTTGTTTTATTGACTCATTTTTGTTGATGCGTCTCTGTGTTGAATTATTTTTATTTTCTTAATGCTTTCTTCTGCCTGATATGTGGCTTATTTTTGGTTGTGGTGGAAAATTATTTCCTGTATTTACATAACTGGTTTTTACCCGTTTTGTGTTTTATCTTCTATTTTTTGTGCTATCTTTTTGCACTTGGTCTCTCCTCTGATTTAATGTTTGTGGATGTTATTTTTTCATGCTTGTATTGTTCTGTCCTTGTTCTGCTCTCATTGTGTTTGTTTTTGTCTGTTGGGTTGGATGGACGTTGTCTTCTTGTGATTTTGTTGCATGTTTTCTAACTTCACATGCTTTACATGCTTTCCAGCATCGTTGGCGGTCACACAGTAGGTTTGCTCATCCCCGTACAACAGAAACAAACCAATCATTTAACATCAAACTATTTTTAGAGACAACAAAAGATTGGTCAAAATCTGGCAGCACCGATCTGGCGTTGGCCCCTTTTACTTTGTTGCTTTCGATGTTTAATGCTGTCTCTTTTTCATTTAAAAGCAGCTTTTGTTGTCGATTAGATGTGACAGCGTGATTCTGTTGGCCAATTTGGCTGATGAGTGAAATTATACCTTTGTAGCTTCACAGCTGCAGCCTGCTGTGTATGTTAGCACAAGACGGAAAATTAATTACATCAACCTGATTACACTGGAAGGGGAAAATTGTTTGCATGTCATACAGATCACGATTCAGATTGAGCTTCAGGAAACAGCTTGTTAAATACACCAAGAAAGTATCAGCCAAAACATTATGACCACCAGGCAAATATCTAGTAGGTGATTTTTCTGTTTACACTATTTCAACAGAACATCTGTGGTGTCGTGGAGCATCTGCTATGGTTGGACTGTGTTTCCTATGGGTTGTGAGGTGAGGCAAGGTTTTCTGCAGATGCAATTAGACTCCATGTGAGCAGTCTCTGGGGACATTAAGGCCTGGAAGAACAGCTCCGCACTGCATTCGTGCAGCAGGATGTTCTGTTGAGTGGAGACGGGTATCGAGTGTGTGATGTTACTGTGGAGGACTATGATCGTAAAGAAACATTCAAGTGAATGACATGATGTAAAAAAATATACATACTACTTACAAAGACTGCCAGCTAAAATCCTGCTGAAAAACCAGTTCATGGATTTGCTCCATCAAATGGCAATTCAGGAATGCCGCAGATTTTTGTCAATTTTTAACATAAAATTTCAATGACAAATTAAATTCTTTAATGAAAATTTTAGGTATTTTTCTTTTAATTATAATTTCATACTAAGTAGGGCTGAAAAAATAAACATCCAGCAACTTACAGTGGTAAAACCAACTGACCAAACATGCTGGTATTCTGCTTAGGTTGCTAGGTGACGGGCAGAATTCTGCTTAGTTTGCTAGGAAACGGGCAGAATTCTGCTTAGGTTGCTAGGAAACGGGCAGCATCTGGAGATCTGTGTCGTTACAGATTTAGAAAGCTTTTGAAACGCCTCATTTCTTAAACAAGAAAAACATTAATTTATTGCCAAAAACTGGCTGGGTGGTTGTTTTTGTTTTTTAAGCTCTTGGGCTTTTTTAGTAGCAGTTGAGACCAAAATAAAAGCACAAAAAAATGCAAAATGTGACTTTTGATGAATGTGTTCCCTTTAAACTTTTACTAAAAAAAGATTTCCTTGAAGAAAGTTCTCATTTTCATTACTGGGAATAAACTAAGAGATTTTCTAGACCAAATCAACTGGAAAAACAATGATCCACAAAGTTAGACAACTGCTTGTCTTTTATTAAGACAAAAAAAATTCAACTTTGTTTCATTAAAACAAAGTTAGGTTATGAAAGAAAATAGGTTTCTGTGATAACATAATTTGAAAAGGGTAATGTCATTGTATAAATGCAAAAAAATCCAATAACTCATTTATTTCTCATCCTTTGTAATTCTTTCTCTTCAAAGCTGATTTTAGTCTGTCAGTCTAGTATTTGGCTTTTGTCAGGTAAAAAGTGTTAAAGTTGAAAGGAAATGAGAAGAGTCTGAATAATACTGGATTCCAGCAGAGGAAGAAGAAATGGACCTGATGAGTAAAAAATAAGGCTGTGATCATAAAAACTTCAGATATTTCAGTGAAATATGAAAGAGGTTGAAATCCGCCAGGAAAGAAAAGGTTGTTTTGACTTTTTTTTATTCTATATAGAGCACTGAGAAGTTAAAATAGGTCATGAATAATAGGGGGAAAGGAAAGAAAATCAATAAATTATTAAGAATAACAGTCCTTTTCACGTGTTTCAGCATCACTTTTAGCAATTATCTGGTTTGTATAAAGCATGTCTGTGACGAAAATCTCTCAGCCCAAGAGGAGAACGTGAATGTCTGCACAACATTAAATGGCAGCAGCATGTTGTCAATCTAATGGTGGCATAAAAGTGAAAGAGACGGCCATTAGGCTGTTTTCCTCTGCAGTAAATGGCAGGTCATTTCAGGGCACCTTGCTTTGTTGTGCATGCTGTGACAGTAGGAAGTGGCCCTGGAGGACCTCTTTCAGGGCTTTTTACCTCTTCGCCTTTGCTACTACAAGAAAATATCGGCCTATCACACGCAAGAACAGCAACAGGAAGAAAATGGAGAATACAGGGGAGTTTGAATGCAAGAGATCAGAAGAAAACAGTTCAAATATCCAGAGGTTAATTACAGGGAACAGCCTGAAAGCATTCAGAGAGGAAACCGGAAAGGAGAGGAAAAACATCGAACAGGACCTGCAAACCCGGGATTTAGAGCCGATGAAGGTTAAAGGCATCGGACAAACATGTAGAGGGCTGTCTATGTTTAATAACATGAGGAAACCACAATTTACTGCTGTGGATTATTGCAGTCTGAAGAAATGCACCACTTCCGACAAAAAACAACCAATCAGAGCTAGGAGGAGGGTCTTAACGCTGTCAATCAACCTCATGTACTAAATGTGCTAATGGCAGAGAACATTTCACTTTAATAAATCCGCTTTAATAAAAAAAAACTTATTGTTACAGAAAAACCATTTATTTGTCATCTTCGGTGGCTTTGCTACCTATTATTAGCCTTTGAGGCAGGCTATGCTATGTTGTGGTGTACCAGCTGTAACAGCAGACAAGAGTGATTGGCAACGCTAAGACCCTCCTCCTGGCTCTGATTGGCTGTTTCTGACTGAGTGGTGTATTTCTGAAGTTAGCATTGAAAGCACAGAAGAGCTCTTTTTTCACAGATTATCTGTCTTATTATGGATAATTTTAATAAATATGTAAAAAAAAAATTTTTCTGTAAAATTTAGGAACTGCAGTTTTAATTTGAGGTTACAAGTTTAAATAAATTTTTATCTTGTTAATCAAATATTGTAAAAATATAGAAAGGAAGCAACATAATATACTTTTTTCTGTTATAAAAATGAACAAATATATATATATTATTGCAAAAACAATAGTTCCTCCATGTTGTCCATTCTATGCACGTTCGGAGTGATTTTCGCCCTCGGGGAGACAAAGGAGGGAGAAATGGACTTTAACTCCAGAGTTAATTGGGCGCCAGGCTACCTGTTAGCCTCGCATGGACACGCATCCCAAGCGATTACACGCTCTTGTTGTGAAACACATTCACGCCTCACCCACAGTGTTGAAAATGTCCCAGCATGCCCTGCAGCTCCCTGCTAATACTTCACACATCCTGGGGGCGCTGCGCTCTCGCTCCCAACCCAAACGAGGCTTTAGTCACGTACAATTTGGATCGTCTGCGTCCCGGCGAGAGCGCTGAGATTATTTTTACAGTCACCAAAAAGCATCTTCAGCTCAGACGGAAACAGAATAACAATCCCAAACAACATCTGGACCTTGCAAGCTCACGCTCACACAGTCGTCTCTCTAACAGATTGTACTCCAGGATAATTGTCGGTTCATATTTTACTCATGTTCTGTTGGCTCCAGGATGTTTTGGCTCCTTTGTGTCGCAATGGCAACAAAGTCCTGTTGGCCCAGGAAGACTTGGAGAACTTTGGAGCGCCAGCTGGCTGAATGCAAGACTCTGGCACATTAACTAGAAATGAAGCTTCTCTGGTCAAACAGTCTGATATTCACTGGTAGCTCAACTGCATTGATTACAGCCAAACTACAGCAAACTGTGCAGCTCCGAAAAGAACTGCATATAGGAACAGTAAAGAAATAAGAGTCAGTAATTTAAGATTTGAAGCATTTAATTAACTATGATTTTTGATAAAAAGAAAGGAAGTGAGGTAGGAAGGCAAGAAACAAAGGAGGGGAACAAATGAGATGAATAAGGAAGCAAGAAAGGAAAGAAAGAAGAATGGATAAAATAATGAAAAAGAATAGAAAGAAAGGAATGAGAAAAGGAATCAGTGAGGATGTATAGAAGGAAAAACAAGCATAAAAAGAAATGACAGAACAGAAGGTAGGGAAGGAGATAGGACACAAGGAAGGAGGGTAAAATGAAGTGAAGAAGGAAAGTTGCAATAAAATTATGAAATAAAGTGAAGATAGAAAGGACACAAGGAAAGGAATGGAGGACATAGAGAAGGAAGTAGGACACAAAGAAAGGAAGGAAGAAATTAAAACGGAGGAGGGGAGAAAGAACAGAATATAAATGACAAGAAAAGGAGGACAAAATGAAGTCAATAAGGAAAGAATTAAGAAATACAGATGAGAAAGAAAGGACACAAGGAAAGGAAGGAATACAGGATAGATAGAAAGGTGAAGGAATGGAGAGAAAACAAAGACCTTAAAACGGTAAAATCAAATTGCAGACTTTGAAGGCTGCATAGGAAGCTTGTGCATCCTCCACATCGCCTGCTAATCTGCTTAATCCCATCAGAACTGGTTTCCTTCTCACAGTCAACATCTCCACTCCTCCCTTTGCTTCACCTTTCTGCAGCAAGTCGCAGCAGGTTTCTTTATTTCATGACAAGCCCTCCACTCAGGTGTTAACAACTCGCTGCAATTTTCTACAATATTAAGGTTTAAAATACAAAAATAAATAAGAACAACTGTGGAAAGATCCTACAGAGAAAATGAGAACGGTTTACGCTGCAGAAGTGTTAAATAAGTGCAAAATAAAGGAAATATTTCAAAAACCAATCAGCTTTTTAAAATCAAATCAGGAAAAATACTTCAGATTTTCAACAAAGATTCTCAAATAAGTGAATTTTTCACAAATATTTTGGATTTATAGACGCATTTGGATGAATAGGTGAGTTTTCTTTGTATTTTTAGAAATGTTTACTCTGTTTTCAAATCAGAAATATAAATGTTTAAAAGTTTCTAAAGAAAATAACTCAAAGGAGAGAAAAAAGTGGAAAAAGATGCTATTATTATCTTAGTTACTTGACTAATAATTGTTGCATGAATCAGAAAAACACACTTGAAAAACAATGATTAAATATTTAAAATATTTGAAAATCTGGTGAAATTGTGTGTAAAAACATTGAATAAATTAAAAAAATTCAACAAAATATGCAGATATGTTTATAAAATCAGCTAGGAATAAAATACCAATAAAACTCTTATTTTATGGGATTATTAGTTAAACATCAAAACTGTGAAACAACACCATTAATTTCTGCTCAGGTGATTTTGTAGGAGTGTTTTTATTGCCTTTTTAAATTAAATTCAGACAAAGATCAGGAGAATTAGCCATGAAAAACACGGATGGAGTTTAATCTGGGAATAAAAATCTACAGAAACGTTCCAGAGGTGGGAAAACTTCAGCAAATTGATGATTTATTGGAATTCAGTCAAAAAGGTTTTATTTAATTTTCATGTCAAAACTGAAAAACGCTTCCAAGATGGAAATGTTCAGTTTAGTAAAGGCAGGGTACGAGAATTTCTATATTTGCAGAATATTTTACCAATTTTACCAAAATAATTTATTAAAATTAAGAGAAAAGTCATTTTAATGAGGAAAAATTTATATAATTTTTTAATTGTTGGATATTTTTTGAGTTAGAAGTCGTTTTAAAATATTACTTCATTCTGCTAACATTACGATTCTATCCTTGGAGTATTATGAATTTATTTCTATGGTAAAAAAAGAAATAAATGGTAGACTTGCCCTAACAGTTGACCTAAATTTAAAGACGAAATAAAAAGAAACTAAAAACTTGTCAAACAAAATGGAGGCCCTGAATTTTGGACACCAGAAGTTGGTGAAAAAAAAAAGTTACAATTTTCCAAAAAATTTAAAATTAATCTTCAAAAGATAAAAGTCCAATTATCAAGTGGAAAACGTTTTCTACTAATTTATTATGGTGTAATTTAACACTTTCCATCCGCTATGGAAAAAGGCAAGACCATTTATTGAAAGCGAGTTCAGTCGATACTTCTTGTAATCTAATTTATTAATACACTGTAGCTGCTTGTTCAGGGCCTGAATCAGCTTTATTTCTTCTTGCAGTCACAGTCCGTACCTGGACCTTATAAATATACATTCACCCCACAGATTTCTGTTTCTAAGCACCAAAAACAGGTTTCAACCTTCTCTCAGGTTCTCCAGGGTGGAGAAAATCTACTGAAACCTCGGTGATTAAATTATGATTAATGAATCAGAAGGTAGAAGGACCTGCATCGCAGGAAAACGGAGGATTTTCTCAGTGAGAGAGACGAATACGAGCAGAACTTGCTCCTTTATTCTCTTCAGATGACAAACCGAACCTCAGTCCCTTAAGAGGTTTAGTTTTATTCATTCGGGGTGAAAAAGACGAATCAATAGCAATGTTCTCACTTATAGGAACACACACAGCCCTGATGGAGACGTGCGAAATTGTGTCGCCTGTTGTAAAACGCCAATCAGCTAAAACATTAAGCCCACCTGCCTGGTGTTGTGTTTGCAGGAACAGCGGTTCTGATCCGCTCAGGCGAGGACGCAGGAACAAAAGTGCAGCTTGTTCCACCACATAAACCGGGATCCTGGGAGTTGGAGCCGACTTTATTATTTTATATTAGCTGCACTGGAAACCCTGAAAAAATCTCAATTTAATATCAGAGGTTTATAACTACAAATGTTTCGGTTTATTTGGTTATTTATATCACGAATCTTTAAAAAAATACGACGAGAAAACGTGCAAATCAAAATAATTTGTTTACTTTTCTGTTTGAAAAGAAGTATAAAGAAGTGGACATTTATTTAGTCCTCAATGTAATGAAATATTTTACCTATTCACTCATTAATTATTAAAAATGTGTAAATAAAACCGTGCAATTATGTCAAATAAAAGGATTACAATCTGACTGATAACAGGAAAAGACATTTTTTAATGATTCCTTATGAAGTTCGGAAAAACAATTAATTTGATGCATTTGAAGAACTGCATTAATTATGTAAAAAAAAAAAGTAAAATAAAACATATTGGTGCTGTAACTTCTGATTATTTTAGTATTGATTATTCTTATGATTAATTGGATTAAAAATATAGTTTTCTTTATTTAAATGTTAAAAGGTGACCTTTTTTGCACAAAATCTTTCTTGAATAATGAGATTTTAATCTGGTCTCTTCTGCAACGAGTGGCTAAAGGTTTTTGTCTTTGTTTGTCCCCAAAAAATAAAAAAATATTGTTTATCATGATTGATTTGTAGAAGAAATTAAGAGTAAGAATCCAAGTCTCTAATCTGAAAGAAAAATCTGAATTTCTTGCTGAAAATGTTCTGGCAGCATCATTGTTTTGGTTTTATTTTGGTTTTATCCTCATGCAGAACCTTAACCTTTAAACTTGTCATGTCAGAACAGCACAATGAATCTAAATATCTGTATTAACCTTATAGCTATCTGTAACATGTAAGTATTTCTGCCGTCCTAATCTAGTTTATTTATTACCTGTAAGGATTGTTTAAATATAAAATAATTACAATTTTGGCTGTTGAAGAGCTGAAAAAGGCTTAAGAAAATGTTTTTCCATGTATCTACTGTCTCCGTTTTTACCATGTGATGCATAAGTAGCAGAACAGATGCAGTACACCGCAGTCTTGTCTGCATATTCTGTGTTTTACAAATATTTTATGCAGTTGCCTCATCAAGATTACATCAAGTGGTTTGCCTGGATGTATCCCTTGCAGACGCAGAATGAGCAATGAAGCAGTTCCTGCCTGAGTGCTAACATGCAGATTTCCCTGAGCTCTGCTTACAAATTAGGCTTTCTGAACGGCTGAGAAATTACCTTTTGTTTCTAAAGCCATGTTGCACTCTTGTTAAAGTCGAGCGCAAGTCCTTTGAGAGAAGCATCATGCAGAAATCAGGTTTTGTTATTTTGGCATTGAGGAGAATACCGGTGCCTGCAGTGATTAGTGATGCAGCAAAGAGCTGCCACTCGGTGGGCAGGTTAGATCTGCAAAATAATGTTTTATGGTGACGTCAGGAAGAGGCAGAATGAAGCTTAAATGTGGCAAATGCAGCAGTTACTGCCAGGATCTTACATCCAGTTAATAATTTAGGTCTGTCCATTTTCAGGTGATTATATGTCTAAACCCAACAGATATTAGAGTAAATATCCCTGATCCGTTAACAAAGGGTTGCCCAGATATTTGACTATTCTTCTCACCAAAAGACTAAATGTGTTTTCACACCTGGCAGGAGACAGGTGACTCGGTTAACTTGCTAAACCAAGAAACACTGAAGGAAACGACATAAAAACCTCTGAAGACACTGAACGCAATTTGTCTTGAGCTGTAGTCTACTTCCTGCTTTTGACGTGGTCTCCTAGACCTCCAGAGTTCGTTTCTTTGGTTCCCATCAGAGTTTGATTATGCATTCACACCTCCACAACGAACCAAACCTCCCAGAAAAACCAACCAGAGTTCGATTAACGGGGATTTTTATTCTCTAACAGCTCTAGCAACATCTTTTTGGAGCGGTGGAGTTGGAGAACTTGTAAAGCAAAGTGTACCCGACATTTATTCTGAAATTTCCAACTCCCTGGATAAAAACAAACTTCTCTTTAACATCAACTATTCACAGGATTCATTGCTCTCTTTACCACATGGATTAAAAAAGGAATGGATACAGCAACAAGTGGTCCACTAAACCCTTGATTTAGTTGCAGTGACAGATATTTAACTTTTATTGAGTTTTGGTGTTGCAAAACAAGTTTAGTTTGGCTTTGTATTGTGTCAGTAAAACGCCAGAGATTGTCCACATTGCATGTTATGTTCCTACAGGAAAATGAGCCTAAATATAATTAAAACTGGTTTAAAAATAGATAAAGCTGCTCATACTGAGTTTCAGAGATCAGAGATCAATGCTGATGAAGAGTGGATTCAAACTCAACCAGAATTTTGGACTTTTTCAGCGGGTTCTCCTTGAAGTCTTTCATAAGTTTCAACTCAGCTTTTCCATGCTGTCCTTTTATTTCCCTCTCTCCAGGTTTCAGAAAACAACTTTATTTTTATTCAAAATTGCTCTCCGATAATTATAACAAACATCAACGAACAAAAGGCTGCCATCTCTCAAACTAACACATCCACGGTTGTAGAAAGAAGGAGAAGAAGAAGCAAACATATATCCCAGGCTGTGGTTAATTTCAAAATTACAAGTCTGGGGGAAAATGCAGCTAAAATTGGTTTTAAACACCACTTACAGTCAGCCTGTCCTTTAGAAAATAAGCACACACAACTCTCTCTTCACATGTCTGATAAACAAATAGCCAGAGCTCCAGCCCTCTGCTTTGATTGAAATTGCCGTTGCATCGGATTGCCAATTACAGCAAGTGTGTGATTACAGTGATCATTTTCAAAATGACCACCTCTGAATGTGTTGTCACTCTCTCACGTTTAATTTAACCGGAGTGTCATGCTTGCCTCTCAACTCATCATTGGACAAACGCGGAGCCTCACTTTCAGCTGGCGCCGCGCCCTTTGTTGGACCCATAAAGCATCAATGGCGGTGAAAACTTGAACCAGTACTTTCACTCCAAGTGGACAATAGAAAAGGGAATGAAATGAAATCCTTTCAAACTGAACCTTTGGATGTTTAGGTGCCAGAAACAAACAGGAGGATGTGTTTCTTCTTATCTTTTAGCAGCTAAAACTAAGAAAGGAAAATGATTCTTCAGATCAGGTTGAGCTAAAGAGTCAACAGAACTGCTAGAGAGGATGTGTTCAAAGTTTTTGGGAAATATAGCAGTCAAATACTAGTTCCACTGGTCAATAAATTCACTTATAACACGGGAAAAAATGTCTTGTTATGAGTGAAATAATCTGCCAGTTGAATCAGTACTTTTTATCAATATTAAGGAATAATTGACTCTAAATAAGCACCTATATCTTGCTGAAAAGTTACTTGCATATTAAGTTAGTTTTGTCTTATTTCAAGTGTATCAAGACATTTCGATTTATTTGGTAAGATTTTATAATTAGGTCCGTTAATAACAAATTTTGCTGGACAATAAATTGTCCCAGTAGTTAATGCGATAAACAATAATATCGATAAAACAATCTTGCCTAGTAAAATAGATTTTCTATCAATTTTGTGTGGTTTTTTTTTACGCATAATAATGGAAAAACACATCATCAAAGATCAGTAAGCTTTAAATTAAAACACTGGAAGAGGAAGACGTTTTAAATATCCAAGATAAATAAACAAAACAACAGAAACAACAAATAAAATCAATTAGAGTTTCTGTAAACAAAACTGTCCTTGAAAAAAAGAGCCAGTTGTGGCAAAATTAAAACAGTAACCGTATTTAAAGATGTAAAGAACTTAAATCAAATGAAGCTACAACAATCTGACATTAAGGGTTATTTTTTTATCACGTATTTATTGCATGTCCAACAGATGTGGAAACCATCCAGCCTGCAGAGTGAGAGCTGAACTGTTTGAAATGAGCCGTAATTATACTCTGAGTCATTAGGCGCAGCACAATTCACAGGAGTGAGCTATATTAGGTCAGCGGAGACGGAGCCTTGGTTGGTATTTGAAAATACTGAGAAAATGTTAAAACAGAAAAGGTTGAAAAGATGACATTGAAAGGAGTTGTTCACGAACAGAAAGTTCAATTTAAGAGGCACTTTCACACATCATCAGTTTAGAAAGTGTAAGGAGCGCCTCTGCACCACATTTAGCTTTGTAACGCCCTCTCCAATTCAGCATGAGCTTTTCTCTGGATGTTACGTCTGACAATAACGGGCATCTATTAGACAGGAAGGGTCACAAAGAAAGGACATGTTCAGCTTGCATTGAGGGAAATTAGGACTCAGTCGAGCTGGAGATCGGCCAGAACATTGTGATAACAGTGTTGCATATTTTAAAAGGAAGTCATGGTCAGAATAATCTGCACATCAATTATTTTATTGCCTCAGATAAATTACAGTTAAATATACTCTGCAGTTTTAAAGTTTTTACTAATATTTAGGTAGAGACTTATCAAACACAGCACTCAGTTACCAACTAACGATTATTTTTCTAATTATTTGGATAATTAGTCGGTTAAAAAGAACTGTGGCATTTTACAGATTTTTAAGCCTCTGCGTTTCCCCCAGTGTATTTTAGCAGTGCCAATTTTTTTAAGTCTTTTTAAAATGTTAGGGTTTTTTAAGACTTTATAGTTGGTGTTCAGGAGGTATTAATCTTCCAATCTTTTCAATAACATAATTATGAAATTATATTTTCAGATTTCTTGTCAACTTTAAGCATTTTTAAACTCAAACCCACGGCGGGTCGCTGGATGGATGACACCCAACCACCAGGCTTAGCAAGTTTTCTGGGTGAAACCTTGAGCCTTTTTTATACAATTTAACACGTTAAAAGATGCAAATAAACATTTTGAAACAAGAAATTTTACATTTTGTCTAAAATTCAGTAACGCTGATTTATTGATTAATTTTTGCATTAATATTTGGAAAGCAGAAGTTGCTTAATACAATATTTTGAGTTTTTTTGCATAATTTGTACTAAACTACTTGAGTTCTGCGCATATCTTTTTTTAATTATACATTAAATGCTAAATGTATATATATTTTTGTCCAGTTTTTTCTTAATTACTGATCTGAATATGTTATTCTATAAGCAGTTGCCATTTTTTGAGTTTCAGTTATTTAATTACTGAATCCTTTGACGATTATTTCAATACAATTTCAGCACTACTTTAATCTTATTATTCTGTAGTTTCAATTCCAGCTGACTCTCTGCAAGAAAAAGAAACCAGGAGCGAACAAACCTAATTGGTCGAGATTTATCCCAGATCTTTGACTCTTACATCCAAACACTCAATCACAGTCTTAAAAAAATCCATAGCCTTGATGCAGCAGTGTGTTATCAGCATACACGATAAGATCTCCAGTAATTAAAAACAGTTTCCAGTTTGATAAGAGAAGCTAAAAAGCAAGTAAGATTATTCACAAACAAGCTAGCTGGTGTGCAATTACTCCTCCTGTCAGGAATGGGAAGCAAATAGTTTCCATTTTAGCTTTAAAGTCTCCACTAAATGCAAAAACATTATGTGTGAAAGTTCTTGAATATGTAAAAGATGTTGACATTGGTGTAAAATTATGTAAAAAACTACACAGTTTCTAGTGTAAATACCAGAAAAACAAATCTAAAAAACATATTACTGGTACTTTTATTGTCTTTCTGCTGTGGAAATCCAATATAATAACTGGAAAAACTGTTAAAACCAGCATTTGTTACTAAATCACCATCATGGAAGGTCCTAAGAAACCAATTACGTCTTTGCTTAACAAATGGGCGTCACTGAAAATGTTTGCTACAGTTTGTCAGGTTTAATAAAAGTTTGTTTTCCAGTTAAATTCACTCAATGTTTGCGGTCCAATTATGAAATGACAATGAAAACAGTTTAAAGAAAGACAATTACGTTCTCTATTTTAATAAGATTTGAATACAGACTTTAAGTTTTATCACAATATCCTGTGGTAGTATCGTGATAACAATAAAAGTGACAATAAAAACTGATTGTTTCTTATTTTTTCAGGTAACTATGGTTATGATTGCATGGCACAGCAATATTAGCCAAACAAACACAAATATTGCTGTAGAAAAACTAAATCACCTTGGAAAATGTCATATTTACTGGTTTTCTCAATTGTTGACTGTGTGGAGTCTTCTATGACTGCATTTTTATATTTTTATCATGTAAAGCACTTGTTGCTGAAATGTGCTATACAATTCAACTTGTTGATTGGACAACACTGGGGGTTTTGGAAATTTTTAAACATTATTCATTGGAATTTATTGCAACAAAGACAAATCAAAAGACATTTATAACAATAAATGATAAATGATACGCCTTATTGGTCAGCGAGTCTAATCTAAACGATGATGAACAAGTGCTGCATTTCTGGACTTACAAATTCAAAAGTAATGTTGTAATTCATATTAATTAAAATTCCTACAACTTCAATTTTAGACTCCTCTTCTCTGTTGTTGGTGGTTTGAGTTCGTTTGACAGAGTGTGACTAAACATGTGGGCTGACACTGCGTCCCAAACCTCCAGATAATGGGGCGCTTCCTTTAACGGCACCGCCACCTTGGCTCGACCCATTATTGTGATTAATAGTGCCACCCTGCCTGCGGATAATTACAGCTATTTGTTTATTTCCGTATGTATGTAGCTGTTGGGCTACTAATTTGTGATGTGGAAGTCATTGTCAGAAGGCCAATTTAAAGGATGCGTCATGATGAATGATGGGATCTACTGGAGCTAGCGGTGTAAGACCAGGTTATGACTAAGGTCACTCCAGATGGAGTTGGGTGTGGGCAAGTCGGCATCATCAACATAGATCACGAATGAATGACCGAGACGCTCCACTGCAGCTACATGACAGAAGGCGACGATGAGAGAAAAGTGGTTATTTTACTCCTTTGCAGGTAAATTTTAAGAAAAGGGACCCAATGACAGACTATTGGTGTTTATAAGCACATGTTGATCCAGTGCACATAAGATTTATCATCAGTGGAAGACGCTAACTGCTTCATTTAATGTAGCCACATAGGACTCTCATCTTCTCCTTCACTCTTGAAGCACCTTTTGACTGTAATGCCATTTGTTTATGATTCACGGCCGTCTCATAATGACGCGTTTGGCGTTATGGTGTCCATCAGTCTTCCCAAAAGCCTATTTCCATGCAGTTATCTATCCCCATACTGGTGAGGCATTAAGAAAAACCAACAACTAGCTCTGAAATACTGATGTTAGGACGCAGGTGTCTGTTCAGAGTGGGAATGTGACCATCTGGGAAAAGCATCTGGCTGTACTGGTTTAGGGCAATCATTCATCAGTCATGTTTTTGAGTTAAAAATGTTTAAAGTTGACAGGAAATTGAAAAATATCACTTGATAATCAGGATTGGAAGATTAATACCTGAACACCAACTAAAAAGTCTGTAAAAATGCAAACATTTTAAAAAGACTTGAATAAATAAACAATGCTTAACCTGGTGGGGCACAAGTAAAGCCTGGTGGCCCACCAGGCTTATAATACACTGGGGGAAACCCATCAAAATAAAAATATTATTGTTTATTGCCATCATTTCTGGGACAATCTGTCTCCCAACAGCCTTCGGTGTACTCTCAAGACTTGCAGCTCATATTTTGTTTGTCAAAGTTGTTACAAATCACGTCACATAAAATCCAGAAAAAACACATTGAAGTTTGAGACAGAAAAAGTTTGAGGGGTATAAAAACCCTTCGTTCCTCTGCTTGGCTTAAATGCGCAACAGGAAGGTATGGATCCCTGTGAGCACAATATCCACTGACATTTGGTGTCTAACACACCACCGGCTGCCTACTTCTTTTTTTTTTTTTTTTTTAATAACAACCCGCTGAATTATTTGAGGCTTTGTGTTATTGGATGTGGCACAGGGTGTAATACCAGATATTGACTGTTTCATTTGCTGTAACACGACCCCGACTGTGTTCTAGACCTAGCAGCCCGTGTGTTTAGTGGAAATGTCAGGTGCTGATCACCCCACGTTCAGTAGTGATTGGTGGGACACAAAGCCAAACATAATAAAATCAACTTTTACATGTGTGATTTCAACAGGGGGGAGTTTTACTGAAAAAAGCAATTCAAGAAAACCTCTTATGCATTTAACTGCGGCGCACAAGAAATAAAAATGTGAAGAAATAAGAAATATTCCATGTATAAGACGAAACTGAACTGTAAAACATTTGAGCCGCATTTAGTTGTCTGCTATCTTTTACTTTAAGTCAAATAAATTTAGCAAGTTTTATATTTTGAACCTAAATGTGAGTTTGTGGAAAATAAACTTACAATAGTAAGTTGTGTTAACCTTTTATTAACAGGTGAATAAATCAGAGTTTTTAGGTTAGCACATAACTGACAAGAGTGGGAACTATTTCCCAGAATGCTTAGCGGGATGTTTTTGTATCCTGAGATGAACATACGTTACAATGATCTGACTCTTGTGTTTTATTAAGGCAAATGTTTATTTTTGTCCTGTTCACAATCAATGTTTTTGAGCTGAATTCGTTGTGATGTTTAATAAAATTCATTACCTGATCAGAAATTTTGTTCATGTAATTTGAAACAAAAATGTTAATTTTTCTAAAGTAAAATAAGTGCTTATTTTAACTTATATTGCGAGTAAAATAATAGAGAAATGTGGCTCTAACCAGGAGATGGCAGGTTTTTTTCTTGCATATTGTGAAATTATTATCTAGTTTAAATGAAGTTAAAATTCAAGATTAATGAACTTAAAGAACAACATTTAGACAACTTGTCTCTTGTTAAAGCCACTGCATAAACTTTAATTTCTGAGTTAAAACCAAAACAAAACAATTTTCTTTTTAAGGCAGCAGGTCGACTTAAACCACTTTCAAATGTTTTACAGTGTAAAAGTGAAACCAACAGGATGTTGCTGTGCGGTAAACCAACATATTTTAATAATTCATCAAATATCTAGCAGGATTTATGCAAAAAGATAATAGGTGGCGACAAAAAAAGACTGTGGTTGAGGGATGTTTGACTAAAAGTTACGCACTGCAAAAACTAAACTAAAATATAACTATCAGCTAGAAATAGGAGCTTGTTTAAGTAAATAATTCATTAATATTGACGAAAAAGTACTTGTTGCACTGGCAGATTATTTATCTTACAACAATTAATTTTACCAATGTTATAGGTGGACAAAACTAGTACTTTAACATCAATATTAAGAAAATATTTACTTAAAACAACCTTCTATATCTTGGTGAACAGCTACTTGTAAGTTAATACACTTGAAACAAGACAAAACTAAGACATTTGCACAAGAAACTAAACCAAAAATACTTGTTATATCTATATGTCTGAGCCTGTGTGTATAAATTTTATTGAGTGAACGACCACAAAAAAGACAAAAACTTATGAAACCAACTGTCTTTTTTTTAATAACCATTCCAGACTTGAAAAGAATGATAAATCCTTCACAGCCCACAAATCAATGTGTTCATGTTGAGAGCATGAAAACTCAAAGCTCCAAGGCTAACTTACATTTTATTCAGGCTTGCAGCGCCTCCTGGTCTGAAGAATGAATAAGACTTGAGCTGACATATTACAGACAAGTTAGCAAATCGATATTAAATTAAATGTTAAATTGGGCACTTTTTACCAACAGGCTGTCACAAAAACAATTTGTTCCCCTTTCTTTAGTTTAATCAGTGTAAAATGGCAAATATAACACAGTTTGACAGATTGAAAATTGTATTTTAGATAAAAGACACTGATTTCCAGAGATATTCAGTGAAACTTGGCAAACAGTAGATCAACTGAGGGATGATCCTCTTTACTGGATTCAATTTCTTTCTTAAAAGCAAAGAAACTGTTTCATCTGCTGGAGATTTTTTTTTTCTTTTTACATCTTTTTTTCTCCTCCACTTGACAAGAGGCCGTCAAAAACCTGATGACCTTTCATCGGAAAGGGCCTGACTCAGAGGAAAAATATATAAAACTAGAAGAGATTTCAATCTGTATATCCTAGCAGTGAATGTTCATTTAGCAACTTTCCATCAATGGTTTGCCCTGTCAGGTAACAGGAGGCAGAAATGTTAAATGGTTGAATTATTTAAGTCTCTAGTGACAGAAATAAACATTTTCTCACAACATCTAACCTTACATTGCTGTAGGTTATGATCTCAGAAATTATTTCATTAACTTTTAATAATTATCTTTCAGTTTACATTTAATTCAACATGAAAGACTGATTTATGTTATTTAGAAATGGATAAAGTGTAATATTTACCGCTATTAGAAATATAAATGGGCATTTAAAAATATTAGAAACAGATTAAAACTTGTTAGTGCTAAAGTTTTTGATTTTTAGGCTTCGTAATGACAAAGTTAACACCTATTTATCCCTGTTTTCATATTGTCAATTTCATCATATATTGCACTAAATTTTGTCATTGTGAGCTGGAGAAGTTTCAATAATATTGGGAAAAAAATGTAATCTACATTTTGTCAATTGATGCCCAAATTTATAATAAGTGTTGAACTTCTGAATGAGCTTTTATTTTGATGCATTCAACAGGAAGTGTCATTTTAATGCTACCGCTAGCTTAGCAGCAAGACAATGTTAAGACAATGAAACGATAGCTAACATGAACAGATTATTTTGAGGTTTTAACATCCCATAATAATCTACCAACAACACTGGCTTATAATCAAGCTAGTCCTTTCACAACTGCAACTTTTCAATACTTTACTAAAACTAGAATCTCAGAGTACGGGTTCAAGTTAAGTTTCAAGTCTTGGTAGCACAAGTCTAAGTCAAATCTGAAGTTTTATTTTTGTAATTTGAGTGCAATACGAGTTGGAGTCTCAAATTGAGGTGATTATACACTTTATCAGTTCATCCCATGAATCTTAAATGTGGTGTAATCAAAGCAACTCTTCAAGCATGTTCCACATAAACTCAAAAAAGTTAATTTGACATAATACTCCCACTTTAAGGCAACTTATCAAACATCTTGTTCATTACCAGAGCCTCCAAACTTCAGTTGAAAATGAAGTGACTCCAAAGAAACGTTATCAATTTTGAGACACTTTGGATTTCACATTAAAAAAAATCCCAATTACAGCTACAAGTGTGAAACTGACACTTTTATATCAACAACAGATAACAAGGTTATGTGATACAGCAAGCCGCAAAATAACTGCATAAATTAGATTACCCTCTGCCTGTGAAAAAACGCAACGCATAACATCCAACTGAGAAATGAGAAAAATAAACAAGAATGTCAAGACTCTAAGATCACAGGAAAAAAAATGTTGCTTTCTTTTTTGTGCAGGAGGTAATTTAAAACCAAAAGGAGAATAAAACAAGTTTGTATCAATTAAACTGGAAAAAAAACTGCTAAAGGAGATGGAAAAAAACTACCAGAATGATTCACAAACCAGTTGGAAATAACTTGACATGAAATGCAACATAATTATTTAGACATTTTCATGTTTTGTGAAAAGCTTCTCTATTGGATTAATAGAAGGTCTTCTATTAACACTGAATTACAGCAACAATTAGTAACATTTGACCCACTCCTTTAAATGTTAGCTAATGTTATGCAATGAGAGGCATAAG
Organism: Gambusia affinis; assembly: GCF_019740435.1. NCBI lineage: Eukaryota > Metazoa > Chordata > Actinopteri > Cyprinodontiformes > Poeciliidae > Gambusia > Gambusia affinis. The sequence continues at coordinate 3,467,737 of NC_057891.1, read as the reverse complement.
TATACTGAGGAGTAGATTTATTGCCATGCAAGCAAAGGATGCAGTTTCTTTATTAATCTGCATTAACAGAGACACATTTTTAAGTTTTATTAATGTTTTCGTCTCAATAAATCACTGCCAACACCATCTGGCCATAAAACACCTCATCTCATTACAAATTGTAGTATTTGTTAATAGCTCTGACTCTTAGCTGAATTATTAATGTAAAAAGTCCTGAGTGTTAAAATGGATCCTTACCTTAAACATAAAAGTTAGATTAGAGCTGTTGTGAGATCTAGTTTTTATCATTTCACCAGAATAAAGCCCTTTCTATCGAAGGCTTTTGAAACAATAATCCACGTCTTTATTACGTCTAGGCTGGATTGCTTTAACATACTTTACAGTTGTAGCTGTTTCAAGGTTATGTGCTAAAGCCTTTGGCACATAAATATGTACTTAATAAATATAGGTGGTATGGTATAGCATGGTAAAGTAAACCTTATACTATAGCTTATATAGAATAACACAAGCATAGTATAGTATAGTGTATTATAGCATAGCCTGATATATATATATAGTATATATCAGGCTATGCTAACCTAATATGATATCATATAGTATGGCAATAATAAAGTGCCTTCTGTTAGAGTGAAACACAGGACATAACTACTTAATTCAATCTAAAATTTTGCATACGTGATAGATACAGTTTTGTTTACTTTTTATTGATTCAGCACAATATTACTGAATAACAAGCATATGCACTTCCTGTTAGACTGTGGCGAAGTACTTTGGAGTTGAAGAAAGAGAGAAAGTTTGTTTGAAGTGCACCAGCTAATATATAATTACATTTATTTGTGTTCTGACCAGCTGAATGTGATCTGACCACATTAAGAGATCTGAGATAACATTAAATGAAGAATCAATAACTTATAACAGAGAAAGGGAAAGATGGAGACGGTGGCTTCAACAGTGCCTGAATTAGACAAATAAAATGGACGGTTAAATAATCTTGATGAGTCCTTCAAAAACTGCTTTTTAACTGTGTCCCTCTTTCTTCAGCTGCAACTGCAAACTTCCAGGATCAAAGTTGAATATTAGTCGTAGGCTTAGTTTCCACACCATCTCCTTCAAAAGGAGAAGAGCTTCAGACCAACAATGAATGACACCACTGAGCCAGAGCAGGACTGACATCACAGCGTTGCAGGCAGCTGACAACTCAACATTTCTTTGAGCTATTTTTAACCTCCAACTCCTGCTAGCCAGTGATTATAACCCAACTTTTCTCATATCAGTCAGAGCTGAACATTAGGAGCACAATCTTCTTTTGGACCATCAAAGTACGACTTTGGACTGTGTTTGGTTTTGCTGCAACCCCCAATCCAATCCTAAAATTTGATTTTATCTCAACAACATTTTAAGTTTTTGGTACACTTCAGGATAGTTTTGGATAAACATACAACCTTGAAAAGGCCAGATGTAATTGAGATAATCATCAACTATATTAGGAATCAATTAAATGCTACTGGAGTATAGAGTCAAAAAAGGCCATTTGAGGAAATAACATCATTTTCAGATCAATAATTAAGCCAAAACTGTACAAAACATATTTACGTTTTACTTTCAAAATAATAAAAACCTTCTTTGTCTGTAATTTAAATTAAATTAAAGATTTAAATGGCAGATTTAGCTTCACTTGGATCAAATTCTGTAAAGAGAAACCTTATATTAAGCACCTTTTGCTTTCCAATTATTAATCTTAATTAAAAAATATATTTTTATTGATCTTTAGTTGTGGAAAAAGGTTTCAGCTTTTCACTGGTTGATTTTATAAGTCTTTTTTAGCCTAGAAATAACCAAGAGTACTCTAAAGGAATGCAGCGTTATCGGAAAAAAATAAAATAAAATTATATTAGATTTTTAAAAATGGCTGAAGTGGTTGAATAAAAAAAATCTGCATAATAATTCATCATCAGAATAATTAATTCTAATAATCATTAGTTGCAACAAAAGTTTTATTATATTCTCAGACAAAAAGTCTTGGAATTCAAAGTGCATAATAAGGTGAATTTTCTCTTTACAGTAGCTCTAACTGGAACAACTCAGAGCAAACACATCCACAATTTATTGGCAATATTTATAGAGTAATATTAAACATCCTTGAATCTTACCCTAGAACTTCATATATTAAGTCTTGTGCGTCTCATGGGTGATTCGGCTGCAAACCGAAGCCCCTTCATAGCTGCTTTAATTACACAGACAACCTGTTGAGAGGCTTTATTAGATATAGAAAGGCAACAGAGAGTCCCGTCTCTACTGTTAATATTTATGCACAGTGGTTTCCATGACAGCCAGGAGTCCTTGACAAACGCAAGCTCATGAAACAAGTTTTTATTTTTTTTAACTTACTAAAAATAAAAAATAAAATAAAAAAAAATACATTTTGATTCTCATTCAGATGGGAAATTTTTATTGACTTTCATTTGATCTGCAAGCAAAGGAATAAAATTTAACTCATGGACGTATTTATCTGGGGAGAAAAGATAGCTGCTGGGTCTTTAAAGTCTTCCAGTAATGTAAACTATTTTTGAATCTAGAAATGTCTTAAGACTTGAAAAATCCTCTAAATGTGCAAAGATGGGCTGGAAACAACTCAAAACTGTTTTAACAACTGTTAAAATTGCATTAGAAATGGTTCTAGAAAATATTAAATCAGGGGAGCTTAATACAAATGCATGCCACACTTTTCAGATTTCATTTAAAAATAAGTAAGTCATTTTCGTCCACTTTAAAAACAACCACTACTTTGTGTTAATCTGTTATGGAAAATCAGAATAAGGACAAAACTGGAAACCCTGTGGCGATAATCAATTCATCTATTTATCATAAATTAAAATGAGTTAAATAATTTCCATTCTCATAATTAATGTTTTTTAAGGTTACAGAGATATAATAATACATTTTATTTACAGTTTTGGCAGTGTGTTATAATATGGTAAGGCATAGCATGGCATATTATAACACAGCACCATATATTATGATATAGGTAAGCAATAGTATAGCACAGTGCAGCGCAGTATAGCATAGTATAGTAAAATATAGTATAGTAAAGTATAGTAAAGTATAGTATAGTATAGTATAGTATAGTATAGCATAGTATAGTAAAGTATAGTATAGTAAAGTATAGTAAAGTATAGTATAGTATAGTATAGTATAGTATAGTATAGTATAGTATAGTATAGTATAGTATAGTATAGTATAGCATAGTATAGTAAAGTATAGTATAGTAAAGTAAAGTATAGTAAAGTATAGTATAGTATAGTATAGTATAGTATAGTAAAGTAAAGTATAGTATAGTATAGTATAGTATAGTATAGTATAGTGTAGTGTAGTGTAGTATATTGCAGTATAGTGTGGTGTAGTATAGTTCCGTATTGCGTTTTATTTTGATATTCAAATTATCTTCCATTTCCAGTGTTAAGTATTTTTTGCTAAATTAAAATCAATGAACTTGCATTATTATGCCTTTATCGATACATTACTTGAAAATGGTTTCGAAACCACAATATTATCGTTTATCGCAATAATTATTGGGACAATTTATCGTACAACAAGATTTGTTATTGTGACAGCCCAAAGTGTGAATACTTTTACTGTAATTTCTCAGTGAATTATTTTTCTCTCCATCACCTTTTCCTTAAATCGTCTTAATGTGTTATGTCACAAATTAAGCTGTTTCTTCTTTCACAGGATCCAGAAAATCTTCCTTCATCAATTCTTAGAGCTTTCAACTTAAAATGAATGTGATTAATCACCTTCATTAATTTGTCTAGGTGCAGTTTATTAGACAAAACCCCCCAAGATAAAATCAACAGCAGTCTGTCGAGCGCCGTGTATATCCAGCCAAGTGAAAAGCAGATTTCTAGCGTTCCCTCCCAGAAGAGCATTCGTCAATCACCTGTCATTTCAGACTTTGAGCTGACGTAGATCTGCATTTTTTTTCCGTAACTAAAGACAATTTCTTCTTCCAATCTGTCATTCAAACCCCGATTTCCCCGCGTTGCCTCATTGCTGGCTTTCGTGTTCCTCTCCGCTCCCCTCACACCTTTCCGTCCTGTCAAAGGCCGGTGGCTTCACCCAATCTTGTTACTTCCCCTGTTGTGACTCCGGCTCCCCAGCCAGGCCAGAGATAGCACAACCCTCCTCTGCTCCTTTTCCACCTTTATCTCTTGTCTCTTCCTTAAACTACACTCACCAATTATTTGCACCTTTTTTGCCCTTTTCTCAATCTCTCCTCCCCATGAACACCTCATTATCTGTTATCTGTTTTTCTTATTCTTCCTCCATCTCCCATAGTCATTTTCCCATCCTTCTCTGCCTCTCTGCAACTCCTCCTGCCATTTGTTAACCTCTTTTTTATCTCTCTGACCTCAATCAAGCCTCCGCATTGTCTGCTTATCAGGTGTGCTACTGTACTACCAGAGAAAGGCAATAAGAAAAATGAACCGACTAACGGCACAGTGTGTTTGATGCATTAGTTTATTGTTCTCAATTACTATTAACAGGTTGTAATGACAGTGTTGGGCATTCATTAACGCAGTGTCTTTGCAGCTAAGGACAGTGGAAAGTGAGGGCTTTAGTTCAACTATGTTGTAGGACACAGTCTTCATTTACATTAACAGAATTCGTCTCCGCCAACACATGCAAATTGCTTTTGTGGAATCAAGCCTGAATCTGATGAGCCAGCGCGAAGCTTTCTAGCTGCTACATTATGCAACGCTCCAGCTAGTGCCAGCTCACAAAATTAGCCCTCCCCTTGAGAAGAATGGGAAGTGAAATTTGATTGTGTTGTCAGGCTACTAATTGAGAAATGTCGCTTTACACGAGATTTTGCAGCAGAAGATGGAGCTTCACTCAGTCTTTCACAACTTACAACAACAAAGTAACTTGAATTGTTTAAGAAGATTACATTTGATTTAACCTTTGAGGGCCTTTGGAGCCAATATCAATAGAAAATGTGATAAAATTTTGACAATTTCTCTGAACTCCGATCCAGAACCAAGCGGCATTCTGGGAAATGTATGCTGAGGAAATCCTCTAGCCGTTCATCCTGTTAGCTGTCAAGGGCAGCTAAGAAAGATTGGTGGAATGAATTAACTCACTCACTCTCTGGTTACCTACCAACAAATCGCTTAGTAACTTGTGGTTGCCTAGCAACCTGTTGAGAAACTTGCACAGCAGCAGTTTCAAGTTCCCCCTCATGTACGTGGCTATATTTCACTTGTTGGAGGTCTGCACAAACATCATTTTTATGACCCCACACACAGACTCAGTGGTGCTCAGTTTGTTTCTCGCCTTCTTTTCTAAACAATAATAATTTACAAATGGCAAAAGGTATTTTCTAAACGTGGCTTTTATTTCAATCATCCCTTCTGTGAGTTTTACGTCAGAGTATTAGGGTCAGGCTAATATAATCATAATAACAAATCAGAAATAATTGTAATGAAAAAAAGCTTCTGGAGTTATAAAGACATGACATGAGGAGTTCTGCTTCAAAGTCCTGCTTCTGATAATATTTTGATGCCAACATGTTAAAAGATTAAATATTTTCTTATCTGTAAAACTTCACAAGATGTTCAGCATTCTTCATTTTATCGTTTTGCTCCTTTTCATGTTTGAGTTATCCTAAAATTACTACTTTATTCTCCTAATACTACAACTTTCTGGTGATGTTATGTCTGTATTGTTGTGATATTATGACTTTATCCTCACTTATTTATGTATACTTAAAACAAAAACCGACTCATATGAAACACTTCCAACATGATAAGCATTCCAGCCAAACAAACATTAGATTTAGCTAATTTTTTAAATGGCTAGCCATACCAGACTCGTCCAGAATTCATTTTTGTGTACTCGCCCAAAAGTGGGCGGAGCCAAGAGACACTGAAGGTGGAGAGGGTTGAGAGAAGTTGGTTAAGACAATAGAAAGTCATAATATTTCTGAGAAGAGCCTAAAACATGACAGGTTCTGCAAATTAAAACTATTTATATTAAAAGATCTCATCACTTTAAAGGTCAATAGGACGATCTTAAAGTGATGCATCAAGTAATAAAATAAATATGACGGCTTAAAACACAAGATCTCACACCAGAATATGCATTAAATACAGCAATAAAATGCTAATTTATATATTGTCTCTTCAGCCGGTATGTAGAAATATGAGTTTCCAGAAAAATGTTGCAGTGACAGTCTGAAGAAGGGCAATCAGGGACTGAGTGCCCTCATTAAAGTCGGATAAAAATATATTAGACCCAGATCAAGATTGGTGTCAGGAGTTAATCACCTCAAAGTCAAAGCCTAAATGAAGTTAGGTCATATATCTTACATTTGCATTGTTTTATCAATACAAAATTGGGAAAAGTCACCTTTTAGCCCTTAAAAAGTTTTCTAATAAAGACATTTTATGAACAACAAACTGCATTTTCTTAATAATTGCTTCCCAATTTGACTTCAAGATGGATTAAAATGATATTCAAACTAATAGATAGCTTGCGTCTGAGCTGAATTTGTTTGTTTGTTACATCTTCAACTGTTCCTGCCTCTCCAGGAGCTTGGTAAAAATCAACTCATCACATGAGTCATCTTTAGTTATTTAAAGACACATAACATGAGCTTCACAATCAGATAAAGCTTTGGTGTTTTAGCTAAAGCCGGCTTTTGTATTCTTTGGAGAGGAACCTGGATTGAGCTTCAGCTGCCTATCACTGTCTTCCTTTTATTGTCCAAAGGCGTCAGTCAGAGTCTTGGCTGACCTTAGAAATAAACTGAAAGATGCCATTTAGTGCAGATGACTGGCAAGCCTCCTGCTGGTGTCCAGATATTCCCAGAAATCAGATTACTGTGGCTGCAGTGCCCTCTGCAGGCGGCTAAAGGCGCTGCAGGATAACGATGCAGGAGCTTCCAACAGTCTGGATCCCCTGCAGCATCTAAGCAATTACCTTTCTATCCATTTTAAAGACAGATGCACAGGCAGCAAGCCAGTTCTCGACTCCTTCATTAATTTCTTCTTATTTAACCCTCAAGCTTTCATTAGAGAATCTGCTCTATCAACATGCTGCACACTGCAGGCACTTTAACAGCTGATTGTTCATGATAAAACACATGCAGCCCCTTGAAAAAGTTTTGTCTTTTCACGCCCTGAACTTCTCATATTTTGCTCCACTATCTTATTAAGAGGATTCTATCTTAATACATTTTATTTTCATAAATAAATTCGCTGCTGAAACATAAAATCTTAATTCTGGTTCCTAATAAAATATTTTAGTAAACTTGAAATGAGACAAACTAAATCATAAATAACTTTGCTGCAAGGAACTTGTTTTAAGTCAATAATTCCTTAATATTGATGAAAATTGGCAGATTATTTCACTTTTAACAAAATAATTTCTCATGTTATAAGTGAAATAATATCCTAATGCAACAAGTATTTTATCATCAATATTAAGACAAGCTGAAAAGTTGCATATAATTTAGTTTTGTCTTACTTTAAATGTTCGCTGAAAAGCACTAGAAAGGTTTCAGTTGTGTGTATTAATGCAGATTAATATATATTTCATGTTTGAGCTATTAAAATAGTAAGTTATTAGTGGTTTTAGAGGCAGTCTCAAGCATTTTCGCTTCTAACAGACGCTGCAAATTCTTAAAATATAAATAAATTTGAAAGCCATATTTAATTTTCTATTCACTTTATAATCATGCTCTACTTTGTGCCACTCTGTCAGTGTTAAAAATGTTAAATCAAGTATGCACTTTAAATTAAATATGCTTTCCCAAAGATAGCATGACACTGGATTATACTATGGGATACAGTAGGGAAAACTTTCAGCAACCTGTAACTAACAGCTGCAGGCTGTTGCTGCATCCAGCTGCCCACACGTCCTTGACAGAGACACTGAGTGTCTTTCTGCTTATTTACCATGAGCTGTTTTATAGATCTGAGCTGCAGTCGGGTTTATTCAAGGTGTGATGAGGTGAAGTTGAGTGCCAGTCGCTGCTGGGCACCAAAGATTATAAATCTGGAGTCAAATCAGCATGTTTTCTCCCTAGTTCCAAAACATCCGAGTAAAGAAGTGGATGTGTCTTGTGCTTAAATGGAAAAAAAGCCCAAATATTTAATAAAACAGTGGAAGAAAATACAGTAAGTTAGAAAACTGAACTATGTTTTGCTGCAGCCGTTGGGTGAATGTGCTGCTGTACTGCAGGTTGCGTCACACCTGAATGACATCAAGGTCTAAAGCTGCACCTGAAGGCTCAGTGCTGAGTTCAAATGAACATTCAGAGCAGAAAGAAAGAGAAGAAAGTGTCTGCCAACATGCAGCAGAGGTCTTGTGTAGGAGGGATGGCACATGAGAGCAACAGTGTGGGTTTCTTCTGCTGCCAGGTTGCCTAGAAGAGTTATAACTGCAGAGGAAAGGCAGGAAGTTGCTGCTCGAAACGCAACAGGTCAGAAAAATGATTAAACTGCAGAGAAATACAGAGGAAAACCATAAAGTTTGTCATCTACAATTAAAATGTTACAGTTTGTGTTTGTGTCTCAATTCAAAGAGCATCTAAACTCAATTTCCCAGAATTCCTCAGTGATTAATTTACATTTAAAAAAAAATATATCAAGTTTAACCAGGATTTTATGGTAGGAAATATAAATGGATTCTGGAGAAACAACAAGGAAGGAAGAAACGAGAGAGGGAAGGAAGAATGTAAAGAAAGAAGGATGAAGGAAAGGAAGGAAAAAAAAGGGAAGGAAGAAAAAATCTGCAGAACTTAGAAGGAAATGAAAGAAAGAAAAGAAACGATAGAGAAAATAAAAATGGAAAAGACAAGAAAGGAGGAAATAAAGAAAATGAGGAAAGGAACAAAGAAAAAATGATAAAAGAAATGAGGATAAGTCTGAGGAAGAAAGGATACAATGAATAAAAGAAAGAATAGCAGAAGAAAAAGAGAATGTAGTAGTGAGAGAAGAAAAAAATAAAGGAATATAAATGAAATAATTATGAGGAAGGAAGGTCACAAGAAGCAATAAAAATAGAAAATAAAGGAAGGAAGGAAAAACACAAGGGAAGAAAGAAGGAAGAAAAGTTATTGTTTTATTTAACATCCAATTTAAATAAAAGTAAAGGTGGTTGTGAAAAAACAAACAGATTGGACTGAAGTTCAACATTTCACTTACAAACTCTGCCTAAAAAAAGTTTCCCTCACAACTTATTAAATTATTTACAGAATTCAGCTGGACAGATGTTAGAAATAAACGTTTTTGTTTTTTTTTACTTGAGTGATAAAACATGTTCAAGAAATCAGCGAGCTTTGAAGTGAGCGCTAGCAGCAATATCACCCGATGTTTGACCAAAGAGCGCAGCCTCTGGAGGATTGTACCAACCTAAAGTCGCAGCCTGCAACACTTTCTGAGAAAGTCCAAAGATTTCATCTCAGTTCAGGGCACTTCTGCTGCTGCTGCCAAGTGATTTAACACAAGAGCGATTCAGCGAATTCCCCACTCATGAAAGCTTTTACGTTTGGCATTTTAAAACAGCTCAGCGCTCGCTGCTATAGGTCAGTCCCAGGGATGAAAGCTCTGCCACAAAGCACAGGAAGTGATGCGTTTTATGTTTCTAGCAGCGCCTGCAGTTTTATTTGGGGGTAAACAGATGAAATGGTTCTGGAGATTTTTGCTCAGCATGAAAGATATCTCAGAGGTTTACACACATAAATATTTAGGAGCGCTGGTGAAATGGTGCTTTCTTTTAAAAAACTGATGTCAACTCTGAACAGGAAGTCTGCAGAGTGTTTCACGCAGGGAAAACAAGCCTCACTCTGAACATCTCATGTATTACTAATATGACATTTACATGACTTAATCAAGTTCCTCCTCAGCGAAGTTTTCTGCTAAACTGATTTCAGTGTTCATGTTGGACGACTTGGCACAAAATGATCAGAAAAAAAGGTGAAGAGAGGATAAAAACGTACAACTTATAATCAAGAACCTCCGCTTGGTCAAAAACAGAGCTAGGTGTACCAGAAGTTACTCGACTAAAAAAGTATTTGGTAAAAAATCTCCTCAAGTGCTGAGTAACTGATCAACTAATCTTTTAATATTCATAAATTACATTATCAGATGGATGAGTGAACAAGTAGAAATGTTGGCATTTTAATGATAAAAATTACAATAATTTATGTAAATAACAACAATGGTAAAATCAGGCAAAAGAAAATGTTTCGAAATCAATAAAAAATCTTATAAAACTTTAACAAAAACTACAAGTGTGTGTCTGTGTCTGGTGAATTTATGGTTAAAACATGTTTGTTTTTCATTCAGTGGGTAGAAAATCCAGAAATCTTATTAAAGTAAACGTAGAAATACTTTATAATAAAACCTCAAGTACAGCGTAGTAAAAATACTCCTAAAAGTAATTTTTAAAATAAATTTAATTAAATGTAAATTTAACTCATTTCTACCAAACTTTGGCAAAAAATTATATATTTTTTTTTAATCTGGTAAGAAAAATCCTCATAATAAATTGAGAACGTGATTTCACCAATTTAGGTTTTGGTGCTAGAAAGCTTACAAATTATTATTGGTAATACATAAATAAATCTATCTAACTGATCTAGTTTTTGATGTTATAAAAGACTTAAATTATGGGAATTTGTCAGGCAGATCTGTGGCTCCTTTGTGGAAGTAGTTTTAAAAAATTGAAGCAGCACGCTTACTTTTTCCGTAGATCCAGGCGGCGAACAGCTGTGGTGAAGTCAGCATCCAGAACATCGACAAGACGAGACGTATCAACAGTGAGATGATTTCTATTGCAAGAAAAATATGTTGATGTTTTCTCTGTTTAGTCCAGCATTCGGCTTCGCTACAATATTTAACTTTACAACCATTTTTTTTCCCTCAGTGTCGGAGCCAAATGAAGAAGTGAACTGTAAATCATATTATTAGTTCTCCCTTTAGCCAAGTGTAGAGCTAGCATGAAGTGAGACTAAAGTTTTGTCCACATGTGGGGTCTTTGAAAAAACAAATATGTCCGCCACGTTGTTTAAAAAATAATAATACTGTCATACACATGAAACCACACAAATCTGACCCTGAGCATTGCTTTAAACATGCCAAACCGATAGGGGGCAGTGTAGCGTGAAGCTAAAACCTATGACAGCCAATCAGATTGGACAATGCCTAAAACAGGAGCATACTATGATATAGTACAATTGCAGCATTTCACTTTTTACTTTTGAATAAAGGCTTTCTGTCTGGATATTCACCACTGTGGGAAAATATAAGCAGATTGGTTTAAACAGAAGTTTCTTTTAAATCTCTGTGTGTGGTGCCGGTTCGTTAGGTCTCCAAGATTCTTCCTCACAAACATAAAGTGGTGCAAAGATCTACATGTGGCCTGCTGGAGACTTCAATGTTCCTCATTTAATGCCATCATTCTTCTACGTTTCACTCTCTCTACTGTGTGCTAATTGTTTTTATTTTATTTTTCAACTTCAAGACTGGAACAAGCCCATTTTATGAGCAGATTAAAGCTAAAAAAAACTGTAAAAAGACATCTTGGCAACACTGGAGAAAAACCAGCATTTCAGAAAAAAAACATACCTTCTGTTAAACATGGTGGTGGTAGAAAGATGGTCTGGGATGCTTCAGGACTTTGACAACCTGTTGTGATTAATAAAATAAAACAATATGAATTAAATGCTGACAGCCAATATCCATCAGTTAGAGACTTTAAACTCAATTAGTTGGTTTATGCAGCAAGTCTGCCTCTGACTGACACAAAATAAACAAAAACAAAGGAACTGGTTTGGCTGACTCTGCAATTAACTCCAAAGTCACATTACCTTAATGAAGACGGTCATGTTTCAAAAACTCTCCAATCTGAATTCAAGCTGTTCTGCAATTCCTCCACAGTGGAAGAAAAAACTAATTGTTTAGCAAAATGAGTGAAAACCAGTTGGTAGGTTTAGCGGATGCTTAGTTCTTCCATAACGGGCCAGATTTGTTTAGATTTAGATCCATGAGGGTGCAATATTTTTTTTGCAGCAGCGCTAACTCTCCCTTCAGGGCCTCAGAGTGGAAATAAAAGCCCTCTGTAGGCGTTTGTTCTCCCCTGAGGCTTCCTCCAGGCAGGATGTCAGAAACCCATCTCTTCCAAAATGTCCAAAAAGATTTCTTAAAGACGTCCAAACCACATCGACTGATTCCCTTTGAAACAAAGCAGGTGCAACTCTCTTCCAACAAAACTGAGGTCCATGTCCTACATAGACAACATCATTAGGTCATTGTATGCTCAACCATTCAAAGACTTACAGGTAATCAGGATTCTTAGTCGCTGAGTGTGTCCAACACTTTCAGAAACCCAAACTAATGAATTTTGCAAAGCAATATAATTTACTCTGGCCATGGATCATTTAATTCAACCTCACTTTCCATCGTCATTCACCCTCTCAGCATGCAAATTAGTTATTTCTTTTCTCAAGTGCAGCATTCAAGATATAATATCCTAATTTTCCAGTGAAACCAAAACACAATCAGTTGTTTCAGAGCTATGAAGCTCTGGTATTAAGCCTGTAAATATAGGCAGGAAAGTGGCATCATAGGCAGGTGGGAGCTGTGAGCTCGTCGGTCTGATGATGTCAGATGTCGAAATTTCTCAGGATATTTGTTCTTTGAGGGTTGCCCTGTCCAGTTAACGCTGCATTCACTCCTCTGCAGGTACTGCCTTCACTAATTAAATATTTAGAAATGTGGCCAACACAGACTGAATGAGTTTGTTCACTTCCTGCGCCAAACTACAGTTCTAGAATGGTGCAGAAAATCAACGTCATTGTTCAATTGAACCAAAAGAACTAAGTTCAATGGGAGAAATCCCAGACAGAGCTGTAAAGGGAGATGAGAATCAAGCAGAAGGCAACTGACTACGTTTCAGTTGATTTTAAGTGAAGCACTGCATTATATGGTGGATGACATTTTAAAAATAAACATCTGAAAACATTTATGTCAATGTTACTGAGTAAATAATACTTAATGTAAAGTTAGTCATTAATATGCTGTAGATGTTCTTGGATGAGAAGGGTGACTTTTTTTTTTAGCAAATAATGGCTACAAACAATGAAATATAATTACTAAATTGTAGAATTATAGTGTTAGTTCAATATGAGTTTGACCTAAATTCAACATTGCAGAGAATGGAGGCAATTTGAAGTGGTTAAAGCGACATATTTTCAGTGCAGGTGTTTAATCCATATAAGCATTTTTCTGCACCAGTTAGCCCAGCTCAAAAACTTAAAACTACATTATTCTACACTTATTTGAATGTTTCTGAGTGAATAATGATCTAGTCTGGGTATGAAGACTCCAAGTATTGTAGTTTTAAAACTAGAGCAGATTAACGATGCTCAAGGTGGTGAAAAATTAGGTGGAATCACCCTTTATCATTTTCCAAAACTCAAGCGAACTTCAGCTTCATAATGTTAGGCTGTAGTGTCTGACCACACAGAATAGCTTTCTGGGAGATTTGGGAAAGTAGTCAGGTCAAGGGTCAAAAGTCATTAAGCCTGAAAAATAAGTCTAATGTATGTAATAAAACTTTGCTGTAGCATGTAGTCTTTTTCCTCACCACACAGCATAAAGCAGGGGTGTCAAACTGCAGTCCTCAAGGGCTGCTGTCCTGCAACTTTTAGATATGCCTCCGCTGCACCACACCTGAATAGGATAATTAGGTCATTAGCAAGGCTCTGGAGAACTGATCTACACAAGGAGGAGGTAATTAAGCCATTTCATTCCAGTGTTTTGTACCTGTGGCACATCTAAAAACTGCAGGACAGCGGCCCTTGAGGACTGGAACTTGACACCCCTGGCATAAAGAGACAGAAGAGACTGCAAGTCATTAATAGTAACATTCCAACAATAATATTACTGAACAGAAAACAATATTTATTAAATGTAGTCACCCGTTAACAAGTGTTAAGTGAAAGGTGTAGGAAATACCAATAAAACTTTGATTCTCTCACCTCGGAAGTGAATCCAACATGGCGGCTCTTCCTCTGGTAAACCTTTTAATTCCTGCCGCCAATGTGCCACAGGACATAGATTCACAAATTAGTCTCGCTGTTCTACGTCTTCTTCATAATTTGACTCAAAATACATTTTAATGTTATGGAGAGCAAGTACCACTCACAAAAAAGGCAGAGAGGAAAGACTGTAGCTCCTGTAAACTAGAGCAGATTAGCCACTTCCTTTTAGCTAACATTAACATAAATGTTATAAATGTAAAACTGCGGGTTTCGAACCAGCAGTCCCGCAAGAAACCCACGCAGTGGTTATTTATATTTAAAGTAACTACAGAAAAGTAAAAATTCACGCTTGTGTCAGGGCTAATTCTTCTTTGATTACAAACATCGAGCACGAGGAAAGAATTGAACGCGTCACACTCTGAGCATGCGCAGTTTGTGTCCGAATGAAAAGGCCAACTTCCTATCAGTTCTATGGCTAACATGAAAACAATGGAAACGGATTGGTGACGCTGAAAAAATCTTACTTTTTTTCTCGTTTGAGCCAGTTTGGTGGCGTTAACATAAATAAATAAATAAATAAATAAATAAATAAATAAAAGCCGCACTTATTGACACTATCACCAAGGTGCAATATTAATAAATATATATATATATATATATATATACTCACTCTTATTTATTGACTAGGCTTCTTAAACTGGGACTTGGTTAGAAATTTAGTAACATGACCGTGTAAATATGCACTGGTATGACAGTAAAAATCCCATTATATGTTTTATACATAATTTTTAAAACCCAAGAACAGTTTTAGGTTATGTTTTATCTCCTTATCTACCTTCAGTTTTAAAATGACAAAATCTGACAACCAAATCCATCCCAACAGTGTTAAATTCATCAGCAGAAAGTAATGAATAACAACCGAGTCGTGACCTTCAGAAAGCGATTTGGATGCTAATAGGTTCCCAAAATAAAACAAACACTCCACATTCACAGGAACCACACTTCTAAAATAGCAACAGCATGAACAAATGACTCTAATCAATTCTTTAAATATTTAAAACATCTTTAATAGTGCTCTTATAAAATTTCAGGGTAGAAAAAGAATCTTTTTTTTTTTCAAACATTTGGATCATCACTGCACTACAGATCCAAAGTCCATATTGTGTTTTTAAAGTGATGTTTGTTTCTTCACTTCCTTCTTCCTGCTGACTCTTATAAAACAGAAATAAAATGAAATCAGAGCCATTTCATTGGTAAACACCGGAGGAAATATCACTTTAAAAACACAAGCACAGTGTAAACAGCAGAATGCATGAAAAAGTATGAAGCCCTGTAGCTTTTTTACATATTTTCTAACTGGAAATAAAGTGGTATAAAAATGCATCTAAAAAGATTTTGAGAATTTGCTTTTGTTCTTGTAACAGCAATGAAAATTTTAGTGTTTTCTGGAGTTTAATCAGCTTATATAAATATGTAAAAAGCTATGAAAAGCAAAGACATCTCTACCATCTTGTTCGTGTTCATCATGATTACATCAAGCTTACTCTACGAATCTCAAAGTGCAAAAATAAATGACAGTTCATTTTTAATGGCAATCAGTATACAAATATATTTCTTCAAAACAAACACATAGAAATCTTAGCGCAAAAAGTAGGGAAATCTGTATTTGATTGATTATTTCTTGGTTGTAACGCTGCAACATTTGTTGACCAATTCAGTTTATTTCTCCTGAAATGGTGCCACAGTTTTAAGATTTCTTTAGAAACTTGACAACTACACCATTTTAGAGGAAATAAAGAGTGTGTCCAACTGCATTGTAACAACAAAGAAACAACTGAGGAACTTGAACGTCCTTTCTTATTGTGCTAAGGTTAGATGAGGTTTTATTTACATTGCTTCTCAGTTTAAAGTGTTTTAGTTGGATGCACTGACTCCCAAATTTCAATACTGATCAATAATAGAAAACAAATCTATTGTTTTGATGCACAGTTCCGCATGAAACTTGGCTTCGTTTTCCTCCTCTGTTCAGCTCAATCCGCTGGCTCCCACGGTTGTCCCATTGGTGTGGTTTTGGTGGTCTACACCGCGCTCGCTTGGGACAGAAAGCACAGAAAAGAGCTGTGATTGGTCAAAAGTTGACCTCAGTCAATGAGTTTGTCAGTGAAGGAGCTTTAAGAGATGACATCTTGAGAGTCACCGTTAGGTCGCGGCCTGTTGGCGAGCGGCGGGAGCGGTTTCTTGTAAAACTCTGCGAAAGGCAGGAGAAAATTTTTAACTGGGTTACTAAACTACATCCGTCGAGGAGCCACAGGAGGCACGGCGATGGGGTGGTGATGATGTGGAGAGAAAATGAGTTAGTGCAACCGACAACAGTGAAGCGCATGCCTGTGAGATGCAGGAGGGGAAAGAACCAGAGTGTGGCATTTTGAGGCGAATAGATCAACGTTTTTCCAAAAATGGAGAAACAAAAGTTGAGTTTTCCCTTATGAAGGTTGATTTAAGAAGGAAAACTGATTGCGAGACTTAAACATGAACACATGTGAGGTTAGCTGGAACCAGGAAGGACTTAGTGCGATGACGACATGAGGTGATGATGACATCACAGGCGGCTTTACCAGAATGTCCCGAGTCCCCGATCGGCTCGAGTTTGGGCAGCCGAGAGACTTTGGGCGTGGCCCATCCCACTGGAGGAAGGAGACGAATAAAACAGAGTGATGAGGGGAAAAAAACAGAGAGAGAGAGAGAGAGACAGCGGCGACGGCGCTGGTCCTCCATCACTGAAACAACTGATCTACAGAACTACAAGTCAGAGCAGAAAGATTAGAGACGTTACAGGAGACAGACTGAAAACAACGAGGAAGAAAACATGGATAAGAAGGAAGGAAGGAAAGAAGGAAAGATGGACATATGTAAAGTAGATAGGAAGTGAGGTTGTAGGCATCCAGTGTTGACCATCAGACTGACCGGGTGGCGGTGGCGGCGGCTGCGTTAGGCTCTCTGTGGGGCTGTCGTCGGCCCTCAGCGGGTCGACCCGGTGCTTCCTCTTCAGATGCAGTTTGCTCGTCTTCTTCTTGCTCTGCTCGCCTGCTGGGACCGACAGGCTGGTGTTGACTAATGACACATTGCTTCAGTTACTCTTAAGAGGATTTTTACAACGCTGTATTTGTTAATTTTACTTGTTGTTTTGTTTGTTTGTTTTGGATATTTTAAATATCTTCCAATTAAATTACTAAATGTTGATTAAAATTTAAAGGTTATTGATTTTTGAGAATGTGTTCTTGCATTATTATGTCATATCGTTTCTCACAATAATTAGATAATTATTATCCTCAGATAAATTTGTCCTCCTTGTCTGATTAATAATCTAATTATCTCGTCTGAGAGAACAGAAACTCACTGGGCGTCATGTTTCCTGCTGTTTGTCTCATGTCGTTTGGTTCTCCAGCGTTGTCCTCCTCATCCTCCTCTTCCTCTTTCTCCTTTGGACCGTTACTTCTGTCTCCTAACTCTAGCTGCTCCTGCCTCTCCGTCTCTTCTCTCTGGAGAAGGAAATGTTTTATTTTTTTGCTTGTTGAAGCGGCGGCGGTGTTCAGCGGCGATCATGAACCTCGGAGATTAAGTCTCCAATGGGTTGGAAGGGGCTCTGGATGTTCCCGTCAGCCTCGTCCTCCTGGACGGGCTGTCCTTCCCGCTCTGCTTCCTCGTGCTCCAGCCGTTCCCTGTGGACAGAACGAACATCTTAGTTTCTGGTTTTCGGAGTCGTCCTCTTGTCCTCCGTTGTGTCCTCACCTCTCCTCTCGTATCCGCCTCACCCTCTCCGCTCTCTCCTTCTTGTCCTGCTCCTCCAGCGCGCGCTGCTCCGCCGTGTCCTTCTGCACGCGCTCAGCAATCGCCTCGTAGTCTTTGGCGATGTTGCTGAGGAGCCAGGTCAGGCCCTTCTTGATGGACTTGTCCACCTTCTTTCCACATCCTAAGATGGCGGAGCACGGTTCCTGAAATGAATACATGGTTTTAAAACCAGGTTTAAAACTTTCAATTTAGAAAACCTAACAGTTAGCCTGGGTTAGCTAAAGCTAATCTACAGTAATGTACTAAATTATACTGAAGTAAGAGTTGCACTACTTCAATATATTTTACTTAAGTAACAGTAACCAAGATAATACTCATGTAGGAGTAAAAAAGGCATTTGGTAAAAAAAAAAAAAAAGTCTACTAACTGATCAAATTACCATTTAATATTTAAAAATTACATGATCAGATGGGCCAAAATCTAAAGTTAACTGGAACTTTTGGTATTTTAAAATGACAATAATTTCTAAGTAAAAGAATTACAAAATCAGGCAAATGAAAAATTTTCCAAATCCATGAAAAATTTATGAAACTTTAACAGAAACTGCAGGTGTCTGGTCAATTTTTGGTTAAAACTTGTTTGTTTTTCATTCAGTGGGTAGAAAATCCAAAGATTTTACTCAAGAGTAGAAAGTACAACATGGTAAAAATACTCCTCAACTCAAAAAAGTAAACTGAACTAAGTAAATGTAACTAGTAACTTTTATTTTATTAGTATTTTTACTATGCTGTACTTTCTCCCTGTTAGACTGAAACACTCACGATCTGACAGAGACACTTGTTCTCGTTAACGAGTTTCTCCAGCGACAGGTTCTCGATGATGTCAGCCTCTGCCAGCGCCCCCTCCAGGTCTTGTTTGTTAGCAAGTCTGTGAGCGGAGAGGAAGTTTAGAAATCACTGAGCTGGAGGGAAGACTGAATTCAGAATTTTTGATCTGGACTTACACCAGGACAGGTTTTCCAGCGATGCGCGGGTGCTGCAGGACCTGCGCCATGGTCTCCTTCGTCTCCTGGATGCGCTGCACGTCGCTGGAGTCCACCACGAACACCACGCCGTGGGACTCCGAGTAGTAGTTCTTCCAGATGTCGCGGATCCGCTTCCCGCCTCCCAGGTCGAAGATGGTCACCTCGAACTTCCCCTGCTTCAGGTCCACCTTGGAGAAGCCCACAGTGGGAGCCACGTCCTGCGGATTCTCTGCAGGGAAACACAAATGACGCAAAATCTGTCCTGCAGCTTCAGTCACAGCTTAAAACATACGGCTGAGGAAACCAACCTCCCTGGATTCCTCGCACCGCCGCCGTCTTCCCTGCGTTATCCAGACCAACCATCACCAGGGTCACCTTCCTGTGAGGAACATCGAACATTAAGTCATCACTGCTACTGCTGAGCAGAGGCAGCCTGCAGAGACACCTGGTATGATGATGCATCTGATAAGCCAGAGAGCGTCAGCAGCAGTCATAACACTGATGACCAAGATGAGGCTGCATCACTGGTTTAAGCTGATTAAAGAGATAATAGGAAATATTTGTAGCTATTTAGATGTCAGCTAAGCAGATATTGATAAAAGGAGAAATTTTTAGCTAATTAAAAAGATAATATCATTTATTTTTAGGTATTTTTCTGTCAAACTTTGCAGCTAAGCAGGAAATTAAAAAGGATTATTATTTTAACAAACTAAAGTGATGATATTGAATTTTTTTTTCATTTTGCTGTTAAACATTACGGATAAGTAAGGATTTACAAAAAGAGAGAACATGTATTATTAGCTGATTAAAGAGATAACATTAAATATTTTCAGTGTTTTTCTGTCAAATTTTTCAGCTAAGAAGATTTTTAAAACTGATTTTGTTTTTTTAGCTCAGTGAAGAAAGAATCTAAAATATATTTAGCCATTTTGCATTCAAGCTTTGAGGTGTTTAAAAAAAGGAGAATATTATGCTGTCAATGAAACGAGAGAAGCAGTGCTATCACAATAGCAATAAAAATTTAATGAAAATCAAAAATACTAAACTGTGTTTTCAACTAAATGTAAGTATATTAATCTATTCTGGTTTATTTTTTATTAAATGCATCAGTCTCAGAAATGAAGCCTTACTTGCTACTTGAACAATTCACACAGGAAGTTGAGAAATGCAGCAGCTTCTTAAAGCAACAGTAACCTTCCAGGTTCTCCATCACAAACCAAAACAGTTATGAAATCTCTAAGCAGTCAGAACGTCGCCGTAGCGATCCACAACCCGCCTCCACGTCTCTCCGCAACTTAACTTTGACATCTGCGCCTAAAAGACATCAAACGCACAATCCATGTGACCGTTCTCTGCAGCCAGCTGGCCTTCATCGGTCCAGGAGCTGAGACGCCGTCCACTAACCCATAACGCTGCAGTCGTCGCCGCTGGAAACCAGCAACAGCAGCATGAAGGAGACCCACTGAAGCGACCTGGCTGCGGGATTAGTCTGGGATTTCTGACTAAGTCTTAAGGATCAGATGTTTCAGTCATCACGTGAGCAAAGTACTGTTTATTACTGGCTGCTGTCTGGTGAAATAAGTGACACTAATAACAACAAGTTTGATGCAGAAAACAAAAAATATGACAGATTTGTCTTAGCATCAACTTCTCAACTAGTTTCTGTAATAAAATAATTAGAAAGAGGGTTTTGCTAGCTTAATATTAATTTCAAATCAATTTATTAAAAAGAAACATATTGATTTTGTTGTATTGCTTGTTTTACCAGTTTTTATTCTTTATTTGTGAATCTATGTATTAATTCTTTCAAACAAACATCACATCTATTAGCTGCACATTTTTTATGATTAGCTTTTTATAGCTCATAAATTGTTTAGTTGGGTTTTTGTTTCGTTGCAGACTTTTTGTTTTTCCTAATGTTTTTTAATTTTGTAAAAAACTTTTATGCTGCCCTTATAGGGTATGCATACATAAATAAATGGTTAACATTTTTTTTTTTTTACACATTTCTGACTTTGATCTTGAATGTAAATAAGTAGGAAAACATAAATGCTTACACATCATTTGCCCCAATTTATTATATATTTTTACTTTGTGAATTTATTACATTTTTTGCCATTTGTGTTAGACTGATAAAGAAGTGTGGACAATAAGCAAATTAAAAGTTTGATCATAATATATTGCTGCATTTATTACAATTTAAATTACAATAAGAAGGAGATCAAAATTAATTACCTCTAAACAAAGAAGACAAATCTGGATTGTTTTCAATCATACAGGGATTAAAGATTAAATTTACCAACAAGTATTTTTAAGTCTGCAAATTTCATCAGCTACAGTTTATAGGTATTATCACCGGGTAACTTATTCATATAATTATATTTATGATAATTATCCATCTCTACTTCTGCATACTGCATAAAAAGCTTTATTTTTAGGATTGTTTGCATTTCTTCGACACCAATAATAAGAGATAAATTTAAAAACTCCATTATTATCAATCGTTTGTGTGATCCTGAAGCGTGAGGTTATATTAAATTAAAGCAAATAGGGTCTTCCCCTAACGGAGTATTAATGATGAGTGATCCATCATTTAATTTTATGTAATAAAATATCTATAAAGAGCATTAGAAATGGTTTAGACTGCAGGAATCTTCCGCTACATAATGCAATCTGTGAATGCGCTGCACTGATTGGACCTCTGTTATTTATCATTCTGGTCTCTTTAAAAGAAAAAGAAAAGACTTCAACTCACCTGGCAGGTTCCTGCCATCGTTTCAGCCAGCTGCAGCAGTTCGCCATCAAACTAAACATGTCAGTCCGCCTCCAGATCGCAGCAGCTGGTTAGGTGGTCATCGATCCAAGGGGGGCTATCTAGCTATCCAGATCAACGATCCTTTTAGTCACGAGTTGCTACATCATTGCGAGCTAACTCCTCATGCCAGCAGAGTTAGCAGCTCTCTACTTACTCGACATGAGTGAAAATAATAAAACAGCTTTAATAAATAACACCGACTCGATTGAAAACTATTCCAGGACTACAAAAATCCCGTTATCCAAGGCTACCTAGAGCTAACGCAGCTAGCAGTAACGGTAGGCTAATTTTTTTGGAACTCAACGGAAAAGTAAGTCTTAAAATTCAGCGACGAGAAGCCGAGCTCCGTCTATAGGTTGGTGAAAAAATGTATAGACACAGCCACTATTTCACCAAAGAAACATCGTCCATTTAGCTCGTAGCGGCTCGCTTTGTTTACGCCGTCGATTCTGCTGCTAGGCTGCGGACGTGATGACGTAATCTTTACGAGAGCGTGCGACGGACGCTGATGGCAAATGATTCCTTTATTACTTCTGTGGCCTACAATTTTTCCGGTAATATTTTGGTTAGGCGGTCATCGATCCATTTTGATTTCAATTTACAATAAAAAAAGAAATAGGAAATTATAGTTTATAAGTTTTTTATGTATTTTAATTAATTACTGCATCACTTTTATTTCATATTATGTTTTATTACGTTTTATTTTTGTGTTTTATGTCGGATTTTCTAGTAGTAGTTAGCTGTCCATTTCTAATCTTTTGCTTAGAATACGATTTGCTCAGGTAAAACAAATTATAATAATTTTAAAGATAAATAAAAAAATGCAAAATGAAAAATACTCTCAAGTAATAATTTGGTTTATTAAGGAGGAAAAATAAATAAATAAACATTAAATTGATACTATTTTGCCGTTTTACTATCAATGGCAGAATAGTGTGGCAGTTTAGAAAGAGTAGGAAGGGGAAGTTAGCACTTTTAGCTGCAAGATACAGAGAAAAAGAAGGTGGGAAGCTGGAAAAAATATCAGTGAAATTAAGTTTTAAAGTGATGTGAAATCAGAAGTGGCAGTTTTTACGCCTTCCCTTTTCTTCTTATATGCTCTATCAGCCCCATATATTAAATTTTCATATTATCCACTTTGCCGAAATGAACTCTTAGTGGCTAAAAGAGATAAAGACACAGTTTAGCTTTAAAAAATGATAAATTTCTCTTTATTGCATCACCAGAGCTGGTGAAGATCTCTCATAATGCAGAAGCTGAAAGTTTATTAGATCTCAGTGGATTTGCAGGCTGAGTCAGCAGGCCTCGTTCCTGGCAGATTTACTATCAGCCATCTTGATTTGGAAAATAAAACACGCAGATGCACTTTAGTTTCTTGGATCAGCTCATTTCCACAATGAAATACTCTGAGAGGAGCACATTTAAAATGAAAGAGCTGTTCTTCTGGGGGTTTCATCCATCTTCTGCACCAGGCATGACCTTTATTTGTCCTTCAGGCGTTAGAGAAAGGAGAATAATGAGTAAATTTGGCTCCAGATCTGGAAGAACTCCTGATTTAAAACCTATGCCATAATTCTGCTGTAAGCGTATTAAAGCTGTCATATCTCAGTGCTGCTAAGTGGATTTTAATGGAGCCAGCTGTGTAAATTGCAGAAGGCGAACTGCTTTGTTTCCGTGTTTTTATTTACAAACCTCCATCTGAGAACCTCTGGTATTCATATGTGTTGGGGAAATGTGTGGCCTATTAAAGAAATTAAGTTGTTTGTCTTTTCACTGTAGCAAATGGTTTTTCCTCATCATATTGTGACTATTTTCTACATCAGAAATCAATTGTGAAGATTTCTAATTTATCAGAAGCAAAGAATATTTAGATATTTATTCTGTTTTGATTGTTTGGTAAAATTACATTTATTCTGTGTCATTTGAACTGAAATCACATATGTCCAAATAATATTTAGCAAAACTGATTTTCAAAGTTAGTCCTCGGTTTTGAACCTTATTAAAATGAGTGTAAATACATTTTTGAGCAGATAAAAATAGAAATATGAGGATATATCTCCATATTTTTCCAGATTAAAATCAAGATTTATTTTAATTAAGCAGTGGTTAGCCAAAAAAATGCACAAACAACCTGAGATTTAGCAAACAAAAAGACATTTTTATGCCAAAATCTACCAGCTCATCTACCGATTATTATGATAAAATCTGAATTAAATTATTTTTAAAAAGTCGTTCTACTTATTATTCATTTTTATCCCACTGATTACCATCATAAATACCAGAATAATTCATATTATCGTCTCTAAAAACTTGTAATCATCGGGGAAACGATGTTCTTTAACGTGTAAAATTACGTGAGAGCTGACGTTACAGTTTTCTAGGGAAGCTTGTGCGCATGCGTGAAGCACATGACCTGGGATTGCTCCACGACCCAAATTGAAACTTGTTCTTCCCGTTCTGCAAGGTAAGACCACTGAACAAGTTTTAAGTCTGCAGGATAATTCCGCTATTTTCGCTTAGCGAAAATAAAAGTTATTGAATTTAGTGCACTACGTAGGCCGTGATGACGACATTGTAGAGCAGTTTGTAGTTTATTACTTCGGCCAGAAAGCCGCTTCTGCTCCGATGTTTCTATTTAGGACGTTGTATAATGTGTTATTAAAGATCTGCACGCTGCAAAACCACAGCAACAATAGAAATGTTCACCTAGAGCAGCTCTGATGTTCATATAAGAATAAGTTTTAGATAATGTTTGATTTTTAAAGCTACAAGATGGACACAGTTAGTTTAGTAATGGCAGATTTTATTGAAAACTTAAAAAATAGTCGTCTAAAATATTAATTAAATTATTTTGTAGAATCTATTTGTGGAAGTTTGGCCACATAGGCAGATGTTCAGGGCAGATAAAAAAAGGGGCGCACAAGCACCAAATAAAAAGAAAAAATAATTTATTTGTCTGCTTTGAACAAGTTTTCTTTTAGTTGTATGGACTAATGGAGAGGTGGTGCAGTCTTGTTAGTTACTCAGTCTAATGAGCAGCTGAAGGAATATCTAAATTGTAAAAAACACCTTATCAAGGTTTCAGTCTTTATACAGCCGCCCTGCAAACTAATAAATATTTTTATTGACACTTTTGACAGTGACCTGCTCTGTACAGCAGTTTTTATTGAAGGCTGTTGATTACATAACACTAAGAACAAGACTAATCAGTGTTTCTGCAGGAAGCTCTTAAAGTTGTACTGTTAATAATTCATCATTGCTTTTTGTTAAGAACAATCCACTGATTAAAGCCTTTTTTAAAGAAGGTTAGCATTTGATATTGTTTTTAATTTTCCCTAGATACATTTGTGTTTGAGTGGAAAAGTTTTGTCTTTTTTAGTGTTTTCTCTGGATTTTCAAGTTGAGTTGCTTAAAAAAACAGAAGCAAACCAATTTCCCTTTTTTTCATTTCCCAGGTGCCTTCAGTCTTCATGCATCGCGTCTTTGTTTACGGCTCCCTGAAGAGGGGCCAATCCAATTACCCCTACATGTCAGACAGCAATAATGGAAAGGCTGAGTTCCTCTGCAACGCCGTCACCGTCCAGAAGTATCCACTGGTGATCGCTACCAATTACAACATCCCCTTCCTCCTTAACCTCCCAGGCCAAGGCAACAGAGTCCATGGAGAAATCTACCAAGTGGATGGAAATATGCTTGAATTCCTGGACAGTTTTGAAAATATCCCCACCATGTACCAGCGCACTGTAGTGGAGCTGGAAATCAAGATGGTGGACAAGGAGGAGAATCTGTCGCCTGGAAGCATCATGGAGGCGTTTGTGTACAGCACCACCACTTACCAGCCGGACTGGCCATCACTGCCCACCTACGACAACTACGACTCCAACGGAGACCACGGACTGAAATACAAGCTGAGGGAAGACAGAAAGTGGGCTTCAGTCGAGTGATGCTCATAACTCTTTTCCCCTAAGAATTACTAACACAAAATATGTCTTGAACACAACCAATATTTTTCTCAGTAAAATGCAGAAAGCCAAGAAACCAGCTATAATCTGTAAATATTTAGAAAACATACCTGCTAAGTGCAAATCAGCAAAATTGTTTAATATGAAATGATAAATAGGCTGCATTAGTATTGCAGTTCAGTATCTTTTTAAAAATCTTTTATTAAACCATTTTCGACAGATGCAAGACTCAGTGTACTGGTCTATACAAACTGTATCTATAAAAATATCTTTACTACTATTCCCATGACTGGATGGATGGCAAAAGTCTTAAATTATGTTTTGGTCAAATTTCTAAAGAGGTTCTTTCTTCGCTCCTGCAGTACTATCTTAGCCCAGCAGGTGTCAGTACAAAGCCTTCAATCTCAGTTGAGGTCAAATCAAACTGCGTTAAATCAAGTTAAATTAACTTTAAAGCAAATAATAAACCAGAGAGATTATGTTTCTGGGTGTGATTTTGCTCTTAAATTACCCAGAATCCATTTTTTCTACTGCTGAGAAAGACATGCGACCGGCGTCACGTGTGCGCATGCGTGAACCAGTATCCTGGGATTACTCTTGACAATTATTGTCCTGCAAGGTAAGAAGACCAATACGTCTGGTTTACGTTTACAATACTGGGATTTTCAGTTGTTGGGGGCTGAGCAAAAACTACGGAGGCCGGGATGACTAATAAAAGCAGACAAAATAGCAGCATTAGAAATGTTCGGTTGTTACTGTATATAGGAAATGTTGGATTATCGAGTGCCGACCTCAGTTCCGGGTTGGTTGGCTCCTAAATTCATTTATCAACCCTGTCTAACCTGCGTTCAGTTCAGCCTTTGAATTTTGTTTTTAATGCTTCCAAATATATCAGAGTCCTTATTCAGACATTTTAAATGTAGAGGTTTATGTTGTGTTTTGTATGGAGGGACGCAAGGGACAAAATTACGTAAATACATCATGCAGAATCAAATAAATGTTTAAATAATTTGGCTGAATTTCACGTCCCTAAATATAAAGTGAAAAAATTGTGTTTTTAAAGCTGTAGTTTACTGCAGATAAACTACTTTTTTGTTAACCAAAAGTTTTTCCTCCACCATTAGCATACGAGCAGTGAGTACATGGGATTGATTGACAGCAGTGGCTCTGATTGGTTGTTTCTGGTTGGGTTAATTTCTTCAGATCAATCTTTTTGTTCATTTTCGGTCTCAAACTTTCAGGACATGGCGACAATTTTAACAAATATGTAAAAATCAGTTTATAAAATTTACATACTGCAGCTTTAAGTTGTATTTTTTTCTAGATATGTAAATAATATCGATTCAATGCAGGTGAACAAACCAGAACTATACCAATAATCCTTTATTTCCCAGGTGCCTTCAGTCTTCATGCATCGTGTCTTTGTTTACGGCTCCCTGAAGAGGAGCCAACCCAATTACCCCTACATGACAGACAGCAATAATGGAAAGGCTGAGTTCCTCAGTACCGCCGTCACCGTCCAGAAGTATCCACTGGTGATTGCTACCAATTACAACATCCCCTTCCTCCTTAACCTTCCTGGACAAGGCAAGAGAGTTAATGGGGAAGTCTACAAAGTGGACGAAAAGATGCTGAAATACCTGGACTGGTTCGAGAAGGTTCCCACCATGTACCAGCGCACTGTAGTGGAGCTGGAAGTCAAGATGGCGAACAGAGAGGAGAATCTGTCACCTGGAAGCATCATGGAGGCGTTTGTGTACAGCACCACCACTTACCAGCCGGACTGGCCATCACTGCCCACCTACGACAACTACGACTCCAACGGAGACCACGGACTGAAATTTGTACTGAGGGAAGACAGGAAATAGTGATGTGGATGAGTAGGATGACTTTAGTGCCTTTAAACCCACAGAAAGAGGATCAAGAGTTCTAGCAAATGAGTAAAAAATCAATAACTGATTAAGTTTTCTGTTCTTTAATTATTTAAAGCCAGATGAGGAACTTCAGTTGTTCAAATACACTCAGTCTTACGTTTTATCCGAAAATTTGTCTGCTTTTTATACTTTGTCTCTTAATGAACAACTTTCTGGGAGGCAATCAGCTGTTAGCAATATTTAAAAATGAAAATGTTAAGCTGTAATAAAAGATGCATCTTATTTTATCAAAGTGCTTTCTCTGTACTTTAACTATTTGAGTTTTTTATTGCTTACTCTGTTGTTCAGTGTGATTTGATTGAGCCGCTGGGTCTTTCCGGGTTGTTTCTCTGGTAGAAGTGTGTTTCGTGGATGTGGAGAAAGTCCACAGCCTCATCCTACGAGGTATTTTGTGTTACAGGAATATAAAAGATTAATGTTGGTTCCTCTGTTGAACAAGTCGCTGCTTGTGGTGCTTTTGAATTCTTCAGTAAGTGTTCATTTCTTCTCATACACAATAAAAGCTTTTTTTCTTTTCTTTTGCACAAATAAAGGTAGGGCAACAGGTTTTTTTGCCTGGATTACAGAGATAATCCGTAGACAAAAAAAGCACAAACCAGTGTGACGAGACTGAAACAGGAGTCAACTCTTAAAATGTAACGTTCAACACAAAGTTTTCACCCGGATTTTGGTTTTTAATTCCATTTAATTTATTAGTAAAAGGGACTAAAAACTTCCAGTGGATACTAATAAAATGCTGACTTGATAAAGGTGGAAAAATAAAGAAAAAGTGAGAAAAATTCTGTTAATGTCGCTAAAAACAAAAACAAAACAAAGAAAAAATCAACAGGAATATTTTAGGATGTTTTGCTGCTTTTTTGTTTCAAATCTACTGAAATCTCATTTGCTTATTCCATTAAAATATTGTGTTTATGTTGTTTATTCAGGAGGTAAGATTTTTTAAAATACAACAGTTTTTGTAATTATAATTAAAAAGAAAAACACTAAAAAGTTTTGTGAACTTTGAGTATTTTCAACTGGATATTTTGGCTCCCAAGACGATGGAAAAAAAAGACTGCAGGATCCCCAACACAGTGCCTTGGGGAACACCGTCATGAAGGATTAAAATCTGCAATCTGTACAAGTAAAATATGAAATAATCTGTAATCTGCTTTGTTTATTTTTCTTATGAACACAAACTTTCCAAAACAATTCCAGAAAGCTGTAAAAATACTGGGAAGAAGGCGATAAAGATTGAAAATCTCTGTCGGCTTTGGAAGCAGGTCTGAAGTGTTTCGTTTCAGTGACGACAAAACGAAGAAGGAAAAAACTATTTTCACAGTGTTATCAAAATACTGTACAAAGAGGAATTACAAAAAGAAAACATGGTTTCTGTGTCCTAATCTGGCATCATGATTAATCAACACATCTGCTTTATGGAACTCTAAATATGTCGAGTTAAAAAAGTGAAAATAAGGACAATACTAGTAATATTTTCCAGTTTGGCACAGAAAAAGTAAGAGCATTGAAAATAAATGGTGTGAAAGGAACTTTGAGGACCTCTGAGTGTGTTGGTGTGTAAAAAAATGAGTTTTTAAAGGCTGGAAGAGAAGTCTGTGGTTTTGTGTAAGGCCGAGGTGGAGATGACAGAGTCATCAGTACAGATCCTTCCTGGAGCTCAGCAGGGGGCGGCTGGCGGAGCAGGTGGCGCTGCGGATCACCTCCATCCACCTGATAACCAACAATAGGAAACCCACTTAGTTTGTGAAAGAAATCAGTTCATATTTTCATTTTCTCAAAGGCTCTCGCTGATTTTTTATTTTAAATTCCAAATTCTAATTTCTTGGTCAATTATTGTCCCAAATAAAATTTGTGTTGGTTTTCACAAAGGATTGATTGATGGACAGATTGATAGTTGGGTGAATAAACAGATTGATCAATGGGTGAGAGGATGAGTTGGTGAAAGGTTGTAGATGGAGTGATGGGTAAATGGACACACATAGAGTCCAATGAACGGGTTCAACAGGCCTACAAATAGATTGGCAAAAAAATTTACTCATTTACGCATTGCTAGGAGGACAGAAGGATCAATGGAAAGATTATTGGGCTCATTAATGGATGACTGGGAAAGATGATGGACAGAAGGGTTCATGGTTGGCTGTAAGGACCAGTTGGCAACTGGTTGGTCAGTGGATGTACAGATGGACAGGCAGACGATTAGTCGTGAATATTTTAGCAGCAACATCAAAAGCAATTTTATGAACTTCTTCTGTGGTTTAAATAAAACACTCACCCCTGGGTAAAACCAGATTAAATTGCTGCTCTTTGTTGAGTGAACACCCACCGTTCAAAGGTGTACTCGCTCTCTGATCTGAAGTAGTACACGTGGGATTTAAAGTGAAGCTTGAAGACGTAATCTTTGTGGATGTTCTCGGACTCGGCCGGGACGGTGACGGAGTAGCCCAGGAGAGGGAGGCTGGCCAGAGGGTACTCATCCTGCAGGAACGCCAGATATTGTTAAAGAAATCCCAGAGGGACTCTTTGTTACGCGTTTGCACATCTTACCTGGTGCGACTTGTAGAAAAAGAGGCTGAAGTTGGTGAAGACCACCCAGAGTTTCTGCCAGCCGTTGCTGTTCTTGAACTTCCTCAGCAGGTTACCTGAGAGCTGGTTCTGCAAACACAAGCACATGAAGCCCAAAGCTCATTAAAACGTCCCTGCTCACAATTTTGATTAGAAAATTGGACAAATTGCGTAAAAAAGGGAAAGCTGCTTGCCTCTATTACCATCTACTCTTTACTTTCACAAAAGTTTCACCAATTTGACTTGTAGAACAACTTTCTAAACAGAGAAGTGCTTTCCCGGCTGCTGCAGTACCTCTCTGCGCCACCAGATGTCAGTAACAGAATGGCTGCAAACCACAAGGTGAGACTGCAGGACCTCATGAACTCACTGACCGGCCCTACCAATGCCAGCGTGAGCAGACAAACAAATGAAGGCACAGATGGAGTGGAAGAGGACAGGTGGATAAAGAGAAGACAAGCTGAGCAGGAAACCACACAGAATGAAGCACAGATGAGTGCGGAGAGCGGAGCAGCACCTCCACGGCGACGCTGAAGTCCACCATGGACACGCTGGTGTTGCGATGCCAGCAGACGTGAACGGTGGTGTTGCCACGGTGACTCTGACGCTCGAGGGACGAGCGCGAGCCGCAGAGCTCCTCTTCCGACTCCAGCTCAGCTCCAGCGTCCTCCAGAGGCTCTGAAGGACAAAGACACGCCGTCTGGACGGGTGTTGGAACCAGTTTGACTGCTGATCTACTGGGAGCATCTTACTGGTGTCGGGTGGACTGGTGGACAGCAGTTCGGCGTTTGGGCCGCTGCTCTGTTCTGCCAGGTCGATGGCCATCCTGATGTCCTCCACCCAGCGCTCCATCTCTGCAGCACAACTGCAGGAACAAACAAATATGGCTTCTTTATTTTTTTCATCTATGCACTCCAGATTGGCCGCCATTTTGCACTGCAAAAACAAAGATCTTACCAAGTATTTTTGGTCGAGTTTCTAGTGAAAATATCTTAAAACACTTGAAATAAGACAACACTAACTTACAACTAAGTTTTCTGCAAATATTAGATGATTTAAGTAAATAATTACTTAATATTGATTTTAAAAAGTACTAGACAGATTATTTAACTTATAAAGATGTAAAAATGTATTTATATTAGTGAAAGAATCTGCAACTAGTTCTTTCCCAATTTTAAGAAATTCTGTATTAAGATTTTTTCACTAGATATTCAACCAAAAATACTTGGTAAGATTTGGGTTTTTAAAGTGAGTTTGACAGCTTATTTTTTGCAGCTTCTGTTTATGTGGACTTTGAATTCACAGCCTGTGATTTTTTATTTTTTTTTATTCCAAGAATAAAGTCACAGTTTGAGTAAAACGAGAGATAATGTGAGAATAAAGCGCTAAGATTACCAGAATGAAGTCATAATTTTAAGAAAATGTCAACATAAAAAATAAAATGATGAATGTTGAGCATTTTGTAAAGTTGTAATTTCAAACTTCAACTCTTAAGGATCAGATTTGAAGGGATCATTTCAACGTCTGAATGACTGAAATAAAAACCGCTTTATAAAAATATTTTCTGTTATTTGTTTTTCTTTTTCAGAAAATAAAACAAGATATAGTATATAAAAAAAGAAAGTGTTTATTTTTAAGCCTCTAGAGCAGGGGTCTCAAACTCAATTTCCCTGGGGGCCGATGGAGGTAGAGTCTGGGTGAGGCTGGGCCGCATCGGGTTTTCCACAAGAAAAGCTCTTACAAAAACATTCCAATGTTATCAAATGTCTTTATTTTTATTTTTTAAACACAAAATAAGATGAAAAAATAAATTAACAATTCATAAGAAAAAAAAACTTAATCAGTAATAAATAAATAAAATATAATAATAACACAGCAGCTATAGAAGACTAGATAAATGTAATTATTATAATTCAGATTCAAATGGCTGTATTAACAGTTCTTTAACCTTTAACTTTCTGAACATGAATGGAACATTGAACATAAACTGTTATGATTATAACAGATTATTGAAGTTCAAGGTAGAGAAGAGCTTTTCGCACAAGTATGTGCTCCCAAAAAGACACATGGTCCGCTTGAACATTTGGGAAAGCTCAGGGAAGCTGGGTGGCAATTCTCTCAAAAATTGCCCAAGCTTGTCTGCTTTTCCACTCACCTCCCTGAACTTGGCTTTGAGTTCAGAGAGGCATTGCGGGTCAATGAGCTCCATTTGAAGCACTGTGATTGGTAAGTTAGTTCAGCTCCGCACACAACACTGAAAAGTGCCAATCATATCAAACTCGCAGGCAGTGTTGGCATAGTTACTTTGAAAAAGTAACTTTAATCGAACTACTGATTACTCCTTGAAAAAGTAACTTAGTTAGATTACTGACTACTTGATTTGGAAAGTAACTAAGTTACACTAAAAGTAACTTTTTAGTTACTTTCAGCAGGTGCTAACAACAACACTCCGCCTCCTGTGAAAATCACATTGAGCTTTGCCAATACTTTTTTGTAAGCTATTTTATAATGGTAACATCAACAATGTGTCTCCACTGATAAGGTTGAACTGAAGAGGAGATTGTAGAAAAATAAAAAACGTGAGTAGTTTGTGTGGTCCACTGTTGTCTGGAAAACTCTAAGAAGGATTTTAAAGCCTCCCCTTCCCTCCCCCCCGGCCTCCAGGTTCTGCGTTACGGCCCTGCATTTGGTGTCACTGCGCACAGAGCTCCTCCTGCAGCTCACAGCTCAGATGGCTGCACAGATTTGCGACACTTATCTTAGTATTAATAATTAGAATTAAGTTGCCATTATAATTATTGGAAACTACGGACACGTTCATTCGTGGCTGTTTTCACGTTTATTGCGCTGTTCATATTGGTCTCGATGTTTGTAGTTTTCTGGAGCGCAACGCGAAGCTCGACGTCATTCAGAGGTAATACATTAACTTGACATTAACAAAGACACAGCGGGACGGATCATCTGAGAAATGATGAACAGGAGAGACTGAGTAAAACTACCTTAATGACGGACAAATTCTGGGATTTATTATGAGTCTCTGCTTATTTCCAAGCCCAAATGAGCAACTTCACGTTCAAAAACGAGCCCAAAAAGCGCAACCCGCCGCTCATTAAATCGGCAAGCGACTTTAAAAAATGAAGCCCAAAGCCGCTTATAATAATCGGACTTGGCGGCAGAATCTCAAAATAGTTCCAGTTTTTCCACCAACAAAATGCGCATCTCCCTCCATTGTTTACATTTCTGTCGCATAGAGACGTCGGTCACTCGACAAGACGAGTAGAGGAAATACGATTAAATAACAAAAGAAGATAGTAACGCAAAAATGATTTTGATAAGTAACTGTAGTCTGACTACTGGATTTGAAATAGCAACGCGTTAGATTACTGGTTACTGAAAAAAGTGGTCCGACGTCAGTAACGCGTTACAAATTAACGCGTTACTGACATCACTGCTCGCGGGCCACACTAACATTAAACTTTCATATTAAGGTGGGGGCCACAAACTATCGTCCCGAGGGCCGCAGTTGGCCCGCGGGCTGCGAGTCTGAGACCCCTGCTCTAGAGGAATAAAAACAGCTGAGACGTGTTGTTTTCCTCACCTGGCTGCCACCACCACAGACTGCCGCTGTCCAAAGAGCGTAAACGAATGAGGGACCCCCCACTCCTCCTCACTTTCTCTGATCTGAAAAACAGCAGCAGAAACGCATAAAAAAATACACATAACAGATTTGAATCTGATCAATAATTGTTATTTTGGTCTTATTATTGATCACACACCGTCATGCCGTACAGCGGCAGCTGGCCATGAACCTTAAACTGGTTGGACGGAGTCGTTCCTCGACTGGTGTACATCAAACAATCACTGAACTGGAGGAAACAGGAAGCGGTTATAAAATCAGAAGGACAACATTCCTACATGCCATCGTGTAAAATACAAGATTTATCTGACATTTAATTACATCTTAAACAAATTTAATGCAAAAATTAACTTTGAATGTATGAAAGAGGCATCGACAGAGAGCAGACAAAAGGAAAGGAAGAAAACAAGGAAGGGAGGAAAGAAACAAAAAGAATGACAGAAAGAAGAAAATGAGAAAGGAATTAGAGACACAGGAAGGATGAAAAAAATGAAAGAGAAAACAAGGAAAGGAGGAAAAAAAGAAAGAAAGATGCAGAGAAGGAAAGGAAAAAGGACATAAGAATGAAAAAAGGAGGGAGGAAACAAGGTAGGATGAGAAGGACAAAGATGGAAATGAGGTAAAACAAAAGGGAGAAAAAGACAAGTAAGAAAAAAAGAAAAGAAAAAAGGGAAACACCACAAAGGTAGAACAGAAACATTTTAAAAGTAATGGATGTAGGAAAAAAGATGAGGGAGGAATGAAGAAACTGGTGGGAGAAAGAAAGGAAGGAAAAAAGAGGAGAAGAAGAGTGACTCGGTTTTGGGACTGAGGTGTGTAAATATCCCTGTGTTTAGTTTTCTGGAGCAGCAGAGTGAACTGAGTGAAGCTGTGATTGGTACCAGGAAGAACATCCTCTGCTGCAGACCTTTCCCTGACAGCTTGCTGAGGCAGCCCAGCCTGATGAACTCCTGCAGGCCACAAACACAAACACGACCCGTCAGCTGGAGTCCAGCAGACCTGAGGAGGAGACAGCGCGGAGGAAGACGCACCCTGCCAGGCGTGACGAGGTTCTCCACGCCAGTCAGATCCTTCCTCAGCTCCAGCAGCTTCTGGAAATTCTCCATCTTCATCATGATGCCCTGAAGCTGCAGCGCCGTCTCAGAGATCTCTGCCAGGGCAGCTGGAGGAACCGAGGCAGCCAGGTTTTAGAGGGGCGACGGCGAGGAAAAGGCGGGCGGAGACGAAACGAGGCGAGGCCACTCACCTCTGCTGTCCCTGAAGTCGTCGTGGGTGGGAGGGTAGTGCTTGCAGAGCCTCTCCAGGATCAGCTTGTAGTGCAGCAGGCGGTGCAGCGGGCGCAGCAGGAAGATGTAGAGCGGCAGGTAGCAAACCCTCTGCTGCTCAAAGTCCCTGCACACGGCCTCCACCTTACGACTCGACCTGGACACAGACTGAGACTTAACGCTTGGTAAGCCCTGAGCTACACTGGGGTCGCTAAGCAACAACACTGGCATCTGCTGGGGTTGCTAGGTAACGGCAGACTCAGAAATCAGGTTTCCAGACACAAAAAGATACAAAATTTTCCACTAGTTAGGATTTATAAAGTAGATTTGTGTTTCAATATGGCCGCTCCTCGACGGTGGAAACATGTTTATTTTACAAGACACATGAAAAGTGAATTTAAAATCAATGTTACATGCAGCGCCTGCAAATAGAAACTGAAAAATCCAATCCTGTTCAAGGGATCAGATATGGAAATTCAATCAGAAAGGAAGCTGAAAATTTGATAAATATTAATATACTGCCTGCCACATTTTACATTAATAAATGTTTCACAAAAACTCTTCCAACTGAGAATTTCTTATACCTTTAAGTTAGTTAGGGAGGAGTATTTAGGATACATCATCTGGAAATTATCATTTTGTTTGTATATCATTTTATATTTTATATCATTTTCAGTTTGTATATTTTGTTTTGTTGTTAAACAAAATCTAATAAATATTAAAAATAATGATGTAAAAAAGCTGGCTAGTGAGAGTATTAGCAGGTAGTTTTCCTCAACGAATGAAGATCTGTGGAGGCGACTCAAACTTTTGACTGACAGAAAAGTCTCTCAGAAAATATAAAATGTAGAATATATGAGATTAAATAGTCCTGAGATGATTTATTTTTGTTAATTAATTTAAGGCTTTAATTTAATTCCACTGCCGTACCTACAAGCTCGCTCCAGCTCCACCAGGCACTCCGAATGCTTCTGCAGATGAACCGTCAGCTGCTGCAGGAACAAAAGGAAGCGATTAGATCTGCAATCGCCACAATCTGGGAGAAAATCCAGAAGAACTCTCACCCTCAATCCTTGAATATTCTTCAGTAAAACGTCTCCAATTCGTTGATAATCTCCTTTGATGTGAGCATTGGACCGACCCTCCCTGCAGGAGGAAGAACATTTATTATTTATACATGTGCAGTTGCCTATAATCTCCACTAGAGGGAAGGATGAGATAAATTTCACACACTGAGGTGGAAAACGTCACCATACAGACTTCCAGAGACAAGAAAGCAGGTTTTTAAGGAAATGAGGACTTCCTATGAGGCTCTAAACCAAAATAAAGTTTGTATCCCTCTGTAGGAGGAGAACAGTAGAAGAAGAGAGCTCACCACTGAGCCAGCCGCTGCTCCGTCTCTTTGAGAAACCCCTGGTGAAACTTGTAAACGGGATCGTAGTGGGAAGAGATCAGGTTCTTAACGGAGTCTGGAAAGGCTTCATCTTTCCCTGCAGCTTTCTGGAAGAACTGGAAACAGAAGAAGACACAGCAGAGAGAGGAGATGGTAAAATATGAAGAGGAGACTTTTGACACATTCACTGAAAATATTTCAGACTTTTCCAGATCCCAGAATTCTCAGTATTTGATTTGTAAACACTAACGAAGGAATGAGGACATGAGAAACACAAGGAGGAAGGAGATGAGGACAGAGCTAAGGAACAAAAACAGCAAGCTAGAAAACAAAGAAGGAAGGAGGAAAGGGAGGGAGGAAATAGGACGACAGAGAGGTCAAGAGGTCGTCCAGTTCGCCTTCCTTCCACTTCCAATAGAAATCTAAAGTCAAACTGGAAAATAGAAGAAAAAGTGTCAGCAGAGAGATTTTTTCCACAGGAAAGGTCAGAGGTCATGATGGACTTCAGAGCAGGTGTCTGAACCTGAAGTTATTTTTGTTAAAAACACAGAAGAGTTAAACCATGCAGCCCAGGCTGCACTGCCCTCTAGTAGAGATTTATGATGCAGAAGTTTAATTTTATAAGGAGAAACAAAAATAAGAAAAGAAAAGAGAGAAAACAATCTGAAAGAAAAGTTTAAAACCTGCAGAGAAACCAAACTTCTGCTGCAAAGACGGGTTAAAGGTTAAAGGTCTCAGAGAACAGAAACTCTCCAGTCAGGATTTACATTCAAAACCTAGAGATTTAAAAAGAAAGAATGATAGAAAGAAAAGAGAGAGGAAGAAAGAACAACAGAAAAAAAGGACAAAGAAGGAAAACTAGAAAGAAAGAAAATGTCAGATGGAAAGAAGAAAAAGAAAACAAGATAGAGAAGAAGAAAAACAAACAGAAATAAGAAAAAAGCAGAAGAAAACAAAAGAGAAAAATGGAAAGAAATAAAATTAAAAAGAACAAAAGGAACAAAGAAAGCAAACAATAAGAAACAGAAAAAAGGCAGCAAAAGAAATGCTGGAAAAAGAAAGAATACAAGAAGAGATACAAAGAGGAAAGAAAGTATGGCAGATGGAAGGAAGAACAGGAGGAAGAGAAGAGGATGACAAGAGGAGAAAAATGTTGGAAGAAAGGAAAGAAGAAATGATGAAGAGAGGACGTGTAGTTATATCTAACAACATTCCACTCCTCTTTCTTTTCCTTTTTCACTTTAACAGATGTGGAAAATCCTCCAACCAGATCCCAGATTTATTCATAAATATTTGGCCGAACCATTTCGGAGGAATTCATGAAGCGACGGCGTGTTGGCAGGAACAGGAAGCAGTTCTCACCTCAGTGATCACCTGCAGGTCCTTCAGGAACGTCCGCTCTGTGGTCAGCAGCTCTTTGGCCATGAAGTACGCTTTGTCTGTGGGAAACTTCTGGACACAAGCACACACAGCACATCTAGCACATCTACATCTACACAGATCATCACCAAATCTACATAGATCTTTACAGTAGGAAGAAAACTGGGAATCTTTTTTAAAATGTTCTACAAATAAAAACTGAAATTATTTGCATCTTCTTCCCATAACTATGAAAACCTTTAAATTTAAAATAAAAACATTGAGCATGGTGGTGGCAGCACCATGCTGTGGGGAAACATCTTTATAGTTTGGTAGTGGCAGTATCATGCTGTGAGATGTGTTTATTTATTTCAACCTTATTCTCTGCTTTTTGTTGTCCTATTATAGCCAAATTATAAAACAACGGAGTATATATACAGGTATTTTGCAAATTTTCTTCTTTTTTTGATTCATCCAATCAAATTCTTTGTTTTTCCACTTCTAAGCACACCTTCCTCCTCGCCTCCTCTTCGTCATCATGGCGGACATATCCAGCCTCAATGAGCAGCGGGCTGGTGAGCGGCGACAGCGGATGACCCCCTGGAATCTGACACACATCCGCCATGGCGGTGACGCCCCTCTCCTGATCCTCCCCTGGGCCGCCGCCGTTCGGAACCAGCTGGGGACTTTCCTGAGGAGATTCCTTGGAATCGGAGCCGCCTGAACGTTGGGAATGGAAAACACAAATGGGGAGGAGGAGAAAGTGAACAACAAGGCAAACGGTTAATCAGATTGTGTGAAAATTAAATTAAAGGTCGGTTTTGAATTTGGTGAACTTGGTTGTGATTCTTTTAGTTTTTAAAAGCATTAATTTTTAAAACAATTTTCTAATTGAAAGCATTTGTTCAATGTGGGTTCCTACATATTTTAAACTCAATTTTCCAGAGTTTTCTGTCCTTTACATTAATTTAAAAATATTAAATTTTAACATTTGTTATTAAGTTATTACAAATAAACGAAAGGGAGGAAGGAAGGAAAGAAAAGATAAAAAAAGTTAAGGACGTAGGAAACTTAGGTTGGAGGGAGCGAAGGAAGAAACCGAGGAAGGAAACGAGGAGAAAAGGACAACTTAGGAAAGGAACTAAGGATACAAAAAAATAATAAAAAGGACACAAGAAGAAGAAATGCGGAATAAAAGAAGGGAAGAGATTAGTGGTAGAAACTAACAATAGGAAGGAAGCAAACAAGGGAAAATAAGTAAATAAAACAATAAAATCTGGAAATCAAAATATTTTTCTGCAAACTTATTTTCTTTTTCCACAATTATCCAAACTGGGAAATACTAAACTCCAGTTCCAGACTACGTAGGAACCCCGAATAAATTACATCTACCAAAACAAAACCAAAACATGAGAGAAAATTAAACTTTTTTGCATTAATCTCAACTTCCAAGAGAAACATACTGATGTTCAACCATGCAGTGTGTGGGAAATGGAAGTAGGTCAGGGCATAGCGGGGTTCTGAATGGAGTCTCAGTGGGGAATCTGAAATATGCATGTCGCAATTAAATACTAGCATTACACAAACATCTCCCATTAAACTGTAGAAACCAGCTACTAATACTAGTACTAATACTACAGCTACTACTACTAAACTACATGATTCTAAATTCGACTGTATACTTGCCCAGTTCTGCAAAGTTTCCACTGCTATACATCAAACTGCATCATGGGTAAAACCATCGCAACCAGTGAGTGCAGATCTATGCAGAGCTATGAGAAAAAAAACTCCATGGACAAATAACTCCAGACACAACACACACATGCTAACAGGAAGACTACATCTACCACAATGCAACACAGGGGGAGGGGTCACAGTTCAAACAGAACTCTGGAGTCCCTTTTTATGTTAAACAATGTTTTTTTTTTATTAACACTAGTGCACCACAAACAGATTAAAAAGTGAGACGAATGAAAGAAAGAAAGGAGGAAAAGTCATAGAAGCAACAAATAAAACATCCAGCAAGAGTTTGGCGATAGATGTGAAGGAACAGCGTTGCAAAAGTGATAAAACACGAGTGAAACTGTACACATTTATCAGAAATTATCATTATTCAGATTTAGTCAGTTTATTTTAGATTTTTGGTGATTTAGTCAGCTTTAAAAGTAGAAAATTAACATGCAAACAGGAGCAGTCGCTAATGTTTTAGTTAGCAGCAACACGGCAAGGCTAGCTGAAGTTTTTTAAAAAGTCGGCAGCTAACAGCAGGAAAACATGCAGATTTTATTCTAATACTCCATTTTTCACATTTTTATGAACTGCATTTTATATTAGCTCCATATACTGAGAATAACTGCTATACTGTCTGGGTGATACCATTAGCATAGCTTTGTTAGCCAGTTAGCTAAGCTTACAAAGGAAATGGATTGAGAATTTTAAAAAGTTTTGGTTTCAATAACGCTATTATTTTATATAACAGTTCTTATAGTGACAATGAAAGACTTAAATTCTGTTTTCAAATATTTCACACCCAAAAACCCACAGACATTCAAGAAATATTGCTACGCTAAGTGAAATGTAACAGAAAGAAGGAACCAGGGTGAGGTGAAGTTAAAAATATTAAAACAAGTTGCAAAATAACCAAAATACTCCCACTTCTATTAAAAAAACATTGTACTGTTTGTTTATTTAACTTTAATTCTTTGTAAATTGATACTTTGATATTTATGATCTCTCTTAAGCTAAGCTATATGAGTTAAGCTAAGCTAACTGGCTGTTAGCATCAGCTGGTATCCCATATCTAATGCTGCTTTTTACTTCCTAAAAGATCAATCTATTCCCTTTTTTCACCAAATATCAGGACAACTATGTAATAAGAATAAAGAATAATTTTAGTGTTAAAGTGGTAAAACTAACAAATTTGGTTTGGATTAAGTCCATAAACATACAAATTACAGCATGAATACAAAATCATAGAAGCCTGTTACAATGCAAGGACATTTAAAAGGCCTTTTAGGTAGTTAAAAAACCCAGAGAGCCAGTGGAAGTGGTTAGGATTAAAAAACAATTGATTTATCAAATTTAGATGAGGCAAAAGCTAATTGATTAAGAAAAAAGA
Organism: Gambusia affinis; assembly: GCF_019740435.1. Taxonomy (NCBI): domain Eukaryota; kingdom Metazoa; phylum Chordata; class Actinopteri; order Cyprinodontiformes; family Poeciliidae; genus Gambusia; species Gambusia affinis. The sequence continues at coordinate 3,426,829 of NC_057891.1, read as the reverse complement.
TAGAAAAACACATCCAGCAGCTCCAAGATTTCTTTCAACCTAAAATAACCCCAATGTGCCGTGACAGTTACTGTACACTGTACATTCAGTTTCATTAAAATGACAAAGAAGAAGCATCAGTGGAATTGAGTGGTAGCAAATGCAAATATGAAACAGGCAAAGTGTAAGGACGCCACAGTGTGAGACTCAGCTCCAGTGTTCCTGTGTTTAAACATGTTTTCAAGCTCTGACAACACGCAGACTTCTGCATCTGACAACATAAACGCCCCGTTTCTCAAATATATCTTCTGTACACTTGCATAATTGCATTGTTATGAACTTCACTGGTCTGTCTTTCTTCACCCTCCCTCTCTGTTTCCAATGAAACTGGAGCCAAGTCGCACAAATCCAAAACACAACGGACTCCTAAATGTTTGAAATAAACGCAGTGCAGGTGATTTACTCAGGAGGGGAAAACGATTGAAAGGCACAACTCTGAAAATTAAGAAAAAAAAAACAAAGAGCATGTGCTTGGTTATATGTTTGACTGCATCACCTGCATCTCAAACATTTTGAACCATTGTGAACCCCTCAACACACACAAAGTGAGCAAAAAGCAGTAAAGTGACACTTTTCCAGCCTGGTTAACATGCATTCATAGAAACAGAAAGAAAAAAAACTGTGCATTTCAAAGCAGAAAGTTGTTGTTTTTTCAGAAGAAAGCAGGAAAAAAAGTCAAACATCAGATTTGAAGCAGTACATTCGTGAACAATATGAAGCAAAAATAACCTCAAATTGGTGTGAAAAACTGAATTTGCTTGTTCCAGTGAGGCCAAAAATAAAAGTGGAGAACAGGCAGCCGAACGGGCAACAAATGACAGATGGAGATGAGGAGCCTCCTATAAACTGCAGTTTAAGAGGTGAGGAAAGAGCAGCAGAACCGAGTGATTCAGATTTAATTGCAGAGTGTGGAGTTCATGCCAGGGGCCGAGCCAAGCACAAGCAGACAACTATGGGTGGTGCTTTTGAGTTACAGTAAGGAAAACAAAGGGATGTGAAGGAAAAACAGAAAAATATATATATCACAAAATCTGACTGTTTTCAATTCAAAGCTAATCAATCTCAGTCGAAGATACATACAGAATAAGTTCTCTGAAGTCTTCACACCAGTGCTACTATAAAGTTAAAGAACATGAAAAATACTTCCCTCCTTTAATGCAACATGCATCCAGCACAAATTAACAGGAAAAAATCTGTTAGAGTAAAATATAAGTGTGCAAATCCTTACACTAATTGTTTTATGCCAGTATTAGGATATTAAACAGTATTAGTTTATGGATGTGCACACTTACGCAACCTCATTATTGCAGCTTTTTTGTTTTTGTTGACTTTTCTCTAAAAAAATCTAATAAATGCTGCGTAACAGGTGGAAAAACACCTCTAACAGATCTCCTGAGCAAGTCATCTGAAATAATTAACAAAAAGTGCTCAACAGGACCTCTTCTGTCACTTCAAACACTAAAATAAAACCCATTCTCTGGGAAAACATATACAATTAAACAGGGCTATAATTTAGATCAACCATTTCTTTAAATAAACTGAGCTGCTCACAACTTTCCCTCTATAATGCCCCAATAAAAACCTCTAAGGAAAACTGCTATTGCACCATACAAAGTCAAACTCTAAGGTTTTATTTCACGTCACAAACATGGACACAGAAAGAGATTCATGTCAAACATCTAACCTCTAAATAAATCAGTTTCTCCTCAATAAGTCAAGAAAACGCTCTAATTTATCAGCTAAATATCAACAAATCTAACATTCCTGCTATACAGAAGAGACTAATATAAATATAATCAACGCTAAAAGAAATAACTGGAAGACTTGCAGAAATAATCTTAACTAGAAGCTCCAAATGTGAGCTTTAAGATTTCCTCCTAACAACAAAGTTTTTAAGTTATGGCACATTGTACAGGAAGGATTTCCCCTTAAAAAAGGTTATTTACGTGGAAATTTTAACTATTTACAAGACCGTCGTCACAGCAACAAGATAAACCAGCATCAACAGCTGGTTCAGACGGAAAACATAAAACAGATGGGCGTAGAAAGAAAAAGAATCTATATGAAAGTAGAAAACGACAGATTTCTGTTAAAAATCATCCATTTTACAATTAAGAAAATGTGGTTAAACTTGATCAAAATCTGTTACACAAACGTTTTATAAAGAGTTGTGAAAAGTTTACTAAAATGTTTTTCCTCTACTTTCAGAATTGTGTGGAAAAATGAGGACACCCCATGGAAACGTGTGTTTTCCAAAATACTCTGACAATGTCAAATTTTAAAAAAGTCGAATTTCCAGAGAACACAATATTTAATGAGGCCTTCCAGATTCTCCACATCACTACATCCCGACATTTAAAAGGTAAATAAGTTAAACTGTAGATTAAATCAGTCTGGTTGTGTTTTCCTGCTCAGCAGCTAAAAACCTGACCCGCCACGTCTTCCTCACCGAACCGGTACCGCCGCTCCCGCTCCTCGTCGGCCCGCAGACTCCCAAACGTTAGCTTCCCGTCAGTAGCGCTAACCGCCGCGGGGTTACCGTACAGCAGCGGCTGGCTGTACGCGCTGCTGCCGGTGTCGGATTCTGTGTCGCTGGTGTCGGTGCCGCTGCTGGTGGACCCGTCGATCATTTGGACCGGCTGACTCAGCGTGTTGTTGTTGTTGTTGTTTGGTTTTTGGCCAAACAACCGCTGGGCCGCCGCGTTCGACCGCGCTTGACCCGGAACCGCGAGATTACCGTTAGCTATGGCGGCTTTCCGCTCCGTCGGGGCGGAGCACGGGGTTTCCGCTCGGCGTATCGGGGTGGAAGTAAGCTGGCTGAGGATGAACGGGTCGGTGTCGGAACGATTCCGCATGATGTTGAGGTTATATGGTTTGGACGGATGTGGCGGCGTGTGGTTTGAGAGGATCGGGGAGTAGCTGCCGTAGTGGGACGACGGCGGGACGGCGGCAGCCTCAACTGGGCCGGCGCCGGGCCGTTTGCTAAAATAATGGCCACCGTCGTCCCACCGTGACCCTGCGCGCGGCTGACCGTGCCCGTTTGTCATTTCGGCGCTGAGGGAATTGGTTCGCGGGTGGAAGCTGCTGATGACCGGACTGGAGCACTGGCTGCGAGTCCCGGTCCCCAGCGGGCGAACGACGCCGGCGCCGCGCTTGTCTCGGCCCTGGCAGATCTCGTCCAGCAGCGTGCTGTGGAGCGGCAGGCGGCTGTGGAAGGAGCCGCCATTGGACAGGACCTCCTCTGCATTTCTGTTTCCCATCACCCCCTGCTGCATCAGCCCCTGGTGGTTGGTGTGGTAGAACCCGTTCACCACCCCGAACAGAACCCCCTCTCTGCCCTCATCCTCATTGCTGTCGTTTGCGCTGCTGTGGCCCCTGGGGGCCCTGCCGCTCTTCCCCACGTCGCATTCGCTGTCTATGTCGCTGCAGTCTATGTAAGGAATAGAGGAGCTGCTGCCTTTGTTTGCCCTGCAGGTTGGACCTGGGTTCAGGAGGTGCTGGCCCGCTCCGTTCTGGTTCTGTCGGCTCGGGTCCGAGCTGAGGGCGCCGTCTGGGAAACCGTTGGTGGGAGGCTCCTCGGTGCCGTTGGTTTTGGCCGAGTCGGGCTGGTCTGCTAACAGAATAGATGTAGCACTCTGCAAAATATACCAAGAAAAACGAGTGACAAACAATGATATTGTTGTTTTGAGTTTGTTCTCAATAAATATAAAATATCACACATTCAACTCTCAAAGAACATTTAACACTGGAACTGGAAGATAAATCAAATGGATTTTCTAGTCTCTGATGACAAACTTGATCTTAAAGATATATTAATCAGAACTTTTGTAAAAAAAATGAAAGTGTTAGCTAATGCTGCATTCTGGGAAACTCCAACTTCCCAGTCTGGAGAATCATCTAGAATACCGTTTGATTTCAGACTGAGTGAATTTGCCCTCCACCTTCTTGAAATTGGTTTTGCCGCCATAGTTTTACATTTAAAGGTCATTAAAGGTCAACCGGTTCCCCACACACTTACAAAGCCAAACAAATCACTCATAGCATAATTTATCTCAATTTGGTTTGATTTTGTTAATGTGGAGCTCATTTTAATTCATCATGTGATTAATTTATTAATTATGACGGTAGGTAAGGCAGGAAGGTGTTTTACCTCTTTTGGCACTTGGGATCTGAAGGAAGACGAGTGCGGCGACATGCTGCTGCTGGACAGAACCTTGCTGTGTTTCCTGTGAAAACAGGAGGCGACACCAGGTCAAAGCATGCGCCACTAATCAGCTAACCCACCAGGCAAATCTGATTACAGCCACACAAGGGTCTGTCTGAGAAACTGGAGCAGAACCAGGACACGTCTTCACCTCTCAAACGGGACTTTCTTCAGCTCAGAGTCTTTCAGGTGGTCGATGATTTGCCTCTGCGTTCTCCCGCTGGAGGAAAAGTGAATATAAACGTAAGTTTAAACAAAAAAGACAGAAGAAAAAGCAGTTTCTGGGTCCTGGTTCACCTGAACCGGAACGAGGAACCCCTGGTGAAGAGGATGGGCTTGGGTTTGGGTTTGGGCTCCTCAAACAGTCTGAAGAAGGCGTGGTATTCGACGCAGATCTTCCAGAATACCTTGCAGCAGTCCCTGCTGGCCATGGCGAACTCCAGCGTGTCGTGGTGGGAGTTCTGCTGGACGACACCAAGAGTTGTGCAAAGTATGGACTCAGAGGAGTGGAAAACAAACGCACCCTTATTCTAATCAAACGGAACATTTTCCTTAAATGAAGATCTCAGAGTAGCCAGAGAATATATTCAAGAGTAACACTACTTCAACATATTTTTACCTGTGTAGGAGAAAAGTGACCGTCTATCTTAATAAAACTATTTAGTGGCTTTAACTGGAAAAATCAGTTGAAAAGTTTCATCTTTTCAAGATTTCAACAATAAAAACTTTGATCTCAGATAGACTTACAGAGGGGTCGGCTCTCAGTTTGATGAGGAACCTTTTACGCTTGAAGCTCAGCTTGCGAATCTTGGACCAGTTGAAAGCGTTGATTTTTGTGTAACCCTGAACGAGAAACAGAAAACCAACTGAATGCAGCCAGTTCTACTGCAAAAAAAGAAACTATTATATATATTTAAGGAATTAACAATCCTAAAGTTCCTGCAGACTTTAAGGTCATTTTTTGTTTAGCTTAAAATTTAAAACACAACTTTCTCATGAATTTATGGATTCTGTTGTACAATGAGTAAAATTTATTAATGTAAGACAAGAAGATACAAGGAAGGATACAAGGTGCAAGGAAGAAATGAAGGAGACAAAGAGGAAGGATTGCAGGAGGGAAGAAGGAATAATATAAGATTTGAAAAGGAAAAGGGTAGGAGATAAAAAGATAAGGGAGGACATAAGGAAGGAAGGAGAGAGAAGTATAAAAAGGATACAATGGAGAACACAAGGAAGAAAAGTACAACAGAAAAAAAGTCAGAACAAAAGATAAAGAGGTAAGATACAAGATAGGAAGTAGGATGCAAATAAGAACAGATAAATTATACAAGAGTGGAAAGAAGGGCACGAGAAAGGGAGGAGGAAATTAAATAGTTTGAGAAAGATGCAAGGGAGTATACATGGAGGAAAGTAGGAGACAAAAAAGGATTAAAGATAGGAAGTAGGATGCAAGTGAGGATGAGAGAAAAGATACAAGAGTGGAATTAAGGAAAGGGAAGAAAGGAATGACATAAGTAATGAGGGACAGAAGGAAGGACAGATCATTAGACTGCAGTCCTTCATGTCCGACAGCTTTCAGGTGCATCTCTGCTTCTGTGAACCTCAACCACACATTTGGGTCTCCAGCAGGATTCTGTAGAACTTCCCTTACAAACGGAGTCGCTGCCTTCTGGTGTGTTTGGACCAGAACTTGGAGGAAGATCCTACCTGGAAAACCAAAACCCCGGTGTGTGCCACCGTCAGGCTGAGCTTCGTCCCCTCTCTGTCCTTGGCAGGGTACAGCCGGACGCCGTACATCTCCAGGCGCCGAGCGATTTCCAGCAGCTGGTAGTCCGACTCCGCTGGAGTCTGCCCTCTGTGGAAGAAAAACCCCACTCAGTTGAAATGAAGTCCAAAAGCTGCAGCTTTAAATCCAAGCAGAAAACCCACTGCACAAGTCCCACAACAACAACAGGATCAGACGGAGGCGCCTGCTGCAGGCCGGAAAGAAACCTGCCGCAAAAAGAGCTTTGTTTCCTCGCAAAATCTGAAAATCGCTTCCTGTTTCCTGTATGAGCGCCTGAATTAGCCACTTCCTTCCTGCATCGGCTACGAAGGAGCTGAGGGATTGGAGCGAGGGAAAACCAGAGGTTTGTTTTTCTGTCTTTATCTGAGCTGGGGGAGGGGAAGTGCGCCTGGTTTACAAATGTTAAGATTGCGTGTTAGTCAGCAGTGGAGGTCTGTGGAAGCTGAACTCACACATGTTGGCGGTGGCAGTCGATGATCTTGTCTCTGATGGCGTCCTGGTCAGGAAGGTACTTGTTGTGCAGCAGGTGCTGCCAGCTCTGCGTCTCGTCAAAGTCCCCGATCTCAGCTGGTGGGACGGAGGGAAGGAAAAACTGAGATTATTTGGACTAGAAAGGAGAAAAAACTGCCGGAAAAGATTCAAATAGTTTGAAAAGTATGAAGAAAACTGATAAAATAAATAAATCTGTACAAATATAAGAGTACATCCTGTCTTTTTTCAATCAGAAGGTTGGACAGACGGAGGTTTAGACAAATGGCTGGACGACTGGTTGGATGAATGAATGGATGGTTGGATGGATGGTTTGACAGATGGCTGACTGGATGCATCAGTTGTACAGGAAATGACGTGTAAAGACATTCTTGTCGATATTTTCTTTTCCAGGCTGATTTGTTCTCCTAAATCTGCAGAGATTATAAAACTACAGGACAAATCCTTTGAATTGTGTTTGATTTATAGTCAGGCATTCAGAGACGGAAGCCTTTTTGGATCAAAATTGCTAGAATCAGACCAGAGCCATTTTCTGACATGAAAAACTTCCAGTAAAAACGCAGAAATCCTAAAAATCTTCCTGAATATTCTCAGAGCAGAAAGAGACTTGAGCAAATTATTGATATATTTCTAACAGAGAGCAGCTGATTGTCTCTGCATGATATAAATAAAAATTACTTTATTTTTGATATTGTGTTCAAATGGTGGCTGGATAAGGAAGTGAAACCTGCGTTTTACTCACACTGAATGATGTGGGAAACCATGAGGGCGGAGCTGGTGTCATTGCAGATCAGACGACCGCAGGCCAGGTCGCGTTTGATCTGCAGGGCAAACAGATACCTGGAGAACAGCAGGACAAAAAACATCCTTACATCAGGAAATGATCAGATGGTCGGATTAGATCAGCTGGCAGGAACAAGTCATGATGCAGCAACAAAACAGCCTTAAACCAGAGCTGATTTATGTTAAACTTTTTGTCACATTACAAACTAAAACATCAGAGTTTTAGGAATGAAAGAAGGAAGTAAATACATAAAGGAAGTATGGAGGACACATAGGAATGAAGGAAGGAAGGAAAAAAGGGAATAATAAAAATAATACATTTCTAAACCCTTATTTTTTTTCCATATTTTTCCAGACGTTTCTACCAATCTGACCAAACACAGGAAGAGCAAACAGCTGCCAGCTCACTTCCTGTCCTTGTGACTAAACTAAAACCTACAACTGGTTTGTTCTCTGGGTTAAGAAAGAAATCCCCAAAGTCACAGAAATATTCTGGGAGCTGCTGCATCATGGGAAAATGCTGAAGGTCAAAGGTTGGTGGCGAGAGCTTGGACAAACATCTGGGCCGGCTTGGACCGGATTATCAGACTAAAAGCAAAACAAGAGTTTCTTTTTTAGCTGCTATGAAACAAAAAAAGTTTTACAAGGAGTCTGGTTCCCAGATCCCACAGTTAGCCTTGAAGTGGCAGCTAAAAATATCAGAATATTTGACATGGTATCATTAGAAACATCCAGAAAACGCTGCACGGAAGGCTGAAAACGAGTTAGAGGAGTATAGGTGTGGTTTCTGTGAAAAACCTACCGAGTCAGCTCCTCCATGAGCTGCGTGTGGTCAGGAGGGAAGAACTTCACCACAAAGCGAAGGATGGTGTTTTTAGGTCCTGGAAGAGAGAAATTATGGGCTAGAGAGGAAGTGGAGACGTGGGAAGAAAGATTATCAGAGAGAAAAACGAATTCTTACGTCTGATCTGCTTCAGCGCCGGCTTCAGGAGGTCCAGCCACACCTGAGAGCAGAAAACACTTCATTACATCACACAGCGCTGCTACGCTAACCGTGAGCAGGCTAACAACTGTTAGCATCACAACACAACATCGCTGAACATTGTGTTCACTCATTACTGCAGCAGCTCCTTCACTAACTGGTTCTACTGTGGAAAAAATCAACAGTTTACCGGGTCTGTTTTCACTGAGGTTCAGATCTACGGCCGCCATGTTGGATTGTTGAGAAATATCTGACCTTCTGAACAACTTCAGTTTGGAAAATTCACATTTTTCAAAAATTGAAGACTTATATTGTTGTTAGACATAATGATGTCCAACTTGACCATAAGGAAAGAAAAAAGAAGAAAAGAAAGAAGAAAATAAGGATGGGAGAACAAATGGACTTACAGCAGGAAGGAGAGAAGAAAAAGGTGAAAAAGAAAGAAAGAAAAAAATAAGGAACAGAAAGAAAGAATCAAAGTAATGAAGTAAGAAAGGAGAGAGTTAAGGAAGGAAAGGAGATAAGAAGGAAGGGAGAAAAAGAAGCAGGGAAGGAAGGAAGAGAGAACAAATCAAAGGAAGAAAGAAATGAAAGGAGAACAAATGGAACGAAGGAGAAAGCAAGAAAGCAGAAAGGAAAGCCGGATGGACACAAGGAAGGAGAAAAGGAAATGAGAGGGAGAACAAATAAACGAAAGGAAGAAAAACAAAAATGGAAGAACAGAATGAAAACAAAAAGAAAAAAGTAAAAATGAAAAAATGAGGGAGGACACAAGGACAAAGAACTCCATTCCCCAACTTGACCACTAGATGTCGCTCATTTCTAAACGCTGGCCCTTTAAAGAACTAAGCTGCATTATAAAGTGAAACTATTGAGTTAAAATTCATCAATCTGTTCTACAAATCGAGTCGGTGTCACAAAGTCTAACATGTTAAATCAAAACTTATGAGGCCAGACGGTAAATTCAGAGTCAGACCTGATCTGATTAAAACTTGGCTTCATATTAGGGAAATTAAATTGTAATAATTTGTATGAATCTGAAAATACATAGAGGAGTTAGCACCATTTAAGCTGAAAGAGTTAAAAGCAAAAGCACAAACTTTGGAGCTGAACACATCATTACTCCTGAAAATGGACGTCATTAAAGAAGTTTATTAAATTCAAATAGAATCTGAGAGCTAGAAATTATACTAATAGCTTTAAAAAATGAAGTAAAAACATTGTAGAGTGGAGGTGGAAGTTTAGATTTGTATTATTTATTTGATTTCATGTTATTTGATCCTTAGAGAACAGTTCAGCTTTTATAGGAGCCAGAAAGCTTCTTCTTTTTACTACATGTTTGTGCTCTAATGGAGTTTCAACTGCAAACTACAGACACATCCAGTCTGCAGATCATTACAAAGAGCTGCTGCTAGAAACTATAGGAACCAGACTGCAGCAGAAAGCTGGGGTTTAAATCCACATCAATGCAAATTTATAAAGATTACAACTGAAACTCATCCTACCGTCATTTTCCGGTGATCCGTGTACTCCAGCCCAAAATAGTCGCCTTCAGTCAGGTTGAGGTGGACACAGACCAGGTCAAAAAGCATTTTCCCAGGCGCACGTTGCTGCAAGAGAAGAACAGCAGAGGGGAAGCCATGTTGGATTAAACTAGAAAAAGAGAAAATATGGCGACAGAATCAGAGTTGGGATGGATGGATGAACAGGTCATTCCTAATCCAACAGTTTTCGGAAAAATCAAGAGCGCATCCTGACAAAAAGCAAGTTTTTTAAATTAATCGTGCAATTAATTGATTGTTTACTGCAACAGAATTAGGTGGCAGCATCATGTTTTACTTCAAGAGGGATTGATGAACTTTGTTCTTCTCACGATTAGCCAATAGAAATATTATTGATCAAAAACATTAAACGTTTAATCCAATTTAATCCCAGTTAAACTGGATTAAATCTCTTTATTTAGCCAGAAATAGATGATAAATGTCAAAATTTCCAACCAGGATAAAAACAAAAGGAAAAAAACCAACAACGCTGAAGCTCAATAAGTTTATATGGACAGGATTACTCCAAACAGCTCTATGTAATTGTTAATTGTGACAAGTCCGACCACAGCCACGGTGCATCAGAGCAGCCAAGTCTGTCACCATCTGGCCTCCGCATGTCGACGTGAGTGTGTGTTCAGTCTGTCCGCAGGGAAACACCCACACACTCTTCATCCAGCTATTCACCAAGCACAACACACATTTACTGGCTCTAGCTGCAGGCTGATATCAAGGAAACATCAGGATTCTGTGAAGAACGTCTTTATTATCCGTCTGACAGATGCTGCCGTTTGGACGGGATTTAGGTCTGGGTGGTGGTAATCTTCGCCTTAAGGCGGTTAAGACGGGACAAAAAGGGAGGATGTAGGAAAACAGAAGACAGGAGGACGGCTTATATGGCAAGAAAGCAGTCAAAAACAATCCTTCACTGCTCTTCTCCTTTTTACCTACGTCTATAAACACATTAGTCCGGTTTACTGTATTGATTTCTCTCTGCTTGTCTCCTTTACTTTGAGCTGAACTATTTCCTCTTCAGACGGCCTTCATTAGCAAACCAATCTCCTCCAATAAGACGTCCAACTTCAACAACAAAAGCTCCAGGTTTTCTGCCGTGCAGAACCGTATTGGGATTGGAGGAGGTGCAGGAGTCCGACCCACAAAGCACACAGCTCTGGTGGAAACACAAGGACAGATTTGGATCCCACTGACAAGCGTGAGAATGAAAACGCAGAGTTTGGAAACATAGATGTAAAGAGCGATCTCAACACTGAGTTCTGGTTATTGTTTTCTGCTGTTAGAATATCAGGCTGAAGAAAGAAATTTGCCTGTTTGCAGATTTTTCCATAGAGCACATATAAAATATTCTAAAGAAAATGCAGCTTGGGAAACTGAAACAGCATCGGCTGGCAATGCAAAGCAGCCAACCCCAAAATGCCATTCATTGTCCTTGGTGCTGATTGGTTGATTCACTTAGATGTGATAATAAATGTGACTTTCTATTACTTGTAAATAAGTGCAGCAGTAAAATGTACTGCCATCTGCAGGTGGGAGTTGGCATCACTTAAAACCAGTGCTTTTCACCATTTTTCTGGAATATTTTCAATGAACTCCGTTACACACAAGCACAAAAACAAAGATGCAATTTGTTGATTTTAAATTAATTTCCAAGATAAATGAGGTAACAAATGAGTTGAGAGCTGGAATTAGTTTAGATTTTTTATCTATTTTAGGACAAAAACACCGAGCTCCTGCGTTAATAAAAAGTCAGATCATCATTGGCATATCATTAGCTCGATTTCTCATATTCTCAATCTCCAATTTATCTCCATCGCTGAGTTTACACAGGTAGATACTCCACAGTAAGAGAACTGCATCATCTGCAAAAGGCTGATGTTCAGAGACCCTTTAGCTTTGAGTTTAAGCCATTTCCTCCACTTACCTTTCTTCAGTAACTAAAGACGGAAATCAAGAAATAGACCTATTACCACATTCAAGTAACCTTACACGCTGGAATGCATGTGGAAACATAAGCCAGAAAACTCAAATCCAGTTATACCAACACAAGTTTCATGAACCTGATGGATTTTATCTCCTTCCAGCTGCCAGAAAATGTCCACACATTCAATTTTCTTCCTTTGGCTGGCAGTGGCTCATCTGAAAGGCTGCAGCAAACCTGTTTGTCGTTAAGTTTTCTGTCCACACAGCGAGCTGGTAGTCATAAGAAAAAACTGGATCTAATCTGAACAGTGTGTGAGGGGGAAATAAAAAAAGACTAACAAAAAAGGTGAGAGCTGAAGTGCTGAGAAGTGAGGAAAGCAGAATCCCAAACAGCTCTGCTGCAAACAACAGACAGTAGCTGGCAGGAACTTGACCAAACTCGGCCAACAGAGCGGTGAAAGTAAAGTTTAAACTCTTCAGATGTGGCTAGAGAAAGCCAGCATTTAGCCCACTTCATGGAAACCTAAGTTTTGTGCATTTTTAGCAACACCAAATTCCAACATTTGCTGACAAAACAAATTGTTTTGTTTACCATCCCGCTGCATGCTTTCACCAGTTCACCCTGCAGTTTCACATGTGGGAACTGAAAGAGAGAAGTGGGTCTTGAAAAAACCAAACTCTCTCTTTCTGCTACATGAAACTCTGAAATATGTGCTTAATTTGGAAAGGACTGACCTTTTGTTTTCTATTGAATGTACAGTCTGGCTTCAAAGAACATGCAAAAAGCTAATTGTGACTGAATTGTAGGAATCTTGACCACAATCTGTATATTTTATTTCATTTTGCTTGATAGCATCTCTGTTAATCTCTTCAATGAAGAAATTAGAGTCTTTAAAACGCTCTTAATTAGGTTCCTGTCTCTTTAAGAACATCTGGTCTGCTCCAATTGGTTTGCTAAATGGAAAAAAGGGCTACATAGTATTAAAAATGTACTTCTAATGTGGTTAATAAGTTGGAAAACCAACTCACTTCAGTGTGGAAGCTGGTACAGAGAGAAGAAGACTCAAACTTAACTGTATTCAGTATTAATGAGTAATTTAAAAAACTGAAGTTAGAGGAAGCATAGAGGAATAAAACGCTATTTAAAAAGAATCCATGTTTTCTTCAACATTTGTGGTTCATTCAAGTTGTTATGGAGCAAGAGCAAGTCTTCCAGCAGATAACAGGAAGGCTAACAAAGCTCCTTGATTTCATCGTTTTGAGCTTTTTGGAAGAGTTAAAGGATTACATTCTCAAAATATACAGATATATTGTTTATTTAGTGATGTCAGCCATAATAATTGCTAATATAATATGCTACAGCTAGCTTAAATTGTTAACCGTTTTGTCTCAAAACAGGAGAATCCTTCTTTTCTGACTTTTCTCTTACCTTCTGCTAAAACGAAACTGGGCGAAAACGGGTATCAGAAAGGTCAAAGCTATAAAAAAGAAAAATGGGATGTTCTGGTGACTTAATCTTTAGTATTTTAAATAGGAAAAATCGTTTAGACCCATTTACATGACAATAAATGAAGAATAAGTTCAACAGGCAACTGCTCAGCCTTTTCTCATGACCCTCTCTTGGCAGCTTTATCAGAAAAAGAGGAATCTCAAGAGGTTAAAACAAAGCAGAAATTAACTGCTATAAATTTTTAGTGTGTGTTGTTTTAAGGTTGACAAATATAACAGATTTTATCTGTTTGCTGAATCCGTTCAGCAGACGGAGAGCAGATTGGTCCCTGCTGAGCACAGACTGAGGTCCTTTCATTTTGAATCACAATCACTTCTTTCAGCAGTTTCTATCAATGAGGCCTTCTTACCCAGACAAAACCTCACAGGCACACACATACACTCCTAATCACATTTTTACTGTGCAAGACTCAGATAAAGTGTTTTCTTCTTCTTCTTCTTGGATTTGTTTGCGGTTAAATATTCCAGGTAGAGGCCAACGTGCCTGCATACACAGAAGCAGAGTCTGGATAAAACAGCTGACATGTGGGGGCCGTGTCCAGCTCCCAGAGCTCCCAGAGCTCCCAGAGCTGGGTTTATGGGCCGAACTCTCCTCTTCTCAGATAATTATAAGGTTGAGACAAGAGCCTTAATGACCAGCTGTCCTTCTGCATAACAAATAACTTGTTTCTCTCCGTTTACCTTCCATAACATGACTCAACTTGCTGATTCTCACAGCAAATCAGACAGCGGACTATATCAGAGTCCATAATGGACACAAACTGCTTAGTAAGTTGGATTAATGAGAGGTTGTTTGTGTGCCCCGTTCACTTCCTCCTGAGTCATTCTGTCACGGCTTCTTTCACAGCCTGAAAGAAACATGCCAGGAAGCTGTCAGTGTGGCCGACTCTGCAGAATCAGCTGCCAGCTACAACACTGACAGATACACTTCCTCTCCCTTTAACCCAGAACTTCTCATGTGATCCAGTCAGCGCCTCGCCAAGCTGAGAGGTATGTCAGAGTGAATCACTTACTGTTTTTCTACTATCCTCCCCACATGAGGCCCCTCTGGGCCCAGCAGCTAACACAACATTCACTGACTTCAACTTACTGCCTTTGATCTCATCTCTGCTCCTAAAGGATATCACTTTACAGTTTTATAAACATATACACAGCAGTATGAAAATAAATGGTTACTATATTTCTATTGTGGGAAATAATTAAATATGACATGTACAGATGGACCAGAAACAAAATCAATGGACAAATGGATAGAAAGATGGGTGGATAAAAGATGGATGGACACAGAATGAAGTAAAACAACAAAAACATTAAATTTTCCCATCTTTATCCACATCAGGAAATAAATCAGATTCTGAACTTTTCCAGGTTTTGTGGGAATCCTGGAAAAGTTTCCTAGAAAAAGACCAAACTGGAAACCAGCAGGACTCCACAACAATCACTGGTGCAACAACAATAATAACAATAATATAAAGAACCATCTGATTGGCTGTTAAACTCAGTTCTCACTCTGCAAGCCAATAAGATATTCAGCTTGTTGGATGGAGAGTTTCCAAATAATCTCCATCCATTGTTTCTTTCACAGGAGGAAATATTTAGAAAAGCACATAAGTTTCCTTCAGTCTGTAATGTCATCCAGTTTGAACAACTGGAACAAAAAGAGGAGGAATGAGAAGAGGTCATGAGAACCTCAGGCTGGTGATGCGTTTTGTTCCCCTCATGGTCAGTCTTGTCATGAAACTTCATACCACAGAACATGCTGCATCCTGCTGATGAACCGCGTCAGCAAACCTGAAGCATCAACACAGGAAGCTCAGCTCAGGTTACAAACATGCAGAAGAAGACTAGCAGGGTTCAAGAGGTCAGATTATCCCAGACTCAACTTCCCAGAGTTCAGTGGGATCCAGCCTCAGATTTAAACCCAAAAGGTGACAGTTGACCATGATATTTATGTAAGATATTCATATACGCAGAGAATTTAAATGTAGGAGGAAGGAAGAAAATAAGAAAAGAAAGAAGGACAGAGGGAAGGAAGAAGAGAAGGAAAGAGAAATGCAGTAAGGAAGGAAGGAAAGGAAGGAGGATACATGGTTCTCCTTCCTGCCACTGGTTGGTGTAACAGAATAATAACCCATCATCAACACTCGTATTCCCTATCAACAAATCATTCACAGGTTTTTATTTTTCAGATGTTCACTTCCTGGTTCTGTCCGTGCAACCGTTTCAAAACAAACATGGCAGATAAATCATCCAGTAACAGCCAGATGAGATATGAATGACTTTTAAACATTTAGAAGGTGGTGTAACGTTATGAAGTAGTTGAAGCTTGGAGAAAATAAACACCATGTTCGGCAGATGAGAGAGAAAAAAGCAAGATAAAGTCAAATAAAACTGAAGTTAAAGTGTTTAATCATAACGACCCTAAAATTTGTTTCAAAATGGTTTAAGAGCAACAAAGTTAATATCTGGAGTGAAAAGGTGTGTGAGAGCAATACCTGTATAAAAAAAGCTGCTTACTAAAACGACAGGTTGGTGTAAAATATACAGTTTCCCATAAAAGAACAACAGGACAGCAGAGAGACGCTTTCACCCTTTTTATTTCTCCACCAATCACATCCTGGCGTGTTTGGATTATGCTAAACAGCTCAACTCCACAAACAGAGAGTCGCACAAACACATCTAAGAAAAACAAAAGCAGCATGTTGGCAAATACCTGCCACTTATTGGAAATTAAGTTCACAAACCTGCTGATGGGGAGCTGCTGTAACGAAAGGCAATGTGTGTCTGTGTGTGTGGATGCTACGGTCTGCAGGACACACGTGGTAGACTATTAAACTGAGCAGCAGAGGGAATACATGCACAGCTCCAAAGCATAAAAACGTAATTAGCATCTTGTGTAGTTTGATGGTGGGTGTGTCTGAACTACGCCTTGTGGAAAAATCTGGCACAGAAACGGCCTCTGGATCTCCTTCAGGGCTGAAAATAACAACCTGCAGCCGTTTTTAAAGCTTGATCTCAAATGTCTGCTGGCTTTTTCACTATAATAAGAGATTGTGAGCACAATTTTAAAAAATAAATAAATAAATGAAGCAAAGCTTACAAAGATCTGCAAATCTGAGTCACATCAGGAGGTTCTGGTTTCGCAGCTGCAGCTGATTAGCAGAGGAAACATTAGGATGTAGAAATGTCAGATTTCAAATTAAAATGAAGTTCTGTAACTGCAGTAAAGCTGTACTATTGATTATTTTAGTAATCGATAACTGTATCAATTTTTCTGACTATTAATCTGATGAAAAAATGGCACATTGTGCAGATTTTACATCAAAGAACTAGCAATACATTAAAATATGCCAACAACTCCTTTTTGTAAATAACAAAATAAACATTTTATTGCCTAACATGCAATATCTAACTTCTTAAATATTACATCTAAAGCTAAAAATATAAAAACATCATCATGTGAAACCCTCAGGCCTTTCTGCTGAATTTGACATAAAAACAGTATCGCTGATCTGATCATTTTTTGATTAAACAATTAAATAATTGGACAGCAAAAGGAGATTAATATATTTTTTATTTTTACGGAATTTGAACCAGGAGAAGCTAAAACTGCTATCTGAGTTTTGAGTAGAACATATTTACAGACAAATTGTTTTTTAATCATAAATTCAAAATGTATGTCTATATTTTTACACTTTTGTCTTAATTGCTGTTCTGATGACTTTATATTTTACTCTATGCAGTTAATCAATTACTAATTTAGCTGACAATTATTTCAATAATCGATTCATGATGATTAGTCGTTTCAGCTCTAAATTGAAGGAATTTCTTTCCAGTTTCTTGCTGCAGTTTGGAATGAGAATGACAAAAAAAAGGTTTTAATCAGAGAAAAATAAAACCCAAAGAGAGATGGATGAAAGCTGAATCTACTTTTTTCTCCTAAACATCACAGTCAGAGCTGCATTCCAACGCCAGTTTCTCAGACGATCCACTCAGCAGGGCTGCAGAATAACACAAAGTCTTCTGGAAAACGTCCCGGAAGAAACGAGGAGGCAGCAAGCAAAGAGAAGAACAAACACCTCCTGAAACGGAGCAATATGTCATAATGACTGCAATTGTAGTGCATGCAACCTGATCCAAATTAAACTGATTGGATATTATATTTCAAGTCATGCATTCCCATTCTGTATAATCTGCGATTTAATTGGCGGAAGTAGATAAAACTGAACCATTTTCAGCCTTTTTGATCTTGTCCAGCTCTTTAACTTTAAAATGTCCTTACTAGAAGACTGGTGTGATTATAGGGTCTTTATAGTATTTAGAAACTGTTTGAAGTTTCCAATTAATTTTGATGTCATCCATGTGGAAACAATTCGCAATTGCTGCAAGATTTCTACTCAGCATTCCTTTCGTTTTAATTTTCTGGAAGGCGGGGAAAACCCTGACGGAGGCCGAAGGCCCCCCTCCATCATCAAAATGAAGATTTACAGCAGTGACTAATAGGACAAAGCTCTGTCTGTCAGGAGACATTTAGAGAAGAAGACAACCTCAGCCAGAATTTCACAAATGAGTTTGGCTTGGTCCCAGTTCGCCTGGTGCTCACAGTGAAAACTTCACCACAACTTCACCTTTCTGGCTGCAGAGAGTTGCACTAAAACAACATTTGTAATCCACAATAACGACAAAATTGGTTTGGTGGTTTTGTGTGAGAAGGGTACAGTGACTGCTGATGAACTACTTCAGCGAGGCCCAAATTCACTGCAGTACAGAAAAAAAGGATTGCAGCCAAGCGGAGCAGCCAGTGTTTGCTCATTCATTGGCTTCTGTGGGAGTCGGATGCGTGTCTCTTTTTCCACCACAAAGAGCTCAGCACCACGTCTCCTTTCTGTCCTTCACTGGGCCTCATTTCATTTGGTTACTGCTCCCATTTACAAACAATCTCAGCAATCATCTCTGTCCATCGGGGACAGTTTTCACTCTGCAGCAGTAACCTGCTATCATTTCTTTTTCCAACCTAGAGGGAAGCATCATCTGTGTCCCTTTGATCTCAGAAATTCAACAGAGACAGACCAAGAAGATGTTTAAAGTCTGGATTTAGCAAAGAGACGAAATGCAATGCAACTTATTCCCTTAAACATAAAAACAATTTTAAAAAAGATGAAGGGAATGCTTTTTTTACCCACAGGAATGAGAAACCCAACACCAACCGTTACATAATGACACACAGTCGCTCAGAATAAATGAAAATAAAAACTGCCTGTGCTTTTACATCACTTCTGTAACAATAAAAACAAACTATAATACAAGCTGTTAGTGTTTGCAGCTAGCAAGCTAACCTAGCCATCATTGATTCAGAGTTAGCATGTTAATGTTAAAAGTGTTTTTATAAAGCCATCTTGTAAAAAACAAACTGACTGCAACAAAAATTACTTGTTACGACCAGACCTAGAGGGTCTTTAAGGTTTGGATTTAGAAAAGACATAAAATGTAATACAGCTTGTTTCCATAAACATTAAAACAATTTTAAAACAGATGACAGGAATGTTTTTTTATTTTACCCACAGGAATGGCTGGGTTAAAGAAACCCACCCGTTCCAGGAAAACCCAAAACCAAACAGAACAGAATGATGCAGTCGTTCAGAATAAATTAAAATAAAAACTGCATTTGTTTTCATACAAACTACAACACCAGAAAAACAAGCCAGTTTTCTCAAATGCTTTAGCTGCTCATCTTTGTAGCTAGCAAGCTAACGTCATAAATTCAGCATCAGGATGTTAATGTTAGACTAACATTTTAAAAAGTCTGATTAATGAAGCTTTGTTGTAATAAACAAACTGAGAACATAGAAATTAGTTGCTATGTTTTAGCTGCCAATCCAAAATAGTAGCTAATGATGCTATAATGTCAAATTTGATTTTTCATTTTGAACTTATTATTTTGAATATTGATCAAATATCATGTTTAGCACTTAAGACATAATAGGCATTTATATTCTAAGAAAAATAATATGAAGAGTTTAAAACTTAATGTTCACTTTTTTGTTTTTTTGTCTTTGTAATTACTTTTAGCATCTTTGACTGTCCATTCCTTCAATATATGGGGACAGTTTTCTTCTCATCACTGTGAGTTTATAATAATACTGAGACATTATTTTGTAAATTCATATTTGTTTTCACCTCTGAACACTGTAAGTTACATTCTGCTCAAATTAACATAAATACAGTTTATGGCAATTAATGACTGGATAGCAAAATGTGCTAACAAAACAGGTTTTATTTGTACAGTTTTGACTTAATTGGCCCGTAAATTGACTTTTTGAGTCTGTATTTAATTAATACATTTTTATCAATTATTTTAATAATTGATTCACCACAATTAATCGTTTCAGCCCTAATTTTTAGGACCAAAACAACAGGGAGAACCTTTACAAGGACCCTAACTCTGCGGGTACTTTAGTCTCCTTTGCAATAAAACAAAGATTTTAGCATTTTGACCGTTTACAATAAAACCGATTAATGTTTACTGCGACCTCTGTCCATCAGGACCATAAAGTAGCGTTGTAGCTCTCTGCTCCCTTCATTTTTAGCCTCTACATTCAGTCCCCAGACAGCAGGCAGCACAAAGGCCCATCAATTTCAAATGTCAGCGGCGTGTGTGTTTGTGTGCCCCTTGCTGCGGTGAAACATGTCGGGGGACTTGTCTGTTATTTATCATAACCCAAGAGTGTCGCTAGGTTATCAAATGATGTCCGTGGAGCAGATCTGTCATCCTAATCCTGATAGCCCTCCCCCAACACACACACACACACACACACCTCTATCACCTCTAAAGCCACTCCTCTTCATCTCACTCCTGCTGTCAGATGGTGTGCCTTTAAAGCCTCTGACATCCACTGAGAAAGTCAATCACAGAGAGCAGATATTGGATGGTCTTACAGGGATTAGGGTCAAGTCAACATGGAGGACAAAATAGGAAAAAAGAAGAGATGAAAAAAGGAAAGAAAACTCAAATAATTTAGAAAAAGAAAGGCTAGGTGGTGTAGAGAGGTAACGTGGCTCCATATGTGCTGGTTTGAAGTCTGCAAGGCGTCATGTGGGTAAATGGGATTTCCTAGTGAGGGGAGGTGAACGGGAGCTTAAAGCAGCTCAACTGATCTCCAGGGAATCAGGAGGATCTGATCTTAGTCAGCATAAGTCCAAGGAGGAAAATGAACGCACAATCTGGTGATTTTTAACGGAGATGCTTGATTAAAATACACAAAAACATTTTTTAAAAAGTGGTATGCAAGTAAATAACCAAAGTAGGAATAAAACAGCACAGTTCCAGTCTTACTTGAGACAAATATAGTCTGAATGGTTTCCATTCATGCTGCATTGCACAGAACCGGATGCAACGCAGAGCAAATGGTTAAAATTGATTCTTAATTACCCGCCCTGCTTCAGCTGCAGCCTGTTAGCAGTCATAACCATCATCTGAGCTGCTAACTCCTGCATTCACAGTCTCATTAATGGCAGCATGAAGATCAACACGGTCAGTGTTTATAATGGAAACAATCTCACTGAGGTGGATGTGAGCACAAAGAGCACCTCCTATCTGGATTTAATTATTTAGCAGGTGGGAGTGATCGCTGCCTCCATTTTTTATTAATAATGGAGCCACAGGCTGCGTCTATATGTCCCGATGTCTTAATATGAAGCTAAAAGATTTAACAGCACCTTCAATTATTCAATATTCATTAAATAAATCAGGTTTAATATGAACAAGCAGCAGTGGAAATATTCCAGAGTTAATTCTAAGAAATGAATATATTAAGGAAATGTTAGTTTATTGAAAATATTTATGTGATGGGCAGAATTTACATATGAAAACTGTAAAGACAAGCAAAGGGAAGAAAAAGGGATAAGACAGAAAGGAAGGATACAAAGGAAGAGTGGAGAAAAGGAAAGGAAGATGGGAAGGATAGAAATACAAGGAAATGGAGAGATGAAGAGAATTCATCTTGAAGAAATGAAGAAAAGGGAAAAATGAAGAAAAGAAACAATGAAAGGACAAGAATGAAGAAAATAAAGTTATAAACAAGAGAGAAAACAGGAAAGAATGAATGAAGAGATAAAGAAGGAAAGAGGGGAGGGTCAAAAGTAAAGAAGGAAAGAACGGTGGAACAATCAAAAGAAATGAAGGAAGGAAAGAAGTAATGAATGAAAAGGAAGGAACAGAGGACACCAGGAAGGAGGAAAGGAAGTAAAAAGTGGATACAGGAAGAAATAAAAAATGAGACAAAAGGAATGAACAATCAGGAGAAAATAAAAGGAGGAAAAGAAAGGAAAAAAGTAAGAAAAAGAAATGAAAGGAAGAAAAGGAGGAATGAACAAATGGAATGAAAGGAAGGAAATAAGGATGCAATGGAGAGAAAGAAGGAAAGTCACAGGACAAAATAATCACAATGGGAGAAAAAAAGAAGAAAACAAAGAACGCCATGAGGAAGAGAGAAAGGAAGGTCACAGAGAACAAAGGAGGACAGGAAACATTTGAATAAACAAATGAAACCAGAACAACAATGAGAGCAGATCTTTGAACGGTTTTCAGTGACGCAGAGCTGAACGTAGATAACAGAATATCAAACAAATCCGCCATCATCCTTTCTGAACCCATGATGATGCATTCACGCCTTCAGACCGCAGACACACACTGACTAATGGGAATGAAAGCAAAAGTGGTTTAAAATGGATTGCTGCTGTGGTGCGGCGCCCTGCTGAGGTCCAGAGATAACCGGCTGGTTAATGAGGTCCAACTCCAAGGAGAAAAATGCCCGATGAATGCCAACGCTGGAGGCTTATCTCCTGATTCACACATGAGGATTCACCTAGTGCACAAACACACTGCAAGGCGATACAGCAGGAAAACAGATTAGGTGAAACAAGCTGAAAACACAATGGAGGCTTTATTTCACCAAACTCATTAAGTACCAAAAACAGCCGTCATTTATTAGGTTGGATCACTTTGAGCCGAGGCTTCCTGTGGTTTCCTTTGGTTAATGCCACTTCTGGTGCTACTGCAGAGAAACAACCACCAACTTTAACCAGGTATTTAAATTCACATCACTAAACATTTTAGATCAGTTAGGATTAACCAAATACCTATTTTGTTTCCTAAATGCAAAAAACAAGTAGTTTGCATGAAATTTCTTAGTATTTGATTATATTTAGCTGTAATCTGTTTTTTTAAGTGGCTTTTGGAGTAACAGCTTCTTCATTCCTAAGCAGCTTTTCAGAGTCAAGACACCAAATTTCAGAAGTCGTCGCTGCAACAGAAACTTGGAAAGCAGCAACATCATAGATATCAGTCCACTGATGCAGGAATAGTTAATTTAGAGTGTTAATTTGATTATCTATAGCATGAAATGCTACTGGATGTTTGCTTTAGGTTATAAGAGTGCTAAATTATTAGTTAATGTTTTCTGTCAGCCTGAAAAATTCACTTAAGCTAAAGACTAATTAGTCATTAGCATTATTATTTACTGTCTAAAGCAGACGACAATCTTATAACTTTACCAAGTGAAAAAGACTTACAGTTAGCCATTTTGTAATGTTTGTAAGGTGCTGAAAGTAAAAATTTGCTGTGACACTGTACAGCAGCCAGACCCACTGTACTGTTCACCTAAGGATAAAATGTATAAAAAAGTTCAAAAAATTGAAACTATTAAATGCTCTAGAGGCATTAAAATGATTCCATAGGGTCAGGATTTTATAAAAATCTGAAATTTTCTTCAAAACAGCCACTGATCCATCTTCTAAGCTCATGTGATCTGGTTTCAATTTCTCAAAAAGTACGAGTGGATTAAGTTGGGGACTGGAGAATGATCAGGATTCCTCTCTGCTGGATAGCCGCTGCTCTGCAAAGCACCACAAGCTTCTTGTTTTAACCTAACAAGCAAAGCCATATATTTAGGATTTAAAACTGCATTCAAAAAAAGATCCAGACCAAATTCCTGCCTAACTGTCCTCTCATCCACAGACACGTCCTCAGGCAGCAGCCGCATCACATTCTTAGCATTTTCGCTAAAAGCCAATTATGGCTTCCCAGACCGGCAGCTCAACAAGCCAGCGGACTCTCTCCTAATTAACATCACAAATAAGAACAAAAAATCCCCTCAAATCTGTGCTGATAATACAGCAGCTAGATTTTCCAAAAGGCATGCAAGCCCTGGAGCAGAGCACACTCAGTACCGGCTCACTGCAACACGTTAAACCAGAAATTCAAGGAAACGACACACTGACACACTGTAGTGTGGGATCAATTGCAGAGACACGAGCAGAACTGTTGTGCAAGGACGTTTTACATGCTTCAGCTAGATTCAAAACACATGCAAACGCTGCAAAATGCGAACATGACAGTTTTAGAGGTGACTCAGACGTAAAGGCAGACAGATTGTACAAAGAAAAGCTGCTGGAGCATGTTTGGAGTGACTGGGTGAACTAAATCAAATTCCTGCTGGTGGTAGACAGAGAGCTGACTGAGTCAGGGTCTGTAGGTGTGGTGTGTTTAAACAGGAAGTGGGCTTTGCTCCAATTTCCTGTGTATCTCCAGGAAGTGGGGATCTTAGTCAAAGGTGAGCAAGGCATTCATAGCGAGTCGCCTTTAAACAACAAGTTTAGCCGGAAATGAAGGAAATAAAGGAAAACATGTGCACCTCAGGTGTGGACATGAATGTCTCAACAGATAAATAAAAGAGAAAAGATTCAAAAGACAAAAAGGAATAACAGATCAGGATCTAAATTTGTAAACTTATGCCTGATTCTATCTGAAACAGGCAGAAACATCAAAATTTCAAGCATTTTTTGAAGATTGTTTGTCACAAACCAACTAAAAGAAGTCCATAACATGAAACTGGGCAAATGTCATGCATGGTTTCAAAAATCTTGGCAACTAAAATCTGAAAAGTGGAAGTAAAACATATTATGTCGCAAAAATATTCCTAAAGGTACATAATTTCCAAAAGCATATTCAAGTAAACTATTTACTTAGCAACTCTGCCTAGGAAGTTTGTTTACTCCAATATAGTGTGCTGGGTTTTATTTAGGGATATCATTCAGAGTCCAGCATAAACATCACGCTTTTCATATTAATAGTAAAGATATTTCAAATTTTCAACCATTTTGTGTTGCGCCATCATATAAAACAGTAACGTTTGTGATTAAGATGTAAAGCTAGGTATTCCATAAAAGAAGTATCACTCACGGATATCTGGAAGACCTCCTGCGTGTCATCGAGCATCTGAACCCGTATGGAAAGCTGCCGTCCCGGGGGCTGGACCGGAGGACGCATGCCGGGCTCCAGGGTGGACACTCCGAAGCTTTCCGGGGCGCCTAGCCGCTGTCCGGCTGTGGATGGCCTCTCGGTCAGTTCAGACATGGCGATGGGTTTTGAAAAGGCAGCAGGGACCGATGTTCACGTCTGATAGAGAGAAAGAGGACAGAAACATTGCTCAGATGCAAATAGTTGATTTATTAAAAATCTGAGATTTGTATTGCATCAAGATGGCCAACTTCTTTCTATATGTAGTCGGCCATCTTGGCTTGAAAAAAATTAGCTATTAATTTTTTTCAAGCACATCATTATATTTGAACGATTTTATGTGAATTCTGTTAAGTTACTGACTGAATACACATTAAATTTTAGTTTTCTCACATTGCTACGCCTAAACATCACAATTTTTACAACAGCTTTTCTGTCATATTAGCTTAGCCTTCGTAGTAAAACCGTCATTTTTGGTTTAGCAGTCGACGCTACTCCCTTTGAGAGTTTGTCAAGTGTTTATATTTCTAAGCAAAACCATATAAAGAGTATTTTATATCCCAAACCGAACTCCGTTTGGACCGTTTCTTCTCCCGTTCTGCAGTGCCCGCCGCCATCTTGTTTTTAAACAGAACCGCATACGGTGAATTTTACATCCCAAACCGGACTAAATTTGGACCGTTTCTCTTTCAAGGTCTGGTATAGCCCGACGCCTTCTTTATTTTTTTAAACATAGCATCATAAAGTGCATTTTACATCTCAAACTAGACTCCATTTGGA
The DNA here is from genome assembly GCF_019740435.1 of Gambusia affinis. Taxonomy (NCBI): domain Eukaryota; kingdom Metazoa; phylum Chordata; class Actinopteri; order Cyprinodontiformes; family Poeciliidae; genus Gambusia; species Gambusia affinis. The sequence goes on along the minus strand of NC_057891.1, from coordinate 3,401,482 downwards.
CCGTTTCTCGCTCAGGCTCCTTGTTTTTAAATCCATTGGTTCCGCCCAAAGATGACCAGCGGCGCCCTCTGTTGGACGGAGGTTAAACTACAACAACATTTCCAAGTGGACGTTTTTAGTCAATTTAATGGAATTAATTTTAGTCTAATAAACATTAATCGACAATTAATAGTAAGTCGATTAATTGATTTAATACCTAAATCACTAATTGGTTATTTAGTGGGATTTAAGCCGGCTTTGCACAATGGTTAAACCACAACATATTTCACTGAGCTCTGAAGAAATTAGCCATAAAGCACAACACAGCAAAAACAGACAGACATGTCTCACACCTTCCCAGACGTTCAGACATTCCAGCAGGTGGGATCTAAACACAGACCTCCATTCAAGACCAGCCCAGACTTGAATGCAGCCCTCCAGACTGGAGATATACGGTCCAGTCCAGAGGGTTTCTGTCTGCCTTTCCCCTGCCTCCATCCCACACTTGATAAACCTCAACCGCCGGCAATAAATATCCTTTCTCTGAGGCAGTCGGTGACATCAGGGTGGAGGAATGTCTTAGAAGACAGACAGGAGGGTTGCTCACTTCTGCACTGCCTCAACAAGAGATCCAAGAGAGGAAGGTGGCCTCAGTTCAGCAACCTCTTAAATCTTTAAACCAATCAACCATCCTGCACCAACAATCTGAGGACACGGTACATTTTTATTCTCTTTTGAGCCAAAGTTTAGCGGCTAACTATAGATTATATCAAATATTTGCATGTAAAAAAATTCCTTAATTTAAGACATTAAATCACACTAAACATTTCCTGTTTTGGATCATTTAAAATTCCTAAAATAATTTCTACTACATAAATATCAGAAAGATTAAAGTCTGAAGTCAAATAAAGTATCACTTGGGTCAAACATTTTGGTTCTACTTCATCATCTGAATTTTTTTCCAGACAGAACTGAGTCACATTTGCTCACAAACACGTTTTCATTCTTTCAAGCCAGTTTGACTGGATGCTAAGAGTCATTTTCCATTTCCAAAACGGATTAGTGTCCGAACTTCAACTTTCTGGCTTCAGTATTTCAATGTTTTGCTTCCTGCTGCAGCAAAATATCCCCACAGGATGATGCTGCCACCCCATACTTCACAGTTCTCACATTCTCCAAATATATTGACGGTCAAACATGTTTTCCTTGCTTCAGACCACAGAACATGTCTCTAAACATTTAGGTATTTGTCTCAGACTGTGTTGGCTTTTAAATTGATGACTTCGCTATCGTTTTATACAGACAGGCTTTAACTATATACAGAGTTTTAAATATTTACAGGGAGACAGTTGGGGCGGCCGACTTCAAAGTGTTCAATGTAATTCACATTGTCAACAGGATGATGGAGCTGAAGATGGAGCGACAGCCACTTAAAACAAGAAATAAGGAGAAAAAGTTGCATAATCTGCAAACTCAAATAACAATAATATTTTTTTATCGACAACATAAAAATCCACTTCAGAGTCAATTTAAAAAGCCTCAATAATTTCAAAGGGTTTTTATTGCATGAAAGCTGCAGCCAGACCAGATCAAAGGATGAGAAAACAAAGTGGATCAGGAAGAGTTGGCTAGCAGCGGCAGTAATCTATGTCAGGCACCAGGAATTTAACCTCGCTTTCAAGTCTGTATTTTCTCTCCGTTATTAGCTTTTTTTTTTTTACATATGCATGAGATCTGATGATTTAAAACATACATCACTGGGCAAAAAGGACCTTTTTCTCTCTTTATTGCTTATTTTTACCACCTTTAATCATTTAATCAAAATAATATCCTCATATTAACCTTTGTTTGAGGATCTGAAATACTTAAATGTGACAAAAAAAGCAAAAAGGCTAACTTTTTTAACTTCTGATACCGATATCTGAGCTTTAGTATTGGTTGATAACAATCCGATACGGGGAAACACTAATATATTGACTTAAAACGTTTCCTTTCTTAAACATTGACAGAAATGTACTGAATTATGAATTTATTTAATAACTCTGCACCAGTACAGCACTCTCATTTAGACCGCAACAAGAGATTTTATCTGCCAACAGCCATTAAAACCAACAGAAAATGCAATTAGGAACTCTAAATATAATATAAAATAAAAAAAAAATAAAGGACAGACAGCATAAACACTAAATCTTAGCAAGTAGTTTCAAGTGCAAATATCTTCATAAACTTGAAATAAAACTAACTGAAAAGTAACTTTTCAGCAAGATATGGAGGCTTGTTTTTAGTAACTAATTTTTTAATATTGATTTGTTGCATTAGCAGTTAAATTAACTTATAACATGGGAAAAATGTCTTGCTGTAAGTGAAATAATCTGTCGATGGAAAAAGTACTTTTTCATCCATATTAAAGAATTTTTTACTTAAAACAAGCCTCTATATGTTACTAAAATGTTACTTGCAAGTTAGTTTTGTCTTATTTTAAGTGTAATCGGATATTTACACCAGAAACTAAACCAAAAGTACTTGGTAAGATTTTGTGGTTTTTGGAGTGCAAAGCATAGAATTAGAGTGAATAGATAGGGTATCAGTGATAACTCTATAATGTGTCTTATTCACTTTAATTTTGTTATATTTATAGCTGATTCTCTATCAGTCACCTGTTTGCTCTTTATTAAGGTAATCCAGGTGTAAAAAGATACAAAATGAAGCCTCCCTTAATCCCTGCGGGTGTCGTTACCTCTGCTCACCTCCATGACAAAAAGCTGGAACTGGAAACTGGAGCCGAACCAAGGAAGTGACCCAACTATAAAGGGAGCTGACATTCAAGTTACTGATTACACCTGTGGGAACATTGGCTCGTCTTTGTGCACTACTTCCCCCACAGCGTTAAAGTGAAAGCTTATCAGCAGTTCAGTATCGGTGGGTAGCCATGTTCCAGCCTGCTAGTTTACAGCCCTAATTCACTTTATTACTAACAAGCAGGTGTCGATAATCCCTAGAAACTGGGAAAACCCAACTTGATCTGAAGGAGTGTACCTCCATCCCAAATGAACCCACAAAACATTTCTGATTTAAGACTCTGGGATCAGTGTCTCCAGCAATTAAACCCAGAGAGGGAAAAAATTGGGAGGTTTCCTCATCACCCTCTGTCTTCAGCAGGGAGGCTGGTTGTGCAAGGCTGGAATACAGAGTGAACCGGTCACACAGCAGGCACAAAGGAAGCCACTGTGGGAGCGTCAGGCAGCGCAGCTTTAACTCACCAAGGCCTCCAGAGACGCCTTTCAACTGGGGTTCGCCCAGCGTTTCCCAAGAGATGGCGGCTGGGCGCAGGAGCCTGGGAATCAGATGAGCCACGACGCACATTTTACGTCAAACAGGGCTCACTAATCTGGTTCTAAACATTACATTTTGTTCATACGTCATAAATTTATTTGGTGGGAGTTCCTCTAGATTCTTACAGCACCGCAAAAATGCAAAATTTTACCAAGTAGTTTCTAGTGCAAATATCTTAGCCATCTTGACATAAGACAAACTAACTTAAAAGTAACTTTTCAGCAAGATATAGAGGCTTGTTTTAATTCCTTAATATTTATTAAAAAAGTACAAGTTCCACTGGAAGATTATTTCACTTATAACATGGGAAAATTCCTAGCACTTCTTTACTTAGAACAAGCCTCTATATCTTGCTGTAAAGTTACTTTTAAGTTAGCTTGTCTTATTTCAAAAAATACTTGGCATTTTTTTGTTGTTTTGTAGAAATGGCTTCTTCCTCTCAGATCAGCCTTTCAGCCCACATTGGAACAGATCAGGATTCACTCTCTAAGTAAATTCTCACCGTTTTGAGCTGTTTATATTGGATTAATTCACATATTTTACACCATAACTTCTCTTTCCCTCTTTAACCCGAGTCTTTTGGATGTAAAATTTAAGAAAGTACTAAAAACATTCAGACTATTTTTTGCGCTGTCACTGATAGATTAGAATGAAAAATGTGAACACATATTGAAAAAGAGAAGCTGCCGTCACACATGAAACAATGTAAAGGGGATGCGACAACCACTTAATGTGGATTTGTGGTATTTCCCATAATCTGAACCAGTCCTTATTTTTGATTAATCATTGGCAACTAAAACATCTAAATTAACTTTAATGCATGCAGCTCAAAGGAATGTTTTAAAATGTGGAATTTTATTTGCATAGATGTTGCAATCACTGACGCAGCACAACTGTGGGAAATAAGGGAAAGAGAATCAACTGGCACCAAATTCACACAAGATGAAGTCAAATTGGTAAATATTATAAAATACAAGTTTAATACTGGGTGTAAATACTTTATTTTTTTGATTATTTGAAAAAAGATAGCATTGATTGAACTGTTTCTGTATATATGTGCATTTAAGGTTTTTATAACATTTAATTGACAAACTAATCTCGATTTAAGCAAAATGAAGGAAGTTATTGAGCCAGATTTACCATTTAAAAATCCTAACCTCTCTCTTCCACCAAAACAATAAATAAAAAAAACATTTTTAGGATTATGTTTGGTTAAAGAATGGAATAAATCTGCTTTGGTCTGGCCGCTGTAACCAATAAAATGGTAGCAGGAACTTCTTTGGCCAGAACACATGTAAGATACTGACCACTCATAATTATTCTACAAAACCAAAAAGAAAAAATTAAATTAATTCTTTTAACCACCAAGATATTTTTGAGATAAAATTCACTTTACATTGAATAAACTGAAGATTTATAGCTAGCAAAGATGGTTTTATGCTCAGATGAGGCGTTTTGGCTGTATTGAAATGAGTTTATTTAGCAAAAAAAGCGTTTATAAAATTAACTAAACGATAATAAAATTAAAGACAATTTTTTTTTGTTTCCATATTTATGAATCAATTAATTTCAAACTGATGTGAAATATATTTATTTTTACCCACACAAGCAGTTTACATCAGCTGACAGCTAATTATGGCACTCCTCTTCAACAATAATTAAATATATTTTTTTGAAAATGGCATCTTCTGTTTAATATTTATTACCCAATTTATGTATCCTTCAATGCAAATCATTACTTTTTGAATTCTGCACCTAAAAATTAAGCAAAGTATGAAAAAATATTTAAATAAAAACTAATAGAAAAACTAGAAAACACACTCTAAAACCTAACAGAATTAGACAAACAAAAAGTTACAACAAAATAAAACTAAACATAATGAAAACTATTGCAACCCTGCTACTGACGACTCAGAATGTCTCCGCAGAACCCCACTTTAAGAAAATCCACGCACCCTTTAAGAAGCTTAAAATGCAAACGTCTGATATATTTTGGTTTCTTAGCAACAGAATTTGACCTACTATATTTTTGTTAAGTGTGTGTGAAGCCATTTCCGGTCAGATTTTGTTATATTTCTACATTTATTGGTGCATTTCAGATCTGAAAATGAAACAACATGGAGTGTGTCTCTGTCTCACAGCAGAGAACCCAGCAGAGGTTTTATTGCTGACTGTCTTGCATGACTCCGTTGTTTAGATGAGCCGCCGGCGGCGAGCTCCAGGCCACAACGCTACACCCGACACGACGTTTTATCAAGGTGACACCCTCCCCTGTTCACTGAAAGGGCAATTTAGCTGCTCTGAGACACAAACACCAACCACACTGCGACATATTGATTTGAAAACATGCAGAGGGGATGTAAAGCAATTGAGCAGGCTATGTTACAGCTACATGCTCCACCAACCACGTGCAAAAAGAAAAAAGTCAGTGCTGCCTCTTTGGTGACCCTGAGCTGTGACCCCACTCAGGAGGGTGCAAAGACGGGGGGAAGGGGCGTACGATCGTCTGAGATCAGTGAGCGAAAGCTCGCTTTGTCAGGCTGAAATAAAACAGATCCGGCCCAGAGAGAGAGAGACATAAAGAAGTTGAGTACAGTAGCCAGAATGTAGGTTAGCAGAGTAATCCGTTAGGCTAGTGTGACGATGTCAGTGGGTTACAGTAAGGCAACCTGTGTTTGTGTGCTGCAGATTAGCATGCATGATGTTTGACTGCAGGAAAACAGAGAAAATACCAGAGGAGGGTAGAGTACTCAAAACATTTACACAAGAGTAGCACTACTTCAGCGTATTTTTACTAAAGTAAAAGGAAAAAGTAGCCAAGAAATTACTAAACAGTAAAAAAAAAGTATTTGGTAAAAGTAACTGATCAAATTATCAATCATTTCATGTTTAAAAATTACATCATCAGATGGACCAAAATGTAAAGTTAAGTGGACATTTTGGTATTTTAAGAACAAAATGATTTGGAAAAGAACATTTTTCCTAATACGTTTCTTTCAATAAAAATTGATTAAACTTTAACAAAAACTGTAGGTGTGTCTCTGGTGAATTTTTGGTTAAAACATGTTTCTTTTTCATTCAGTGGGTAGAAAATCAAGAAATTTTACTCAAATAACAGCAGAAATTCCTTATGATAAAATTACTGAAGTAAAAGTAAATAGTACAGCGCAGTAAAAATATTCCTTTTTTCAAAAATGTACTCAAATAATGTAACTAGTTACTACCTAACTCTGGAAAAAACAGAGAAAAAAAAGACAAAAAAACACAAACAAAAGTGACACAAAAGCAGCCAATAAGAAGCACCTTTTTAAGATACAACCAAAGTTGGTTTTTAAATTAACAAATGTTCATATGTTGATGTCTACTATTTAAAGAAAACATGGCACTTCCATCTCTGTGCATCACAGAAGCACTATGCCAAACATTTCCAAAGAATTTCCTTTCTTTAGCATCTTGCGGTCTGCTTTCAGGGTGAATTTGTTTGGGCGGTTGTTTTTAGCATCTATTTTGAATAATCAAATCAAAACTGCTTTATTGATCCCAAAGGGAAAATAAATGTTGCTGTAACTCATGTTTATTCAAATTCTTCAAAGAGTTATTGTAGATAGTGATGATGACTGTTGGCAGGAAAGGTCTCCTGTAGGGGCTACTATAGATAAATAGATGATTTCAACCTCTTTCAGACTCTTAATTTAGTTTTTATTGCTTATATTGAGCATTTTAGTATTATAAATAAGTCCAAATGTGTCAGAAGATAGAAGCCCTTATAGGATGTCCTATTTTTTATGTTTGTAGGACATATTGATGGACTAAAATGCCAAATCAGAACTGCAGATAATCAGAAGACAGCCAATAGAAAGGTATGGTTGGCTGATATTAAGCTTACAGTCACACAGGCTCAGTTGGACCCCTAAAGCGCTGCAGATTAGGAAAATAACCAGGCTGCTCTGCAACAGGGGCGTCCTTAAACTACTATTAGGCAAAAAACACATTTATAGCACAAGAAAACTAAACAAAGAAAACTCTCAAATTTGTAAAAATCCAGCGTTTTGCATGGAGCCACGCTCTGATCCGGGATGCCTTCCTCCTTACCCCGTCTTCCTCCTCCAGGATCCACACACTGCCCGCCAGAAAGAAGCCGCTTTTATGTAGGAGAAATCCCGATCCACCGCTCGGTACCTCGGTGTCGTCCTCGCAGATGGACCGCTCCCTCTCAGCTGGGACGGGGCTTGTGAGCGGCGGCCATCGAAACAAATGCGGCCGGCCGCGGATCAAGCTTTCCAGCAGAACAATAAAGAGCTGCACACCGCCTCCAGCGCTGAAGCTGGTGGAGGTGGTGCAACCCGGCGTGTCGGGCGCGGAGAGAGCGCAACCAGAGCCAGGGCAACAGCGACACCTCCTGGTTGGTTCCGCTACACCTTTCTCCTGCAAATGTGTTTCACCTTTCCGCATTTACAGCTGCAAAGTACTATAATTTATTTCATGTTAATTTTATATGTAAACTATGACGGTGTAAAAGGGACATTATCATTAGAAAACAAGGAGAAAATCTCCAACAAAAAAATTTGGAAATTTCTCAAACTGAAAAGTCAGAAAGTTGCAAGAAAAAAGGAGATTTTGGAGATTAATCTCGGAATTTAACGGTTGCATTAGTATGACAGGCATACAGTTTTTAATTTTTTTGTGTTCATTGTTTTCTTATTTGGTCGGCAAGATTTGGTTTTAAGTAAGATTAGGTCAATAAACAAGTTTTTTCAAAATGAAGATAAATACAAAAATGTTGGTAATAAATGCAAATCTATTTTTGCATTTTTAATATTCATAATTTTTTAAAAAGATATCTCTTTAAAAACACTTCCCTAAAAAATTATCTATCTGTATTAACCAACTTTGCTTGTAGACCATAAATGTCTGTTTATCCATCCAAAATCCTTCAGAGGGTCATAAATGGCTCCTGCACCGCATTTTGGACACCACTACACAGTTTTAGTCTGTAAACACTGGATGCAAAACTGCAGGATTGAGTGACATCATCAACAACAACAATAAAAAAAACTCATAAAATAACAGTTACATTGTTTTGTTGCTACAAATCCGCATACTCCCATTTTAAATGAATCACAACTTGACCTAGTTTTATTTTTTATACATAAATTACATTCATTTGCTAATGAGAAAAACAAAGAACAGACATGGAAACCTCCTGGTGGTGGCGCCGCTGCCATGTCATGCCAGGTCAGATCATGTCAGGTCAGGTCAGTAGGTCGTGTTTCTGTGTGACCTAGAACAAACAAATAAATAAATGTGTCCATGTGTTTATTCGTGCCCTGCTAGAACCGCAAATATGGGCCAACAAGACGAGGACGGACAACACAGACAAGAACAATAATCTCTGAACTCGTGAAACAACAGCAACTGGATACAGCTGGAAACAAATACTCAACAGTATAAGTGAGGTAAGTAAGATTAATATGTTGAACACTGATGCTGAAAAACAAACTGAATTGGCTGTTATTGCTTTAATTGTCTTTTAAAACAATTAAGTTCTTGGATTAAACTGTTTTTTGGCTTGCTTTACATTTAATGTGACATTTTTTCCAGCTGTGCACTATTTTATTTGCTTTACGGTTGTGTTTACTCTAACTTCAGCAGAATAATTAAATGTCTGCGGTCTAAACAGGACATATTTTGTTATGATTAGCATGTGATATGCCTGCTGTGTGTGATTATAGCCATTTTAAGAGGGAATAAATATGTGTGTGCAATATTTTTTACTTATCAGAAATGGCAAAATTGCTTTATATAAAACTTTTCAAATGCCTTTTCTTTCATTTTTGTTTTTAAGTGTTAGAATTGATTTCAAACATGTTGGAAAATGTGATTTTGGCTTGATAACTTTTTTCTTTTAAAGCTAATGCCCCAAATGTAAATCCGAATATGTAATATGACGTTTTCAGAAGAATATACAAAATATACATAAAACTTAAGCATTTTATAAGTATTAAAATCTAGCATTTTTCAAAATGTTTTGCTAAAAAGAAAATAAACTTGGTTTGAAAACAAGATATCAAAACGGCTGCACATAGATCAATTTTGGGGGAATTAAGTTTGGAGCTAAAACAATGACAGTTTTATCTTGACACTGAAAGTAATTTTGACATTGAAAAATAAAACATTGTAAAACGTATAAAGAAAAGCAAAAAAAAAAAAACAGACAAGAACGTTAAAAATCTGCAGCGCAACATGAGAGTATCATCAGAGGTGTTTCAATGTCCGTTTTTTCTTCAATGACAATGTTGCCACGATATTAGGTCCATAAAAAATTGAGCCGTAATATTATGTCGGAATGTTTTACTTATATTTGAATGAATCTTGTAGCGTTGGAGAGAAAAAGCTTATGTGGCCCGTACGGGGATCGAACCCGCGACCTTGGCGTTATTAGCACCACGCTCTAACCAACTGAGCTAACCGGCCATACGCCCCATCGCCTCCAGTGTCTTTCAAGAACCATAAATCGCCTCTGTTTTTGTGGAATTTTGTGTTTTCTTTTATTAATCCGGATTTAGTTATCATTTTGAAGACAAAACACTGCGAATAATCTAGGATATCCAGGTCCAACAAACCCTAAGGCGGGAGTGACGGTCTGTTGCCATAGTTACCCCCCAAGAGAAGACGAGACTGCTCACGTGACCTGGCAAGATGGCGACTATAATGTAGAATGGGATGTAAGTGTGAGTATCATTCGCTTACCGCGGCTTTTCCCCTGAACGGGTGTGAAGATTGATAATTTATTTTAGCGCAGACTTGCTGTTTTTTTATCCTTAAAAAGAAGTGGGACGCATTTTGCTCCGTTTTGGTCCCCCTGCTTCCTGCCATCTGAGGAAGCGCTGTGCGTGAATCAGCTAACGTTAGCTCTCCTTTGCCTCATCTGACCACTTATTGTTATACTGCTACTGAGCTCTTTACACTTATTAAGCTGGATCGCACCCAGTGATGTTCAGGTTCTCCTCTTTCTTGTGGTTGTGTCTCCTCTCTGCCAGGATCTGAGTTACCACGGTCCGTTTTTGGACGGTATTGGGAACTGCTGGTCAATTGTTCATTACATCTGGTGATCAGGATGGCCTTAAATGTCTTTGGTAAGCAGCATCACACATCAGGTGATGTAGTTGGAGTGTGTTCATTTTTCTATGTATGTATTTCGGAAATGATGGTAAGATCTGTTATTTCTTTCACTTAAGGTTAATGTTTTATAAAGCTGGACAAGTAAAACTGTGGATAAAATTGACATTAAATAATATCTACATCTAGTAGGTACAAATGTACCACCGCTTATTAACATTCTCAGCTATCTGCAAATTAAATCTATTAGTTTTTCACTTTATTGCATGTCTATAGACCAGTATTGAGGGTAAAAGTGCCACAGTGCAATAAAACATGCAAACATATTTAAATGTGATCATTAAAATAAAATTGGAAATCAATCAATAAACATAATAAATGTGAAAAATATTCAAAGCAATAAATACATAACATACAATCCTATTTGTTATCAAATAGTTTCTGTCCACTATTTAATTATGCATTAAGCTAAATCTAAATAGTTTTATACATAATGGTCACAAATACATTTTTAGCACATGTATTTAATAAATGATGATTGTTTTCCATAGTTTACTACAATCACCGGTAAAATGATTGTTTGGTTAATTGTTACAATTGTTAGTTTGTTTAAACTTTTTCTATATGAATTTAAAAGGCAATAAATGCCTATTGTTACCAGTTATTTCCAGATTTAATAACCAATTTAATGGATACATTCCAGAGATATTTTACCTACAATTATTTATTTTATTTTAATATATTTATTTTCTTGTTTTATTAAATAAATAATAATGTTTTGGATTGCCACTGGTTTGTGCAAAATGTAGTTTTAGGTTGAATATTTACACTTCCTTTTGTAATAAACAGTCTGTCGTAAAGTAATCTACAACGTGCCACACCTTTCCTCGTGTATTTGCACAAAACGTCACGGTAACTACAGTGGATTCTGAACACAGAGTCCATGTTATGTCTGCCCTCGTCGGGTTTGTCTAATCGAGCGGCTGTATTGCTCCGAGAAGGGAGGGCGAGACGCTCGCTCCGGGAGGATTGGGAGTTATTTTGAAGACAGGATACCAAAGAGGACGAGTGCTCAACAGATAAGGCTTGAGGAATGAGCACAGAGTACACCAAGACAGGAAGTCCCACTGTTAGTTTTACACATGCAACAAAGACAGAACAATCTGCAAGGTGCTGACCAGAGGGGGCATGTTTATTTTTACTGCAGGGCTTGGAGTTTGTTGTGGAAACAATTTAATTTAATGTTTTGCTGTTGTAAGCATTGTTTCTAGTGAGAGCAAATCCAGGCATCTGTTAATCGTTTACACTTGTTCTGATCAAGAAACTGGAGATATGGCAACATTATCTGCCAGAGTTTCATTATGTAGCCATAAAGATGATAACATTTGCACAAAATGTGCTTAAATGCTTCAGAAGGGTCATTTTGTACAGGGCTAATAAATGTTTTGCAAATACATTGTCATCTCAATAACTGTGTGTGTAATATTAATATTGCAAAAGACTCCTTACGTGTTATGAATTTCCATTTTTGATGCACCTATTCTGTGCATTTTCTTTCTTATTAAAACTTTTTTTTTTCTAACAAAATGACTCCTGCAGTTAAGCCCAAAGACTCTGGATAAAATCCTGATACTTTTTCCTGAAATATTAAGCTTTGCCGATGCTTTTATTTATTATTGTTTTATTGGATGGAAACGCTGCATTTTCAGCTACTGTGACCCTCAATCCACACAACAGCTGGCAGGGGATGAAAAATTCAATCTAATCTGACTTTACCTAGTTCAGGGATTATATAAAAATTCAAACATAACAGCCAAATTCTGTCCACTAGATGGCAGCATAGCAAAGGGCAATAACAGTATTATTTTTCCTTTGTCTTCAGATCACGATGAGTACAGACCACCAGTCTGGAAATCTTACTGTAAGTATCAGTATAGGCACTTTTTATGTAATATGTGTGATTTTGTTTCTTATTTTTCAGATTTTTATCTTATATCTTTATTACTTTGAGATAAGCACAAAGTGATGCCTTCTCTGTTGATGTTTGGCAAACCATCTGAAGTCTGTTTTCTGCTGTAGTGTACCAGCTCCAGCAGGAGGCGCCACACCCTCGCAGGATCACTTGCACATCAGAGGTGAGATTCCGTCTTCTGGCATCATCACTGCGTTTACCAGAAGATTTACCTTTTATATGTCATCATTAGCAGCAATATTTAGATCCACAATTCTAATAACGAAATATTTATTCATTTATTTGATTTTTAGACCACCGACGTAATCAGAAAAGCTGACAAAAGGTTAATTTTAACTCATGAAGGGCTACAGAGATCAACAGCTGAGTTGAAAGAATCTATTAGAGTCATTGATTAGTTGTGCAACTTTTGAACAAATTATATTAGAAATCCCATTCGCTGTTTGCCACAGGTCTTATGGAAGATACTTGAGAAAGACTTTGACAAGAAGTAATCCGATTTAGAATAATGTAAAAGTCAAACACAACCCAGAGAACAGGACAGATCATGGCAGCAGGGGAGGCGGTGTTAAGTCTCCCTGTGTTTCTAAAGGTCAGGCTGGCCACAGAACACCTCTATATTCATACACAACTAATTGCCTTCCTCTGCAAAATGTAAAGGTCAAGATTCTTGCTGACCTTACACTAATTGATACACCCCTGCACATCTGTCCAAACTAGAACGAGACACCAGATGTTGGTGGTTTGGGAGAACCCAAAGGGATTACTGTTGGGATTGTCCGTCTGTTGAGTTTGTTCATAGCTGTCCTCTGAGGTTGGGCTTGTCGTTGTGTTTGTGTAGGTACTAAATGAGCAGCTTTTGGCTTTGCGACCCAGTCCATGACCCAATTATAGCAGACGGGTAGACTGGATTGAGGACACCCCACCTCTCCTTACCCTCATCTGCTCCAATCAACAGAGACTGTTTAGGTGTTGCCATATGTGACTAAATAACTATCCTTTATCTGTGACTCATATTTATTAATGTTCTGTGACACCAAGAGGCTTTGTAACATCTAAGAGGTCTGCACAACCTCTGTGATGACAAATGATGAAATAGGCTGATTTGAGTTGATTTCATTTCATTAGTCAAAATGGAGAGTTAATTATTAGTGATTTCATTAAAAAAAAGTTTGTTAATGACTGATAAACCAATCATTCTACCAACGATCAATTGTTCCTTGATCTCCTCTGACTTTTTTCCATTTCAATAAATGCTCGATGGTCTTGGTCATTTAAAGTCTTGGTTTTGTCTCTGTCTCTTGCATATGATGACATCGATGTTGGACTCTGTCTGGCCTTTCTCAGTATCTTCCCTACTTTCTGATGAAGTAGTTTTTAACACTACTCTGAATGCACACCACTGCTTTAGATTGTTGTATTCTGACATTGTGAACCCTTCCGTTCTATAAGTGGATGATAAACTTGCTGTATGATCCCCTTCAGGCAGCTCTGCTTGTTGACAATATGGATTAGCAGATGATGTTTCTACAAAGCCCTGGGCTATAATATTTAAAAATGTGTGACCTAAGACTCACCACTTTGAAGTATTGGTGAGATTTAACATTTTAGAGAGTATAACTTTTTTGTTTCACTTCCTGCTGTTCCCTGTTTAAACACAAAAATACCCTTTCACATTTCATCACTTTGTTTCATCATTTCTCTCAGGGGACAAAAACGCTGAAATGTCTGAGCGTGAATTAAATCCCTCCTCTTTACTAAGTGCTGTTGATGGTGTCAATTGGGTGTTAGTAATGGTTATTAGGGCTGGCTTGGCTCGTGTCCTGGGAACACGTGCACAGCTGGCATGAGGCGGGTAGTGAACCTCCACTTTGCTCATAAACCAGCTGGATGTCCTTCATTCCAGCTGAAATGTTTCTCACTTTCACCATCTCACACACAATGTGTCACGGTTTACTTTGTCAGGTTGAGCACAATGTAAATATATACAAAAAAATCCCATCTTTTATGGAAATCCATAAGCTTTGTTATTGTTTTAAAATTAACATTCACTGCTGTTTGTGTTGATTTATTGGCTCAGCAGCAGGTTTTTTGGCAGCAACAAAGTGTTCAGCTTTTATATCTGAATCATGCAATATTCTGTTCGCCCACATAGTCACGAACACAGTGGCTGTTTGGTAAGAAACACTTTCAGGTTTTGAACTCAACCGTACATTTATTGCCATCATTTAAGCTGTATTTTCTCCCCATTCAGGTGGAAAACCGGCCTAAGTACTATGGAAGAGAGTAAGTTACTGTTTTGTGATTGAACATGATAACCTCTGATCTTAGATCTTTAGTTGCTAAATCCGACTGTCTTCCTGGTCCAGGTTCCATGGGATGATATCCAGAGAGGAGGCCGATCAGCTCCTGAGTCAGGCTGAAGGCAGCTACCTCATCAGGGAGAGCCAGAGGCAGCCGGGCACCTACACTCTGGCTTTAAGGTATTTCTAAGAAACCGTGTGTGACTTGGTGTTTAGACGACTCCTGAACTTGCACCAGAATGGAGTTCTTTTTAACTCAATCTCCAAAACTGAGTCAGAGTAGTTTTTATCTGATAAATTCAGTGCATCACTTCTAAAGGAGGCTTCATCTGGTTAAATATGAGGCTTTATTAACTGAGCCGCCACGTTTTCACTGAGTAGGCGTCACACTTTTGAAATGGGCACATGCCTCGATTCAGATTGGCTTTTGGGTCAGTTGCTCTATTCATAGACGCGTCATTCTTCCACCTGAACCGCTCTGTCTCCCTGTGGTTCTAATTACCTTCCATAAATACTCCTTCATAAACCAGAGTCCCAATCTGGGTGGCAGAAAAAGAAAGGTTGGGTTTTGGGTTAATGATTTATTCCGGTGCTGTTTTATCTCGCAGCGTTTTCACTGTTGACCCATTTCAGTTTTCCTGCAGAAACAGTAACTTGCTGGGCACAGTTACACATTCACACATGAAATCTGTCATCTTAAGCAAAGAAAAATATTCAACAGTTGTTAAAATCAGAAAATCCTGAAGGAAAGCATTTTATTGTCAAGTCTTTGGTCAGACAGTACTTGTTGCTCTGCTCAGGTTAAAAATCACAATTTTCACAAGAGTTGAAATCATGTCCAGCTTAACGATGTTTGGCACCAGCTGGTAAAAAAAATCATTTGAACTGAGAGAATTAGAAACATTTTGATCTTACTTTCAGAACAAAGTCAGTACATCTTCCTCTTTCTTCCAGGTTTGGAAACCAGACCAGGAATTTCCGTCTCTACCACGATGGGAAACACTTTGTTGGCGAGAAAAGGTTCGAGTCTATCCATGACCTGGTGACAGATGGCCTCATCACGCTTTACATCGAGACAAAGGTGCTTGTGAAAATATTTTTCCAGACTGTTTTAGGAAAAACACAACAGAACATGTTTTTTCAGACGTCTTTGATATTTTTTCTGAAAACTGTGGAAAATTTTGTCTGGAAAAATTTTATTTTTACATGTAAGCTGTGCAGTCGCCCTGATTTAATCTGCTTTACTCAACAAATGAAGCCACATTAATACTGTGGCTCTATTTCTCCTCTCAGGCAGCGGAGTACATCGCCAAGATGACCATCAACCCCATCTATGAACGCGTGGGCTACACCACTCTGAACCAGGAGCCCACTCTGAAGAAACTCCTGCCACACAGCCCAGAGAGGCCCGGCGGACCGGTCCCTATCAAAGATGGCCGAAACACAGAGGAGAGGGTGAGCAATCAGGACCAACCTTCTGTCTACAGTGAAAGGTCAAAGGTTGTAGGCGAACCCTAAGACTTTCAGGGTTCACATTAAAAACCCATCGTTTCCTGGATAAACAGTTTTAATCTGGGAGCTGCTGCTGCAGAAATATAAATAATAATTCTAGTTTTAATCATTTCCTGATTATCCAATTAGCTGAACAAACACAAACACCCAAGAAACAACAAAGCCTTACTGCTACTTAACTTAGAGTGGAAGATAATTGCATTCAAGATATTAAACTTGAACTTTTGTCTAAATTTATGAAACTTACATAAGAAATCATTAGGGCTGTTGTTTCACTAACGCACACAAAGGGCTGAATAATTTATTAGCGGAAGCTGTAAGAGTTTGTTCTGCAGGCAATGCACCAAATAAAATGTCTGAGTACCCGGCCCGTACCGTCCTAAGTAGACACTTTGTAATAAAACTGCAAGTTGTGAAAGCTGTGAAATCCCAGTCACGACTGAAGTAATTAAGACAACCAGAGGTGAATTTAAATAAGAGCAGAGGTGAAAGCGGTTGGTGTAGATGCAGCAGTGGGAGGTGGAGGAGGATGGATGCAGAGGAGAGATGGCCTCCAGCCAAGGGCTCTGCAGTAAAGTTACATAACAGCAGCCGGGTGCAGAAGGTTGCAATCTCCAGAATGTTCAAGATTAATTTCCATTCAGCTGTGAAATGATTCGTTGTCTCTCTGTAGGTGGATTCAGTTTAGTTGCACGGGGGTGGAGGTGATTTGATAAGGTGAACTTAGTGTTTGTTTGCACACTAAACCCCCCAGAATCATCCTCCACGTGTATCTTTTGATGAAATATATGACTAAGTGTTGCAGTTTGAGGGGTATAAATACTTTTGCAAGGTGTGAAAGTGATATTTGTGGATCCTGAGGCCCTGCATGACCTGCAGTGCATGACCACCTTCCACTGCACCTCATACATCATTGTCTGTGCTTCGGTGTGCATGTGTCTTGGTGGAGGGGGGGTTGGTCCCGTGTACGTGTGTGCTTTTATAATTGGGTGGAATTGCAGACAAAGCAGTGCAGCTGTGACACTGAGACCAGAACTGGCTCCCATCATTGTTTTATTCCTCTATATGATGGTTTGTTGCCGTTTTTAAAGCTTCCAGATGATCCAGGAGCGCCTTGCAATGACTGTCTGCTTGCTTGTTTTGTGTCTTTAATGTTTAAATTCTATTTATTATATTATATTTTACAACAAAAATAATTTTAAAAGAACCGAATACACAATTTAAAGTTTTTTACTCTACGTTGGTCCTAAGAAATCAGAGAATATATATTTACCTGAAGCAACAATTAGGAGAAACAATCTTTTGTTTCTCTAATATATTTGGACAATATGGTTATTTAATATCAACTTTACCAACATCAAAATTATTTAAAAAATGAAAAAAAATTGCGCTTTAATTTGTTTTTGTGAATTTCAGGAGAAAAATGCAGTTTATGTTGAAGAATAAATGAAGACGCTCAAATAAATTCACACTTAAAAACAAATAAGAAATTCAAAATTAATTATTTTATTGCTTAAAATGCAACAACATATAATTCCTCTAGTGGATGCTTAATGATTTGTAGCAAAGGATGCATCTTCAGCTAAAGAAATGCTAATTAATAGATTAATAAATGGATAGCAAAATGTACTTAGTAGGATTTTTTTACAGTGAAGCTAAAACTGTGCCACTTAAGGAGTTCAGACAAACTGCTGTTTTTTCCCATCTTAAATGTAAAATGTATGCTTTGTACAGATTTGGCCTAATTACTGTTGAATATGTGGTTGTTTCAACAAAAGTTTCTTCTTTTGAGCCTGTAACGATTAATCGATTGCAGAATTAGTTGATAATTATTTCAATAATTGCTTCATTCATCCAGCATTAAAAGCATTAATCTCTTTTTTTAAAAACTAAGTATTAAAAGTAAGTGATGTCATCATTTTAGGAGTTCAGCTTCTTCTCTTTGTTGGGTGCAAACAGACCTTACTGTTATTGTTTGTTTATTACAAAATACGCCGGTGAAAGCTAGTTTGTTTGTTTTTTTCCTCTGTAAATGTTAAACTAAAAGACAAAAGGATGGAGGGAAAGAAAAAGTGTAAAGGAATGAATAAAACAACAGCTTGTTCCTCGGCTCCGTCTCTCCTCCCCCGGGACCAGGCGAGGTGGCAGAACCAGTGGCGAAACAACAGGAACCGCTGGAGCGTGATTGGCCGGTTCCTCTCTCATTGTGACCTGTTAAATTCGTCCGTTGCTGCAGCCTCCTCCCCCCGCCTCTCCTCCGTCTCCCTCCATCCTTCCCTCCTGTCTCTCACTAACACAGTGAGAGCCATGTGGGCAGAAGCGCTCATCCACCGGAGACTCAGGAATCCTGTCGCATCATTCCCAGCCGGGAGTTTTTCACTGTCACCTTCCAAGAAATGAAGCGTTTTTGTGTTTTTGTTAGTTTTAAACCACAGGACTGATTCAGAAGAGCTTTTATTGTGAAATGGAGATGCTCTAATCTGATTGGCTGATCTTTGTTGTGGGTTGCTTTCGTCAGGATGTTGTCAGTCGGAAACTGGAGGCTGTAATTGTTCCAGAACTTTTTATTCTTATTTATTTTTAGGTAAATTCCTGTAATAGAAATCCACTTTAGATCTTGAACCATGCCGAGCAGAGAGTCCTATGCTGTTAAAAGAGGAAAAAAGCAGCAAAACAGACGAAACAAGAAGAAAACGAGTCAGAAAGGATCTTTGTTTTCAGTTGCTCTCGGGTTGAATGCGAGTGTCGGTTCAGTTCCTTCCCTGGCCGCCTCCAGGAGCGGTCCGGACCCGGCGAAACGGACGGCGGCCCCCTCCAAACTCTCTTCCCCTGCTTCCACCTTCTGGCAACCAATCAGATCTTTTGCCCTTTCGCAGCTCACGTCTCTGGTGCGGCGCGCCACGCTGAGGGAGAGCGACATGGTGCCCAAGTATGAGAAGGTCCACAACTTCAAGGTGAGGCTCTCCTTTATCTGACCGGGTTCCACTGAGCTGGTGGGGAACATGAGCTTCTGTGTCGGCATGACAACAGAGCTGATGGTTGGACCAGGTTCCTGCAGTCTGGAGGCGTCTGCAGCTGGTTTGACTGGTTTTATGAGAAGTTAGGAAAACAAGATAAGAGAATGAAAAAGTATTGACACAACCAGAGGTTTTTATTGTCACATTCACTAAACTTATCCATCATCCATCCATCCATTTGTTCATCCATCCATCCATCCATCCAGATCAAAGGTATTCTTTGAGCTGATTGGTTCATTTTAACCTCAGAGTTCTTTAAAGTTTGTCAAACTGACTCATTTGAACATGAACTCCTGACTTGTAGGAACCCAAGTGTTGAATATTAACCTGCTTATTGCTCAGTGAGGTTATCAGCATGTCATTATAAATTAAATTGATGAAAGCTCTCCATCATGTCTCTCTCAGGCTTTTGTTCCTTCCTGACTGTCTGTGTTTAAGATTACAGCTGGCACTCTGCTGTTTCTTGACCTTTCTGAATGATTTTCTCACCTTTTCTTATCAACACAGAGCTGCTCAACAGAACCTTTTGTTACTTCAGTTCATATCTTCTCCTTTTAATTATGTTTTCTCTCATTTAAAATGTGCAAAATCAACTTTTTCTGCCCTGCAGGTTCACACGTTCAGAGGTCCTCACTGGTGTGAATACTGTGCCAACTTCATGTGGGGTCTGATCGCTCAGGGAGTCAAATGTGCAGGTATTTATATCTGTATCTATATGTTGTGGGTGTTTGACGCCGTCCACCCCTCTGTTTAACCCAGAGATGCTGACGTTGACTCATCTGTTTTGTAACGTGAAGCCTGTCCAGTTCTGAAGAACAAAGTGTCTGTGTGTGGGCGCCCGTCCTGCTCCTACGCTTCAGTCCGTCAGAGATGATTCAGCAAGTTGCAGTTCACTCCTATTAACACGGAGAAAAGAAGAGAAAACTGGAGGAACAGGACTCATTACTGTTGGCCATTTATCCATCCATACATTCAATTATTCAGACATTCTTTCATTCAACTGTCCGTCCATTTGTCTGTTCATCCGTTCATACATCTCTTTGTCCATTCATCCATTCGTCCATCCAACTCTTCATTCATTTAACCACCCATCTGTCCATCTAATGTCCATCCATCTGTTCATTCATCCATCCATTAATTTATTCATCCATTAGTCTATCAATTTATCTGACCATCTGTTCGTTTATCAATTCATCCATCAGTCTATCCATTAATCCGTCTGACTGTCCATTTTTTGTCCAACTTTACATCCATCCATCCATCCATCCATCCATCCATCCATCCATCCATCCAGCCATTCATCCATCCATCCATTCCTTCATCTTTTTGTCCATTTATCCATCTGTCCATCCATCCATCCATCCATCCATCCATCCAGCCATTCATCCATCCATCCATCCATCCATCCATCCATCCAGCCATTCATCCATCCATCCATCCATCCATTCATCCATCCATCCATCCATCCATCCATCCATCCATCCATCCATCCATCCATCCATCCATCCATCCATCCATCCATTCATCCATCCATTCATCCATCCATCCATTCCTTCATCTTTTTGTCCATTTATCCATCTGTCCATCCAACTTTTCATCCATCCATCCTTCCAGTCATCCATCCACCAATCTTTCCATCCATCTGTTCACCCCTTCATTCCTCCAGTTGTTTACTCATCCCTCCATCCAAGTTTTCATCCAGTCATCATTAACTCATCCTTCTTTCCTTCCTTCTCTCCCTCCGTTTATTCTCTCAGATTCTGGAATTTCATGAATTGGTTAAAACTATATTTATTCTGCCATAAATTCAGGTGTTCATTGTTCCTTTGTAGTTTGGTTAAGACTCAGAGTTTAGACTTTAAATTCGTCACATCACGACTTTATATGAGTAAAAGACGATGTGTGTGTTCCTCCTGTCAGACTGCGGGCTGAACGTTCACAAGCAGTGCTCCAAAGTCGTCCCCAACGACTGCCAGCCGGACCTGCGGCACGTCAAGAAGGTCTACAGCTGCGACCTGACCACGCTGGTCAAAGCCCACAACACCAAGAGGCCCATGGTGGTCGACATGTGCATACAGGAAATCGAAGCTCGAGGTGAGACGAAGAAAGCGGGAGTGAGTCAGAGATTATGTAACGTAGAGAGAAGAACACCCACAAGGCTGCTGCGTGCGTCAGCCGCTCATCGATTAATAGAATAAGCAGAAAATGAGGAGATGTAACAGCTCTGTCTGGAGGTGCTCCTCTCTGTGTGGGAGTTTTAGTGATTTATCTCCTCTAAATTACAATTCATGCTCTTATTTTTAGGATTATTACCTAATATTTTAAATTATTTATCAAAGAAATGAATCTGAATTTGAAGTGTCCAATCGTTCAGGTCTTCAGTCTGAGGGTCTGTACAGAATATCTGGCTTCAGTGAGCTGATTGAGGACGTCAAGCTGGCCTTTGACAGAGGTGAGTGTCGCCCCCTGCTGACCACATGTTGTCACCACAACCAAGGCTGGGCAATACAGCAATTTAATCAATTATTTAATCAAAGTTTTGTTGTTTGAAGATTTAACTTTTGGAAAATATGGATATTTTTATGAATGCGCTCCTTGGGGTTTTATAATTCAGTGTCAGCTCAGGGCGGCCATCTTGTTTTACAACTTTTATTTCCGTCGCTGATCAATTTTTTGTTTTCCACAGACGGAGAGAAAGCAGACATTTCATCAAACGCTTATGAAGACATAAACATCATCACTGGCGCCCTCAAGCTGTACTTCAGGGAACTGCCGATTCCTCTCATCACATACGACGCCTACCCTCGCTTCATAGAGACTGCAAGTGGGTGTTCCTGCTTTAATTTACATTTTTTGTTAAGTTTAGGATGTAATTTGATGGTTAATGTTTTCCTACTGTGTGCCGCAGAAATTACAGACCCAGAAAAACGACTGGAGTCTCTGCATGAGGCCTTGAAGCTGCTGCCCCCCGCCCACATCGAGACACTCAGATACCTCATGGCTCACCTCAAGAGGTCAGCACTGTAGCTTTACCAATTGTAATGTCTTTATCTTAACTTAGCAGAAGAAGAAATCTTATGTCGCCCCCTGCTGTTCATCCAGGGTCACGGATTATGAGAAGGAGAACCTCATGTCCAGCGAGAACCTGGGTATCGTCTTCGGCCCGACGCTGATGAGGGCGCCAGAACTGGACGCCATGACGGCCCTCAATGACATCCGATACCAGAGACTGGTGGTGGAGACACTCATTACCAATGAAGATGTGTTGTTCTGAGAGAAAAGGACAAAAAAAAGCTCCGGAGAAATGGAGGAACATGTCTGGAAAGATGAAGGAAGGGACTGTTTACGAGGATTCCCCCGCATTTATATGTCATCTTTCACAATCAGCAAACTTGAAGATGTTAAATATTGATAATAACGGCTGAAACTCTGAGCCTTCTGAGGTAAAAAGAAACGTAGCAAATGCCCATGTAGGGGAAACACTGGTTTTATTTTTTAAACGGATGCCTTGAAACTTTTAGCTTTTAGTTTTTCTGTTTATTTATCCTGTGAGAAGACCAACAAAGGTGGCATTGTTTTATGCATCTTGACATTTCAAGTTGAATCGGAAGCTACAGAAGAAGATTTGTGAAGCAAATCCCATAAAATGAGCTCAATTTGTATATTATTTGGGTAATTTTTAGCATATGACATTTATTTTTTCTCTTTGTTGTAGCAATGCTTGTTAGCTAAAAACCTTTATTCTGTCTAAAACTGTGGTAAGCAAAATTCAGCAACATTTAAAATTAATTTCAGTTCAGTTCAATAAAAAATGCTTTATTTATCCCAAAGGGAAATTAAATGTTGTCATAACTCATATTGTCAAAGAGTCTTTTGGAATGTATTATGGTTAGAAAACCGGGCAGAGAGATGTTGGAGTAGGGGATATGGTTGGCTAGAATTGATGGTTTGAACATCCTCTTTCTCTCTCTTTAACCATGAAGCCTTCTTTTCAACTCCTCTTGGATTGGTGGTCATATTACATGTATTAAGGCCTTTCCAGGGATTTAATACCAACAAGCATTTTTACAACAAAGAAATAATCAAATCTGCGACATGTTGTGTTTTTCTTGCTACAGACTTCAAGACTTCACTTTTCTGTCTTCACTATGATGTCAACATGTTCATTTAAATCTCCTCTGAGAAGGAAGCAGTACTGGCTTCATGAAAGTAGACAGCAGGATGAATGAGAAACTCGAAACATCAGTGATTTGGACCTTTTCTGTTTTTAAATTTCCTCCCAAAGCTGGATTGTAACTACACAGCAGAGAAACTATTTCATACCATTGCTGAGCTTTAATTTGAGACGTTTGTTGCTGAAACACTTTTGCTATGAGTTGTTAAACTGTTATTTTAACTGAATCACAAGTAAATTATTAGGAGTGTTAAATCTGATCAAACATCTCCAGCTGTGAAGGTTTAACGTACATTTTCAACCAGTCAAGTCAGTATTTCTGGTCCAAAGCTGTTGATAACTGCTTGTAATATGAAGGAGTTTATTTTCATCTTCTTTTTAAAGAAACTTGTGTCATTTGAAGGGATAAAATGGAGGCCTTTTGCTTGTTTCTCCTCATCAGTTAAGACTCCCTATTTCTTGTCTTTACCCCCACTTCTGTCGGGGGACGGTGTTTAAATTGAAGCGTTGATGACCCGGAGAAGTAAAGAGTTGGATGTAACTAACAAAGTTCTTTATCAAACATTACCTAACCAAGTACTAACATCAAACTTTCCCTCTGAGCCTCTTGTCTGTTGTCTGTGAAATTTGCTTTATTTTTAGCATCATGAAATGTCATTTTTTTATTGTCATGTTTGTAAAGTATTTTCTATATGGTTTCTGCATGTTGTAATTAAATTATTAAACCTGGCTTTCAAATCATGATCTGAATGCGATGCATTTATAATAAAAGAAATGGACTGTGTCCAAATGTACTAAGAAAATTGACTGGAAGAAAGAAATGTGATGGAAGTGTCTAGCAGTTTGTTTTTTTCATGCAAAGTCAGCTTAGAGACTGTTCTACTCTGAAAAGTTTTGAAAATATATTGTTTCAATTTGAAGTAAGCATTTCATAATGAAAACAATTTTATTTCTATAGCATATTTTCAGCAACAGAGCAAATCAATGTGCTTTTTCAGGCAAAATAAAAATAAACAAGGAAAAAAAAAAATACAAAAATTACATTGCAGAGTTAAAAACTGAATTCTGGCTCTCTATAGCTGATTCGCCATAAAAAATAATTGCACAAATTGAAATAATAAAAATAATAATTAAAAAAAAAACGTTTTGTGATAAAAACTTTTTGTGCTTTTTGAAACTTTCCAAGTTTTTTAATTAATCAAAACATTTCATAGTTTGTAGGCAGAAATTTACTCCTTTCTCCCTCTATTTCAATGGTCCTGATATGCTGTCTTATGAACACGAGTTCATATATTTCTCTCCCACTACTGCATAAAAAATACAAATATGTAGGTGGAAGTATCATGTTTAGGGAAGCTTCAGGACCCGTCAGCTCACCACCATAGAATCCACCATGTATTAGAGTACCTTAAAAGTACCAACATCTTTTAAAGATTAAACTTAAGAACTATATTTTGTATCATGACAATGAGCCAAAATTCTAGTTAAATTGAAATTACAAACTGTTTTGGTCCCAAAGGGGAAGTAAAATACTAAAATATAAATACATAAACCCACCACTGTCCTAATTTTTAACCCAAGTTAGAATAAAAAATAAGCGGATATATTTTACTGGGTAAAACATGGTTAATCTTCTGTTAATAAAAATATCCGTTGTCAATCACATGACATACGTCATGTGAACACGTGAACAGGTGTGTCGGTCATGTTTTTACGCTTAGTGCTGGAAAAGTTAGCCTTTACCAGTGCTTATTTTCGACAGTTCGGTCAGTTTATGAATTCCTTAGTTACTTTTTAGCAAACATGGACGGAGTTTTCCAACTTTGTTGTCGAAAAAGAACCGCAGAAGGAAGTTTTTCTATCTTTGATGGAACCGAGGTGCAAATCTTCCCTGAGCCTATTTTGCAGCCGGACTTAAGGATTTTACACGATTTTTGGTGAAAACCACGGACAGAAAGATGGTTTATCGGATGCATTTGTGGAGAATGGACACGCATTACTAGAAAGTTCACAAGAAATTGAGTTTTTCATTCTTTTTGGCCAAAATGGCTGAACGGACATGCCTTCGCAGACGGGACGGAAGGCTTGAGGCCTGAAGTTGAA
Organism: Gambusia affinis; assembly: GCF_019740435.1. NCBI lineage: Eukaryota > Metazoa > Chordata > Actinopteri > Cyprinodontiformes > Poeciliidae > Gambusia > Gambusia affinis. The sequence continues at coordinate 3,375,970 of NC_057891.1, read as the reverse complement.
GGAAAAACATGAGAAAACATGGACAAGTGCAAAGGTAAGAAACATTTACTTAATTTCAAATGTTTAGGTGATATAGACATATTAAGAAAGTGCTTAAGTTGAATGGCTGTACAATTTGTGGGTTTCACATACGAGAAGGCCTTGATTTTACATCAAGCAGTGCCTTGCTGCCATCTGGTGCACAGAAAGATGAACTACATCAAATCAAAAATAATTTATAGGTCCGAGCGTCCTTTTTGTGGGCGTGTTTGTTAGCTATTGTTAAGTGTATTCAGGCTGTCTCTGTGTCATACTGAGCTATAAATGTCATATAGATCCACGCAGTGCTGTGATCAAAACGGGATATATTTTGTGTTTGTTTCAGGCCTCGTTGGCGCAGTAGGCAGCGCGTCAGTCTCATAATCTGAAGGTCGTGAGTTCGAGCCTCACACGGGGCATGTTTTTAACCGTTTTTCCTAGTTTTATTTTGGAGTTTTTTATAATTTAAAAATATTTTAATTATTTACGACTTTCATCTACTGATTGTCACTTAAAGAATTACAATTATATCTGTTAGGGTGTTCCGATCAGGTATTTTGTTGTTGATTCCTATTCCGATCACACATGAGGGCTGATCACTGGCGATCGTCGATCAGCTGGATTGGCTGTTAATATTTCGCTTTAGGTCTAAATGCTACTATGTCATCTGGAAAACGTATCCACTAACTTACCTAATTTAGAGAAAAACATACGAAATACTTGCAGGCCCAATGCAGTAGCTATTCAGTCAAAAGGACAACTGAAAAACGTGCAATCAGTAAAATAATAAAGAGCAAGGTTCTCAGTACCCTAAATTATTCAGTCAAATAAATCTCAGAGCACTGCATATATCAAAGTATATGCAGTGTTAAACTTTCTGATTACATTAATTAAATGAAATGATCTGAACGTTGCCGCACTGAGATGGTTTTCAAAAAATGTTTCGACGGAGCAGACATCAGCCCGGCTAGCTCAGTCGGTAGAGCATGAGACTCTTAATCTCAGGGTCGTGGGTTCGAGCCCCACGTTGGGCGAAGTACTTTTTTTCACCCCCCTCAGTCACAAGTTTGTCACAGACTGAGTGTTGGGTGTATGACATTGCATACAGGACTTTCTTGACCTGTACGCATTGGTGGTTCAGTGGTAGAATTCTCGCCTGCCACGCGGGAGGCCCGGGTTCGATTCCCGGCCAATGCAACTCATACTTTTCATTTATTTTGTACCCTTTTCTTCAAATTTTTGCTAAAACATTCAGTGCTTGTGAAATAAGCAGTTTCAAAGTACTAATTAAGCTACTTTGTCATGCTCGACAGCAGCTGCAAACTAGAATCATGTCGTTAATGCTGCGCCTGTGAACCAAACATTTTGAGCCAAATGCTCTAGCCACATTTAAGTCTGTCTTGCTGGTATCCATTGTGCATAAAACGATAAGTAAAGAACCTTCCACAACTAAAAACAAGACAAAATGAAGTTTCACTCCCCGTCGGGGAATCGAACCCCGGTCTCCCGCGTGACAGGCGGGGATACTCACCACTATACTAACGATGGTAGCCCCCGTGACAAGCTGTGATGTGTTTTCCACTGCCCCTTTTTAATCTTGGCCATTCCACACGGACTAAAGTTTAATTTTGTGGGAGATGAATGGTGGGTGTGCTGACACTCATCCTGGCTTGTCACTTTACACCTCTCAGCCATTAGCCACCTCCACTACTTTAAAGAACTCTTATTGTACCACAAACCTCCCCCGCCACCAAACTGTTTCTTTCAAGCCCTAGGAAAAGTCCTATAGCTGTGATAAAAAGAAAAGAATAGCATGAGATAGTGCAGGAAAGAAATAAAAAAAGATTTACACTCCCCGTCGGGGAATCGAACCCCGGTCTCCCGCGTGACAGGCGGGGATACTCACCACTATACTAACGAGGAGATGATGTCAGTCTATGAGTCCCACTGTTTTTAAGACCGGTGGGGTGAGTGTGCGTGCTTTCTCAAGCAATTCCTACACATTTTTAAGTCCAGAAGACCCAAAGTGCTTTTCACATTCAAGCACACATTCACACACTGACGGTAACAAGCTACTGGATAGTAGACACAGCTGCACTAATAACAGAGACAATGCACTGGATTCAGTAAGAGAAATGAACGGAAGTTGACAAGAAGTCCACTTTGGTGGGACAAGGTTGAATGTGTGTGTGTGTGTGTGTGTGTGTGTGTATGTATGCGTGTGTGTGTGTGAGAGAGAGAAGAGTAAAACTCATGTAAGCATTGGTGGTTCAGTGGTAGAATTCTCGCCTGCCACGCGGGAGGCCCGGGTTCGATTCCCGGCCAATGCAGTCCCATTTTTTATTTGTATGAGAGGTGTTATATAAAAACGTAGAACATAGGGTGTGTGTTGTAGATAAAAAGTATTCTCCCCGTCGGGGAATTGAACCCCGGTCTCCCGCGTGACAGGCGGGGATACTCACCACTATACTAACGAGGAGCTGCTAGAGTTCCTACACCAGGTGTTCTCTGCTCCAGCTGAGGCAACCTAGAGGTTGACTGGGGGTTTGGAGTTACTCGTTACCAAAATATATTGTCATCCGAAGACTGATGGACCTTAAAGAGACCAAAGCCCAGTCCTAATACCGTGGAACTCCTTGTTTAGGCATGAATGCAGTAACTGACATGTATGGAAGTCAATACCAAGTCCCCAGTTGAGCAGAAGAACAAGAATGTGTGTGTCTGTGCAAGGACATGCGCATGGATATGTAAGCATTGGTGGTTCAGTGGTAGAATTCTCGCCTGCCACGCGGGAGGCCCGGGTTCGATTCCCGGCCAATGCATTCCTTTTACGTTAAGGTGTATGAGTTGTGTTTTAAAAAAAGAAGACCATAGAGTAAATGTTGCTGAAGAAAAAGACACCTCCTCCCCGTCGGGGAATTGAACCCCGGTCTCCCGCGTGACAGGCGGGGATACTCACCACTATACTAACGAGGAGCTGCTAGAGTTCCTACACCAGGTGTTCTCTGCTCCAGCTGAGGCAACCTAGAGGTTGACTGGGGGTTTGGAGTTACTCGTTACCAAAATATATTGTCATCCGAAGACTGATGGACCTTAAAGAGACCAAAGCCCAGTCCTAATACCGTGGAACTCCTTGTTTAGGCATGAATGCAGTAACTGACATGTATGGAAGTCAATACCAAAACCCCAGTTGAGTAGAAGAACAAGAATGTGTGTGTCTGTGCAAGGGCATCAGCATGAATGTGTAAGCATTGGTGGTTCAGTGGTAGAATTCTCGCCTGCCACGCGGGAGGCCCGGGTTCGATTCCCGGCCAATGCAGTCCCCTTTTTTTATTTGTATGAGAGGTGTTATATAAAAAGGTATAGCATAGGGTGTGTGTTGTAGATAAAAAAGTATTCTCCCCGTCGGGGAATTGAACCCCGGTCTCCCGCGTGACAGGCGGGGATACTCACCACTATACTAACGAGGAGCTGCTAGAGGTCCTACACCAGGTGTTCTCTGCTCCACCTGAGGCAACCTAGAGGTTGGGGGTTTTTAGTAACTAGTTACCAAAATATATTGTCAACCGAAGACTGATGGACCTTAAAGAGAAGTCACAAAATGAACCCCGCCTTGCAGTGGTTCAGTAGGAACCTTACTTGTTACAGAGATTCTAAAGGCAAGTACACTTGTGATTGAGCCATAAAGTCTTGTAAAACTCTGCAGATTAATTTTTGCATAATCTCTTTTTCTGGATTCTGCCTCCAGGTTGCTGTGACTTGGACAAAGAAAGTGGAAGTTTGATCATCAACAATCTGACGCTAGATGACAGTTCTTGACAAAAAGGAACTCTGAGTTTTCAGTGAGTTTCGGGAAATTTGTATGGTTTCCACCTGAATGCAGTGGATGGTAATCTGTTGGTGTTTCTGTCAGAACCGGTTCCAAAACCCACAATATCTGTAGACTGCAACAATGAGAAGACCGCCTGTAATCTCACCTGTGAAGCCAACATCACCTCTGAGTTTGGACCTGTCACATATAAATGGGAGATACAGAGTTGTCCAACGACAAGAAGCTGAGCATAACAACGGTACAAACACAAAATGATCTAAATGTTCAAGTCAGGATGTATCCTGGTTGTCAAGATAAATCACATTTAAGCCCTGAGTGGTGATTATAGAATGAATATAAGCCCTTCCAGCAGGGGGCGATCATCTACGTCATTAAAATGAGCGACAGCTGGTTTGAAGGGAGGACCTTCCTAGCAACCAGGTGCAGCCCATCATTCACTAGGCAACTAAGTCTAAACAATAACGCATCTCAGTCATAAAGTTAATATCATAAAGTTAATTTATTTCATTAATTAATGAAAAATATTGATTCATTACACATTTCATCTGTGATTATTCTCCAAATATGACTTTTTTTCTTCTTTTTTTTAAAAAAAAGGTTGGCTTTGTATTTTATTTTCTTATTATCTCTTAACTACCAATATAAAGTCATATTTTTGTATTCTGTCTCTTATAAAAGAAACTTTGGTCTCAATAAATTTTTACCTGGCTAAATAAAGGTTGAAAAACAAACTATACCATTTAACGTTCAATAACTATCACACAAGTGGTACCTGAAATATTACTTTGTATTAAGAAAGTAAAAATACCAAACAAGAGAAAAAAACAAATTGGTCTCTATACATACAATAAATAACCCAAACAAACTACAGAGCAATCCTTGAAAAATGTAAAAAATTTAACAAACTTAAAATCTTAAAACATGGCAAAATTACACACAAAACCCCGTATATAATTATATTGGTCTAATATATGTGTTAATCCTTAATTCCGGAAGATATCTACAGAAAAGGGGAGGAGCTTCCTGTTGCTAGTTACTATGGTAACCACCAACAGTCAAGAGAAACAACAGTTTTATTTAACTGATGAGCGAGCGCAGTGCGCTGTTAGCTTTGTGTGAACAGACTGTTTGGAAGACAAACAAACACTTGAGGTATTTTTGTGTTTATTTTTCTGCATTCGCAAGTTATTTATCCAAACTTGGTTTGTTGCGTGGTTCTTCCAATTACCAAAATGTTTTTTTTAATTTGTACAGATGCATGTTTTCATAGTGTTTATCTGAAGTATGTGTGTTTTATTTCTGCTGACACTCATTACCAGCGTTATTACTCAAAGTTGTGTTTTTGATGCTTTTCATTTTAGGATCATGTCTGTTTTCCGGACTTTCTTTGCGGTTCTGCTTGTTTATTTAATGGCGCAGAAGAGTTGTGGTGAGTATAAATATGGAATATATTGTTTTATTTGGTTCAGTTTTTTTCTGTTATAAGAGTAAATAAAAACCTAAAAGTAGAAACAGGGAAAAGTTTTCAGGAAGAAGTAAAAAAGCTCTTGTTTTTCATTCACAGCTACTGTGATCTACGCAAAAGTCGGTGACTCGGTTGTCCTTCATCCAGGTCGGAGTTTCACTCCCATCACTTCCATTAGCTGGGGGCATGAAATGAGCCCTATCTTGGAGTGGTTTGGAAAGGACATTATTCCTTACAAAAGTTATAAAGGTAAATTAACCTGTGATTGAGCTGTAAAGATTCATTGATGCGATGTCTTTATTTGGATTCTGCCTCCAGGTCGCAGTGACATGGAGAAAACAACAGGAAGTCTGATCATCCACAACCTGTCAGTGGAGGACACCGGGCGCTACACACCTAAGATTAACAGCTTGGTTCTTAACCCAGTGGTACTCAAGGTCATCGGTGAGTTCAGCAGGTTTAAGTGAACTTTGTTGGTTTTAATCTGAGTCCAGCGGACGGTAATCTGTTGGTGTTTCTGTCAGAACCGGTCCCAAAACCGATGGTGCTCTTAAAATGCAACGATAGGCGAACCCTCTGTGACCTCACCTGTAAAGCCAACACCAGTCCTCAGTTTGGACCCGTCACGTATAAATGGGAAGCAGGAAACAAGGTGGTGTCCACTGATAATCAGCTGAGCTTAACAGTGGTATGTTTTAAGACGGATCCATTTGTCTGGGGAGAAATGCTTTTCAGAACTCAATGAAACCATGATGGGCTGGTTTAGAGCTGTTTTCCATTTGCTTCGTAGAAAGATCTACGTCGTGCTTACACCTGCAAGGTGAAAAACCCCGTTAGCACCTCGACCAGCGATGAGGTGGCTGCCCCTATTAAAGAAGGTGAGCTGCAAATATGAAATATTAAAACTGTATATTCATGTTTTAATAATAAATGAAATCATCATTTAACAATTGTATTTGTTATTCATTCTGGTTATCGTTTATATTATTTGTTTTGTTTTATTAAAACATTTAATAGTGACAGAAGGGCAAAAACTGTAGAGGGGAATTAAAAAATTTTATAAATTATATCTCATAATTACGACTTAAGCAAAGTCTTAAGGAAAAATAAAAACTTTTATTATTATGACTTAACTAGCTCATGAAAATGCAGTGTCACTGTAAGTCATAATTATAAAATAAAAGTTTAGTGTTTTTCATCAGAGTGGCATAAATAGACTGAAGAAATCTGTGAGGGAGGGAAGTTCATAACAAAGAGGAACTAAGCCTGTGAAAAATAAACGGACATGGCAATAATGATGAACACAGAAAATAATCAAAGTAGAAACAAAAAATATTGAGAAACGTTTAAGTCAGGAACCAGGGAGGAACTGATTGAGAACGGTGAAAAACTGAAAGATTACAAAACGATAGACAGTAAATAATCTAACCAGCCTCCTTGTCCTGGCTGATGAAAGCTTAGCATGATGCTGGTGTTGTCTGTGTTTCAGTGACTGATTTAGTTTCAATAACTAACTGTAATTCCAGGGGTTCATCCTGCGGCAGTGGTGGTACCGGTTGTGCTTGTAGTCCTGGTTCTGGTTGTGGCTGGTGGCTATGTTAAACACAGGAAAGGTGAGAGTTATTATAATGTCTCATCATGTTTCATTTCTTCCCATGTTTGGACAAAAACAAGGAAATCTTATCCTCCCTGCTGTAAAAAGGGTTTGTGTTTATCTGTTTTGGTGGGTCCATACGTTTACTTTTCACGTATAGCTTTGAATTTTGTTGAAAAACAAACATTTCCTTTACAGTTGGTAGTAATTTAATCAGAAAACGCAGCTGAATGTGTCATTTTAAAGTTTTTCTCTATTAAAATGTGTAAACTAATGCCTGAACCAGGGTGGCCATAACATGCCTTTATTTGTTTCATTTCACAGAGCAAAAACAAGCGCAGAATGTTGAAGAACCCCCTGATGAGATGCCTGCTATAGACCTGAAACCCGTGAGGGGAAATGGTAAAATTAGATTATTTAAAGTCTGGATTCATCCCTCATTTCTTTGCACGTTAATCGAAAGCAGACAGACGTCCTTGTTGTCCTCTAAGTTGTCCTGAATCAACATCTCAGCAGGTTTTCTCGGACAAAAGCAACAAAAACATGAGTTACATCTGCCCGGCTTCAAAGATTATTTTTTCACTCCATATTTCTCCAATTTACTCAACAGTAATTTATGTCAAATGCTTTATTTACTTAGCATATTCCTATTTATCAATCACGTTACTAAATCTTCTAATAGTTGGCGTACGGCCGTTGGAGTTGATCTTTGCAGCTCTAATTTCCATGAAATTGTCAATTTGTTGCTCAAACTATTTTTCTATAGTGATAAAAAACTGAGAGATGAGATATATTGTTTTATTTATGGAGAACTGATGTTTATTGCCACTCTTATATGATGGAATGGCTTGTTTTGTTTACATTTTAAATGGAAATAGATCCATTTGAAAGGATATAACTTCAAATATCAATTCAGTCAGACATCAAGTTGTAAAAGAAACATAGTTAAACTCACATTTTTATCTCTGTTGCAGGATTTACTTTGGAAAGTATTGAAAGTGGGTGAGTTAACAGATTTTCTATAAATACCTTTACCAATGTAGCTTGAACTTTAACCTCTGTGCTAAGTGTACATGCAGTAAATAGAGGAAGAAAGGAAGAAGAAGTTCTTTACAACACAAAATTTATTTGCAATCAGTTGAATTTCCTTCTTCTGTTCCTGGTGTGCTGACAGATTGGTCTCACCTGCAATGAAGAAGACGAACTCCAGACAAGGACGCCTTTGTCTCTATGATGATGAAGAACAAAGGGAGCATGACGACCAGAAACTTGAGAAGCAAAGCCAGGAGCTTCAAATTCCTGCAGACATCTAAATTCATCACAGATGTATTGAATTGAGCAAAGCACCTCTTGAGCTTTTTCTTTGTAACCTCACAACAAACCAAATATGATAGTAGCAGTAGTTTCTGTTGGTTGTTAAGTAACAACAATCCCTTCACATCACAAAAATGGTGTTAGTTTATTTAAGTTTCCTAACTTAAACGTGTTAAGTTAGGAGTGTATTTAGATAAACTAGTGGCTAAGCTAGTCTATTCTGTGCTCTGAACATTTTCAGTCGGACTGTTTTGATTTTGTCCGCCCTTAAAAGAGTTTCTCGCTTTTTTCAGTACAACACAAACATGCGCTGCTCCCTGCTGCAGTACCGACTGCATCCTCCAGGGGCGCTGCAGCCAAACCAAGCGGTAATCAGCAGCACTTCAAGGCTAAAACGTCAAAAATATTCTTCCTTGCAGTTTATTTATTCGAGCTATTTTGCATATTTTCTGTTTTCTTGGAAAAAACAGGCATAAAAACAGAAAAACTCTATCTGTAAAAGAAAATATACATATTTAATTTTAGTTTTGTAAAATTTGGACACCAAAATGTAAGAACTGTATAGTCAATTTAACAAAGTCCTTAAAATCTCACTGCAAGTATTAGCATGGCAAACAATGCATTTCCCCTTGAGGATCAATAAATTATATTCTATTCTGCTCTATTATAGGTATAGATATATATAATGTCACACACAGAGAGCCTGCTCAGTGTTTTCCCAGCCGCCGTAAAAAAGAAGAACTGCTCAGTGTTTGCGGATGTAAACGTGGATGGATGCTAATGGTGGAGCATAGCTTATGATTCTGAAGTTGTTAACAACTTATTCTGGATTATTGTCCACTATGGTCGTCATTTTCCTTCCCAGGATGGAAGGAATAGTGACATTTATTGAGTATAAGGTTAATTAAATGTGACCTGGCCATGCAGATGCAGGTCATATTTGAAAAGATCAGATGTGTATCAGATTTATAACTACATTTCTAAGTATCTTTCAGTTCTGTATTTCTGTCACTTCAGCCTTAGTTTCACAGATATTTCTTGCAATTTTGAAAGTTAGAACTTTATGTTATGTTATGCTGATGATACTCAGCTACATCTATCCATAAAGCCTGATGAATCCAGTCTATTCTTTATTTATAAGATCAAATAATTAAGTGAAGTAGAAACCAGGTTAGAAATATTCTGTCCAGGAGTGATGCTGGAAATCAGGTCCATGTGTTTGTTACTTCAAGGCTGGACTGCTGTAACACCAACAGATAACAACTAAAATGCACAACATTAATTATGACAGTAGATAAAAACATATACAAAATAATGCAAAATTACACATGAAACCCTGTGTATAATTAAATCTATCTGATATAATGCTGGGGAAGAAAACACAGAACTGATCCTGATTCACTCCATGGTTACTGGTTGTTATGGTAACCACCAACTTTCAAGAGCAACATAACTGACAGCAGGGCAGCGCAGTGCCAGAAACAGTGAGTAAAGGCTATGCTATCTTCTTTGCTTCTTTTTTTAAATGTCTGACCAGACTGTTTGGAAACCACAGAGTAAACTTAAAAGTGTTTTTGTTTTCATTTATCTACATTTGTAAGTTATAATGAGTAACGTGAGCCATTTATTTGAAGCTGGCTTGGCGTTCATTGTTACTTTTCACTCTTTGACCTAAAGAAATGGTTTTTTAAAATTAATATTTACTCATCTTTTTATGATGTATGACTGAAGAATGCATCAAATGGCTGTGTATTTTATTTAAACTGTTTTCTTGCTTTTTAGCTTTTTAGAAAGTAGAAGTTGATCTTCGTGTTCAATTAGCAGTTGCAGTTGATAGCACCAAGTAAACGACAAAAAATAGAAGTGGAAGCATGAAACCACAGGTTCGCTGACCTCTGACCTAAAACACAGAGGTAAGTGGTTCTGTTTGGACTCAGTCTCACATGGATAAATGTTCAGTGGAAAGAAATCCTTTCAGCACCAGTCAGGAGGTTTGCTGTAATAAAATCAACCTTATTAGTCCTGATTTAATGGATCATAATAACAGGAGAGGTTTGTTTTTCAGACAAGAGCAACTGTACGGAAAGTCATTTTGACAAAAAGCTGAAAAGCTTAAATGTATCTTTGCTTTTTTTGCAGGTTTTCTTATGAAAACACACTTTTAATCATTTGTACCTAATGGTTTTAATAGACATTTCATGCTTGAGTGTCCAAAAATGAAAACAAATCACTAAATGAATGCAAAAGCAATGTCAAATATTTAATTTGTTATTTATTTTAAGAAGGACTTAATCTTAGCCAACTTTATTGAAAAATTAGACAAATAATAGACTATTTATTGCAAAAGGAAAGAACAACACACCTAAAAGAAGGACAACTTTTTAGTTATTTTATTGTATTTTTTCTACTTGTTTAATATTCAAATTTTCCGAGATGCTAAATAATTTGTAAGCAATCATCGTCAAACCAAGTAGAATTAAAACACTTGAATTACGTGATGAATATGTCTGATATTTCACTTTTTGAAATATTTTTCTGAATCATCTCCAAAAATCTGTTCAGTAAAACAAAAGTTAGAATCACATATTTACACTCTTTGCTTTTCACTTCGTCTTTCTAATTTCTTTATTTTTCTCTCCACTCAGCTTAAACACCTCGTCTGCTGCTGACACACATCACCAGTATTATAAGTCGACGTGTTTTTGGTTTTGGTATTTTTCATGTTAGGATCATGTTTGGTTCCTGGACTGTCTCTGCCGTGCTCCTTCTGTACTTCATGCAGAAAAGTGGCTATGGTGAGTGTAAACAGTGATTTTTTTGTTTTATTTGGTTGCATTTCTGCTTGGTAGACATAGAGATGACATAATTACAGAATAGAATATATTATTACTACTTATATACTTACAGCTATTCCGTCCAAAATGTTCTAAAAATAGATACATAAGTGAAATATTTTGAATGAAATATGACTAAATAAAATATATTAGTGAAATAATAACAAGAATGCACATGGATTAATTTATAAATTAGAGTTGGACGTTGTATAACCTGATAGCTACAGGGATTATGTCACTTTTTAGTGCCATTTTTATAATTAACTTGTAAACTTGAAACTTTATACCCTTTATATTTACAAAGGTTTCAAAAAGACAGTTATCGGAAATATCACAATTACTTAAATTTAAAAAAAGGAATGCATACAACATCGGCCATGCTCTAAAATTACCTTTTTTTTTCTCTTGGAGAAAAAAGGGTCGACTTGCATGATATTGAATTTATATCTGCAGATCAGGCTATAGGAGTTTTTATGATGATTGGCTTTGTTTATGAGATTAAAGAAAAAATAAAAATAGATACGATCAAAACATTAAAGCTGCTCAGAAACAGGAAAAGGTTCACAGGAAGTAATGAAAATGTTTTTGTTTTTCATTCACAGCTCGTTTGATCTACACAAAAGTTGGCGACTCTGTTGTCCTGCATCCAGGTCAGACCTTCAGTTCCATGTCGACAATAACCTGGAAGCACAACATGAACAACATCATGGAGTGGTCTGGAGCTGATGTAACTTGTTTAAGAAGTTTTATTGGTAAGCTCCCGTGTGATTGAGTCAAAGTAAAACCTGCAGATTCTTTCATGCCTGATGCCTGTATTTGGACCTCGCCTCCAGGCCGCTGTGGCTTGGACAAATCAACTGGAAGTTTGATCATCAACAATCTGACAGTAGACGACACTGGCAACTACAACCCTGAGATTGACAGCAAGATGTTTGATCAGATAGAGCTCTGGGTTATCAGTGAGTTCAGCAGGTTTGACTGAGTTTTGTTGGTTTTAATCTGAGTCCAGTTGATGCTAATCTGTTGGTGTTTCTGTCAGTACCAGTCCCAAAACCCACAGTGTCCATAGAATGCAACAGGGAGTTGAGCTCCTGTGACCTCACCTGTAAAGCCAACATCACTTCTCATTTTGGACCCGTCACGTATAGATGGGAGTCAGGAGACAAGCTGCTGTCCAGTAAAATTAAGCTGAGCTTAACAGCGGTAGGTTTTAAGATGCAGCCGAGCCTCTGAGTAGAAACGATTTTAAGAACTCGGGATGAACCCATGATGCTTCATTTGCTTCTTAGAATAACGTGGAGCCCTCCTATGTCTGCATGTTGCTAAACCCCTTTAGCAACTCGTCCAGTGATGAGGTGCGGAACCCCATTAAACCTAGAAGTAAGCTGCAAATATTTCTATCTGTGTCCTTTTTAAAGGTCTGGTTGTGACCACTTTAATGCCACATGTCAAAAATGATTAAATACACATGTTAGTACCAACAGCAGTGGTGTTGGACTGTGTCAGTCTGTGACTGGTGAACTGGTGAATGGTTTAGTTTCAGTAACTAACGCTGTAATTTCAGGGATTCATCCTGCAGCACTGGCTGTACCAGTTTTGATTGTGGTTCTGACTCTGGTTGCCATTGGTGGCTATATTAGGCACAAGAAAGGTGAGAGTTCACCAAAACATGAAGCTGCTGCTGTCCTGTGTTACTTTAACGTCTCATCATGTTACAGTTGTTCCTTTTTTTAATACTGAATCATTATAATTATTTATTGATTTTAGATAATATCGCCTTTGCAAGACTTTCATTGCATTACTGTAAACACAAACTCAGCTGTATTTTGTAAGCTTTATAATAATAATCTTCCTTTTCTGTAATTAAAGAACCAGTGTGGCCATAACATGCCTTTATTGTTTCATTTTCACAGAGCAAAAACAAGCACAGAATGTTGAAGAACCCCCTGACGAGACGCCTGCTATACCCCTGAAACCCGTGAGGGAAAATGGTAAAATTAGATTATTTAAAGTCTGGATTCATCCCTCATTTCTTTGCACGTTAATCGAAAGCAGACAGACGTCTTTGTTGTCCTCTAGAGCCGCCTCAACCAACATAACACCATATTTCTCCAATTTACTCAACAGTAATTTATGACTTGTAGTGTCAAATGCTTTGTTTACTTCCACAGCATATTCCTATTTATCAATCACGTTACTAAATCTTCTAATAGTTGGCGTACGGCCGTTGGAGTTGACCTTTGCAGCTCTAATTTCCATGAAATTGTCAATTTGTTGCTCAAACTATTTTTCTACAGTGAGAAAAATAGATCCATTTGAAAGGATATAACTTCAAATATCAATTCAGACATCAACTCGTAAAAGAAATGTAGTTGAACTCACGTTTTTATCTCTGTTGCAGGAAGAAGTTTGGAAAGTATTGAAAGTATTAGGTGAGTTAACAGATTTTCTATAAAAACCTTTACCAATGTAGCTTGAACTTTAACCTCTGGTCCAAGTGTACATGCAGTAAATAGAGGAAGAAAACCTTGGATTATGAATGAAGAGCTGCAGGTTGTGGAGAATCATTTAGAAGCTACAACTTTTTGATGGAGACGTTTGTTTTGGAATTTTCGAAAATCTTTACATGTCCAGAAAACTATTTAATAAGAGAAAAACCAAACTGCAGTAACAGCTCTTTATAATACACAAAATGTGCTTTTGTTTGTGGTGTGCTGACAGACCGACCCCAGCTCCAGTACGGAGGTTCAGCTCTGCACGAGAACTTTATCTCCAAGATGACGAAGAGCGGTGGGTGGAGAACCATCCGGAGTACAGGAAGCTGAGCCGCGAGCTGCGGGAATTCCGACTTCAGAGAGACCTCTAAATTCATCACAGATGTATTGAATCAAGCAAAGCACCGCTTGACCTTTGTCTTTTGCCACCTCACAACAAACTAAATACATTTTATTGAGATTTTGGAAGCAAAGTTCTTTAAATCAATCATTTGTTGTTACCCCCCAAATCAACTATTTCTGCTCATAAAGTGTCTAAATTGGTCCTCAACAGTATTGTTATAAAATTTCTTCGACCTAAATGTGTTCCTTTGTAATTATTTTATTTGTGTTACTTTTATTTTTTAATTTTAGACTTTAAGATATATAAGGTATTTATGCTGCTTCTAGGTTGAGAAGTGCGGTTACATGCGCATGTGCGGAAGTAAGGTTATGTTACGTTGTCATGGTTACTAATAAACAAGCGTTGTAAACATCCACGCTGGTGTTCGTGTCGCTGCTTGATGAAAAGTTTTTTTATTAATCCTTAACTCATTTGTTCATCAAGGAATAAACTAATGAGATTCAGTGTGATAAAATCAAGCCCTGAATTTATGGAGGTTTTCATTTAAAGACGAGCAAATGTACGGAAATCCATTTGGACAAAAAGCTTGAATTCAAAAATATTTAAAAAGGCTTTACCGGCTTATGAGTACAGAATCTTTTTAATGACTAAATAAATGTTATAGTCATGTCAGATATTTTATGCATATTATTTATTTTAGAAAAAATTAACAAATAGTTGAAAAGTGACAGACACTGAAACATGTGACTTAATAATTACGTCATTAGACAGATTGGATGGGTTAAAAATTAGGATAACGAGGATTTTTTTCTGACAAATAAATGTTTATTTCAGTCCAGGTTCTTTGTAATGCTCTGAAGCCAAATTAAGATGTACAGGTAGGTTCAAGCAATTGCACATTTTAATTCCGACTTTAAATGCAGAGAGGAGTTTTTAAAGTTTTCATTATGTTTATCTCTGGGGGTTTTCTTTAGCTGTGAAATTTAGGGGTTTTATGATCTGTCAGCCATGATCATCAAATTTAACAGAAATAAACCCTTGAGTTATATCTCTGTGTGATGAATGCGTCAGATTTTTTTGCATTTGTTTTCTAAAATATTAATTTTATTGTCTGAGATTAATTTGTATTTTTTATTATTTTACTTAAACATCTCCAGAGATCTGTTGTATATATCGCCGGAGTTCAACCTCTCATTTTCTACTGCGTCAAAATTTTTCATAGTTTCCAGTGATGGGATTTTCGGCTCCTTTTCGAGATGCGGCTCTAATGGCTCTTCTTACTGTGGAGAGCCGGCTTTTTCGGCTCCCAAACGTCTCCTCATATATATTTTTGACATTATTAATTAAATAATAGCTTAAACCTAATTTTATAATATTTTGTTTCATTATTGACATTGTTAAGCACTTATGAGGAGTAAAAATGCCGCATAACAATGCTTTATAAATAAACATTTTATTATAAACAATTATCACAAAATAGCACCACTTACACAAAAATAACTTAAAATAAATTAAACAGTTAAATATAAATACAAACACCCACCACAATACGAAAAAGTATCAAAGCAGCTTCATAACAGAAAAGGTGCCACAATACAAATATCAAATACAGTGCTATTAAATTAAAGTATAAAACTATGAAAGATAAAAAATATGTGAACAACACAAGTTTCGAACCACTAGAGATGAAGAACTCACTGTATTAAATCACTTGACCGCTGAGTGAGTGTCTGTACATAAACACCTGCCGACGAACGCTATACAGCTTGGCCAATTGCCTGCCGTTTCCACAAGAAAAGTGGAGATAAACTTTTTTTTCAGTTTCCCCCCCACATTATTAATTGAAACTATGTGTGATTGGTCAGATGTGTGGAGCACACGCTTGACATGAGGGCAGTGGACCGACCGAGGGGAAAAAAACTCCCCGCTCCAACACTGGCAGAAGAGCAAAACGCGCAAGGAGAGGGAGAAGGGTGAGGAGAAGGGGGGAGAGACAGCGAGGCACCGCAGGACAAAAAAAAAAAAACGATGTGGGGGGGAAAACTGTCGGCTCTGGCACTTGCAGAGCACAAGCACATCGACAGGGAGGCGGAGAGAAAGCGATATACTGTAGAAAAAAAACCCCGGCTCCAAAATAGGATCCTAAAACGGCTCCCATTGTGGAGCCGGTTCCAATCGTTCACTTCAAAGAATCGGCTCTTAGAGCCGGATCGTTCGCGACCGACACATCATTAATAGTTTCGCTTTATTCTTTTGGGGCGAGGCTCAGTTTACGACGGCTCTTTTTGACTCCATCATTTTTTCTTTTTAACTTAATTATTTCTCTCAAAACTTAACTTAAACAGTCCACATCTGCTGCTGACGCTCATTATCATTGTTATTAGTCGAAGTTGTGTTTTTGGTCTCGGTATTTTTCGCTTTAGGATCATGTTTGTTTTCCAGCCATTTTTCATTGGCCTCCTCGTCCTTTTTACGTCGCAATTTGGCTTAGGTGGGTAAAAACATTGAATATTTGTTTTATTTGGTTCTTTTTCTGCCTCTTAAGCACAGCGCCGTGTAAATGTGTAATTACGCGACTTTTAGTGGCATTTTTGTTAATAACCTAAAAACGCCTTTTAATGGTTTCAAAAAAGCAAATATCAGAAATATACGACTGATTTACAGATAGTTACTTCAATTTAAATCACAGAAAACGTGATATATCGGCGTCGAAATTCTACAATTTGCTATTTTTTCGCCTTTTGTGCATTTCCGGGTTGTTGAAAAGGCGGAAATAGTAGCATCTTAAATTTATATGGTAACAAACTGAAGTCTGACCTTAAATACGATGTTGAAAAACTGCGTTAAATGTGTGTTTTTGTTATTTGCATTACTTGAACAGTATTCTTATGATGTATGGTTTAATTAACATTACAAATCATTATTTTTGATTGCGTTAAAAACGTTAAAAGTAGTGATTACTAACCTAAAACCTCAAATAAGTTTTTAGTTTGTGATTTTTCAAACAAATAATGAACAGAAAGATGAATGTAAAATAATATATTTTAGAATATTTTAATAATAATTTCTCTTTTGTATAACATTAGTAAGTTACAGTATGTTTATTTAATTTTAGATATGAAATGTGTTTGGTTTTACAAACTTTCAGAGAGTATTTAATGTCTTTTTGACTGTTTTAAAAGTAGTGTGAATAAAGTTAGAGCATCATTTTTAAAACTCAGCTTGTTATTGATAATATTTAAAGATTAGCTTAGTTTAGGAGTGAAAAGAAAAAACAAAAGTAGATTAGATCTTGAAAGCAGGATGGTAGAAAGGGATCAACATTTTAAAGCTGCTCAGAAGTAAAAAAAAATTATGTTTTTCATCCACAGCTGATCCGATATACAGAGCATTTGGTGGCTCAGTTGTCCTGGATCCAGGTCATAAGCCTGGTTCCATCACTAGCATAACCTGGAAGCACCAAGAGGACCTGGCCTTGGATTGGACCGGAGAGGAAATTGCTTACTACAGAACCTTTCAAGGTAAGTTCACTTGTGATTGAGCCATAAAATGTTGTAAACTCCTTCAGATTCATTCATGCATGATGTCTTTACTTGTATTTTCCCTCCAGGACGATGTGATTTGGACAAAACAACTGGACGTTTCACCATCAAAAATCTGACTCTAGAGGACAGCGGTGTATACACACCTGAGATTAACAACGTGGTTGGTACCACGATGGAACTCAAAGTTATCAGTGAGTTCAACAAGTTTGATTCAGGTTTGTTGGGTTTGATGTGAATCCAATTGATCGGAATCTGTTGTTGTTTCTGTCAGGACGGGTCCCAAAACCCAGAATATCCATGGAGTGCAAAGAGGAGGAGAAACTTTGTGATCTCACCTGTGAAGCCAGCATCTCCTCTGAGTTTGGACTTGTCACATATAAATGGAAAACAGGAGACACAGTGTTGTCCGACAAGAAGACGCTGACCATAACAAAATAACAATGGTATGTTTTAAGATGGAGCCGAACCTCTTCATAGAAACCCTGTAAGAACTCAGGATGAAACCATGATTTATTTAGGTGGTTAAGAGCTGTTTTCCTCTTGCTTCTTAGAAAAACGAGAGCTCCTTCATCTGTGTGCTGACAAACCTTGTTAGCAGCTCGGACAGTGACGAGTTCTCTATCCCTAATAGCGATGGTGAGTTTCAAATATTTCTGTCCATCTTTTCTCTTGCTATAATGTTCTTATTCACCTTTTGATATTAGCCCACAAAATTCACTGTGATTTATTGGGATTTTTTGCGATGTAATGATTTGAAAAAGTATTTTCCTCCAACAGATTTCAATTATTTAAATCATAGAACAACTTGAACATAACCTGAATAAATCCAACAGCAGATTTTAAATGAGAAATAGAGTGAAAATACTTAATAGCTTGATAAATTTTAATATCACTTCAACCCTATGATCAAGGTAATAAACTTATCCAAACCAACCTGACTCTGTTAAAGGGAACGTATTATGCAAAATTCACCTTTTGTACATTTTTGTACCTCAATTTGGGTCTAAACTGATTCTTAAAACAGCCCAAGTGCTTATAAAACTACCCAGCTGTATTATGGGAAAATTAGCCGTTTCAAAAACCTTCTAATGTAACATCATAAATTAGCAGGCATTGTCTGTTACCTAGCAACCCCAACAGAGTTCCGCCTGTTACCTAGCAACCCAAGCTGAGCCCCATCATGTTTTCCATCCAGAAATCAATTGCTGCATTCTTGTTTGTTGTGCTGGAGGCGCCACTACTGCTATTCAAAGATGTATGGTTGTATGATTGTGTATCGGTTTGCTGCCATTTTCACGTTTGAGTGTAAATATTGAGTTTACTATAACTGACATCAAGAGTTTGTGATAAGTGACAATGAGTCTTTAAAGTTACTGACAGAATCTTAATTCAAACACATTAGAGAGTTTTCCAGAGGTTGTTCTGACCTTTGACCTCTCTGATAGAGGACATTTTAAATCAGTTTTTGTTTTGATAGTTGCAAGCCTGACAAAATAGTCTAAGAAAAAAAAACTGGAAGAAAACAGAGAACAAAACAACTCAAATACAACAAATGCCCAATAATCATGTCATTATTGTCCTAGTTAAAGGGGAATGTCTCCAATTCCCCTTTAACTCTGACCAGTTTCCCTGCCTTCAGTGCAGAAAAGCTTCCCCTTAGCATGATGCTGCCACCACCATGTTTAGGATGTTGTGCGCATTATGACTTTTCTGCCACACAAAGGCAAAAAAAGCTAAAGTACGACGTTAATGCCAAGAGCACTAGGTGATGGTTTGTGTTTCTGGTGAACTCTGAATGATTTAGTTTTAATAACTAATTCTTTTTTATTTCAGGGAATAATATTGCAAAAGTGGTTGCAGCAGTGGTGCTGGGTGTCCTCTTGATTGGGGGTATTATTGTCTATGTGATGTACAGAAAAGGTAAGAATGCATTAAACATTCAAGTTACTGTCTTGTATTAATATAATGTCTCATCATGTTACGTTTCTTCCTCCCTTTGAACAAAAACAAAAAAATATTTGGCCGCAGAGTGTTTGTTAGTTAATCAGTCATCAGGAGGGAGAGTTTCATGGAGGCTCTGGCATAAAGAAGTTCACATCAACTTCCTAGTTAATTTCTACATGTTCCAGTTATACAGAGGAATCAAAAATAAGTTTCTCTTTCTCCTAGAGACAAAAGCACAACTGATAAAGACATTTATTTCCTCACACTAAACAGTGAAACTGTACAACGGATAATTAAACACACTTCCTGAAAAGCTCAAATTGAACACGACAAAATCCCCGAGGGCATTACGAACAGCTGAATCTGTTGAAAGTTAATAAATAGCGCTAGAAGTTGTTGTGTTGCTGATCTGTTGCTCAGGTTTGTGGGAATCACTGATGAACTTCCTGTTGTAAAAATAGTTTGTGTTTATCTGTTTCACTTTATTCACCTATCAACCAGCAGGTTTTGGTTTGTTTACATTGAACCTAGAAATAACAGTGGATTTATGTTGCTTTTTAAAATGTCTTTAAGCCTGAACTAAATGGCAAACATGAAATATTTAACACTAACGTCTTTTTTCCATTATAATTTCAGTTCCCAGAGTGAGGGCAATGTGTAAGTTATTAAATCTGTTCTAAATGATGCATAATGCACATATGACTGACTGTGAAAATCTAATAAATGTATTTCTCTTTATCACAGGGCCTTTTAGTTATTGTTCACAGAGTAAGTTAAAAGTTTTCTAACAGTTTATTTCTAACATCTAACTAATCCTGATGGTTTAGCACAATTTAAGCCAGAAGTAATGAGTAAATATGAAAATTTTTTTATTTTTTCAACATTTTGTCACTGTTTGAACCTTCAATGTATTTTATTAGAATTGAAATATAAGCCAGATTTTTACTTAATCTATATGTTTTTCTCACTGCCTGACAATAAATCAGAGAGCTACTCCAAAACATTGACCTTGTTTTCCTTAAGCCACAACTAATTTATTTGGAAGACTCATTTGTGTTCAAACTTTACTTCCTGACTGCTTCAATATTTCTAGCATCATCTTAATTCATTTCCTTCCTGAACAGTTAAATATCTGGGCAATCCCATGAGGTTTATACCAGAATATAAAAGATAGAATAAATGGAGAACAGCTCCACTGGTCCTACTGTCATCACTCCATAACATTTATTATCTTCTTCTCTAACAGATCAAGATAACGCTGAAGAAGGTAAGTCTGAATCCAACAGGACACAGTCATGGTTAAGACTGTTGACTGGACACCAGGTGATATTAACACTAACCCACAAAGAAACAGGCTTTGTCCAAGCACAGTAATGGAAAGTTGAGTGGCAGGAAAAACTGGCTGGAAAAGGTGCAAAAGCAGCAGAAATGACAACTTTGAGAAATTATGAAACTAAAATAAGTTTTAGGGAGTTTAACAATGATTGATGCTTAGTTTTTCAAAAGCATCTTTTAAGATATGATGCAGTAATTAAAGCAAAAGGAGCCCTGATCAAGTATTGACATGTTTATTATGTCAAGTATTGACATAATAAACATGTCTGTGCATTACACAGACATGTTTGGGTTTGGTAGAAAGACATTCCAATTTGCATTTTTTGTTTAAAAATGAATCTATATAATCTTATTTGATCTGAATTACTGCAACAAATAGACAATTAACATTTATTATCTTCTTCTCTAACAGATCCAGAAAATGCTGCACCTGAAGAAGGTAAGTCTGAATCCTCTGTTTGCTGTTTAAGAGAATAATTTCACACTTTTGCATTTCCTAAATATCTAATTTCCAGTCATATTTCAATAGATGTAATCTATAAGATATAATAGATAAGATATAAAATTATGATGTTTTAATATCTGTGGTATTAATAGTTTGTCTTTTATCTCACAGGGCAAATTATGCTATCAGTTCCTGAAACCCCAGCTGGTAATTATGATACTTTTTTTCTCCTTTTGCTTGTTTTTAAATAAATTGGCTGTTTATAGAGATTTATCCAAGCATAGCGGTGGAAAGTTGAGTGGAAGGAAAACCTTTCAGGAATTGAGAAGCGAATGAGTTGATGTTTATTGGTCCAGAGCCATCTTTTCAGATGTGATGTAAAAGGAGCTCTGACAATAATCTTTGAAACATGTAGACATGCTTTTAAATAAGAATGTATTTATTTATTAAACTCATTTTTAAGGAAAAATAATGTTTTGTTTTGTTTATTAAAACAAACATAATTTACTTTTGTCAATTTTACAGCGAATAATTCAAAGGAGGAAGGAGGACTCAATGGATATTAGCCTGTTAAGGTGAACAAATAACATTATTTCACTCAGAGTAACATGCAAAGGTTTAAATCATTTACAGACCAAGAATTAGTGAAAATATAAGAGAAAAACCTGAAGAAGATGTTGAGTAATGTCTCTTTTTTATTCTTTACTTTGTTTAAGCAGCAAGTTGATTATTAGAATGAATGTTCTGTCATTTCTGAGGTGCTGACAGAAAGCAGCTTATTGGTTTTCTAATGCTAATCTGTTATTGTTATTATTATATTTGTTTGTTAAAGTCCAGTGTTGTGTGTGTTAATAATTCTTCTGTCTTTCTGCAGAGACTCTAAAAGTCAACAGAGACTTCACCACCGAAGCCAAGTGAAGAAACGGCTGACAGATTCTGCAGAAACGCTGTGAGCTGGTCCTCTGGGAAGATGTGACGCTGCTTAAGGCTGCTTGACTTGTATTTATTGAACAAGATAATATTTCAAATGTTGAAAATATTAGCTTCACAGACGTGAGAGCAACAGGATTCAGCTGGTGGATAGTATGTCTGAGATTTGGAGGGACGAACTTGGAAGGGAACAAAGGCTGCCTGACTTATGAATTTTTATTTTTATTTTTTTATCTCTTCCAGATTTTGACCATTTTAGACCATGAGTTTGATAAATGAGTGTTTCTTCTCCAAGCTTTAACTTTTCTTGAGGTTTTTATTGTTTGGCACATTTATCTGTTTAATTGTCTTTGTTGCTTATTTTTCCTCATTTTCATTTCAAAACACTGAGATCAACTTCTAGTTTGGATATTGATGACGAATCGAAGCATTGACCAGTTTGAGGATCTAGTTCCTAATGTGGTGCTGCTGGATTGGATTTTAGTTCTTTTTAGTTTAGCTTAGCTTTTTTACTTTAGATTTGTAAATGATGGGAAATGACCTGAGAAACACTTGAATTCCTACATAAATGTGTTTGAGGCTTTTGATGGAGTTTTACTCTAGTTATTCATCAGAGCCATCATAAACAATAAATGAAGATACTAAAGAGACAATCAAACATGCTTTAAAACTACATGTAAAGATTTTTACATGTAAATGTATTTATAAACATCTTTTGTTAGCATGTTTTTTGCAGTGTGGGAGCTGAATTCACTGTATTACCACTAGAAGGCAGCACTCCACTTGTTACAATCAAAATCTGTTTTTAGTAGGAAAAAATGTGTTAGAATAAAATAAAAGCTCTTACTGTAAATATATTTTACACTCATGGATGTACAGTTTGGTTAAATAAAATTATTTATTTACCACCAAAATACTTTTTCTTCTAGATGATAATCTTGTGACTTTTAAATGAGTCACAATGACAAGACAGGTGTTTGTTATACCTGGTGAAGCAGGAATATGTTACCTTTTCTTGTAATACATGTTGTCTCTTGAATGAATCGAGACAGACTGACTCATTTCTGCTCATTTTTCTGTCATATTCTGAGCAACAATATTCAAGGCACACATCATCCTGACCCGAGGATCACCATAATTTACAAAACACAGAATAGTTTAAAACAATTATTTTATAGTAATAGTTTACTATATATTACTGTAGAGCTGTTGCCTTGCAGCAAGAAGGTCCTGGGTTCAATTCCCGGCCCGGGATCTTTCTGCATGGAGTTTGCATGTTCTCCCTGTGCATGGTGGGTTCTCTCCGGGTTCTCTGGCTTCCTCCCACAGTCCAAAAACATGACTGTCAGGTTAATTGGGCTCTAAAGTCTCCCTAGGTGTGAGTGTGTGAATGTTTGTGTGTCCTGTGTGTCTTTGTGTTGCCCTGCGACAGACTGGTGACCTGTCCAGGGTGACCCCTCTGGAACGTAGCTGGAGAGGAACCAGCAACCCTCCTGATCCCATTAGGGACAAAGGGTGACCAGAAAATGGATGGATGGATATTCAGTACTTAAAAATTAAATGGTCATCAAGTGTATTTTCATGTGAAAATGAATAAAAGGTTATAAAAGTGTAAAAGTTCCAGAAATTATTTAAAACATTACAGTGTGTAGTTTAAAAATGCTCATTATAACTTTTTTATTAGACATTTTAGTTCTCATTTTTCAAACTGGTCTTGTCATTTCTTATTGTTTTTTAGTAATTGTATCTTGTTTTTGTAAACGTTTGACTTCAAAGAAAGTAAATGTATCTCTAATTTCTCGAGCGCTAATCCAAGACTGTCCCTTTAAGAGTGTCTTTTAGTTGAGTTTGATCAGTCTTCTAAAGACTAACACACGTTTTTACACAAATTTTATGGATAGTTTGCAAACATTGCAAAGTTTTTCTTCTGCTTTAGTAATTTAGATTACAAAAAAAACCTTTTTTGATCAACGTTTTTCTTAATTAGAAAAACTTTTAATTTGAAAACCTCCACAGGAAGTGTAGCGTTCAGAGCGGCGTGTCTCCTGCTCAGCGCTGTGCGTAAAGGCGCACAGACCCTGCGCTGGTCAGCAGGAGGATTTTCTGCTGTTTATTTCTTTGCTTCCTGCGGCTGAGATGAGAAGTGACCCTCCAAACATCTAGGAGGATTTTATTTGGGGGGTTTTCTGTGTCAGAATCGTGAAGGAATCAGGATGCCTGGACGCCGCAGGTGGTTGATTAGGAGCTGGCAGACCTGCATCTGTGTGCTGCTGCTGCTGGTCGCACAGATCAAATCTCAGCACAGGGGTAAGAGGATTTTAGAAAACTTTAGGCAACTAATCATTGAAATCCTACAAATGCATTGAAATTATGAAGAAGGTGCTAAAATATTGAGATTTTTTTAAAAGGAATGTGTTGGGCTTCTTTTCTAATAAGTTAACTGGATGCAAAGAGAAGCTTTCCTAGCAGGAATGTGTCTGAGCTTGATGAAAGTGTCCAGGCTTGCTTTTTGGGGAATTAAGGACAAATTTTCTCCTCAGCTGTCAGAGACCCTCTCTGCTGTGTTTGAGTTGGATTTATGTCTAAAGGATGTCACCTGGGCGCTTCTGACTGGTTCTGCTGATTTTAGCCTCCATGTGTTCATTTTGTTTTTATTTTGTATCACTTTGGGTCCTTGTGTTGACTTTATGTGGCAGGTTTTTATTTATTTGGAGTTTTTGGAGGCTTTTCTGTGGTTACAGGATCCAGATGGTCATTTATGTGGTCATTTTAAGTCTCTGTGTTGTGAGCCTTTTATGGATTGGTATTTCCTTGGGCACATTTAACTCCATTTTCTATCTGCCTTGAGTTTTTGTTGCATATGAATGTGTAGCTGCCAGAAAGTAACCTTAAAGCGTCATTTCTTTGCATACTTTTGGGAAGAAGCTGTTTTTGAGTTTGTTTTTGTTTTATGTGACTTTAGTGCCACATTTAAACTGTGACATTATATAAACTTAAATGCACTACAGATGCACCTCCATCCGTTGCAGGAAAGTAGGGGTGCACTGATTTATTGATTGGATGATTTCCTAAATATTTTAGAGACTGGCGGTCGGTTGATGCGTACAGGTGAAGCCGATCTTACTCCTAGATCTCATCTACCTCTAATTATTAACCTCTTCTTCTCTCCAGAGAGGTTTGACCGGCCCACCAGTTCATGTCTGCACGTTTAAAGTTAACTCTGTTGCCAAATCAGCGACTTTCTTGCTATATTTAGCAACATTTCAGATTTAAAAATTTGGTATCGACCAAAATCGGAATCAACAGATGAGGCTTTTTAAAGATTGTCCAGAAAACTGCAACCGGTGCTGATAAACAGAAATCATGGATCAAGATAGACACAAGCCAACAGATTGGAAAACTCACCACTCCATGGTGTGTGTGACTGTGCATTAATGTATTTGTGGTTGTTTTAGAACAATGTGGCATCAATTAGAGGTAAGAGCAATGCCAACTCTCCCCAATCGCCTGGCAACTCCTGCCCATAACGACCCGCCTCCAGCCTCTCCTTGGTATCCGTTAGATACACACACCACCAACAAAACCTTTTTTCTACTTCTCCTTTTCTTTCTTCAGCTTTTTCCTCTTCTTGTTCTTCTGCAATGTTCTGATAAAACCTGCAAAGCTTCATTATTTGTTTCTGAACGTACATTTGCTCAGTTAATTTTTGCATGTTTGCTCGGTTTTCATAGTTGGGATTGTAACATATTTCAATGCTGTTCCAGTTAATCGTGTTCCAGCAAAGCATAAGAGATTTTTCCCCCATGAAAACTCACTACTTTAGTTTTAACATCTTAACTTTTGATGATTATTGTTTCTCTGCAGCTTTGACCCAAAAAGTATATTTGTGTTTCTTTGTAGCTATTGTGACTTTTTGTGGTTAATTTCCAACTTTTGCCAGAAGGAAATTTAAAGTTAATGTTGGAAGCACAACTTCTTGTGTTGTTGGTTTTTTAAATATCCAGTTCTGTCTTTGTTTTATTTTTGTCACCATAGATGTTTTTCTGATCATTTTATGCCTACTATTGTTGTTCCTTTACATTTTCTTTGTTATTTGGCAGATATTTAGTTTTAGCCTTTTTGTGGTGCAGATTTTTGTTTAATGCATTCTTCTGTTTCATTTTATTGATCTTTTCAAAGAAAACCAAGTCAAACCAATCAAAAATCCTTGAAGAATCAGTGTAATTCTGTTACGTTATTAACATTTTCTGAGAATTACACTTTCAATTTTAAGAGCAAGGTGAATTTTCTCTTCTTAAATCAAATTAAAAGTTCATATTTTCCTTTCTCCAGGGCTCACCAGACCCTCCCAGGAAAACATCTTTATGGCCTAATTTTACCTGGCAGCTTGTCTCTTCTGCAGACTACACACACACACACACACACACACACACATATATATATATATATATATATATATATATACATACATATATATATATATATATATATATATATAGACACACAGAAATATTATGCTGACATTCAGGCATGCCCACACATTCATGTCGAGACAAAGCCTCTCAATGTGCAGAAATGCTCTGCAAGCTGTACAGGAATTCACACATCAAGTCAGAAACATTTCAGTGCATAAAAATGCAGGTTTTTGCAGAGTTTACAGGTTTCTATGAAGGTAAATAATCTATGCAAACAGTTAAATGCAAGCATGATTGTTAAAATCCTCCATATAAGGGAATGTTTTAACTTTAGTCATAAAAAAAGCCTCATAAAATAGTCATTTACCATCTGGATCTGTTGACAGAGTGGATCTCTACATCCTCCTTGTTCCATTTATCTCCAGATTTACAGTTTTCAGCACATAACGAGCAGAAGATGTTTCCCTTGGGTGGCCCAACGCCATGTTTTATGTTATATTGGAGCTTATATATTATCAATAAAGCTCTAAGCTCCATGGTGTGTAAAGAAAATACAGGGGGGTTTGTGGGATAATTGGAGTTGAGAATAAAAGTTTATTTATCCCCACTGGAGAGTCAATTACCTGCCTGAACACGAAGCCCCAATTTTCCATCTTGGGTTTACGGGAGAAAAGTTTTTGGCTAATATTCTGAGCTTTTAAACCCTGAAAACAAAGAAAAGGAAGATTTCATGATGGAAGAGAAGACGGCACAGAGTGAAGTTATACAGGAAATAATCAATTATACAAGCTTTAAATGCACTACAGATGAATGAATTATAATCCATGTGTGACATGTTGTCTTGGGTTTAATCTGTAAAGTTAATCCCATCCTACAATCCTGATCAGATTAGATGAGATGTTTATGTAAACTGAATGTTATTTTAAGTCTTTGCTGAGATTTATGAAGCCATTTCTGTAGTAAGAATTAAATTCACTCTTAACGTTTTACTTTTTTTGCTCATATAATCTGATCCCACATTTTGATTGGCTATATGAAGTTTTAAAAATTTTCAGTTTACTTAAAGATGAGTACTTTTGAGCAGTCAGTATCTTACCTCCAATTAATAACCTCACGATTAAATTCTAATTGTGATTCTTTGGACCATCAGTTTGATTCAATAAATACTGATTTAATAATAAGTAGCATAAAAATTTATTGGAGTATCTATTAATAATTTTATGTATTACTTATTTTTTTAATTAAAGATCCAGATTATTTTAACTGTGTATAGCAGTATTATCTAGAACAATAACATTTAGTCTATGTAAACATAAATTTATTCTTGTTTCTCCTAAAAACGGCTTGATTTGTTTAGACTAAAATAAATTTGCCTCTTTATTATTCTGCAAAAACAAATTTCAATTAAAAAAATATAAAAAATTGTTTAGAAAATACATTTGTAGACTTTTTTTGTCTACAATACAAAGTTCTTTATTCAAATTAGTTCCTTTTTCTAATGAAGAAAAAAAGTTAATTGCAAAACTAATTTTTATTTGCAGTCACAATGAAATTATCCCAGAAGTTATTATGATCAATAATAAGAAGTAATATTATGCTAATAACATAATTACACATTTTGAAAAATCAATAAACTTTAAATTCTAATGAACCTTTATAGAGTTATGTTAAATATCCAAAATAAATTAATAAAAAGACACAGAGAATGAATTATTAACTCCATGTGAACAAAATAGTTCTTCAAAAACGAGGGCAAGTTGAAACAAAAGCAGTGAGAAAAGAGAAAACTAATAAATCACGACTATATGCTTAATGATTCTCAAACTTTTAGTTCTGATGCTCTCTCTTCCTGCTTTTAAGTTAGAAATAAATATTAGTAGAGTTCAAGAAGCTGATTTCACTTGTAGTTTTTATGTTTAGATATGCTTGTAATGCAGCGGCGGCGTTTGGACACGTTGAGTAAATCGTGACGCTTGGCCTCTTAAAACAAACGCGCGGCGCCTCTTGTGCTCCACATCACCTCAGGGACTTTTCCCATCTGCAGCTTACTCCCATTTTTGTGTAATTACAGTTTTTATCCCAAGCGTGTCTCGCATGCAGCTTCGTTTGCCTCCTGCAGTTGATTAGCCCTGCAGACTGCAACCAGTGAAACTTCAAAGTCTTCCCTTTGCAGCTGGGGGTGTTTTCTACCTGCTGCAAGATGTTGAAGTGTTGCAGCAGAGGTGTGACCTCATGCAGAGGGGGTGACAGGATGTTTGGTTTTACATCTTTCATCTTTCCATGTACAGTCCGTGTGAAGGTCCGCGCTGGTCCATCTGATCTCAGCTAATGGGGGAATGTTGCTTTTCCAGCTGCAGAACTCATGACGATGGTGGCTGTGGTTTCTGCTCTCACCTGCTTCGCTCCTTCAGATCTAATCATCAGAAATCCACAAACAGCATACGGCTTCATGCTAAATTTAGCTTAATTCAATAGCTGGGACACCTGGGTTGAGATTTAAATGTTTGGACTTGGCAGATGTTTCAAGCTGTCTGAAATCTGACACAAATGGTGCTAAAATATTTAGAGAATTATTAGAAATTAGCGTGGTTTCAATCTAAAACAATCAAAGAAGTAAAACAATGAAAAAATACTTTCAAATATAAAAATATGGAAATAAATTCTATGTTACAGTGAAATTAAAGCTTTTGCACATTCTGGCTGATTTACCTACAACTTAAGGAAGATAATTTGTCTCAAACTGTTTTCTGTTTTGTTGTTCATAAATAAATCAGAAGGTGGGACACCAATAAGAATGGTGTTCTGTTGTATCTTAACACTTTTAAAAATGATATATCATGCAAAATTCATCTTTTTAACCCTGTAAATACATTTCATTAAGTACTTAGAGTCTCCAGCATTGCAGAAAGGTTTAATTTAGTTGGCCCTTATGCTTGATACATATTCTGTTCTTCCATTTTTATTTCTCGCTGCAGTTCAGGGATGGATACATGAAAATATTCCTGCATCAGAACCTCTTTGAGTTGTCTGGTTAAATTTAAATTTTGTTGGAAATATTCCTGTATCAGTGGGGAAAGTCCACATTTTCTGCAATAGTTGGTGAAAATATTACATTACAATTCAGGCTTGTTGCAGTTCATTCAGCGGCTCAAACAAGAGCCTGACTGTCTTCAGTCGGCTGTGAATGCAGCGCCTGCGGCTGCATGGGGGAATTAAAACGTCTCGCAGCTTCTTGTTGCTTTTGTTCACGCCAACATCCGACAGGATTGTTATGGGTGTTGATTTCTGAGTTTCTGCCAAAGTAGCCTTGAGGAAAACTTTCCTGCTTGGCTTTGTAGTTGATTCAGGTTATCTGATAGTGGGAAAGCACCACGACGATCAGATGGAAGCCTAACTAAACTGAGAGACAAGGAAAGGAGGAGCTGCAGAGTCAACAAGCCAGTTCTGCACGTCATTTTACTGTTGGAAAAAAAACAAAATAATCACCAAATACTACATTTCTACCAACATTTCTGCCCAAATTTCCATAAGAAATAGAAACTGTAATTTTAAAATCTGATTTCTGTTCATCCAGTGCTTTTATTTAGACATTAAATCAGTAATAAAAGGAGTTTAACAGTGAACTTAGTCTCTGCTGCCATCTGCTGGTTGTTGTGGTGTATGGATGCATCAGCATGTGTGAAAAATCTAACTCTTTTGTCCTGGTTTCTGCTTGTAGTTTGGCCTTTATGTTAATTACTGTTTGCATATAATAATTAATAATGTTTTATGCATTTCCACACGTCCTTATTAAGATAAATGTAAAGATTTTAAAGGTCCTGCAGCAGTTTCTCAGCTCTATCAGCGTCATGATATCAAGTTTCAGGCACAGTTCACATGCTCAGATGTGTTATTGTCCACCAGAAAACACTCCTGATGAAACACATCTGCTCCTGTGCATTAAATAGAGTAAAAACTGAACTTTTTATGGCTTAGTGGCCTGGAGCAACAGCAGACAGCGATCAGAACTGGTGGTTGGTGATGCTCTGGGTCATAAATCTGGAATGTTAAGTCAGCATTTGGGATAATGTTATCAGACACAAATGGATGGTGATGTGGTTTTATTAGTTTCTAATGCTTTTGATGAGTTTGTTCTGCCTCACAGAGAGGAGAATAATGAGAAGGGAAACGAGAGAGACTGGAAGCTGTTGTGACTTATTAAGATAATTGCTGCAAAACTCTAAGTCACTTCATGTTCAGTTGATTTTTAGTTCTGGATTATACAATAATACACAAAATAAAAAGGTTTTTTCAGCTTTTTCTGACACTGAAGTAAAATCTGACTAAACTTTTCATGTTTTATGTTAGTTAGATTGCTAAATACCACAATAATAAAATAAAGAAAATGTGTCAGAGGTTTATTTATTTAGCAAT
Source organism: Gambusia affinis (assembly GCF_019740435.1). Taxonomy (NCBI): domain Eukaryota; kingdom Metazoa; phylum Chordata; class Actinopteri; order Cyprinodontiformes; family Poeciliidae; genus Gambusia; species Gambusia affinis. Next base: position 3,345,048 of record NC_057891.1, on the reverse strand, counting down.
GTCTACATGCATTTTCTCTGTTGAAATAAATATAACTTCTTAAAAGATTTATTTACTTTTATTAAGCCCAGACTCTCTTTTCTATTGCTTTTATCAATAAGATATTTATTTAGACACTTATTTTATGTGAATTATTTTGTAACTTTTTCTGTTACAAATGTTTTCTCTTTCTGTCCCAGCTGTGAAAACACAAAATCTTCCCAAGTATTTATGGTCCAGTTTGTACTGTAAATGCGTTAGTAAACGTGAAATAAGACAAACTAACTTAACAGTAACTTTTCAGGAAGATATAAAGGCTTGTTTTAAGTGAATAATTACTTAATATTGATGAGTTCCTTTGGCAGATAAATTAACTTTTAACATGGGAAAAATGTCTTGTTGCGAGTGAAATAATCTACCAATGCAACAAGTTCTTTTCATCAACATTAAAGAATTATTTACCTAAAACAAGCCTCTTCTATATCTCACTGAAATAATTTTGACTTATTTCAAACGAGACTAAAACGACTTGGTAAGACTTTGTGTTTCTGCAGTGAGAGCCTTCAGCACATCTGCTAACAGCAACAGCGTTGTCTGAATAAACAAATGTACCACGCAGTTTTGGGTGTGGGAGGTCCGGCAGCTGGAATGTGGAACAGCTGGACGTCCCGCTTGGCAGATGACATGGACCCGATGAGGAGGAAGAGGAAGATGCCTTCTTCTCTTATCTGTGAGAACCTGGAAGTCTGGGGATTTTCACAGTGAGATGTCAGCTGCTGCCTCTCATCCATCACTCCGTGCTGCTGCTGTGTTTCTGTCCAGCTGTGCTGCTCATCACATTTCAACCAGAACAACACAAACTGACGTCTTCTGCGCTCGTTGTTCTGGTGGAAAAACGAGTAGAGAAGCACGTCAGGGCTGTTCAGCCTCCTGTTTGCTGTGGAACCTGATTAATTTCTCGTCGGCTGCAGCTCATTTGTTTTCTGTCGCAACACGTGGAGAGTTTTCTCACAGCGTCATGTGATATGTCAGCTGCGGCTCTCGTTTTTCCACAGGATTTTTCTGCTTTTTCCCACAGTCTGGTGGCAGAAGAAATTCCCTTTTAAAGAAATAATACTTATAAAAAACATATTTATGTAGAAAACACAATAATTATTATTGTAGAAACGAATGCTACTAATACATTGCATATTTGTATATATTTTTGGTTGAATCATTGCATGTTTGGACAATTATTCCCTCTGGCATCGGCAGCTGTGCAGTTATGATGTGTAACCGTGGCAACAAGGTATTGTTTTTACACCTGATCAGAAAACCAGAGGAAGTTCAAACCATCTCTTCAATCAATCATAATGGACAAAGATCATATCCCAACTCCAACATCTGTCAAATTCACAACTAATAATTGTCCTGTTAGTTGAGTTATGATGTATCATTTTACTGCTTGTTTTATTAATGCTGGCAAAGTATTAGCTGACTACAGTCAATTGTTCTTGGAGGATTTTATTGAAAAGTATCAAGTTGAAAATATAAAATCATGCCACAACTTCAGAAACTTCTTTCTCTTGTAGGTTTATCATATCAAATCCCAACAAAATACATGAAGGTTTATAGATAGAATTTGGAAAATATCAAAAGTTTTTGCAGAAATGTTAGATTACGTTACTACAAGTCATTTCTCTTCTTTCACAAGCATTTCCTTTGCCCTGGTTTGCGTACCGGTCTGGAATAATACAAGTTTTGGGTCTGAAAATATGAATTTAATCTGAATATTTCAAGCTACTTCTGCAGATTGTGGGAACCAGCTGTTTAGTCTTTCAGGGAGGAGTTTCAGTGTGTTGGGGAAACTTTCTGTCATCACATCTCAGGTCTCCCCCTTTGGCCTGTTCACTGGGAGGTTCTCTGAGCGGTTTATGTTTGAGCTGCCATTCAGCGGACGCTCAGTGAGCCTCGATCAGCCTGGATTTAACTGCTGAGCGGCTGGCTAACAGGTGGCGTTCAGGGGAAACAGTGGAGCTCTGCGCTGAAGGGAAACAGCAGCAGCATGTCGGGGATCCAGATGTGGTCACTACTCCTGGTTCTCTGTGCTGGCAGCTTGGAGGCTTGGTGGTTTTCCAACAATCCTCAACCTACAACAGGAAGCACAACCACAGAAGGAGCCACCACTCCCAGTGGGGTGTTGGTGACACAAGGGACGAAGGATGGGAAAATATCACAGGTTGGGGAGGAAATCCTTAAAGTGGCAACAGGAATACGTCAGGTTATCGACGACTGGGATGCGACTACAACCGCCTGGACTACCAGTGGAGGCCTGACAGGGACGACAGCAAAGCCCAACATTACAGATGAAAAAGGCAGGTTGAGAGGGGCGAGGGTGGAGCAGGGGGTTGGGGATCGGTTTTGGTCCGGCTCAGAGGTTTCTAGCGTTGACACCACTTCCACTTCACCTTGCTTCCCTGTCCCCTCTGATTGGCCGATATGCAAACAGCCAAACGTTTTCTCGCTGCCAAACTTTTTCAACCACACTTCTGTGGAGGAGGTGGATGCTGTCCTGCGGGAGTGGGTGTGGCTTGTGAGGACGAGGTGTCACCGCCACACAGAGCGGTTCCTCTGCCTCCTGCTGGCACCCAGGTGCCCGATTCCCGCTGCACCTCTTCCCAGTCGCGGCTTGTGCCACGTGCTGCAGGACAGCTGCTGGGCGTTCCTGGAAAACGGGCGTCTCCCGGTGGACTGTCACTTCCTGCCGGAAACAGAGCAGGAGTACCAGAGTCCTGGGTGTGCAGCTGTTAGTAGCAGGAAAGGTAACCTGGTGGATTGAAATGTATCCTGAGTGCCGATACATTTCAGATCTGGTCAACGTTGTTTGTATCTGTTGTTTTAAATGTCTTCACACGTTTTGCCTAGATGTGTCCATCATGAAGCAGCTGAAGTTAATATGTTATATTTTAAATCATTTTTTTATTTTGGGCCAATGTCTTGATAAAACCCATCAACAAACTTCAAATATTAATAAACAGATTTCTCTGTATTCTCAAAATTAAATCATGTTGAATTTTACAATATTTAAGGCTGAGTATAAATGTATTTTAGCAACAATACATGTCAATAAATTAGTAAATGTAGCTACTGGCTGCAGTTTAGTGATACAGATCACATTTTTTTTGTTTGAGCCCTAGAAAATAAAACGAAACATTTCTGAGTTACCTGATATCTTATTTACTGCAATTCTGGTTATTTAAGATAAACAAAATCCCCTTTTATGCTGAAAACAAGTTGTATTGTAAAGAAATAATTTAAAAGCTTTTCTTCTTTTCTGTAAAATCTAAAGGGATGTAATTTGTGTTTTAGTGTCTTCATATATTTAGCAGTGTGGGGCTGTCAGCTAATTTTCAGGGTTAACCTCTGAACTGTGCTCCATAAAACTGTCAGTATGTTTTCCCATAGAAACAAATGTCCCAAATTTAAAGGACGGATATTCCATTACATCTGGACAATGTTTCCTATGTTGCAAAGCAAAAATTAATTGGAACATTTATTTTGCTCCAGAAAGCCAACAGGCTTGTAAATTTACTCAGGTAAAGGTGTTTTGGATTTTGCTTTACATTGTACAGAAAGAAATACAGCTGTTATGGGTTTTAAACTTGAAACACATCAAAGAATCAACTTAAATTGATCAAAATGTGGAAGATATTAATGAGTTCCTCTTTTCCTTCTCTCTCTTAATTATCAACTTGTGCTTGATTTGTTCTCTGCACATCCCCAAACCACCTCAACTTCTCTTCTCTCACTCTTAGTGAAAACTCAACATCTTCAGCTCCTCCTCCAGTCTTGATGATTTATAGCTGTGGATGTAAACGTCTATATATCAGCAGGTCTCACTGCCAACTTGTAAACCTTCTCTTTCTCTTGCAGCCTCCTGTCACAAATCACTCCTGATGCTTCCCGGTTGCTTTGGATAGTTGACCCTGAGTACTTAAACTCATTCATCTTCAAACCATTTACTCCCTGGAGCTTGTTCTCACACTTGTATTATGTGTTACTGTCACCCACTTTCATTCTTTTCTCCTCATGTCTCCTGACCTTCTTCCTCCTGATCCATAAAAATCACAATGTCATCTGCAAACATCGTAATTCATGAATGCATGTTCATCAGATCTGATCCCTGATCATTTTCCCATCCTGAGAAATGGTGAACATGCACTGTTCAGTACATTGGTGTGCTGAACGTTTTCCAGTTTCATAAATAAGGAGGGTTGCAAAGACATGTTTCCTATAACATAATTAATCTACCAAATATATTTAAATATCTAGCCTCCAAAACAGAAAACACCCAAACAAAACAACAATTCATCAGTGACTTTGTGGATTTTCATACCACATTGGCCTCAAATAGTGCCTGACATTTAACAAATGTAGTTTCTGAGATTTTGCACCAACTTGCCTTCAGGATGATCAGTAATCACCATGCACCAGTTTGTTCTGGCCTTTGGGACATTTTGTAGCAGTCATGCATTGATTAGACAGTTTGGACCAACATGCAGCACATTCAATACTTATTTACTTATTTTTAGGATTTATCAGCTAATGAGGCTAATATCAATAAAAGTAAGAATTAATGATTGGTGGGCCCAGACTAAAGCTAATCATTTGAGTAATAACTATTTATAACCAGTAGAAACCAGCGACTGTAGTTGATTACCAAAGAAAATACAAAAAGTTACCAAAATCGCAGAATCTGAACAGGAGATCAGAACCATTTAATCACTCTGGCAGATTTAATAAAGACCATGGATGCTATAGATTCTGCAGTAACAGTGGAAAGGCATTTCCAGTGTTTCTTATACCCCTTAATAATGCATATTAAGGGTTATTAGGCTTTTAAACTATTAAAATCAAAATAGGGAATGAAAACAAAACATTGTTGCAACCCACTATAAATCACTACAGGATTTGTTTTGGCACATATTCATGTTTTTCTATCATTTCTGTGCAATGATTTAGATTTTCATTGGATTAGCAGTAATAAAATAGTGTTTTTTTGTTTTGTTTTGTTCAGTATCAGTGGAGTCAGACGGGTTTTCCCCCCATCCCAGTCCTCTGTTTCTGTTCTGGTTTATGTCTCCTCCTCATTGTGCTGACTTCTAATCAGTTGCTGGGATCTGCTCCTTTTCATAATCCCAGAGAGGGAAAGTCAGTGAGGTCATCTGTTGTGGGAGAAACTTTTTTGGGTAGGGGTGGAAGCTGCAGATGACATTTCTGATGGACGCTGTGGGTGGAAAATGGTTTTTTTCTAGGGAAGACTGCCTATATTGTATCCTTGGTTTGGGAGAGGGCAACAATGTCGGGGTTGGAAAAAAGAGCAGCCTTGTCGCTGGTGTGACACAAGGCAGTTTGTGGGGTCAAAGGGCAGCGCCAGTCGCCTACCCTTTGAAACCAGCAGCACTTACAGTAAATGAGTGTTGGGCAGATAATTAGGAGATGAGCAGACTGTCTGAAAAAGGGTTTTATTGTTAAGTTAGGATTAATTTTCTATTAACTTTAAGTGATATCAGCTGAAACGCTTTCTTATTCTTGGATGCTATTTAAAGTCTCTACAAATTACCCTGATGTATTTTTGGACTACTTAGAGCTGGAAATAGTAAATCCATTTTTTCAGACATTCACCTAATTTTCAGAACATGTTTGCAGCACCAAAATACTCCTGAATACAGTTGCTGCTGCACTTTTCAACAAAGCTGGTTTCAGAAGATATTCTCAGACACTGAAAGCCAATTCTCTCCTCTTTTCTGCTTCTTGTAGGACTAATGAAGGTAATTGTTAAGATGATGATAAGACTTAGGAAGAATATCTACTGGAGGTGTAATGATACTTGGAGCTCATAAGACCAAACATGAGGATGAGATTATATTTTAAAATCATGTCAAAGAAAACTTAAGAGAAAAAATTTATGCTGCAAAATGACTTTATTTAACTTGTTTATTGAGCTTTCAAAGCTTAGATATTGTTTGTTCATTGTTTCTGTTGGAGAAACAAAATTCTGTAAACAAATGATTTAAGAATAGTTAGAGAAACTTTTATCACAACTTCATCAGGTGAAGCCATGCTAACCGTAACTCTGTGTTCTGCTGGGTCATGATGTCACTTCCTGATTATGTTATTGTTTGGTTTTAATACTAAATGAGTGACTGATATTCTGCAGTACTCTTTCCAAGCTTCTAAAGAAATCTTGACATTTGATTTATGTTGTGGTCAAATTGTTTTCCTTCCAAACGTTTTGTGAATATTGTTGGCGATACAAGTCTTGGTGTATTTCCTGGAATATAATTACTCTGATGGGCTCCGTCATCGTTGGGTTTTGCAGCAGGATAGTGATTCAAAATGTACAGTCAAGTTGACACAAACCAGAGTAAAATCAACCTTCTGCAATGCCCATGTTAGTCTACTTGGTGAAAATGTTTGTCTCTCTCTGACTGTGTGAATGCCAGTTTCAGGTTATTTGAGGATAAAGGTGTAATTCAGCACAGTGTATCATTATGTGGTTAGATTAGCATGCCTCTGCTGGGCTGGTTCGGCCTAATAAGACAGGCAGCTTTTATAATTAGGTGAAATTCAGTCCTGCTGGAAATGGGCCTGACAAAGATTACACACAATGATTCTCCTTTTTTTTTTTCTATCAATGAAGACATTTTAGGTCAAGAAGAAAGTTAACTAGTGTTTCTGAAGCTATTTATGTTCTGTATCTTTAACAATTTAAAGTTTAAGTAGTAAATCTTTGCCTGGTTATTTTTGTATTTTCTGCAAGGGAATCTATACGTCTCCCCTGGGGAGGGTAGGAGGCCCTCTTCAACCTCTGGAGGAATCCTGTTTGCTCCATAATGACCTTCTGGCATGTTTCTACCAGTGTTTTCTGTCTCATTCTTTCGGGGCTGTGTGCTTCATCCATCCAAAGGTCCCTCATGATCCACTTTCCCATGGATATCTGACACGCATTTCCTTCCTCCTCCTGTTCGGCCATCTTTCCATCTGAGCCTCTAACTACTGCTGGAAGAGGCTTTTCTTTCAACTTGTAATCCAGTGATGCATTTTCTCTGAGATATCTGGAAATGACACACCAGTAATCATGAGATGTGTCCTGGACGGAGGGATGGTCAGTCCCAATGATTCTCTCTCTAGACCTGAAACGAAACTGGACAGACTGAATAAATGGCAGAAAAAACAGTTTCTGTAGACGGTTGTACAACTTGAGTTGCAGGAAGTCCAGTTTCTGCTGGACAATATCTACATCAGGTCCAGAGAAATGGTGTTTTAGGAACCAGGAGTGTAGAAACTGTTGTTGAGGATGGAGTCAACCATCATCTTCACTGTCCTGAAAAGTTTAAGCTCCAGGTGGTTCTGACCAACCGATCCAACGTTTTAAAGGTTTATAAACTAAAATGAAGAGGAAATGCATTTTCTTTCTGTCTAATAATTGAGATTATTTAATAAAATGTAAGATTCTAGGCTGTAGGATATATAAATCTGTTTTCTGAAGCCAGCTTCTTAGAAAAACCTTAAATAACTCCACAGGTCAGGAAACAGATTGCAAGTGTGATGAAAGTAAAACTGTATGTCTGATTTTTTAGGCAGACATTTTCCCTGTTCAGTGGAGGTTCATTTTATTACTTCTGGTTTCTGTTTGTGGAGAAACTGTGGTCAGTTTAAACAACCTCCAGATGGGGAAATTCATTCAGTTAAAGCAGAACTGGAGGCTCTTAATTAAAAGCAAGTTATCCTGCTGAAGTGAACTTTCTCTGCACACACGAGCTGCAACAGCTGCAGCAGCTGCATTCATGGGAGATGAACTGATAGCAGGTGCCCTCAGTGGGAAGAAGACCACCCTGTCCCACCCCAGATTCAGCTGGACCAGAATCCCACAAGGGTCCACGCTAAGCTAAACACAAGAAAACAATAATTAAGCTGCACGGTTTTGCAATAACAGATTGTTACATTGGTATCTCCTTGGGAAGGTTTAAAGCTGATTTATTTAAATTTACATCTAAATTAAGAGGAAACAACTTGGAGCTCTTTTAAGTAGCTAATTATCACGTCTGTTTTTTACACTTTAGTTTGTCATGGAAATATTGTAGTGTAAACCAAATATTGTTTTCCTTATCAACACTTTCCAAAGACATCCCAAAGCTTTTCCAGACCTGAAAGGTTGTATGTAGTTCCTTCAGTGAGTGAAGCTGATTCAAAGACACTCACATCCCACATAAACCTGGGAAAACTCCATGTCTCCCATTAATCTGCACAAGGCCAAAATTTGTTGCCCCTTGTGATTGTTGGTGTATCAGAATGTGTTATTGCTCTCAAAGCTGTTACTTGTTCATTTTTAGCATATTTCAGTCTATGGGGTTTTTGTTCATAGGGCCCACTCTTTGTCTCATAAATGTAGCTCATGATCCTGTGTTTCTGTATCTAAATGTGTCTCAGATGTATTTCTCAAGGACTCTGCTAGATGAAATTTCAGGTTTCTTTTTAACCTTCAGCTTTATATGTTTTTCGTCTGGTGCTCATTGCTCCATTTGATTTTTAGCAATCTTTGCAGCAACTTGTGCCTGGTTTTGTTTAATTAGACTGTTTGTTACAGAGTTGTCCCTCGTTCCCGGGAGAAGATGTCTTTTAATCAGTGGGTTATTCACAAGACTGCAGAATCTGAAGACATGTTGGATAAGTTTATGTAACACTTTGAATCAGTTGTGTTGGAGCAAACCTGTAGGTCTCTGGCACCTTAGAATTGGTGTTAAACACCAGGAGGATGCGTTTTTATTTTAGGTTTAGAAATGTTTAAAGGTTTAATTTTATCCTCTGTCTTGGTCTCTCTTGCAGAAAAAAGCGGTGTCTTTTTGCACCAGCTGATTGGAGATCCTCCACCGGATTCAATAGCTAAAGTCAAAGGGGCCCAAGGAACTGCCTACAAGTTTACCTCAGCATCGTCCTCAGGAAAACTGGCCCAGGACTTTGTCCCCAGTCCATTCTACAGGGACTTCACCATCATTTTCCACCTCCACGCTTCCACTCCTGCTGCATCTGTCCTCTTCTCCATCACAGACAGCGCCCAGAAATTGATGTACATCGGTGTGAAGCTCAGCGCAGTGCAGTCTGGTCGTCAAAAGATCCAGTTCTTCTACACTGAACCCGATTCTGAGTCTTCGTATGAGGCGGCCAGCTTTGACGTTCCAATGCTTGATGTCAATTGGAAACCTTTCGCTCTGTCTGTGCATGACGAACAGGTCAGTTTTTACTCAGAATGTGACGGGGATCCAGAAGTGGTGAAGTTTGAGCGCTCGCCTGATCCGATGGACCTGGATGCTGGAAGTATGATCTTTGTGGGCCAAGCAGGAAGAGCTGATCCAGACAAGTTTGAGGTAATAAATAAGTAACTCTTACAATCGTCTTGGTACCACAGGTTTTATCTTGTTAGTCAAACCTTACTCTGTCCGTACTCCACGTCATATAAGATTTATTTTTTTATTGAACCTTTAATTGCCATTCTCTAGTGAGTCAACCAAACACTTCTTGACAGAAGGATCCAGCCAAATTGTGGGTCAAGCACGCCGTTCCCATAGGGATCCTGCAGAACTGGACCAGTGGGTTTAAGCTGGTGTTGGATTCACCTGGAGTTGGTCCAAAGAGCTTCCAGAGGATGTTATACCCTATAGACTGCTCTGTATTAGCTCCCTCTGCCTCCCACAGAAGTGGAAGCGTTTTCATTGAGACGCCTCCGCTTCTGTGTACAGACCTGACAGAAGCCTCAACTCCCGGTCAGGAGAGTCTGGTTGATGCCTTTTCTACTGCACCAGAAGCCTCTTATCATCTTCTTAGAGGACCACAGTCTACTTCCCATCTTTTCAGAGGACATGAGGACATTAATGCTTGGAGCTAAAGCAATAGGGCCTGCTCAACGTTTCCTTAGCTCTCCCAAGACCAGTGTTCACATCGGCACACAAGAGTGCTGATGAAGGTCTCCAGGTGGATCCACCTTGTCCCATAATCCACAGTTTTTTTGTCTTTTTGCCTCTGTCTCCCATTCCTGTGCTGTTGAGAGTCCCTCTCTTCATAAATTTAACTAAACCTTTGTGAATTCATGGTTCTATTGTTGTTTGTGTCTTTACAGGGTGAAATTGGAGAGCTAAGACTTGTCAGAGACCCTCAGGCCTTTCAGGACTTCTGTGACTATGACGGTTTCCCAGATGAAGTGAGTTTTTCTATAATCATCTCAATTAAAGCGAATCAATATTAGTTTAACACATTCCTTGTCATGTCTCAGAGTTCTGGAGATGACGGCAACAGAAAGGCTGATGGGAAGCAAACAGGAAAGACGGTAGGTTTGTAGACTTCTTTAGGTTGTCCAGTTAGAATATCACATAGCTGTTATAACTGCGTTGAGGATTTTGTGCATATTTATGTTTAACATGAAATAAATTTCAGTTTCACACTTTTGTCCCCTCAGGTCTCTTCGACATCCTTCCGTCCAGTCTCTAAGCCCACGACTTCACACCAAAAAGGAGCTGGAATCAAAACCTCAGGTGAAACAATATCTAAACTAAATCAAGAAATATAGTCAAACGTTATAAAACAACTTGGAAAAGTGAAACAGAAATGATACCTCAGAATCCAGAAGCCTCTGCCAACGATTACTAATGCTGCCTCAAAGTCTAGTCAGCTAAAATATGTACTTGACACTAATTGTCTGGAACAGAGTATGAAGTTTTACCCCATAGGCCAATTTTGTCTATTTTAATCCGCAACTGGAGCATTAAATGTGACTCATAAGACATAAGGTTGGCAAAGTCCTCATAAACATCTTTCTTATGTTTAAAAGTTAATTAGGTTGATATTTACTCTGGGTTGTGTTCCATATTCTGACTAGACGAGGATCTGGAATGATAAACCAACAGCTCTGCTGTTTGGCTCAGCTCTCTTTCACCATTAGATGAAACTACAGTCCGTCTATCTCCTGCTGAGATCCTAGATACTTCAGATTGGTCTACTTTTATTCATTGACTCTGCATTACATGCATTAAAGTAAGTGAAAACAACCACTGACCAAAAGCACCAGCTTTAAGCAATCCATAAGAAGATAATTGTTACTGCATAACCTGTGTGACGGCGCCTCTCCAGGAGTTAAATCAGCCTCAAGGAATTACACTCAATGTGTTTATTGCACATTAGATTTATTGCAGACATGCTAGATTGCAATTTCCCATTAAATAGCCTTTGTTAGGGTTGTAATTTACTGCTAAATTATTTCCACAGAATCAAGACACTGATATCATGTATACCCTGGGGTAAACCCCACATCTTTCAAGAATCGGCAAAAGGCCAAAACTCGTTCCCCCTTGTGACTGTTGGTGTATGAAAATGTAATTATTGCTCTCAAAGGTGCTGGTTGTTTATTTTTGGCCTGCTACGGTCTGTGGGAACTGGATTACCAGCAACGTTTTGTTCATCTGGTCCACATTATATCCTCTTGTTTTATCCTCGGTCTCGGTCTCTCTTGCAGAAAAAAGCGGTGTCTTTTTGCACCAGCTGATTGGAGATTCAATACCTAAAGTTTCAAGGCCCGGAGGAACTGCCTACAAGTTTACCTCAGCATCATCATCAGGAAAACTGGCCCAGGATTTTGTCCCCAGTCCATTCTACAGGGACTTCACCATCATTTTCCACCTCCACGCTTCCACTCCTGCTGCATCCGTCCTCTTCTCCATCACAGACAGCGCCCAGAAATTGATGTACATCGGTGTGAAGCTCAGCGCAGTGCAGTCTGGTCGTCAAAAGATCCAGTTCTTCTACACTGAACCTGATTCTGAGTCTTCGTATGAGGCGGCCAGCTTTGACGTTCCAATGCTTGATGTCTATTGGAAACCTTTCGCTCTGTCTGTGCATGACGAACAGGTCAGTTTTTACTCAGAATGTGACGGGGATCCAGAAGTGGTGAAGTTTGAGCGCTCGCCTGATCCGATGGACCTGGATGCTGGAAGTATGATCTTTGTGGGTCAAGCAGGAAGAGCTGATCCAGACAAGTTTGAGGTAATAAATAAGTAACTCTTACAATCGTCTTGGTACCACAGGTTTTATCTTCTTGGATGCAAATCCAGAGCTAGCAACCAGTTGAAAACTATATCAACCTCTTTAGTTTCTTTTTTCTCCATTATTTCTCCCATTCTAGTTCATTCCCTCAGTTGGTTCAAATATTTGAGTTTTGGATTTGTTTGCTTCTGTGTGATTTCACTCTAGTTTATTCCTACTTTTTCTAGGTGTTGGATGTATTTTGCTAGACTTTCTGTTTAGGTTTCCTTCTACTGTCATTCTTTGCCATTTCATTGAGTTTTGCAGACTTTTGTGCACACTTATCTGGATTATCTTCAGTCCCACCTCAGCATTTCAACAAACTCGAAGTCTGAACTTTGACTAATTCAGATTTTGCTGTATTTTGGCCGTTTAGGTTGAATTTTTGTAAATCCTAAATTGTAGCAATTTAGGTTTCTTTGGGAAGTTAGAATATACTTTAGTTTTGAACCAAAATCTGTTATCAATTGTTATATTTGGAATTGTTTGGATTAATTTGGTAACTTTTACACCCTCCCATTAAAACACACCAGGGGGCGTGATGGATGTCTGTTTGTCTGTCCTGTGTGAGAATAGGAGGTTTTGTAAAATAATTTTTTGACCACTTTTTGAACTTGTGGCATCAAATTAATTCAACTTTTGCTGTAAGAGATTTCTAGTTATTGTTTTGTCCATATTTCTGCTGCAAATAAACCTTTTTTTTTCAAACAATGAAATAGAAAGTGCCTTCAGGAAACAAACTACTTGTTGCCACCCAGGGGTTTTGTTGGAAATTTTCAGTTTTTGGACTTAGAAGGCAGAACTTTGGTCCTGATGACATGTTTTATATAAAGTGACCAAGTAAAAGAAGCTGAAATATTCAAATGTCTCACCATGAGGAAGTCATAACAATACATAGTATTCTGTAATCATTGTAGGCCTGAAACTACTTCTTTGTTCTTGTTGTTAACTATATTTTTACAAATTTATGCTTCTACTGTCTTACTTCATTTCTTATAAGTTATTTGTGTCTTTGCAGGGTGAAATTGTAGAGCTAAAACTCGTGGGAGACACTCAGGCATTTCAGAGTTTCTGTGATTATGAGGATTACGCCGATGAAGTGAGTGTTTCTGTAAAAATCTTAATTTAAGTGAACAAACACATCCGTTTGACACGTTTCTTTTCATGTCAGGGTTCTGGTGACGGTGGCAACGGAGAGGCTGACAGGAGACAGAAAGAAAACACAAAGACGGTTGGTTTGCAGATTTCTTTGCAGATTTCTTAGCTGGAATAATAACTACCTGATACAATTGTGTTGATGTTTTTCTGCATATATATATCTAATGGAAAGTAACTTTTAGTTTGGCGCTGTTTTTGTTTTTCTCAGACCACTTTTCCACCCCTCCGTCCAGTAGCTGTACCCCCAATTTCATCCCAAACAGAAACCAGAAAAGGACCCTCAGGTAAAAAAAACAAAAACTCAACTTGGAAATATTTTTTGCCTCTGCCAAAGATTACTCATGTAGCGTCAAAGTCTCATCAGTGGAAATATGCACTCGGTACAACTTGTCTGTACCTGAGAATGAAGTTTTGCTCCAAGCGCCAAGTTTGTCGGTTGTAATCTGTAAGTGGAGCATTAATTGTGCCACTCATAACAAGCCACTGAGCTGAAAAGGTCGACTTCTGTGTTTAAAAGTTAACTTAGTGCATATTTACTCTGGGTTGTCAAGTGTAGTGTTTATCCCTTTTGCATTGCACCAATGTTAGGTTGTTAATATTTTTCTGAATTAATAATATTTGATTCCTTTTACTGTTTTTGTGCACTTTGTGTAAAGAAGATATACAGGTACGTTTTGTAGGTCGGCCACTCTGGGAAGGTTGTTTTATGTTTCATATTTTCACCATTAGTAGACAATATCTCTCACTGCTGTTCACTTGAGTCTCAAAGCCTTAGAAATGTTTTTTGTATACCTTTCTGGACAAATGATATTAATGACTGTTCTTCAAATTGGGCCATCATGTGTTGCATTTTGGGATTTTAAAACTTGTTTGATGATCTGAACCCATTTTAGTGCATCTATGTATTTTGTGGATTATTCCGTCTGTTAGCTTAAGTAGCTAAGTTAGCTTTATTAGCTGCTAGTGCTATTAGCACATGGCTTATAGTCAGCATGGGTAGATTTAGCATGTGCAAAGGTTAGCATTCTTGATTCTTAGCTTGAGTTATAGTTAGTTTTTGTGACATGTTAGCATTAGTTAGCTTATTTAGCTTTTAGCTATTGATTTAGCTATGTAGATGCTAGCTTTCCTAGTTATTAGCTTGAATAATAAAATATTTTAGCAGTAAGATGGTGCAGCTGTTAGATTGAGTAGAAATCACCTTTACCCTAAATTGTTGCTCTTCTCAGGAGGCAAAGGTGAGAAGGGCGACAGAGGAGAGAAAGGCTTGAAAGGGGACCAAGGTCCTGCAGGACCAAAGGGAGATTCAGGCAGCAGCTCAGGCTCAAGTTTTTCCTCTCAGGGTAGAGAGCAAGGCGACAAAGTAAGAAATCTCTCATTTCTGAGTTGACATTGATATCTGACACAAATAACCAGTTTTCTTTTTTTTCCTTCTAGGGAGAAAAGGGTAAAAAGGTATGTGAACTGCATTTATTGGATTTTGGGGCAGTGGATTCTTACTTTTTCTGATGCTACAACAGAAATTTATGGGAATTAGGGACCACAGTCACAGTAAATAGCTGGAATTTGCAAATACATGAGACCTCTCCTAAAAATAGCATTTTAATAGTTAGAACACCAAATAGGCCTTCATATCCATCAGTCTTAGCAATCTGTCTTAGCACTACAGCTAATGCCTACAGTCTTCCTTATCTACGCTTTTGAGCTTTGCAGCCAAGCAGCATTGTGTCCAGATTTCAGCATCCCAACTTGCATTTGCTGCTAAATATTTTAGAGATGCTATAAACATTTTCCAAATAGAAGTGAAACAATAAGGAAAGCATATATGAAGAGAGATTGAACAGTGAAGTTACAGGAAGTAGAAGTTCTAACGGTGCATGACTTAATGTCATTTTCAAAGTGAAGGTTTAGAGAGGAAGAGAATGGTGGCATGGTGGAGTGGATGGGGGTAGGTATCAGGGTTGATTGGTAACAGAAAGAGAACTGTGATGGTGAAAGGGGAGCCATCAGTGGACCATCGGTGATGTAGATCCAAGCAAAGTCAAACCAAACATCTAAAAGCTTGCCTGCCTGTTACTCTCTCCAGGGTGATACTGGTTTTGGATACCCTGGCAAAAAGGGTGAACGTGGCGTTCAGGGGCCTCCTGGTCCTCCTGGTCCTCCTGGACCTGCAGCTGAGGTTGTCCGACTTGGTGACGGCTCTGTTGTGCAGCCCTTGGCTGGTCCAGCTGGGCCACCCGGGCCAACAGGACCGGAAGGGGCTGAAGGACCTCAAGGGGCTGATGGACAGCCTGTAAGTGTAAGAAATTAAAACGGTTGAATAAAAATATTAGTTTGTGACCGTTTCTTTTTCCTTTAGGGTGATCCAGGAGAGGATGGAAAAGCTGTAAGTGTCTTTTTAGCAGAACTTTTCACTGAATTGACTGATTATTTATCCATTGACGTCTTTATTTTTATGATATTTTTTAGGGTCCTGCTGGACCGCAGGGTATTCCAGGAATTCCAGGAACAGCTGGTATGAAAGGCCAAAAGGTGCGATACATGAAGACATTAGACTTATCATGCGAAGTCTCTATTTATGGTAATAATTTGTTATCTCTGAATCATTCCAGGGTGAATCTGGAGAGGGTTCCCCTGGACCAAGAGGTCCCCCAGGTCTTCCAGGATCTCCAGGACCTGGCACTGGTGATCGTCCAGTATGTGAAAATATCCGCCTTTCTGGCCGTTACTTCACTTGTGAAAACCAAAAAAATCTAACCACAATGAATGTTTTTGTAGACATTTGTTGACATGGAGGGTTCAGGATTCCCAGACTTGGAAACTTTCCGGGTAAGTTGTTCAACATTAAGAAAAGAGTTAAAAAATATCTCAGTATCAACAGTTGTGAAATGTGATGTGCAGGGTCCACTTGGTCCTCCTGGACCCCCTGGTCCACCCGGCCGTCCTGGGACACCTGGTACTTCAGTAGCCATCGGACCTGATGGTCCAGTAGCCTTTGGACCTCCTGGACCGCCTGGACAAGATGGAGTGCCTGGCCTACCAGTGAGAAGCCAATTTTATTTTATTGTATTGTGTTTGATTGCTTGGTAGCTAAAGGGTGTAAATCTGTATTTCTGTTGTTTTCAGGGCCCACCTGGACCTCCTGGTCTCCCTGGTAGACCCGGGCTCAGAGGAGAAAAGGTAAAACTGATTATCGTCTACACAACAGTTTGTTGTTGCTTTCTAAGTCAGACAAAAGGGGTTCCACAAGGTAGTAAGATCTACTTTAGTTTTACTTAGGCCTGACCAACCTTCGAATTAATTAAAAAGAAACTAAAAGACTAATTTTTCTGATAAACTGCAACAAGAACTTTACACATTCTGGATAAAAAGATACGCTGGAGCTTTAACTTCCTGGCTGATGTTTTTAGAAGTTGCACCAATATTTCCACCTCCTCATGATGCCATCTACTTTATGAAGCTCACCAGTTCTTTCTGCATAAAACAGACCCATATCATGATGCTGCCACCCCCATGCTTCACAGTTAGGCTGGTACAACATCCCAGTTCTTCCTCCAAATGTAGCGATGGTCAAACTGGTCAAACAGTTCCACTTCAGCCCACCAGGTGTCTCCAGAAATGATTTTTTTTTGGTGTATTTGCAAACCACAGTTTGGCTTTTATGGGGGGTTTTTTCTGAGTAATGGCTTCTTCGTCACTTAATTTGGTCTGCTTTGAGCAGATATTGAAAAAGTTGGATCTTTCTTTTTATTCAGTGAATGCAAACTTTTGATTTCAACTGTCAGTGCTGGTATGAAAATGTGAGTATATGTTATTAATCAGACACAAACCAGTACTTCTTACTGGTGGCTGTGGGATGAAGGCAGTTCATTTTTGTGTTATGGTTTGACAACAGCGCCTCCTGCTGTCTGTCACCATGTCAGTGTTTTCATTTTCTGCTTGCTAATGAAACCACCTGCTTTTATGATGATTTCGCCTTTAGCAATAATGTTTTAATTTCTATTATTTAGGGTGACGGTGGTGATCTTGGTCTTCCTGGTCCAGCTGGGGAAAAGGTTAGTTAAAATAGTAAAAAATAAAACCCATGAAGATTTATTTACTGTTTAAAAATAAAAGGAAATGCTGCTGCAAAACCACAAAGGTTCTCTGTTGCTTTCTTCTAGCAAGACACAACGGACTCCAACCCTTTCAATTACTTCTTCTCTTTCTTTGCTCCATCCTCTACGGTGTGTAATGGGTAGCAGGTACTGGGTTGGGTTTCTTCTCTGCTGATCTGCTTTGCTTTTTAACGTTTTCCATTTCCATAAAGATGGCAATGTTTCAAATAAAGCTCTATTTCTTATCCATTTGTCTAAATATTTAGAAATCTGCTTCCGCTTTTCCACTTTTTGAATGTTTTCTTTCTGTTTTTCTCTAATTTTTCTCCTTTCAGTGACAAATATTAATTGTCTAACATAATTTTCCAAGACAAAACACCATATTTCTGCTTGTGATCCTGACTCAGGGTGGTCAGGGCGATGCTGGAAGGACGGGTACTCCTGGGGAGTCTGGTTTGGCTGGACTTCCAGGTCCCATGGGACCAGTCGGGCCTCCAGGGCCTCCTGGACCACCGGGGCCACCGTACCTCGCCGGCAGTGTGAGTAGCAGTTTCAAATTTAATCCCTTTTAGGCAGGATTAAAAAATCTAAATCACAAAAGTGTAAAACTGTTCAAATATTCTTTATAATTCACATTTTCTCCATGCAGGGGAGTCAAAATGAGGTGCTAAATGCCCTGCCTGGCCTCAGAGGTCCACCTGGACCACAGGTAGCCATATTGGACACAGTTGGTTCTCTGATGATGTCATCCTTATACTATCTGATCTGAACTGTATGGTGTTTTCAGGGTCCGCCTGGCATTGCTGGTCTACCTGTAAGTAGTGGAAATGAATTCCTGTGGTTCCTTTTCTTTAGCTGCTCTTGTCAGGACGTCAGATTGAGTTTTTGAAGCTGGTAGGATAAGAAAACATGATGAAGTTTGTAAAGTATAACAAATACGTCACTGTCTGGAAATTGTAGTGTCAAAAAATATTTGTAGTACATAAAAATATTTAAAAATATTGTTTTTAGCAGAACTAAAAACTAACCGGACTGCTTTTCTATAAGCTGCTGCCTTGTTTTAGGTGTTGCTATGGCAACTATTAGGAATAATTGTTTGTATTAAATGTTTTATTTATGGTTTCAACCTGCCTTATATGATAAGTTATGTTTCCAAAGGATTTTTACATAAAACTTCCTGTATGTTTCCATCAATTAATATTTCTCTGATTTATATGTTTTATGTTTTATGACTATATCGCTTTTAAAATGAAGTTTGGTGAAAAAATATGTTTAGGTTTTTCATCTTGCAGCTTTTTTTTGTAAATCTTACAACTGGTAAAAAAATAAAATGGTTTCTTTTGTGACAAATTTTCCAGAAAAACCCTCAGAAACTCAATTAACTGTTTTAGCTGCTAAACTTTTTCACATAACTGTTTAATGTTGAAAAATGTTTTTCCACATTAGTGCTGTTGGGTTTTATTGTCCGTTAGCATCAATGCTAACCATTCAATGCAGGAATAACTGGTCCAGCTAAGTTCCCTAAAAGGCCTACTTTATTCATTTTATCTTTTAGTTAAAAATTAAATGTGAAAATGTTTAATTGTGGTTTGTAGGGCAAGCCAGGTTTTCCAGGGGATCATGGAGCTAAAGGAGCAGAGGGACCAAGAGGACCTCCTGGGATTCCAGGCGTTGATGGATATCCTGGAACACCAGTACTGACCATCTTCACCACGCAATATTTCCAGACACATGATAGTTAAATGTGTCATTTAAGATAGTAATCTTTACTTGTGCTGATTTCTTTAGGGTAAACAGGGAGAGAAAGGGGAGAAGGGAGAGACGGTGAGTTTCCTTTATTTCCTGAATAACAGATAAAGAGGGATTGTTTGAAGGAGGTTCAGAAGATTGGTGAGGCCAATTGGTTTAAATGTTGAGAAAAATATTACGTTTGCTGTAAGAGTGTAGGAGAAAAGTATATGGATCTAGAGAAAAGTCAGAGAAACCTTGTTGATACTTGCAAGGGCAGCAAGAAGGTGGTGAGGTGTGCGGGTGAAGTAACCGATAGGTTAGACCGGCACAATAATATTTGTTTCCAAATGGTTAAATCTATTGAGAAATGTCTGGAAACTTTGAATGAAAAATGTATGAGAATCTTGTCTTTGTCCTGTCTAACTTTATTGTTATCTGCAACGAAAATATTTTCTTGTTCTACCAAAATATTTGCTTTTTAACTGTGTGCCCAATTTGGTATTTTGAGAAGAGTCTTAATATTGTTGTTGAAAAATGAGCTAATTTATATTGTATAGCTTTAAAAAAAGACTAAGAGGTGTTCAACACTTAATTGTTTGTTCAAACACTGATGCTAAAATGTCATTTCAGAATCTTATTTTTACTTCTATTTGAAGTTTTGCAGGTCCTACTGTGTTTTAATCTTAAACTACAACACATTCACTAAGCGTTAACCCAAGTTCACATGAAAAAACATTTTTGCCGTCTCTTAAATTTAGTTTATTCTGAACTCAGGGTCGTCCAGGTCGAGACGGTGGACCACCTGGACCACCCGGACCGCCTGGACAACCAGGACAGATTCTCTACCAGCCGTCGTCAAGAGATGTGAGTCAGAGCTCTAACTATAAATGTACATTAATTGGAAAATGAAATTAACCCTTTAACCTTTCATCATCCTCTCCCTCCTTCACTGCACGGTCACTGCCTGCCTCACTGCTTGTTACTAACTAACCTAACTTTGTCTTGCTAGTTTAACGAGGTTTATTGGAACGATTTGGGACAGGTGAGTTGATGCTCCCCCAGTTCCCTGAACTAAACTAAAACTCACTGATGTTTACCAAGTCAGAACCAGGCTGTTCTGTATTTAATGAGCCGTCTCTCATCCTGTTTAGAGTGCATCAGGCCGAGCAGGATTCCCAGTACGTATCAATGCATCTACCAACCTCACTTTGTTGAGACAAGCATTCAGCTTAAAGTAATGGTGGTATGTCTTTTGATTTAGGGGCCAGCGGGGCCTAAAGGAGACAAAGGGGATGCTGGTGCTCCAGGATATGCTCCTAAGGTGGGACAGTTCTTTTAGTGAAAATCTATCCACATCCCTCCACTAGTAATGAACAGAAAAAACCTGGAAAATCTGGATCTGACCAACCGTCATTAGTGTGGTGGTCGATCTGAATAACTTCTCACCAGTGATGGAGATTGCAGCAGTCTTGCTGTCAGATGTTTGCTCTCATTTTAAATGTTTTTGAGAGAAAATGTGTACTTTTTATCTTGCAGGGACAGAAAGGAGAGCCTGGCATTATCATGGGACCTGATGGGAGACCGTTATATCTGGGAGGCCTGACAGGACAGCCGGTACACCAATGCAAAACATCCTCTGTCTTTCTTGGCTTTCTTCGATCTTAAGTATCAGACATTGAGCCATTGAGGCATGAATTAAATTTAATTAACAATTAAAGAGACTGTTGATGGGTGGCCCAGTGGGACCTCCTGTATGTACTGATTTAATACTTTGTCATCTGTTTGACAAGATACCAGGATTGTGCAAGTGTGACAAGAGTAACTATTTCTCCAGGGTCCGCGGGGTCCTTCTGGACCAAAGGGAGAGATTGGTATTCCTGGGAGATCAGTATGTTTCTGTTTGGACAATTTTTAAACTATTGTTTTTATTAAGTTAAGAAAATGACTGAAGGATGACCTTAATATTTCAGGGTCGACCAGGATTAAACGGGGTCAAAGGAGAGAAGGGAGACTCTGGCGGCGGGTCTGGATACGGTTACCCTGTAAGTGAAAAGCTTTGGTGTTGGAACAAGTGAGTCATGAAGACGTAATTCATTGCTTGTTATTTCTCAGGGCATCCCAGGACCTCCGGGGCCCCCTGGGCCCCCCGGACCTCCAGGCGTGAGTTGGGTCAAGACATCTGATTTCCATTTAGATCAAGGAACAATGACTTGGTCTCTGACTGTTTCCTCTCTTTGTTTCAGGGGTCTGATGAGTACTCCAGGTATTACGCAGGTAAGGTTTCAGACTTTCTTTTGCACAAATCAAAGTTTCACAAAGGAAATCTGCTGCTATTTATGTTTTCATTCATCCTTTTTTTGCACAGTTAAAGGAGAGAAAGGCGATCCTGGACCACCAGGAATACTTGAAATTCAAGGTAGCATTATTGATGTTCATATATATGAAACTAATACAACATGAGGTAAATATTTACAGTGAGCGCCTCTATTCTTCAGGTCTGGGAACAGGCTTTGACTTTTACACTTTAAAGGTAAAATCACCCACTGGTTCCACAATTCTAACTGTGTTGCAGATGAAATCGGTTTGTTTTTAAATGGAAATTGTTTTGGTTTTGTCCAGAATGAGTTGAAAGGTGAGGTGGGTTTAAAAGGAGAGAAAGGAGAACCAGGCGGCGGTTATTATGACCCCCGATATGGAGGAGGAGCTGGCTCACCTGGACCACCTGGACCACAAGTAAGACCGCCACTAACATCCATTTCCTCAGTATTTGGTAGAATTGTCTTTGAACGGTGTGACTTTGGGTTTCTGTCCTCAAGCTTCTCACAATAGTTTCTGGAGTTTTGGTTCAAACTTTGTACTTAAGCCACTTTGGCTGAATTCTGAGTTTCATCATCCATCTGGAATAATGTTGATGCCATCAATACCAATTCCTCCTGCAGCAAAAAAGCCCCACAACATGATGCTGCCACCACCATTCTTCATAGAATGGCCCAAGCATTCCTTTAGTTTCATCAGATCACAGGAAATGTCTCCATAAAATCAGGTCTTGTCCCTGTGGACATTTGCAAACTGCAAGTTAGAGAAATGGCCTCTTAGTCCTTTTAGTCCAGACACATTTCACTGTGGATTCTACATATTTTGGACCAGAACCCGTCTCCTAACTCCTGTCTTTACTTGTGTATTTTTACTTGAGCTGCTGAATTTGGCATCTTCAAGCATCTGAAAATTATTCCCAAAGATGAGCCAGACTTTTTAACAGGATACATCCCTGCTTTAGTGGGTCACAAACATTCGAGCACTGATGAAATGATAAAAGTCTAGAAATGTTACACATGTTATTGGTTTGGTGAAAATATAAGTATTTTAAAGGTTGAATAAATGTCCACGTGAAAATTAATTCACAACACAGAAACATGATATTTTCTGCTAACTCTTATACTCTGAAAACATACAATATATATATTTTACACATATAGATGTCTGGAATTTCCTGTTACTAGTTTGAACAAATTAGCATTTAAAATAACTAGAAGTTATTAACTCTGAATGGAAAAAACAAAACAACATTTCTACCTTTTTCTGTCTGGGTGAGATTCCAGTATCCTGATTTAGGGACGATCAAAGTTGTCTCTCTGACCAGGGTCCAAAAGGAGAATCAGTTGTTGGTCCACCGGGCCCTCAGGGGCCTCCTGGACCCCCAGGAACAGGCTATGGCGGTCGACCTGGACCACCAGGCCCACCGGGACCTCCAGGTCCATCTCTGTCTGGGCCCTATGGAGGAACACAGAGTGAGTCCAGTTACAAAAACAACTTTTGCTGTTTGCATTTTTCGACATCTCTAGTTTTATAACTAAAAACTTAACACTGTAAAATATGTGACTAGTAGTTATAGTGCATGTACTCAGCAGCTTTCTGGCTTTTTCTTAATGTTCTGGACAAACTGAGTTTTTAAAAAATTGTGAAAGAAAAAGGAAAAGATTAGCTTTTGTCTAAAGATGTGTTAAAGGTCTTTATTGTTCTGTGTTTTATCACAGCCATCAGTATTCCTGGACCCCCAGGACCACCTGGAGCTCCAGGTCTTCCAGGATTCTCTTCAGCAGTGAGTTTTTAGATTGATGCAAATGATTTTTAATCTCAAATATTATGAAATATATCCCAAAGACAAGGATAATTACTTAAATAATTACCTGAAAACCATAAAACTGAACGATATTCATGGACCTGCAGCTGTTTTTTTTTTTTTTCTCCTGTTGCATCCATGGTAGCATAAAGAATCAAACAAATGAATTAAACAGGCTAAGAAGATGCTGGTTGTCTCTTTGTGTTTTCAGGTGACAGTGTTCAGGTCTTATGACACCATGGCGGCCACAGCTACAAGACAGCCTGAAGGATCTCTGGTGTACGTTATCGACCAAATGGACCTCTACGTACGAGTCCGGAATGGAGTCCGACAAGTTCAGGTGAAACTTGTTTCTGAGTAATAATCCAAAATTTGTCACAAAAACTTTTTTTTAATTCTAATTTTTGTTATTTTCAGCTTGGGAACTACATTGCCTTACCAAGTGAATTGGTGAGTATGGTTTCCTGTTTTAAGTTTTTAAACCATAATACTCTTTGTGTTTTTTAACCCATTAAACATTATTTTCAGGGTGTTGCAGCTGAGGCGTCGCCCCCTGTCATCCAGCCCCCATCACAGTCAAACCCAGACTCTGACCGACCCGACTCACGGTACCAGATAGATCTGGTTTACCCACAGCCGTCAAATCCCAGATACCCCAGTTACACGGACCGCTTCAACCAGCCGGACAATCGATATTTGGACCCCCGCTACTCGGTCACCCGTCCTCAGAGACCGCCGCCTCCGGTTCCCCAGGCTCCCATCCACAGACACACTTCAGGTCCAGCGGTAGGACAAGATGGAAGTATATTTATAATGAAATGAAGAGCAAGTCTTGGTAAAAATAATATTTTGAGTACACAGTTATTAACCCCCCAAAGAACAATTCCTATACCAGAAATACCTGAAGGATTTTCTTTTTTGGTTTTGTCCAGAATGAGTTGAAAGGTGAAGTGGGTTTAAAAGGAAGTGGGTTTGAAAGAAATCTGCTTGTTCTGGTACTTGCTTCAAGAAAGCAATTGTTCCTCATTAGCTGAGCGTCCAGATCCTCTGTAGAAAGCAAAGCATTGAGGAAGGGGATGCTTTTTACCAGCAGTTTTGGATTTGCACCCTGTAGGATTTTGGTTGCAATCCAAAAATATCAGTTTTGTTTTTTTACATGGTTTTTGTCCAACAGGACGTCTTCTTCTTATCGCCACTCCTCCATAATGTCCAGATATATTCCGCGGACAATTTCAACACCAAAAGGATCCCCTTCTTTGTTGTTTTCTGAAGAATTTAGTCAGTCAAAATCCTCTCAATTTGTGCGAGTATTCTTTGAGATGTGATTTGTTTCCTCAGCTTCACCTGATTGCGCTGAACAGCCCTCAGAAGGGCGACATGCGAGGCATCTCCGGCGTGGATTTCCTGTGCTTCAGCCAGGCCCAGGCCATCGGGATGAAGGGAACTTTCCGAGCCTTCCTGTCCTCCAAACTGGAAGATCTCAACAGCATCGTTTACAGCTCCAACAGGGAGAACGTGCCAATAGTCAACCTGAAGGTGCTGAAACTGATCTGCTTGACAAGATAAAGCCCTAAAGTTGTAAAAGCTAATTCTGATGCATGTTTGTTTGCAGGATGAGGTTTTGTTCGACAACTGGAACCGCATTTTCAGCGACAGCAGAATGAGGGACAACGTTTCGATCTACTCCTTCAACGGCAAAGATGTTCTCCAAGACGACACATGGTGAGGCAACACTACATAAGACTACAAACTGAATGTAAAGGGTCACTACAGCCGCTCTGTTTGCTGCTTCAAGGCCAGAGAAGACGATGTGGCACGGGTCGACAAGCAGGGGTCAGCGTAACATCGACAACTACTGTGAGGCGTGGCGCGTCGGGGAACGGGCGCTAACGGGCATGGCGTCGCCGCTGCAGAGCCGCAGCCTGTTGCAGCAGAGCTCCAGCAGCTGCTCCAGCTCCTACATCGTGCTGTGTGTCGAGAACAGCTACATCCGTGACAGCAGGCAAAGATAGATCTAGTCTAAGCTTGAATTTGTCTGTACACCGTTTGTGTTGCATTGTATATATGTTTTTATCATGAAATATCACTTTATGTTTGTTTAGCCTGGATTTATGGTGCTAGAGAGAATCATCCTACACATCTGGTTAAACTCAGGTGACTCAGTCTTATTTTGGAGGTATATCATTGTTTTCTTGCTTACCTTTGGTTTCAAACTGCTTCCCTACGCTAAGATTAAGGCAGGCCAGGAATTAATCTTCCTTTATTGTAGTTCATTCATCCATAGTTTCCATCCACCCTTCCTTTGTTCTCTGACTTCTGAGATTAAGTCACATGGGTAACAAGTTCAGGAGGGAAACCTGTTCCAAGTGAAAATACTTTGCAGCTTTATCAGGATATTCCAGGACATTTGGAAGGTAATACAATCCCCCAAGTGGATTCTGGGTGTCTTCACGTATCCTCAGTGCAAAATGTCTGAAGAAAACTGTAAAGATCACCCAATGAGGCATGCAAAGCACCTCAATTTCTT
Organism: Gambusia affinis; assembly: GCF_019740435.1. Lineage (NCBI taxonomy): Eukaryota > Metazoa > Chordata > Actinopteri > Cyprinodontiformes > Poeciliidae > Gambusia > Gambusia affinis. Next base: position 3,319,325 of record NC_057891.1, on the reverse strand, counting down.
TCAATGTGGATGAGCAGTGGCTCTACCAATAGATCTACTAATGGCTTTCCTGGTCATGGCTTGAAGATGCAAAAATCAAAGATGAGTTCCTGAGGTTCTCAAGCAAGCTGCAACTACACCTTTAGACCTTGGTTCCCAAGGTTTACCCTGGTGAAGATAAAACTGCATCTACAGTCTATTTTATCTCCCCTTTTGGGTGTTCAGCCAATCAGCTGCAAGAAAAAGAAATCGCGCTCCTGGATTGGCTGCTTTGCAAACCCTAGCCGATAGTAGCATTATTTTTAGGTATTTCAGCTTTCCCATCTGCCTTTTCTTTTAATTTTTTTTAGATATGCTCAGCCAAAAATATGCAAATAACTTGGAATCACATTCCACAGAAAAATAGGTGAGTAGGCGTGTAAATCCACTAAATCCAAGTGACTGAACAAACCAAAGATTAAATGATTCTTTTCTGTGAAATTTATATTTTTCACTTCTGTACACTGACTGCAGCCCACGGCACATGAGTATTATCGCTTAATCACTTTGCCACAAGATGGAGAATATTTTATATCAATAACAAAGGGATATTTATTAGTTTTTTTTTTTAAATCAACTGCTTTTTTACTCTGACAGTAACGTGTGATGTGATTTGCTTTCAAAGTTTGAGAGCACAGATATAAAATGTATGAACAGATACGTAAGGATTCAGCCATTAACCTGCTGTGCACTGTTTTTATTATAACTTCAGCTAGAGATTGTTTCTCCGTCATCCTGGAAAGAGATGTCATGGTTGAATAAACTTGTGTGGGAAAACTTGATGGTGCGTTTTTTAAATTACTTTGGGAGGTTCAGCTCCTCCTAAAAAAACATTGTCCTCATTTGTTCATCTGTGGGAACAAATTTCCTCAAAGAGAGTTGAAGAAATAATGGAAGCAATTTTATTTGATATAAGATGGATTTGGTCAGGAAATCAAATCATTTAGACATTTTCCAATGCTCTGGGTATTTGGTAGTTTACTAGATATGTCTTATTTGTGTACTGACATGTAGACAGAGTGACTAATAAGTAATGAGAAGATAGTGAGAGATTTATAAAAGTAACTAAAACCTTTTCGCATAAAACTAAAATAAAAAGACCCTTAAACAGATTGGTTTGAGCCCATTCAGTTGTACAAAAATATTTGATTTAACAGAAGAAAACACAGGTTTAAATAATTTTTTACACATATATACAGATGATTTATCAAACTAGATTTTCTACTTAGGAATGTGTTTAAAAGTGCAACAGTTTGCAGTTAAATTGATGGAAAGTGAAAGTGTGGAGATTCTGGTAACATGCTCCAAATGTTTTTCTGTAACAGTGAGCGCTAATGTTCCCAACTAAACCAGGAGAACCAGTTCAAGCGGCTCATCCTGGAGGTAACTGGGAATCAGAGGAAGTTCTGCCTGCGGCTTTCAGTAGCTTGAAGTTCAGGCCGATCACGATCGAACAGAACTGACTGAAGCCCACGAAGTCGCAGCCCACAATGTTGACTCCGCCCACTCCTGGGCCGGGGCGCTGCTCTGCGGTCCAACGGAGCAGCGGCGAGAGCGCTTCCATCGTCATCATCCTCAGGTTCTGGAGGGGGTGGAGGAGGACGTAGCGAGTGTCTTCAGTCAGGTTCAGACCGCTGACGTAAAATCTACCTGGAAACACAAAACACTTTTAAGTCTGTTTGGTCTGTCAGTCCACTTTCCTTCCTGATTTTCCATTTACTCCAGGTAAGATACTGACTACTGACGCTACCCTGCATGCAGAATGTTGCAGAAACATTCCTCAATGTAACTCAACTTGTTTTACAGGTTTAAAACTGAAGTACCTGGTCTTCCTTGGTGTTTCTTTTCCTCCAGATAAGCAATCACTTTCTTTGGATCTGGGCTGTCAGCGTACCTGCAGACACAGGGCTCCCATGAGGCCAGATAGGAATATATTTGTGATATTTTTGGGGGGGAAGGAAATATGGCTTCTAAATGTGTGTTAAATTCACCAGTAAGGAATCTTTGGCCACAGCTGGCAGTGCTGACACTCCATCTTCAGGTCATCATAGGAGAGAATGACCTGCTGACCTCCAGACCAACAGGAACGCAACGTGGGAGTGTCCTGCACACACAGCACATGCACATAAAGTTCACAGATAACATGTGTCTTCAGGAGATGCTTTGATTCTTAACCTGTGTCAAACAGAGCTTCTTGCTGAAGAGCGAGAGAATGAAGTCCACCAACTGGACGTGATCTTCATCAGTCAGAGACTCAAAGTGAGAGCAGGAGATGATGATGACCTCTTTAGGATGAGCGTCCAGCCAGGACGCCAGCTCCTCCAGAGCCTCCTACACACACAGACACACATGAACCCGTTTACGCTTGAGTAATTTATTGGCTGGTTTACTTTTACTTGAGTAAAAATATGTTGAAGTTGTGCTTCTCTTAACACCTCTGATTCTGTCTCATTCACACACCTTGACGCTCATCAGCGTGTAGATCCCGTGGGCGAAGAACAAACTGTTGCCCCCTGCTGGCTTCCTGGCGATCCGCAGGTCCAAGTAGCGAATACCGAGCTCACACTGATACCAGAGGACAGATTGCTGCAAGAAAAATATCATGAAGATGACCACTAAAAGACACGAAACAAAGAGTTACATCAGACCCCGGTACCTGTGTGGTGCACCAGCGGTAAATACAGGGTCGGATCAAGCAGGGGAAGAGTCGGTCTGTCAGCCGGAGAAGCCAGGGCTCCGATCCGAGCACCGGGGAAGACATGTCCAGGCAGAAGGACATACTGTCATGACTCCCTGTTACGCACAGATGGTTAGTATTAACACTTACAACAACGTTTGGGTATTTCCTGAGCAGTTCAGGTGTTACCAGGAATAGCCAGGTTCCAAAGCGGGACGTCCAGGAGCTCCTCCGGGAGACGGGACATCCAGTCCGAGTTTCCTCCTCCGATATCCTCCCGCTGCTTGTCCTCCATCTCCAACTCTCTGCTATATTTCTCTCATTTCATCAACAAAAAGAGAAAAAAAATGTAAAAATCCTGCTTAACCCCGTTTAGTATCCAACACGTATTTGTTTACAAACACTTCCTGTTTTTAACTTTTTCTTCTTCTTCTAACCAAAACAACGTAGCAGCGCCACCGATATTGCAGCTCACTAAAGATAGAAGGGAAACAACGCGACCGCTGGCGCCCCTAGTGGTCAGAGGTTAAACCTGCGCCCTTAAAAGAACATTTTCTATATAGTGATTTTACATTTTTAACATTTATTTAATTGAGTTATATTTGATCTAAATGAAATGTTACAGGACATGTTAAATATTTTACTCGATTAAAGTGTTGCACTTTTAATGCAACACTTTTAAGTTGCATTAAAAGTGTGAACTTTGTATTTTCTTAGTAAATAATGACATTTTAATGCAAAGTTAAAACATCTATCTATCTATCTATCTATCTATCTATCTATCTATCTATCTATCTATCTATCTATCTATCTATCTATCTATCTATCTATCTATCTATCTATCTATCTATCTATCTATCTATCTATCTATCTATCTATCTATCTATCTATCTATCTATCTATCTATCTATCTATCTATCTATCTATCTATCTATCTATCTATCTATCTATGATTGCAAATTTGCACATTCGATCTCGTCAAATATGTTTAAAATTACTAAATCTGGACTAAATTACCCTCAACCAAAACAAGACTGGGTGTGTTATTTTAGCTTTCAATGTAAAAACAGAACATATGTATTGAAAGAACTTTGTTCCTCCCACCCCCATAAGATGTTATGGCAAATCTTTCATTCTGTCTTGTATAATTATGATGTAATTTATTATATTTCATGATTTGGTCCCACAGATCTAGAACACCATCAACTGGAACAAAATTCATGATGACTGTGTGAGCAAAGTCCATCAACCCGCCCACAATGGAGAGAGGCCATGCAGCTGTGACCAATGTGAGAATAGATTTACTCACAAACACAGTCTGACAGTCCATCAACGCACCCACACTGAAGAGGGGTAATACAGCCGTATCTATTGTGGAAAGAGTTTTGTTCAAATGGTACATCAGGTATTCCATCAGTAGTACTGCAGAAGAGAGAGGCTAACGTCCCAAATTGTTTTTTTTACTAGACTTTAAGCTGATTTAGCTATTTTCCCAGGCCCTTGTTTGGGAAAGGCTTCAAAAGACTTTCCAAACGTGAGTGCATCTATAATTTTGTGAGTTCTAACCATTAGGGGACAGGAATTGACTCAACAGTAGTTAGTTTTTATTCTTGTGACTTTTTGAAATGTAATAATGATCGAGGTAAAGCCGGAGGATTTGATCCTGACCATGAAAGCGGAAGCTCCAGGAAACTTCCAGGACTAATAAGAAAGCTCAAGAAGCACATGATGCCCGTTTCTCCTGGCATTTGATTATCCTATTACATACACTTTGTGTTTTTGTGCAAGACTTATGAAAACAAAGATAAAAAAATCCCAAATTGTTCTAAAGTGAAGATAAGTATTAGTTTTTACCTACTATTTCCTCTGTTTTTTCCTTTTTTCTTTCTTTTTGCTTTTTCTAAACAAATATTTCCTATTTCCACATGTGAATTTATTTAGGCTTGTAGAGATTTTTGCTGACCAGAATCAGCAAAAATATAATTTCAGAGATTCACAACAACATTAGAAATATATAAAATCCCTCCTGGACCCCAAAGATGAACAAAAAGATTTTAACTAAGCTGAACTTTTATAATTATTGTTAAAAACATATTATTCAAAAATAACATGTAGTTGAATGCACAACTACAGGCATTCAAGAAGGCATACAGAAACAATAAACAGAAAAATAAGTAAACAAGATGCACAATAGCAATACTATTTACAAAACCTAATATTTAGTATTTAACCTAATTTAGCTTTTATCATATGATGAACAGTAAGTCCTTATTGATTAAACTAGTTTACATCAGAAATGCAGCAGCTAATAAAAGTGATTGTAGAGTTACAGTCTTGACTTGAAGACCAAATGAACAACATATGGTCTTTAACTAGACTCCTCTGTGTGAATGGGCCTGGAGAGGCTAATCAGATCAGGCCACAGTTCATAAAACTTCCCAGAATTCCCCTGTTGGACTCTTAGGAAGCAGATGGTAAAACTAATTATGTAAGCGCAGTGGTTTACTCTAAAGGAAAGTAAATAGGAAAACCTAAATATTAAGTCGAGGAGCTGAACGTAAAACACAAATATTAAATTAAACAAGGGTATTTTTTCACATTCCTTTAAATTTTTTATATATTTTTTTGCTTTTAAAAGATTTAATCATGCATGACACAGTATCTGAAACTATTTTGGATTTATTGGAGATCGGAGTGAATAAAAAGGAAAAGAAAGAAACCACTGACAGAGACTTCTTAACACTGTTACACATTTGGCTCAGTTCAGTATCTATTTCAAAAGGTAATTAGCTCTAATTACCTGAGGTTGTAAACAAGTTCTAAATATTTAACACCAGTTAACCCCAGGCTGCTTTGTTTTCTGTTTAATTTTCATAAAACTACGTTCAGTTGAAACCAGATTAATGCATTTTCTCTATAAGCATACATTCAGTATTTTTTTCCTTCAGAAAGTTGTTTTTAATGTTTTTAAAATTTATTGAGCATCTAAGTACACTAAAATTACTGAAACTTTAATCAAACGTAAGCGAGTATCTTGGGCTGAAATGCCACTTAAAGAGGAAGAAGCCATTTTTCCAAAAGCAGGATAAATATATATTATGTGTTATTTTTTATTTTACACAATACTGGCATCATGTATGCACATAAAACAACCAAAGAGGTTGGAAATGTCAAAACAAAAATTGCTCTTGATTATTTATTTCTTATTTTTCTCTAAATGGAATCATGATTTCAGAATTAAGATTAAGTTGAAGAAAGCAAGTGGACAGATTTAGCAATAACGTAATTTGAAAAACATGACTTTAAAAAAAGTCAAGTGATAAGCGGAGTTGTTTAACAGACTTTGTTATAAAGTTTGTTCCATTTACTGCTGGAGGAGTCTGGAAATAATGTGGTTTTAAGTTGATTTATTAAAACTGAAAACCTGCAATGTTTTTCCAAAGAAGGTTTGTTTCCTGATGTTACCCAGAAAAACTTGCAGCTTTATTGTTTCTTCTCAAGGAACCACATAATGTGGTTTGGTACAGATAATTATGTTATTTCTCTGCTAAATGTAAGAGAAGAGAAGGTTTCAGCAGTCAAATTAATATTTTCTGTTGCTAATTTATTAATTAGACTTTAAGATTTAAAATCTTCTTTTCTGTCTAACACCATAACACATTCCTGTCATTTAGGCTGCAGAAAACCGACCCTGGCTTGTTTCTATATGGAAAACCAGGAACAGGAAGGAGGCTAAATAAAACATCTGATTGATAATTTGACTAGTATCCTAATTACGAACGTTTTAAACTGAGCTCAGATGAATGACCTGATTCTGTTTTCTTGTAATGTGGAAATAAAAATCAACTTGGACAGTTTATCTGGAAAGTATTCACATTTTCCACATTTTGGTTTGTTACAGCCTTTTTCCAAATTGTATTCAATTAACTGCTGATGTTTGTCACATGTAGCTACAAAAATTCACCCAAATTTAAATCAGGTTTTCAGCAGCAATTAAAAGTGAAATCCTCTGTTGTAGATCCTAATGTGTAGTTTCCACAAGAACCGCCATCTTGGAAGGCTGCATGTCCTCCATAGCTAAGCTAATTTGAGGGCTGTACAATATTTTAAAGCATTACAAAGTTCAAGCCTTTGTTTACATTTAACTATATTTATATTTAAACCTTGTGACTAGTTTTGGATCAGTATGTTCTCAGTATGTTTACCTGGGTATTGCTAATCAGCTGACCTCCAGAACAATAGGCCCTTTCACAGGTTAAATCTCATTCTACTTTTATCTTATTTATTCCTTCTTTTGTTTGGTTTATCTGGTGTTATTTCATTATTTAATGTGCCAGCCGTGATATATCAAAATACATTCCTCACATGGGTTAAATTAGATGGTCTAAGGCTAAACGACGTTAAGGAAGTGAATACCGGACACAGAAGTGGATAATTTGGCAAAAATACATTTAATTAGTGACTCAAAACCAAAATGTAGCTGAATAAATTTGTTGTAACTGTTTATGTAAGATATATTCGGTCAAATTTAAAGAGATTTAAAGGATATGTTTTGTCTGTGTGTAAAAAATATCTGAACAATTTTGTCTCCTGGAAGATCTGCGACGCTACATAATTATGTTAAACTATCATCTTTATTAGATTTGGATTAAATTGAGCCTTCTTACCACAAAGTAGCAGCTTCACAGCAGGCCAAGCAGCCAGCAGTCAACCCTTCAAGGCTTCACTTCGTCTTGTGATGTGAAGAAAATTTTATTCATAAGAATTTGATGTGGCGCTGACAGGTTTGAGGAAAGATATTCACAGCTTCCAGTCATATGCTTACGAGTTAATTACATTAACAATCCATGTGGTTGTCAGTTCTGATTTTAAAAATACAGTATAGGTGAGATGTTTACTTACACTCATTATGGTGTAATCATTTTGGGCTTTTGATGTTTATCCAATGATTATGCAACACACAACTAAAATAATGTCGAAAAACACAAATTTGGTGCTTAATTTTTCAGTTTTGGTGGATTTTTTTCAATCTATATAACATCAAATATGTACATGCAACTCATTTATACCTGCAAACATAAAAGTTTAATCATAATTTAATATATTGAACTCATCATCTTGTCAGTTTTGTTGGTAAAATTTATTCACGTTTTGAGATTATTTCATCCAATCTGAAATCAGTTTTGATGTTTAATTTGAACCATTTTCTGATCAGAACCTTTAACTACGTCAAAGTATTAAAATAACCTTGAAAAATCCTTCACTTTTCCTTCCACTTTATGCAATACACCGATTCCACTGGAAGTAAAACTGCTTTCACTGTGGATGGTCACTCATGTTTTGGTTTTCACCAGTTATTATTAGACTAAAGCAGACTAAACTTTACTGAAAATGTGATTAATGTGACTTTTAAGTCTATTTCTGCCAAGAAAAATACTTCAGATGCTTACAAATGGATGCATTATAACGATGTTTAACATTTAAAAAATAAAAGCAGTTCTTTCAGTGTAGTAAATATTGGTGTGCAGAACAGGTAGTGTTAAAATTTCATCGTTTTATCATCACTAAAATGTGTTTTTGTTCTTCCGGTTTGAAAATGTAATCAGTTTGCTGTGATTTTTATACAGGCTGAATGTAAAGCAGCCTGCCTCCTCCGATCAGGCCACCCGTCTCCACCCTCCTGTCCTGTCACGGGTCTCGATTTGGACTAATTTAATAAGAAACACCAAGTACTCTGTACAGTAAATACCTCAGGTCTCAGACAGCAACCAAGCCGGGCAGGTAAGACCTTCATGGTTTCTTCTGATTTATTTTCTCCGTGGGGAAAAATTTTAACTTTTTCCACACTGTTGGTGTTTATTTATTGGTTTTGTTGAAGTTTGTACAATTACCTGAGCCACAAGTCACAGGGATTTAGAACAGATGATAGTAAGGACAAGAAGAGATGATGGTGTCTCAACTACAACATATTGAGACAGTAAATTTAGTTTAAAACGACTGCGAATTGCAAGTTAAGGTATTGTTTTATGAGTGTATTTACATTCATATAGTCATCATATATTAAACTGGTTTCAGAGAAGTTACTGGTGTCATGTAGAGCAGAAAGACTTCTTAAGAGGTTCTGCGTTTGCTTTTCAGAAACTTAGAAACAAAAGATATTTGGATTTGTTGTAGAGTTTTCAGATTGACACAAATACACTCAATTCACTGCGGTTGGAGGTGAAACCACTGAATATTTTAGATGTGCTCTATGAAAATATCTTTGAATAGGATAATATTGTTCTAATAATTTGGAGTTAAGCTCCACTGTACAACTAATAAATACTGAATCTTTTAAACTAATTTTATTTTATTTTGCAGAGGAGAAGACTCCGCGAGGAGATCTGAGTCAAAATGTCTGAGCGCTATGACTGCACAGAGTGCAAGGACTCTTTGTATGGACAGAAGTACATCCTGAGGGAGGAATATCCTTACTGCATCAGGTGCTATGAGACACTTTTCTCCAGCAGCTGTGAAATGTGCAAGAAGCTCATTAGCTGCACCAGCAAGGTGATATATCCATGTTTTATTTTTATTTTTTGCTTTAACTCCAATGTCTGTGACTTCTTTACTTGGTTTTGTTTAAATGAAGAACCACAGTTAATCTTGAATTAAAATATTTCTCCATCATTTTAATTTTTTAAGGATAAAATACATATATAAAGTGTGAATTTGTTCTTGAGAACAAATCAAAACAGTGGCTTTTTGTTGTAACCAATAAGAAAGAATGTCCTCTGTACATTTTCACTGCAATCATTGTCTGACCAAATGTTTGCCATTAAGGAAAAGTTCATAATTAAATCAGAAATAGTCCCACAAAACTTAAAATTGCGAGTTCATGTAGGTGTAAGAGTCAATTTTATTTAATTCCTGTAACATGTTGCTATCTAATAGAAGTGCAGATTTGTCTTCACTTGTTGCTTTTCTTTATTTAAATTTTTAGAACAGAAAATAATAAAATTCTATCATTTTTGGAGTTAATTTTAGGACTACTGGCTGCTTTGCAATGTAGAAAACATAAATAAGGAAAACAAGTACAGATTCAGCTTCAGCTGTGCTGCTTTCTATTTCATTGTTACTCTACATCAGATATGGGTTCACAGACAAAGTGTTGTAAACTGGTTGTTTTCTCATTTCCTGTAGCAGCTAGCTGTGCTGCAATGCTAACAAAATCTGGTGTGTAAATGGGAATAAGTTGAGATTCAGTTTCAGCTGTTCTATTGTCTTCTAATAAAAAAATACAAAATACAGAATAGAATATAATATAGTACTCCTGCTAGCATTTTAATATTATTATACATTTTAAAATATTGTAATTGTGGGTTGTATAAAACAGCAAACTGAGAGTTGGTTATATCTGCCTCATTTTTGTTTCTGGACATTTTTCAAATGACACTAAACGAGTGGTAACTTTCATAAAAAAAAAAAAATCTATTTAAATTTGTCGCTGATGGAATATTTAGGTAAAACAAAAATTGTGAACTTCTTGATTTTCTTTTGAAGGATCTGTCCTTCAAGAACTGTCACTGGCACAGTGAATGCTTCCTCTGCAGCAGCTGCAGCCGCTCTCTGGTCGACAAACCGTTTGCCACCAAAAACAACCTCCTGATGTGCACCGACTGCTACGCCAATGAATATTCCTCCAAGTGCCATGCCTGCCTGAAGACCATCATGCCAGGTACAAGAAATATTCCTTATACTGTTGCTCAAATAGTTTAGTGCATCCAAAGTGCTTGTGGTCCAATAAGAAAATAATAAACCCCAAAAATTTGAAACTGTGGAGGTTGTTTTAATGTATCTATAATGATTTACAGATCCATTTTCTATTAAAAAAAATATAGATTTTTATTTCAATGTAATAAAAATGTACAAAAGACATAAAAAGTTTGTTTTAAAATGTTTTTCTGTGGCCCCACAGCTTAACCATTTTGTCCCTCATGGGAAAAAGTTTGAACACCACTGATTCAGTACGAAAGAAGATTGATATAAGATCAAAGCTATATGCAATTCAATATTCTCATTCCAGGCACCAAGAAGATGGAGCATAAGGGGAACAGTTGGCATGAGAATTGTTTCATCTGCAAATTCTGCCAGCAGACTATTGGCACCAAGAGCTTTGTCAAGAAGGATGGAAACAACTACTGTCTGGGCTGCTATGAGAAACTGTTTGCCCTGCAGTGTGTCCACTGCAAGAAGGTAAACATCCTCACAACGTTCCATTACAATTTCCGCTGTTAAACCAATTACAATGTTCTGCAAATATATGGTCATACAGGGTTTTACTGAGGAGCTGAAAGTTGGTGACTCACATGTATAATACATAACAAATATGAGCAACAAACAGATGGTCAGGCAGGCAGCAGTCGTCTGTTTCACTTGAGAAAAAGTCAGCAACGAAAAGCCAAGATGGCTGCAAAGTGTGATGTCAGAGTGATGCAGAAAAATGTTTAAATCTACTAATTCAGAGGACATTTGCTGAAAATATCTGTTCTTGTTCAAACTGTAACTCAGTAGTTATGCAGCATAAAGTGTTTTAACATGAAATATAATAGATTTTAAATTAATATTGTCAGTAAACCAACATAAGCAGTTTGATTTCTTTCTTTTATTTATTATTTTAGCTTTAGTCTCATTTATTTGTTTATTTTTTTCAGGAAACTTTAAGGGTTAATTGTAAAAATCTAGGAGTTGCTCATTTCTCATTCAGTATGTTTAGTGGTTAAAATTTTATTTAATTGTAAAACAATTAATTTAGACTCATTAGTTTTATGATAGCTAACTGTTATCTCTAATCCCACTTTGGCAAATAACATTTCTAATTAACTTTTATCTTTAATGGCAATTATGCTTTATCTTTAAGATCATTAGCCTTTAACTTTATTTACTAATAGTTTTATTATAGTTAGCTATTAGTTTTAATGTTAGTTAGATTTTAGCTTTAATTCCATTTAAGGTATTTAAGTTTGTGATATTAGCTTTTAGCTTCAACTCAAACCAGGTTGATTGGTTTCATTTTTAAGCTTTAATTGGAGTTTGGCTAATTAACTGCTTGAGAGTCAGTTAGACTTTACCTTCAAGATAATTGTAATTAAAAAAAGAAAAAGAAATTTTTGCTTTATTTTAAAATATAATAAAATATAACTTGCTTTAGTTTTTATTATAATATGGCAACAATTCTGCAGCTGACTAATGTATTGTGTTTTTATTTTCACCTCTGTTCCTGAATTAAGTGTGTCGTAGCCAAAAAGAATTGCCATAGCTTCAGAGTTTTTACCATAAAATCAAAAATTTCAATGGACAAACTAGAATTTTTTTAAATATTTTCTCATTTGTTTGTTTTACTTTGTTTTCTTTTGATCTTTTAGCCCATTACGACTGGAGGAGTGAGCTACCATGACCAGCCGTGGCATAAGGAATGTTTCGTTTGTTGTGGATGCAAAATGCAGCTGGCTGGGCAGAGATTCACCTCTCGAGACGACTCCACCTACTGCCTCGAGTGTTTCTGCAACCTGTTTGCAAAGAAATGCGCCCACTGCACCAACCCAATCAGTGGTAAAATGACCTTGCACAAATCTTCAGATACTATTTTAGGTGTTGGAAAAAAAAAAGTTTCAAGTCACAGCAGAAACTGTAAGTTTTGCTTCAGTTTTTTAGTTTGGAAATCAAGCTGAAAAGATTCACCAAAACCATTTTTGAGCTGTAATTGGTTTGATTTTAACACCTTCAATCTAAACTCTCAACATTCTCAAGATCATAAGATCATATGCTTAACTTGGAATCTGGTGTCTCCAATCACCATCAATTACAGAGTTATTGCATAAAATCATGGGACTCCTCTCTGCTGTTTTTACCTCAGGTCTCGGGGGCAGCAAGTACATCTCATTTGAGGATCGACAGTGGCACAACGACTGCTTCAACTGCCAAAAATGCAACTCGTCGATGGTTGGTCGCGGCTTCCTGATGTTCAAAAACGACATCCTCTGTCCTGACTGTGGTAAAGACCTCTGAGGGGTCACCAGCACCAAGGAGTCAAACCAGTTTGACGGCCAATCGGGACAACTCTGCAGCATATTCATACTATGACGATTATTTTCCAGTTTAATGAATATTAACCAGCATGATGTCTTTCTTTGGTTTTAATTGAGAAGCTGGAACCAGTTTTAAGCAAAAGTTTGTCTTAAAGATCAAATGAAAAACTATATAAATATCAGTTTGAAGTGAAAACCTTTGTTGCCTAATTTCTTCTATGCATTTAAGCATTTTTATTAAATAGTAATGTCATATAGGTTTTTCTACTAATTCTTCTCTGTCTAATAATTTTGGATGTTTCATCTGTAGGTATTCCTGGATGTCAGTAGAATTAAAAGTCTATTATTCTCAATTATTTGTCAGTCAAAAGAAGTTTTGGTTTTTGTTTAGGTTTATGTAAATTATTGAGTTTCTTTTTATTTTTTCAAGCACTATAACATCTATTTTAAATGCTAACAGTTTTTCCCAATATGTTTTGTTTTCATTTCCTGTAGTCTTGTAATGTTATCTAAATAAACTAAATAGTTAAAATTAAATAAAAAGCCTTAAATACTCCAAGTGAAATCTCATCTCAGCTATTTATTTATGTATACGTTTGAAAAGTTTGAATAACCTGACTCTGTTCCTTACTTGTTTTTTCTTAAGTGGATCTGGATTAATGATGAGGTTCTTATGGGACCCACTAGGTTTAACTAAAAACCACCAAAACAATATGAGGTAGTGGGCATCCTCCCATGGTTATAGTAAAAAGGGAATGCAAGACAATATGGCTGCCAAAGTTCACTGTCAAAACTTCAGATTTTATGTTAAGTAAAAGGAATATTTTATTACTCTTGAAAACATTCTAGAAACGTCCCTCTTGGGTTCAAAAAAAGTATTTTTGAATTTTACATTTTTCTATACTTTTTTTAACCGCAGATCAAAGATCATCTATCCATTTATCCAAAAGAGGTTGCTTAACACAGAGTTCTCACTCTCACCGCATTATCGTGCATCATAAACCTACAGTCCATTCGGGGGGAAAAAACTCACACAGTGTACGGTGTCGTTTCACTTGACGATCTCTGATTTGTGAACAGGAAGTGAGCAGCAGGTGCCACAGGAAGCTGTTCGCTCTGTGAGGAGGATAGAAGGAGCCGTCGGCTTTTACCTGCAGCAACCCAACTAATCAAATACAAAAAAGCACACTGCAACATTAGAGTAAGAAATATTTATATTTTCTTATTTATTTTTTAGCACTTTATTAAAAAAACTAGCACAATTTCATTGTAAAAAAATGGGGGGATAGCGATGGAAACTAGGCGGCTAACTCGGTTAGCAACGCTTTGTTAGCCTCTTATCTCAGTAATTTATTGCTCACATTAGCGGTGAAACCTGAGCCGGGTGATGTAAATTATGTTACGGCAAAATAAACGTTTTATGTACGTTTTAATCTACTTTAAGTAAAACTATGGAAATAAAACCGACGGTAGTTAATGAGTAAATCTTGAGCGCTATTTGCTCATTTACATTTACTCACCATGGCCAGATTTTACATTTTATCTCCATGCATCTGTTTATCCATCCATCCATCCATCTGCATCCATCTGTTTATTCTTTTGCATGGATGTTGTCATCCACCCATCTGCTTTAATCGCTATCCATTCATCCATTCATAATCTATAAATCATCCAACCAATCATTTTCATCATTTTGTTCATCCTCTCATCCATACCTACGTTCATCTATTGCACATATTTATCTGCATGAATCTGGCCAGTTTATTTTTCCATCCATTGATTTGTCAATGTTTCTTTGATTTATACATCATGAATCTCTGCATTTCTATTAAAAATATTAAAAAATAGACTAATAACTCTGATCGCAGCTATTGTGTAATACCTCTGACCTTTTTATAAACCTTGTAGAACCATGCATCATAACTGTTTCTATTTAAAGCGATAAAATATAATAAAATTCAGTTTTAATCATTTTTTTTATTGATTTATTTAAACGCTACAGATGCTCATTCATTTAATTAAAAAGTATTTTATAGTTTGTTTTTGCCTTTTTTTTCTTGTGGCAGTTGTGAATTTAAAATGTTTGTATTTAGTTTGTAGATTTTCTTTCGTCGTCAGCTAAAATGAGCGCTGCTGTACCCAACCATCGAAGGACCAAACCCGGAGGTAAGACTGGTTATAGTTTGAAGACTGTTTGTGACAATAAAACCAGTAGAAAAATGAAACTATTTTCATCTGAGAGCCACTATTTGTCATCTTAATGAAGGTCATGCTTGTATTTTTCTGCAGGCATAAAGCCTGGAGCTGCGAACAGCGGCGTGTCAGGACCCACCTCCCAGATTCCCGGCCTCTGCCAGACCGCCACCGAGAGCGCGGAGGTGGAGAGGACCAGCGGGCGGCGAGTGGGAATATTTGAGACCGACTCGGACTACGTCAAGCTGGCGAAGCAGGGAGGACACAAAGGTGAACCAATAAACCACAGATTTAAAATTACTGATCAGTTCAAGAGTTACTGACAATAATCCAAGTTGATCATAAAGAATATCTTTCACTATTTGGTTTAGTATCTGTTTGTTTCCCTCCCAGCGTTCAGAATTATCTTAACTTTATGATCAAGCCCATTGCAATAAGCAAATAATTTATTAATCGCATGAAAAGTTAAAAGAGCTCAACAGTTTCCATTCTGACTAATATTTTTTGAAGATTAATTTTGTTTCCAGAGACATCATAATGAATTTTATTTATGGTTTTGTTTGAGTGTGGATTTAATTTTGTTTTATTTGTTTTTGGTATTTAAATTATCTTACAAAATAACGAAATAAATACAAAAAAAGATGGTAAATAAAAAAATTACTGCAACTAATAAAAACAAATGATTGGAAATTAAATAGAAAATTAAATAGTGATAATATTAAGTGTTCTTTACAAAATGAAAGTTTATTGCTCTTTGAGAACTTGCATTATTATCAATATATTATAAAACAACAATATTAGGTTTTATTGCTATAATTTCTGGAACAATTTATCATCCAGTAATATTAGTTATTGTGACAGGCCTACTCATGATGCATAAGCAGAAAATGGGAAATAAATGTGTATAAAACGTTATGAATTCTCATTTTTACTCATCATTTTGAAACAATTCCCGACTCTGAGAGGTCGCAGTAATTATTTGGCCACTGAGCTGCTTTAGGTGTGACTTAAACCCCTTCTGGTGTTTTCAGAGCAGAGATAAGGGTTATTACCGCCTGCAGAGTTTTAGCTTCAACAGGAATGTTTCCCTTCCTGCTGCAGGCTTATTGAGTCATGATGTTGATGACGATGACGCACCGAAGAAAGCCTACAACCCGCCCAACTGGTTCGGAGGGGATGAGTCAAAGAGGTAAGACGGGCCAGACGCTGATTTAGAGGAAAACGTTTTGTAGGAAAAGTCCAGAGGAAAGGAAAATGAAATGTTCCTGAATGCTCCGTGATCGTAACGTCTGTCACCCGAGTGTTGCGGCTGCAGGCGAAATGTTCCCAGAACCTTCACATGGATTGTCATCGTGGTTTTGTGCTTTCAGCGGAAGCAAAGCCTCGTCTCCTGACAGCCAGATGAAGGCGGGCAGGCAGCCTCTGGCTGCTCCCTTTGGCACTGATAACAATTCCTCCTGGGAAAGAGAGACTGATAGTTTTTCCCATGGTAAAGAGAAGGTGAATGGACCGAACTAGTCACTCCCCAACATTCATGCCACGCAGACGCCACTCCATCTTTTGTTATTGCCATTATTTCAGTTTTTATCACGGCTTTCCTTCATTTTCCACCTTCATTTTTCATCCCTGCATTTGGAAATTGTTTCAGGATTTGATCCTCCGGAGGGATTTTGTTGTTTCCTGGGAATTTGGAGGGGAAACATTGGCTCAGTGATTGCAGTTCTCTCCAATATTCCAGCTGGTTCTAATCTGGGAAAACTGGATTACAGTGATGTGCAAAAGTATTCACACACACTTGAAGTTTTTCCACATTGCAACCACAGGTTTCACTGTATTTACTGGGACTTTATGTGGAAGAAATGTAACTTATGGTTTAGTTACAAAGAAAAAACTGCAACGTGTGGTGCATTCAGAGGTCACTTTATTAGTAAGTAAAGTTCAGCTTTACCTTCTGCTCTGCTGCATAAAATCACAGTTAAACACATTCAGGTTTGCGGTTGCAGTTTGGAAAAATGGGAAACGGTTCACAGAGTGTGAATACGTTTGCAGGTTGCTGAGTTTCTGGGTTAAAACTAATAGATAAATCATCATTTTAAAATGTTCTGGTTGGTTTTATTTTTAACTGCATGGCAGTTTTGTTTTTTTTCTTTAAGTTTTCCTTCTCTGCTCTGCTTCCCTGATCTTTCCCCAGCCGCTCATTTCTCCATGTTTGGTAACTTGGTGAATCCCTGTAGTTCTGCAGCCATCAGTCGGGCTGTTGCTGCTTTTATGACTGAATCTGGATGATGTTTCAATCTGCAGATGTCTCCAGATGATGCAGTTCTGCCTATGGAGGGTCTGACCATGACCAACAAGTATAAGAGAATGTAAGAACTTGTTCCTTTCTTGCATTTACTGACATAAACTTGATTTATTTGGAAGGTTTTAGGTTTGATAACGTGATTCTCTCTCTCCTCAGATCCTACGATAAGAAAGCTCCTCCGGTCAGCATGTCCAAGCTGCTCAGTCACGGCTACATGGAGAAGAAGAAGTCTGGAAATGATGACGATACTTCAAGTACAAACATTTTTATAGTTTAGCAAGAAATAAAATCTGAAGTCGGGAAGAAACTGATTTGGTTACATAAAATTAGGCCATAAATCTTTCAATTAATTTCACTGGAAATGTGTGAAAATAACACCTGAATAAATTATTAATGTGTTGCTAATGCTGCTGACGCTGCATGCAGGGTTTAGATTTGTTGTTTTCTGTGTTCGATCTGCAGGTGTGACTTCAGAACAGACCAGCACCGTCATGACGGAGGATGTGGATGATCTGGATTAGTTTGCTCAGGTTCTGGTTAGCAGGAACATTGGGGCTGTTCTTTAAGGTTCTTCTCCCCCCGATACGGGTGTGAACACACCTCTGCACCCTCTTATGTTTTACTCATGTTTATTGTAAATCCACTGACTGTTAGGTTTTGTACTCATGTTTATGCAAAGGTACTGTCTTTATTATTTATTGCTTTAATTTGTATAGAAGGAAGAAGAAGAAGAAAGGAGTGTTTCTGAGTAGTGTAGTCAGTGTTGGTGACTTTTTGTGTTTTGTTTCTGTGCTCGATTTGAAAGCAGGGCTGGAATCCAACAGCTGCTGGTTTTTACTTTTGAGCCTCGTTGCTGTTCGCTTCCCGCCCTGGACGTATGAAGATCGACTTGGTGACGTTTCAATGTTTGTGCTGATGATTCGTGGTTCCAGTGTCGTGAAGTATTATTTGCTCGGCTCGGTGTGTTTTATTTTATTTTCTGGCCGAGGCGACGCGTACGATCATCTGTCGAGACGGCAACCCTGCAGCTGCGATCACATGATGAAGTGAAAACTGACGGCCGGAGACGCTGAGGTTTGTTTGAGTAAAAAGGAGCCAGATGTTTTTATTTCTTTCTTTCCTTTGATCGTACTAATTAAGCGTCCTAAATGAAGAATTGTATGGCCTCACTGCTGTGTTTACCTGCCAAAATAATGATAGTAAATCAGACGAAGCTGAAGCAACAGGCTTTAACTGCTTTAGTGCAAAAGGGCCAAGCTTGTTTCGCTGTGAAATCACAACATTCCCCTTTAGCCATGACTAAATGTAGATTTGCTGTAGGATTTTGACTAAAGACACTTGAAGTTTGAAGCTTTTTTTTTTTTGCATTGCTTGTCTGAAAAATCTCTAAATCTACAGTAAAATCATCTTAAAAGGTTTAAAATTGCAATGCGACTTAAAAAAAATCTTGACACCTTGTCGTTTCTGCTTCTCTTTGAGACGAATCCTTCAAATCAGCAGAGCAGAGGAGTGAGCAAAGCCATTAGGAACGGGCTGACATGTTCCTGGAAGGTGGAGCAAAGTGATCTGAAAGTGCTGCAGCAGACAATAGAGGTCTGCTGTTCCTCCTCTCTTTGTCCCGTTACTTTGACTGCCAGGACTTCAGGAGGTAATGCATCCCTGTCTCGCTTTATAAATGCCTTGACTTGCCTCACAGTTGTCATTTTAAGGCATAACTGAGCTGGGAGTTACATCCTGTTCCTTAAAACTGGAATAAATCCAACTAATTAGTCGTAGAAACAATTTGAGCTTTTACTGCTAAATATATTTTATCTGTAAGTGTTAAATGTTGACTCTGGGTTTTACTTTGCAGTGTGAGGAACTGGGAATGTATCATGTTCTGAACTTTCCTTTTTGAAGTACAGGTTTATTATTTATGAGCTGTTAAATATTCAGGTAAACGTTCTGTCTGGTTTTTCAGTTTACAAAGAAGCAGTAGGAACCTTTAGTGGCTTAAAATATCTTCTTTTCGCTTTTTCTTGTCAAATCTTAAGGTGGTTTTGAAAAATGCAAATATGCCGACTGAGATGGAAGAAGGTTTTAAATGAAGGGAAGTTCTCCGTCACTTCTCAGTGTGTAACTTTGCTCTCACAGTATTAATTGTCACTTCAATAAATGAGCATGTGCATGTTCATGTGTGGTGGTGTTTTCCCTTTATTAATATAAACTTGCTTCAGGCTCAGTTTGCACATTTATTAAAAAAAAAGATGAAACTAAAAACTAACAGTTCCTGAAATCCAGGAAAGACTAAAGTAATATTAGCTTAGAAGCTACTTTTCCTCTAAAATCAAAGGATTATAAGCACACTTCTAGCATATTTTATATCCAAGTTTAAAATGTTTACTTAGAGACCTATTCAATAAATCAGAATATTATTGATGTCAATTTATTAAGTAAAAAGTGTTGAGATTTATCACACGTTAAATATTAGATTTTCTGTTATTAACAGTGATTTTTCTGTTAATATTAAAATTAGATTAATCATCTATAACACATTTATTTGAGTAATTATTTACAATACCCACTAAACTAACTGCTTTCTACTGGCTGTGTGGTTTTTTCATAAAACACAATAAATAAAACAGGAAATAGTAGAATAAAGTAAAAAGACAATGGAAAACGTCACTACTGAGTTTTGAAAAGTCCGGTGTCCATTTTTCCACCCATTCATTCATTCAGTCTATTTTTCCCAATTTGAATTTAAAGTGTCTAAAATTTACTGTAGTTTTTTTGCATTTACATTAATTCAACTAGTTTTATACAATAATAGTGTAGACAAGTGACTAGAAAAATAGCTTTTAATTAATTTTGTTAAAATATATTTATTTTAAAATCAATGTTGGATTAAATTGCAATCTTGACAATATTGGAGTTCCGTATAATGAACCTGATAACCTGAGCTACTAACTGGGAATCCCATAAACATCCCAGTGACCAGCACTGGTGTGTGTGTGTGTGTGTGTGTGTGTGGACATATCACGGTAAAACACACACACACACGCGCGCGCTGCAGGCTGCATCCTTCCTCGTAGCGAAGAGCTGCCGCACGACTCCTACCGCGGCCACAGCGACGCGCGGCTCCTCATCGATCCGTCGATCGGAAATAATCCATAGCCGCATGGTGACGTCACGCCGCTGTTAACCGGCGCTCGTGGCTGGGTGCAGCCTTGACTTCAGGGATGGATGCGCGCGTTTGACTCCTCTGCTTCTTCTTGCACGAGGGGATTGATTGGAAGAAAAACAAAAAAAGGGGCAAATTATAATTGCACGACAAGCGCGAGGACGTGCACGCGGCTGTCTGTTTGTGACGTCGGCGCGGTGGGGAATGGAGTAGCTGTCACGGAGGAGAGGATGGAAGCGGACTGAGCCAGCTGTGGCCTGCTTCTAACAGCAACATCTGGCCGGTGAGTCGCGCTCAGCTGCGGGCGAGCAGCTCTGCTGGCTGCCCGGGCTCGGGCGCTCTGAGTCGGTGTGACCTCGTCCTTGGCTGCCGGATGGTGAATGAATGATGGAGGATGCAAGGTTGACCGGGAGATGCATGCAATCCCATGCATCGTGCATGCACACCTGTTAATACATAAAGGCAGCAATGATGTGTGTTGAGACGTAAAACACACACAGAGAGGAAGGAGGAAGGACGCAGCCTGCAGCGCTCTGTGTGTGTGTGTGTGTGCAGTTCCTGTATGTGTGGAGAAATTTGTACCTGCATGCACAAATGACGGGTTAAAGATTAGAAATGAAAAACATGCATAGGGGAAAATGGAATAATCATCTTTTTTCTCTTCGTGTCTCTAGAGGAATTTAAAAAGCACAACCACACCGTAAGAGGGGAATTTATTGCAGGAATATCATGAATTCTGGGATATTGCAACATCTCAAAAGCTTAATCCCTGCAACTGAAACACAGTGGTTCCCTAAAATTATATTACCGTGATTTTCTGTGCATTAACCCTCATCCTGACCGTCCTGCAGGGTCAGAGGGGGAGCCTGCAGCAGCCAGCCGGATCTGTGGGGGATATGGAGGAAGGCGACGCAGAAGGGGAAGGACCCATGGTGGTCAGAGAAGGTCCAAGCCGCCAAGGCCTCCAGTCAGAGTCCAGCGCCGCCACAACAACCACCAACCTCCTGGCTTCTGTTAAAGAGCAAGTAAGATGCTGCTGTCGCTCATTTCTTCCTTCTTTTTGAATGCAAACACCACCTTGGCAGCTTTATGGTGTGACTTTGCTAATATTTTTAATTTTAGGATGAAAATTTGTCAGAATTGTGATGAATCTGTGATTCTTACAGGAGATTTTCCATCACATTCAGCATGTTTTCTGGTTATTTTGAGTCTTAAGCTCAAGATCACATCAAAATAACTCAAGAAATGTAGAAATATTATCTTCAATAACTTTATGTTATTAGGCTACAAAATTCAACTGTACTATGGTGTGTTTGTCTTTAATCCTGCAGTTTTGTAGTTTCTTTCACTTCCTGGTAGTGGTGGGTGATATGGATTTAGACTTTTATTTAATAAAAGTTACAATTAGATCTATTTAATACTTTTTTAGGGATGCACCAATACTGTTTTTAAAAAACATTCCCGTTTGTTTTCGGATGCAAGTCACATAAAGAAGTGTGATTTATTTCACTAAGCTGCACACAGTGCCTGCAATTAATCATGTTTTCAAATTTATTGATATTTATTGACATCATTGGAAAAAACGGGAAAAAATAGCAATTCAGACAGGTTTGTTGGGTTTTAAACATCAGTAGTTGGAATTTATTGTGGAAACAATAAATCTAAATTCTAGTCATGATAAGAAATGTTTCACCATAATGTCCAATTTGTGTTTTTTGTGTTTTGTGTTTATCTAAGGAATACCCTGATTGGATGAAAACGTTGTCTGTTATTTGTTGGCGATGTGGTTTATTTACATTCGCTTTGCAGTTGCTTCCATTTTCACATCTTACTTTGCATATGAAAAACATGAAATTTCACAACTTTTTGGCTTTTCTTGTGTTCCGTACATGCCGATCTGGAACTTCAGATGCCAAAAGTGATTGAGTGTGAGATACAAAAACTCAACACCACAAATTATTGTTTGTTTACAAAGATTTATGCGCTCATCAATTTCACTGCACATTCAGATTGGTGACGCGAAGAAAACGGCAGAGAAATTTGAGCAAAATTTGAGCAAAACTTGAGCCATTTCTTGTCATTTTGCTTCTTTTCTGGGTCGTAGTTCAACCTTGTCTTGTTTTTCTGGAGTTCCATACAAGTTTTAAGCAGTTTTTAGCTGTGGTTGTAACCTGAGTTGCCCAAATGTACACTGTAAATCCAGGGGATTATCTCTATTTGAGGATGAAGTGAAAATGAATTGCGGTGCTGAGTCACACAAATCTGCACCTTAAATTCTATTAAAAGCCTCATTAATAATTTCTTCTGCTGCACTTTCTTAATTCAGCACCAGGAGAACGATGTAGCGGTGCAGAAAAACCTGCGTATGGCATGAAATGAAAAGCTAAAGATGCAGTTTGCACCAGATCAGAAGGAGATATTTGTTGTTTGCCAGCAGGAATTTAAATGAACAGTGACGTCATGCTGCTGTTTTATTTTCTTTGCTTTATAGCTATTTTAAGTTAAATGCCAAACTTCTTTTTTATTGTTTTTTGCGGCTGGTGCTCCCTGAAATGGCTCATATTTGCAGGAAAACAACAATCCCAGCCTTAGAGGACAGCCTCCGTCTGTCTCGCTGTCCCTGCTGTTATGTTTAATGCTGATTTATATCCATTCAGCATGGGAGTCTTTCTGTTCTCCTCCTCTTAATTATACCTGGACAGTAGCCATGTTCTCTGCTCAGTCCCTGGGCGTGCTGCTCTGAATCAGGCGCTCTGCTATTTAAAGGCTTGTGATGTCTAAGAAAAGAGAGTCAGATCCGATGTTTAATTTGCAGTTTTTAGGATGCAGATTGTGCCTAAATCTCAGGAAGACGGTTCATGTTCATCAAGAGCAAACATTTTCTGCACATGCATTGGTCTGCAGGTAGAAACTTTAGATCTAGAAACTCAAACTTTATTTAGCTTGTTTTAAAAATCCAAAATGTCTTCTTAGTGGTTGAGTAGTTGCAGACATGTCACTGTTTCTGTTGAGCAGGTGAAATACGATCCAATGTTGCAGAGTGGAATAAACGATCTGTGTGCAGAAGGGTTAAGTCAAGGGCACTTCTGTCGGTTCTGATTGATCTACACTCAGAGACCGTTTATCAATAGATCTGGTAGATTGCTTAATGTCCTGTTTTCTTGGGTCAAAGATGTTTGTGTTGTGAACCATTTGCCAAAAAACTTACTGACTTCATTGCTCATAGTCTGCTGTATTTTTATTTTCAAAGAAAATTTAAGTCAAACTCGAATGAAGGATTGTCATGATGATACATTTTGCTCAACAACAAAGTTAGAATATAATAATAATGGCAAAATAATGCAAGTTCACTCTCAACGACAACTAAACTTATTTCTAATAAACTTTTAACTCTGGAATTGTAAGACATTTTAGATATATAAGATAAATAAACAAAACAACAAATAAAATGGATACTGGAGTCTCTGGCTATTTGAGATCAAAGCACCAGAGTGGAGATTTATGTCATCAGTCTTTGGTAGAAAAAGAGAGAAAAATGAGAAAAACAAAGAATTGTATAAATAAAATGATTGTGCTTGTTTTTATTTGTCCTGCAATGAAGTGATTTATTGCTCATTGTGACGCAGCCCCGGTTAATTTCCAATTAAGGGCAAAACTGACACTTGAAATCTAAAATTGGACATTTTTGAACTTCCAGTTAGGTTGTTTTGTGAGGAAAACTGTTAGAAACTTTCAGGGGATCAGAAGAAAATGACATCATTCTGTATTGTGGATTTTGTCCTGAGGACTTGTCCAAATTGAGACACATTTCTATTAGATTTCTCTGGTTAGAAGATGAAATGTACAGATGTGAAGCAGGAAAACCCACCTTCATAAAGCCAACATGGCCACGGCGAAAAGCCTGGAGCTCCTAGAGGCCAAACGTTTCATCGTGTGACTTGTTTCAGGCAGCTGAGCAGCCTGGGAAGAGAAAATAAAACAAAGTTGCTTTACGTTTCTCTGCGTCGGTGCTGCTGAAGCGTCAAATCTTCCGCCTGCAGTTCCTCCATAGAAATGTCAAATTAGAGGTGCTAAATGGAGCGCATCAGTTATTGCCTTCTATTGTGTTCAGGGCCTGATGCTTTTCCACTTTGCTCCCGTTTAGCCCATTAAAAGTGGGAGAGTGATGGATGTGAGCAGGGAAATATCAAACGGGCCGACTCGGAAACTTGAAACTCCACAGAGGTGTCAGTTTGATTTTGTCACTTCTTCAGCAAACAGAGGGATCGATCTGATGTTGGGATAACAGCCTGCAGCCGTTTCCGCTAAATGAAAGATGAGAATCGTGTCTGAATTGGGTTTTGAAACGGTGCAGGGATCAAAAAAAATACATCCAACTTTTCTGGAAACTGAACTCAACTTACAAAGAGGAATGTTTGAAAATATATCCTGTCCGATTCACTTCAGGTTTACATCAATCCAGTTCTTTATCTTGATTTACTGCAGTTCAGTTTGATTGAAATAAATTATTTTAATCAGCTAAATTCACATTATTTTAATTTTATTCAGAGTGCATCATTTCCCAGTTCAGTTCACTTTGGGTTAGAGCTGTTCAGTTTAAGCCAGTTAGTTCAAAACCGTTCAGTTCAATTTAGATCAGTTTAGTTAAATCCAATCTGTCTCAGTTCAGATAAGTTTGGTTCAATCCAGTCCAGTTCATCTCAGCTCAGATTGGTTCAGTTCAATTCGCTTCAGTTCGATTCTCAACAATTGGTTGGATTCTCAATTCACCTTACAAGACAACTAGAGACAATTTATACAAAATTAAATTCAATCCAGTTCAGTTAATCCAGTTCTGTTCAATTCAGTTCATTTACCTTAAAACACATTACAAGGCAAGTGGATCCTCAGTTCACTAGTTTGTATCACTTCAGTTTAATTTAATTCAGTTTATCTGAAATTAATGCATTTCAGTTCACATCAGTTTGGATTTCTTCTGTTTAATTTACAGTTTTTAATCTCATTGGACTTTACAGATGAACTGGAGTCCATGCTTTTCCCAGACTGCGTCAGAATGGAGGCATTGCCCGCCTCGGCTGTTTGCAGGGGTGGTTTTCTGTCCCTGAGCTGACAGCAGCAGGCTGTTGCTCTGCAGGCCAGATCCCAGATGAACGTGATGCAAAAAGAACATGCATGCTCATCAAAAAACACACACAAGATGTATGAGGCACTCAACAAAACCACAACAACCAAGCCACTTCAGCGCTTCTCACCCTGAGCTGGGTTTCAATGAAAGGAGCCAAGAAAGCACGCTCCACGTCGCAGCAAATTACCAGCACAGATGCTGGTAATTTGGTGATTTGGAGTCGTCTCTCCAAGGTCTAAGAAGATTTCTTGGATCCTCCATCTTGCTGCACTGTGGCGTCACTCTGTGATGTTCTTTGCAGATGCGGGTCCGCCTCCACCTGCCTCATCCACTTACTGACGCGTGTCCGCCATTAGAGGAGGAGTGTACTTGTTGCTTTTAGTCAGATGGCTGTGAAGAGACTGGAAGTGCTTTAATGTATCGGAGGGTCGCAGGTGGAGGCGTGCAGAGTGGGATGATGGGAAAACAAGAGAAGGGTAAACAGAGCAGAGGTCTGATGATGACGATGTTACTCTCAGGATTTCATCCAGTTACAGGATGGCAGCCTGGAAAACATGGAAATACCTGGAAATACCTGTAAAAATACCATTGAAAACATTGATTCCAGACTGTTTTATTTTAGTGGGACAATTTGTAAATCCATCCATTTCTTTTTGTTTTATTTTGTATTTATATTTTTTCTATATACTTAAGGGATTTCTGGATTGGGATCACTGGATGGTGCAAGATGTGGAAGCGTTCTTCTCTTTCTTTATCACACGTTCCTTCACGATAAGTCGCTCGTGGAAAATATCTGCCACTGCAGCAAAATTAGCCTGAAAATGTTCCAGCTGGCTTTGTCACAAAGCCTTAGCGATGGAGTTTGCAGAAGCCAGAGAAGTAGGCCGAACATTTCATGGATATCATAGATGCGGCGTGGATAAACCAAACTGCTGGGCCAAGATTAGACACAGCAAACGGCAGAGGTCTGTGCTTGATGCGACTCGATAATGGGGCGGAAAAACAGGCTGTGACGGCTCACAGTAAGCTGTGTCGGATCGTCCGTCAGAGCCCCTCAGCTGGTGCGAGGAGTCGCCTGGCACGGCTTTATGTTGGCCTGATGCTGTGCCGTAACTCAGCCAGGCTAAACAAGCAGGCCTGTGTGCTGTTGTCCTGTCTCTGCAAAGCTTTAGGGTGATGTAAGGAATGCAGGAAGACAGCAGTGCTGTGACAATAAGCTGCATGCTTTAAGCTCCAAAATTTGTTTGCTGGTGTGCAGCTTTAACTGGTGAACTCTCACATTCACCAGCTCTGTTTACAATCTGGGGAAATTCTTCTGCCTGTAGTGGACATCGTGTTAATCATGTTGATTATTGTTTGAACACAACAATGAGACACCAGATGGCAACAAATATGAGTTTCTGATGGATTTATTGGAAATGAGAATCCTTTGAAAACAGACAAGGTTTATTTAGAGGATTAGTATTAATTACAAAGTGCCATTTTATAGCAGAATCAAGTTACTGTCATAAAAATGCTTTAAATATCAAATCTGACTTAAAGAAAATTGACTTTGTAATTTAACGTCTTCAAATTGGGCCTCTGTCTCTTTAAAAACAATTTCCGCCTTCAGGAAGTCTTTGCAACATGGCTCCAGTATTAACCTTTTTGCAACATTTTAGCAGCATTTCACTGAGAAGTAGCTCGTATAATGAGTTCAGAAAATGTGATCTTGATTCGAGCTCCTGAACTAGACCATCACTGAATCTGTATCAGTTTGTTTCTGCTTTTCTCAGTTTTATCCCCAGAAGTTAGTCACCTGTTTCAAGCTGCTATAAAATTTCCATCACCATTCATCTAGTTTAAAGTCATTTCAGTGAGATTTCACAGCTTCTTGCTTGCAGGAAAGACAAAATCGATATTTAACTTATTAACGTAGCGCTCCTAAATGTTTTCCACTCCTGAATAATCTTTATTACGGTGGAAGGATGGGAATCAAATTGTTTCAAAATGACTTTACAGTTCTTCACAAATAAATAGGCTGTGAGAGTTGCTTGTTCTTCAAGGTCATTTCTGATTTCTTTCCACCTTGACGTTGTATTAAAGCGCCATGCTAAAACAATAAAACAAAAAACAGAAATACCACATGATTAAAATATAATTACTTTGAATCTTGCAGCAGAACATTTCAAGTAGAAACGATGCATGAATGCTGTTACAAAATGGAGGTTACATTTCATAAACACGACTAAAACGTAAAAAAGCTTTAATGAAAGTCAATTTGTCATCAGGACAACATTTTGCAGCAGATTACAGCAGCCGACTGCGAGCATCAAGAGCTCTGAGTCCACAAACATCTGTCCAATTAGCGAGGATCAGAGAATCAACACTGATTAAAAATGCAAAATTACTCCTGAGTGTTCAGCCTCCTCATTGAGATTATTGATGTTTCATGCTGTTACAGTTAAGATGATAATGCGTCCACTCAGGTGTTTGAAATAAAGTCGCTAAACTCTCGGAGTTGGTTTTTGCTCAGAGAAACGGACTGGCTGCTTCTGAAATCAGGCCAGCTTTGCTATTTTCATCGTCGTCATCATCATCATCAGCAGCAGCAGCTCGATGGCTTTAGCATGTTGGTGAAAGAAATGAGAGAAAAGCTCGTTCATGGCTGACCCAAAAACAAAAAGGAAATAGATGAAAAGCTGGCATGTGTGGATTTAAAAAGTCTTTTGTAGTTTCAAAGGGATTATGATGTAAAAGACCAGGATGGACTGTTGCATGATCTTAAAGAGGACATTGATGATTGAAAACCATCCAATTCTGCAAAGAAGAGTGGGTCAACAATCCTCCACATCCATCTAAAACACTGACTGCCTGGTTTTCAGAACATTTGATGGCATTTGTTGCCTCCAAGGATGGAACAGCCAGTTATTACATTTAATTTGGAAGTTCTTTATGGTTACATAAAGCCAGATTGATTTGAATAATTAGTCCCAAAAACGTGATAGATTATTGAGTTTCTGGTCTTATTTCTAAGATGGAGCCCAACCATCCTGCACTGAAAGTTTATTTTAGCTGCTTGTGTCTAAGATCCATGTCTCACGAACAAATTTAGAGACTTTCCGTGTAGTTTTTCCTTTTCTTTGCCTCCACAGATTAGCATAAAGCCCAAAAACCCAAATCTGCTTCTTCATTTGGTAAACCATCATTTAAGAACAACCTGTATGACATGTATTGCAAATATTGAGACAAAGCTTAGCTTTACAATCCCTAAAATAAAGAAAATGTTAAATTAAAATAGTGTGACTAAACACAGAGCGATGCATATTACACTGAACCATGTTTATAAGCCAGCCTGCTACCAACACACTTGCAGCCAATAGATAAATTAATTGCTCTGTAAAATGCATATAAAATACTCATCATAAAATGAAAACAGGTGACAGCACATACCTGTCTGGGTTGCCTAGTGACAGCTGCTCAGTCAGCTCCTGTCCAGATTTCTGTTCCAGATAACGTCCTCTAAATCTCTCTCAATGTCTGATATATTTTTAGCATAAAACCACGAAGCATCCACGCTCACTTCCTTCCCGTTACATATATATTGTTTATTTTGCTTTTAAACCAGTGCACTAGCTATTTAGCTAGTGTCAGAATCCTATTTCTTCTGTAGAAAATAGATTGAAAAGGAAAAGCTTCTATCACAGAGTCCAAAAAGCTGATTTTGTTTAATTCCAACTAGCATGAATAAAAAAGCTGCTGTGTTATGGAAAACGTTGGTTTGTTATTGTTCTGTTCATGTTTCGCTGCAGGAGCTCCAGTTTGAGCGACTGACCCGGGAGCTGGAAGAGGAGCGGCAGATTGTGGCGAGCCAGCTGGAGAAGTGCATGCTGGGAGCTGAGTCGCCAGCGGGAGACAGTAGCAGGTAGATCCTGTCTTTGTTTTTCTTTTTTCACGATGATTTAAATAATTTCATCTAAGAAATTCAGAATTATTTTATTTCTGAGTTCTCTAGACAATTATATTGTTTCTGTTACAGATTTCTGTTTATTTGTTTTGATCACATAAAAAGTATCTAATAATCAAAAACAACATAAGAAAAATGTTTTTTATTAATGTTGATTAAAGCATTAAACCAAACTGACTTACTGTGAAAAAACTCTTTAAAATTAAAACTGGATGTTCTCCTGTTTTAGTGATTATTTGAATCAATAAGTTAATTGATTTAAACCTGAATTAATGAAATCCTCACCTGAAAACTGCTGGTTGTATTTACTCAGGTTATTTTTGTCTGATATTAAAATTAGTTTTCTGAAACATTGAAGTGTTGCAGTTAATGTAGAAACAGAAGAAATCTGAAATCTTTTTCACAGCCCTGAAAATATTTTAGCAACTTTGATCCAGTTTGGATGGAAGAAACTGAACTATAAATTCAAACTTCTCCGCCCGGTTTGAGTTTATTGCAGTTTTATGTTATTGAATTACTCTACGTGTCCAGAAACATGATGAATGGCTCCTCAGTTCTGGGTTCGGCTTTTTGAGATGAAAGGAGTGACTTAAAACTTTTATGGCTTTGAGTCTGTAGTTACTGTAAAGTGGTTACAATCTGATAAAGTTTTAAGGTTGCGTCACAAAACAAAATGACATCTGGCAGTTTTATATAAAATATAAAACCCTTATAAACTCATTTTGTTGCATATCTTTTGGACGGGCTGCTTTCAAAACTTCATTTATTTTCCTTGTGCTTTTTGTTTAAGGGTAAAGTGATTGTTCTTTTTTAGTTGAACGAATCTTCTTCCTCCTTCCTGGTTCGACTGAACATTAATTATTCCTCTGTGATCTAATTTACCCTCTGCTCTCCTGTCTCCTCCATTTCCTCCTCCTCTTCTCTGCTACCAAAGCTCTTCTGAGAAGTCGTATGCATGGAGATCTGCAGGTATACTTCCTTATTTTTAATGTGTTATGTTAATATCTTTGCCCTCTGATTGCAGTTTGCTTCTGTGATCGTCAGTCTGAAGTTTAGTTTGAGGCTTCTTGTATTTTCCTAATCCTGCAGCTTCAGAAAGAATCAAATGTTTATAAATTTGCCAGCCGGGCGGCATCGTTTTTCCAGATGAGGACGTTTTATAGCCTCCAGAGGACTGAGGATTGCTGGCATGCAGCACCAGACGGTCAAGCAAAACAAAACAATATTTCAGCCTCTGACCATGAGCTTTGAATTGAACCATTTACTATTCTGTCAAAGATCCTTCAGCGCTATTATTTACATTATGCATCTCCTGATAATCAGTTATACAAAACCCTAAATGAAAAATTTTGCCGCTTTGACTTTAAGACGTCTTTGTGAATGTTTAGAGCATTTGAATCCAGAGATGAATGTTTGGCTAACAGGGATGTTGTGTGATAGGTGGAGAGTCTCAGGGTGTGGCTGCAGAGGCACCAGGTCGCCACCTAGTGGAGGAAGGACTGTACCTGCCTGAAGGGGACCGCGCCTCCTTGCATGACAGTGAGGGTCCGTCCACATCCACGAAACACACGGAGGGGACGCTAACGTTTCAGACAGCAGATCAGATTGTTTTCAAATTACAGTGAAGTCTTCTTGAAGATTGAAATAGTTTTTGGCAGGACAGCATCTTTGTCCTTTAAAAGCAAAAAAAATTTTGTTTTGCGTACAGATGTGTGAGCACAATGACATCAGCAAGAGAAACTTTGTAATACTTTGCTGCTTCCACAGGATTTAATTGGAAAAATCAGCAGGATTAGCGGTTTGCTACTCTGGAGGCCAGAGTTTGATCTGAACAAAAGTTTAAAATATTTAAGAGTTGAAAGTTTTCTAGGAGTGGATGTCTCATTAAATCCACTACAAAAACTCCAACAAGTTAATTTGGTAAAAGTTAAAACAGTTTTTTCGCATCTCATGAGTCGTGATCAACAGCTGGATGTTACTGCTGGTGGAAAAAATTTATCGTGTTAACGAACTTATTCATTCGTGATTTTAATTCTTATTTAATGGGTGTTTTTTTACATTAGTGGAAGATCAAGAAACTTTTGCACACATTTGTAATGGAACTGCAGATAATGACGACTTATAAACGCTTGAAAACAACTCTTAAAATGTTTTAAAGTAAACATGGCTGCCTGATGGAGGCTCCGCCCCCTTCCTCCCTGCTGTTGTGCAGGTCGCGTTCAGAATGCATGCAAGAATAAATTATTGTAACTATTTACAATTAGGCTAATAAAATGATTTACAATGATTTATATTTTATCACGGTGTTGTAAACAGTTGTAGTTCGCTGACAACAGGCTAAAACATCAAGATAAATGCAGGTTACCATGGTAACCAGTAAGCGTTTGAAGGCAGTAAAGTTTTGAGTGCATCAGCTGTGTTTACAAACAAATAAACCCTCCGTATTTTGGTCAAAAAGGCATTTCTTCATAATTTAATCAGTAAAATTACCTAATTAATTAATTAATGTTTCTGCATTTTTAACCAAAATGAAAAACAATTCCAGCTTTTTCCGGATCACTAAAACTCCCAGAAACTAAAGTTTGTCTTCTCTCTGCTGCTCTCGTTTTATTTTTAGCTGTAAAACTTCCTCTCGTCCTCACACCTGGAGCTCAGCGTTGCAGCTGCAGCGGCTCTCTGTTGGACATTAGGAACCTTCACTGGAGCGTTTGACACTTTGCTTCCATCAAGCCTCCTGGCAGCATCTGTTAAACCGCCAAAGATGGGCGGGTGATGGAGCGGAGCAGCTGGTGTGGCTGTAAATTCTGATTTGAGCCTTTTGTTTGTTTTGTTTTTCTCCACACTTTTAAATAATTTATAGGAATTGTCTCATAAACGCGGCTCGTATTTATGATTCTGAAAGCCGCTTAACCTCCGACGTTCTGCGGTTAATTCCCAGTTTGGTAAATATGCAGAATCTGAAATGCTGAAACAAATTGCCTTTGGGTTTATTTGTATTCCATACAGTTGGAGTGGTATCAGAGTGTAAAAATATCCCCCACATGCTTCCT
The DNA here is from genome assembly GCF_019740435.1 of Gambusia affinis. Lineage (NCBI taxonomy): Eukaryota > Metazoa > Chordata > Actinopteri > Cyprinodontiformes > Poeciliidae > Gambusia > Gambusia affinis. The sequence continues at coordinate 3,286,787 of NC_057891.1, read as the reverse complement.
CTTCCTCCTCCTCCTCATCCTACAGCAGAAAGTAGGACAGCAGATTGTTCAAGGAGCAACACAAAACCATAACGCACAAATCCATGATATTTAATAAATCTGTGATGACGTGGCGTTGTGATTATTTTGTGTTTTTTCAGGGTCAGGAGGTCATTCAGCCCACATGACCTCGTATTCAGACAGCGGGTACCAAGACAGCAGCGTCAGTTATTACAGCAACCAGAACGTGGTGCGTTCAGAACCTCGAGCCTCGATATCGAGAAGCCCCAGAGCAGAAGGTCAAGCCTCTGGGCAGGTAGGGTTTGACCTTTAACCTCACTTTAATCAACCAGTCAAGTTTGTAAGTACAGCACATTTCAGCAACGCTGCATTTCATCAGAAAAACACAAAAAAATACAAATTTAAAGAACAAACAGTCCATGATTGAAACGTGTTGATTAATGTTTCAAAAGCATATATGAGGTTTTTATATTTAAAGGAAGTCGGTGTTTTGGCTGCTTCGTAGTTTTCTGAAAGTTTGTTATAGATTTGTGGTGCATAGAAGCTGAACGTTTGGTTCTGGTTCTGGGGATGCAGAGCAGAACCAGAAGACCTCAGAGGTCTGGAAGGTTGCTATGACAACAACACCAGACCTTTAGGTGGTTCAGTCGTTTATAAACTAAGTACATTTATTCTCTCAGTGGAAGGACTGTATAACTGGAGTGATGTTCTCTGTCTTACTGCCAGCAGCAGCGTTCTGGATCTGATTGATTTTATAGGCAGACCTGTTGCAATAATCAATGCCACTAAAGATAAATGCATGGATGAGTTTCTCTACATCTCGCTGAGACTGGAAATGTTCCTCAGGTGACAGAAGGCCGACTTTGTGACTGTCTTTATGTGACTCTGAATGTTCAGGTCAGCGTCTTTTACTACTCCCAGGTTTAGTGTCTGCTGAGAATCAGAGGAAGCTGCTTTATTCAGAATGATAAGCAGCACTGCAGCGGAACAAGAGAAGAAGAAGATTTGTCCTAGTTGGTAACTCATGCGGGTAAACCACTAAACCACTGGAGCAGCTACTGGTTCAGCTGGGAATTCTGCATTCCTGTGACTAGGAAGTAACTGAATGGGATTGAAATTATGTAAATTTATCCTCCTGTTTTTATAAACAACTGTCACATGAGTACACTTAAAAATATGAAAACATAAAATGTTCCAGAAATCAATGAATGCAAATTATTCTTCCCTTATATTTTCTTGTACTCTGACTTTTGTACTTAATAATCCACAGTCAAAACCAAGTATTCACTTCAAAACAAATATACAATACAGTTTAATATTTTACACCCATAATGTAAATATTAGTTTCTTACTATTTGTGGTAACTTGTTAAGCCCAATGGCTACTGGATGTTAAGTTTGTGAGTTAAGAAATATATTTTAAATTATATCCAGGTTTCTATGAATAGTTCATTTTGGACAGTAGATTAAATCTTTTAATTTCCTCTTATTACTGTGAAGTTTTAGATGAAAAAACCCCGAAGTTAAAAACACAAATTTTAGGCCGCTAACAAAACGAGAGCAGAACAAAAGACCATGAAGCTCAACCATGGCGACTTTATGGAGGAAGAATATCTTCTGCTCTCACCGTTTCCACTGGCAGCTGCCTCCTGTTTCTTTTCTACTTCTGACTGACAGCAGCGACTGCAGGCCCGGTAATTATTGCCATGAGCATCATGTCAAATTATTCCCCACCTTTAAAGTGTCACATTATTCTCCCTGTGTGACAGATGAAACAGGAACGGCAGATATTAATGAACTCATTACAATTTTCTCTTTATTTCGCCGCCTCCCTGGATGCTTGGTCATGTTTTACATCTGGAAAGCTTCGATTTTTAACCAATGCATCAAATCAGTTCAATTAAATTACATTTTCTTCAGCTTATCTTTAAAAATTTTTGTTTATTAAAAGTATAACTGTATCACTGCTGATGGTTTTGAGTGTTTTTCTGCACCATAAAGCAGATTTTCAAGCCCATTAGCTCAAATTAATAACATTTCCTACTCAACACAAGCACACTTTAATAGTATTCCCACAAACATAATGACCTGTGAAAATTAAAGCCCATTTATGGAAGGAGTAATAAAAATAGAGTCCTCTATCAGACTAATTAAATGTCACATTTCCACTGGATTGTGAAGACTAACCTCTTCTTTTTCCCAGGCTTCCAGTCGGATGTTGAGGCGAATGGCTTCCCTCCCCTCCAGGAGCCAGTCACCCGGCTGCGGCACAACCGGAACCGTCTCCCCGTCCCGAATCTCCATGCGAACGTCCCAGGGCAGCACCTACGACTCGCCCATCCTGTCTGAGCCCAAACCGCTTGCCGCCGTCTTCCCCGGCACCACCATGCCGCCCTCCTGCCCGTCTCCCACCTCCCCCAGCGACGCCACCCAGGCCCTGGGAAACGGAGGAGGCATTGGAGGCGGCGTCCGCCTGGGCTCCACGCTGTCCTTGATCGAGGGGAGGGCTTTGACGGGGTCTCCGCTGCGTTCTGGGATGACGGCGATGCCTCAGCACTACGGCTCCACGCTGCCCAGACAGAGCCAGTCGCTGGCGTACGGCGCCGATCCGTACGGCCTGTACCAGAGGAGCGCCCTGCCGCGCCCAGACAGCCTGATAGGTCAGTCAGAAACACGACCCAACACCTCCTGTTGGTATCAACCTGCGATTAGTTATCGATTCACAGCTGCATATTGGGGCGTTTTTTTATAGAAATAAAGAAAAGTAAATTTCCACCAAAAATTTATAAAATATTATCTAGAAAAACAAGGACATTTCTGAGTTTGAAATGTTGAAAAGTTGCTAGAAAGAACTCAGAAACTTTGAAATTAACCTCAGAAATGTTCAGAAAATAAATTACTTTTCAACTCAGACATTTGCTCGTTTTTTCTAGAATATTTCTGAGATTATTTTCAACTTATCCACAACTTTCTAGAAAATGTGCAACTTTTAGAAATTTAAAACTTTCAAAAGTTGAAAGTTCTCCACTTTTGAAGCTCGAAAATTTCTCTTGCAAATTTTTGACTCTGGGGTTCAGTTATTTTCTTGTGTTGTCAAGAAAATTTCACATTTTTGGATGATTCAAAAAGTTTTACTTTTGTTTTTAGCAAATTTTCAACTTTTCAAACTCATAAATTTTTCAAAAAGATTTTCTAAAATGTGTGAGAATTTGTGAGAATAATCAGAAAATTTTAAATGTTTGACTTGACACTTTTTGGTGAAATAATATAGAATAGAATAAATACCTGCTGGAAACTGTTAAAAACATAAAATAATAGTTTTACAGCTTTTGCTTTGGTTCCCTTAAAGAAAATAAAATGCTGTTCTGTTTTTCCTATAACAGAGCTGGATATGGAGTGATGCAATCCTCCATCGTTTGAATCTGTAATATGAAAGGAAAGGTTGAGAGGTCAGCTGACCTCAGGTCACAATCTGAGCAGATAGATTTCATTTAGATAAACGTGAAACTATTTTCTGTGTTGATGTAATAATCTAGTTTTGGTTTGAGTTAACTTACTGTATGTAGACTCGGTTTTCTCTTCCTGCGTTTGCAGATGAAACTTTTCCAAACGCAGCTGAATCTCATGATGCAAGCTGGTGTAAAAGAGAGGAAAACAGAGGCTTCACTCTGAGCCGAGGCCTCATGCTCACAACGTTGGACGTTATGATTGATGTGCAGGAGGAAAACAAGCCAGAAAGACTCACTAGTATGATCAGTGGGAATCTGCTGGATTTCAGGAAACTGTTTTAGTATCAACAGTTGCTCCTTCACCACTGGGTGGTTAAACTGAATCCCCAGATTTACAGCCTTTCATATTAGTCAGATTTATCCTGCTGGATCGTTGTGATGCTGCATCTAGCTTTTAATGTGAGGAGAAAAGTCACCTTGCTTCACAGTTGGTTCTTTGTTTTTTTGCCATTTCAGCCATTAAAATTTAACATTTAGATTGTATTCTTATTTTCTTGCATCATAACATCTTTTTATTTTGCTTCACTTCCTTGTGGTATTGTGTTTTCTTTTCAACCAGTTTCAGAAATTTCTACTATTCCACTTTGTTTTTTATTATTTCTATCTAGACCTGAATCATGATGAATCAATTATTGAAATAATTATTAATTAATTTAGTCATTTGTTAATTGTTAACTTGAGTGTTAAGACTGAAAAAACACATTCTGAGGCGTTCTTAAGTCAAAACTGCACAAAAAAGAAAATATATAAAAAGTTTCCATTTAAGATAAAAAAAAATATTTTGTAAATACAAAACTCCTCAACAGGATTCAAATTTTGTAAAAAATTAAAAAAAAGGCCTACTAAGCAAATTCTGGTATACAGTGATTAATTGATTGATCAAAAACTAATCAACAGATCAAAGTATTGATATCGAGTCGAGCAGAAAGGATTGAGATTTTCACATGTTGATGTCAGAAATATTTTTAGCTTCTACAAAAGATCAAATTCTCACTAAATAAATGCTATTATTGTATTTTAGATATTAAAAGAAGGATTTTCTTATCTGAAAAATAATATTTCGATTAAACTAAAATAATTGTAACTTGCAGCCCTGGTTATCTGAATCCTCACCTGCTATAAAATTATACCAAAAACCTTTGAAGTTTCTCACTGTTGTCGATTCCTCAGTGCTGCTGATTTATTATTTCCACCATCGGATGAAAGAGCGATCTATCAGTTCTCGTTTTTGACATTTAGCTGTAACTTTGTGGCCAGATGATGGGAGCTAATTGACATCCCTGGAGATCCAATCCTTCCACTTTGCGGCTCTCTGATTGGGTAAGACAGCCGCGTCTTGCTGAGAAACTTGAGAAAGGATTATTTCTGTGCTGCTGCCAGACTCTTCACTGAGCCCGGCTTACAAACGTCTTTGAGGCGTACGCTGAGCAAATTTCCCACCAAAAAGAAACGCATCAATGTAGCTTTGAACTGACTGTGTTTAACTTTGGCACCAGGATCTCTCTGAGCTGCAAAGTCTTTCTTCTGCAAACATTAAGACAGATTTATCGTTCCTCCTGCTTTTATTAGCTGTTTATCGACGGCTCTCCCTGCTGAGGCTGCAGAGACGCAGATTTACTCCTGCATGCTGCCCAAAGCCGCTCACTCTGACCCACATAGGTCTGATTCTGTCGCAAAGCCCGACGCTGCACAGATTTGCAGATGGTTTTCATCCTGCTGTGGCTGTTCAAATCGAGGCAGAGCTGCAGACGCTTTCATGCTCTTTTATGCTTCTGCATGTGTGAAAATGCGATAGAAATTCCTGCTAAGTGGCATATATGTTGTTTCCAGACTTATTCTGGGTTACTCTGCAGATCCATGATAATCCCAGATTACATGAGGGAGATAAGCAATAGATGGAGCCACATGATTAGGCCAGTAATAATAGTAGCTTAGGTAGTGACGGGGAATCTGCCAACAAGCAGAAGCTGACTGGTGAGCCTTTTTATTGCAAAAAAACATTTTCTAAGAAGTGTTGTTGATGTTTGGGAGAACCAGTTTGGAGACGTCTAAACTCAGCAGAAACTATAAAACTGGAGCAAAGCACCGATGTTTGGTTTTAACAGAAGAACAAATGGTACTAATAGTTTTAAAAACACATCAGCTGAAACTCTTCTAGCGTTTAAACTGTTAGCTTGAAACTGAAATCCAAGTGAAAAACATTTTTCATTTTGTTTCTTGTGTGGCATCAGTTGGACAAAATGTTCTTGTCCTACTTTCTAACTTCAATCCTATTTAAACTAAAGTTTCCTTTTCCTTTAAGGTACTTTTGAGTCTTTACCTTAATCATTTTAATAGTTTTTTAGATGTTTGTAATGAATCTTCACATGGATTTCTCATATATTGTATCATTATTGATACATCAGTCAATACATTTTGGATTTCATGGCACAATTAATAAAAATTATTACAGTATTATATAATAGTCTAATATTTCTGGTGGTGTTTTTTTACCCAATATCTGAAATAACAGACGATTTGTTTCACTAATTAAGCTAAAATCCTACAAAATCCAACTTACAGTACTTATGTTTTATTAAAATAATGTTTATTTGTGCAGCTTAGACGAAAAAAATAAAAGAATCTACTTTTTAAAAACATCCTAAAACATTTGAACAAACTTAGAAGAGACTTAATTCTCCTGGGGACTTTACGATAGAGTCGTCTTCATTATTAATAGAGTTAAATAACATCCCGTTTCATAACTGCTGTAATAATAAATGAGTCGGTCCAAGACTCTCTTCTTGAATCAGCTCTTTCCTTCTGCCTTTAAAATCCTCGAACTTGCAGATTACAGATCTGCTCTCTGCAGCTGAAGACTGAAAAGGGAGACATAAATGCCCTGACTGTCCCAGGCTCATATTTCTTTATGCTCTGCAATTGATCTTAACAGGAAATTTATGTAAATCATAAAAAAGAGAAGCGCAGCAGGGAAATGACTCCTTCATCACCAGCTTTATGTGCAAATCTTTCACTTGAGCTGCTCAACTGATCCACTGAGTCTGTCCTCCCTCCCTCTTCTGCCCTGAAGCCTCTTTATAATTGGAGCGCTCTTTGAGCTGATCTGCTGTGAGATTGGAGGATGGAAAAACCCTTCACCCCGTTTGTTTGACTTGCTGATGCCGAGGCCTGCAGCAAACCCAATGACCAGAGTCATGGTGCAGATTTTAAGCCGAACGGCGAATTCTCTCTGCTTTGCATGCAGGATTTTTGCACCAAGTCTCCATGAAATATGTATGTTTTCCACAAAAAGGTGAATAAAACTGAAATGGAGTGAACATTTTCATTAACTGGAATGAAAAAAAATGATGATTAATGGGGAAAAATGAAACTATAGATATAATATTCTACATTTTGTGTTTTGGAATCTGTTAATCAGGTTTTCAAACTGATGTGAAATTGATTTTTACGTCAGACTTATGCTAATCCGCAAAATAGCAACAGTACAGGTTGGAAAAAAACACCAGTTAGTTGAAAATGGCATCTTCTGTTAAATATTCAGTCAATTTATACATTAATTGATTTCAGACTTTTAGTTCTTTCAAAAGTCTGAAAGAACTAAAACTACTTCTATAACTTGCTAATGATTAGGAATAAAAACAAGCAAACTCACTAAAAACGAACTGAATTAGACAAAAAGTCACAACAATATAGAATTAGATTGTAATGAAAAACCCCAAAACTGTTATAATAAAGATGATTAAAACCCTTTGCATTGATCTATAGTAATAATTGGTCAATAAATAGTCAATAGGGTTCATGTTTTGGCTGTTTGTGTTCCTGCAGGGCTGCACAGCTCCTACGCCGGCCACGGGACGCAGATCGACCCCGAGCTGCGAGCCGCCTTGTCACCAGACTGCCAGATGACGCCTGTTTTCGACGACCGCTCCTTCCAAAGCCCCCTGTACCACAGCCCCACCCACGACCCCCAGGGCTCCCTCTACAGAGCAAACACAGGTACTGCACCCTCTGCAGAGCAAACACAGGTACTGCACCCTCTACAGAGCAAACACAGGTACTGCACCCTCTACAGAGCAAACACAGGTACTGCACCCTCTACAGAGCAAACACAGGTACTGCTCCCTCTACAGAGCAAACACAGGTACTGCACCTCCACAGAGCAAACACAGGTACTGCACCCTCTACAGAGCAAACACAGGTACTGCACCCTCTACAGAGCAAACACAGGTACTGCACCCTCTACAGAGCAAACACAGGTACTGCACCTCCACAGAGGAAACACAGGTACTGCACCCTCTACAGAGCAAACACAGGTACTGCTCCCTCTACAGAGCAAACACAGGTACTGCTCCCTCCACAGAGCAAACACAGGTACTGCACCCTCTACAGAGCAAACACAGGTACTGCTCCCTCAACCACCAGAAACAGACTGAGAGTGTAAGCGATGCAGCAACATGAAGCAGCTTTGCAGAACATGTTGCTCATTCTATTATTTAAAAAGCAATATCTCTGTAGATTGAAGATATCGTTTCCACAGACTCTCAGTTAGATTTAGATCAGGACTTTGACTAGGTCAGAAAAAGCTACACTACAGCTCTGGCTGCATGTTTAGAGCTGCTGTTCAGGATATCAAACCTTTTCTGCCTTTAAGATTACTTTCATCTTAGACTTGTTTCCCCTAGCATTATGCTGCCACTGTCGTGCAGCTGGTTGAACTGGACCAGGAATCCACCAAACATTAAAGAACTGAGCATTGTTTTAATTAAAAGGTTTTATTAGGTTTTATTAGGTGTTTTGATGCAATATATGTAACTAGTAAAATTATTGTAATTTAAAAATTTGATTAAATGCCCGATAGTAGAGATTGTAAAAGAAGATTTCTTTTGTTTGTTTGTGGCTGGACTGAAGGTAAAGATGTAAAAGTCATTGACCTCAGATTAAAAGAGACATTTTTCAGATGTTTATTTCTGTGATCTAATGTGAAGGGTGTGAATATGTTTACTATGGTCACATAATAATATTTAATTTTCTCGACCTTTCAACAGTCATAAACCTCCCAAGTAAACTATAATAGTTCAGCTGGTTCCAGTTGTGGGAAGAAAATGATTTTTGGCGTCAGTTTCTAACACAGAAGTTTTCAGATTTCTTCCAGCGCATTAATTTGCATTTAACTCATATTTAAATGGCACAAACAGCCTGATCTCCACACCAAAGTCTGCCACTCCCCTCGTCTTAAGGCCTTTGCTTCTCCTCAGATCATTTCTTTTTTAAAAGAAAACTCTGTAAATTGTGGTTTGCAGGCTGGGAAGCTGTGATTATTATTGCTCCCTGAGGTCAGCTCTTAATTAGACTGAAGCCTTTCATGTTCCTTTGCAGCTTCCTAATGGAAAGAATTACAGCTGAGCGCTCTGTGGAGGGCGATAGTGAAGTATCCAAGGAGCCATTTTAATTTTGTTTAGTCGTTATTTAAGCTGCCTTTCAGACATTGTGTTCAGTTTAAATGGTTAGCCTCCTTTTAGAGCTCATAACGTAGTCGTGTTTTTTGTATTTTCTAACTCATGTCGCCCCTCAGGTATGGGGACTCTTCCTCGGACCACAAGCCATTGCGGCACGCTGCCGTACCAAAGAAGCAGCTACGGGCTGAGCTCAGCGGCGGCGTTCGTCGACTCCATCAGGGTGTCCACCGAGCCTGTGTACTCCCACAGACACTCAGCGCTGGTGGACCGGGTCATCACTCGCACGCCATCCATCGAAAGCATCCACAAGGATCCCAGGTACTGAGAAACTGTTTCTGAAAATGTTTTGAAATGGAAAATATTTAGAGCATCTTATAAAAAATTATGTTTAGCTGGAGTCGATATCCAAAAGCAACAAACTGACCCACAAACTGTTGTCTGTGTTCAGGGAGTTTGCGTGGCGTGACCCGGAGCTGCCAGAGGTCATCCACATGCTGCAGCATCACTTCCCCTCCGTCCAGGCCAACGCCGCCGCCTACCTGCAGCACCTGTGCTACGGAGACAACAGGGTGAAGGTGGAGGTAAGGTGACGAGGCACGCTGGGCGGCGGTCTGGCTAAAAATAAGTCGATGCATCACGACAAGCGTCACGCTGAGAAAACCTGCTGCTGTTGGAGTTTCATGAAGTAAATGCGGTTCTATTTCTCTAAACCAGCTATTCAGGATGTTTTTCATTTTACTGTCCTTTATGCTTTGCTGCTCTGGGCGTTTCTAAGCCTTTAAAGTTTAAATTTGATTTTTTAGGAAAGGCAGCCAGATTCAGAGCCAAAGCACCATCTGCTCCAAAGAAAATTCCACCTGACATCAGTGCCAAACGCTCTCAGCACTGAAATCCTGCAGCTAACGTTTTCACTGTGGCTTCATGTGCAGGAGGCTTTTAATGTCGCCGAATTTCCTTAAAAATTAATCATGATTAAAAGAATAATCAACTAGTTTAGTTGATTATTTACTTCGTCAACGGGAGTATGCAGACTAAAAAAAAAGGCAGAATGCTCTTAGAGTAGAAATTAAGCAAAAGCTGTACATCATATACATACATTTAGCATTTAAAATTAAAATACCTTCTTTGTCTGTAAGTTTACGTACTTATAACTCCTAAAGTGTTCATTTGGTTCAAATTCTGTAAAAAACAGATGCATCCTTTGCTACAAATTACAAAGCCTAAAGAAATTATATGTTACTGCTTTACAGGCACTAAAATGTTTACTTTCTTTATTAAAAAGGAATTAAATTAAGGTTAGGTCAATGAATAAGTAAAATAATTGTTAGATGCAGCCTTAAAATGAGCTTTTAGTTTTTTAGAGACACAGCAGAATCAAATAATTTCAACCACAATTTAAACTCAGAAGAAGAAAAGAAGAGGAAACATATTTAAATCTGGAGTAAGAGTTTTAGAAACAGTCGATTGTTTAGTAGTTTAGGAATAACACAAACTCAACAGTTTGGTTTTGGATCTGTAGGTCTGCCACCTGGGAGGGATCCAGCACCTGGTGGACCTGCTGGATCACAAGACGCCTGAGGTCCAGAAGAGCGCCTGCGGAGCTCTGAGGAACCTGGTTTATGGCAAAGCCACCGACAACAACAAGGTGGCGTTGAGGAACTGCGGCGGCGTTCCCGCTCTGCTGCGCCTCCTCAGAAAAACCACAGACAACGAAGTCCGCGAGCTCGTCACCGGTACGCCTGTTAGCATCGGCTAACTCTGCGCCGCTTAGCTATCTGCAGCTACATCATGAATTTGCTGCGATACTATTTGATACAATCCAGAAGAGTAACTTTCAACATGTTTCAATCTGATATGTTGATACAATCTACCAGTTTAGATGCGATACGAAATGTTTGACACAATATGACATAATTTGATACAGTTTTTGATACATTAAGGAAAGAGTTTAAAAACAGATACATCATTACATTATTCTGCAGTGGGGCAATTGATAAACTCTTTGCCCCTGTTGCCTTATTTGGATCATAAGGCGGAGCCTGTTCATGACACTAACCAATCAGAATTAAGTTGGTCTGCTTCCTTACTCAAATGGAAATAATAACTTATTGTTGTTCAACTGCACATTTAATATGTACGTATTCAGTGTAATACTCCCACTAATACATTAAAATGAAATAATAAATAAAAAACATGAAAATTAGTAGAAAAAAATTATAAATGATATTAAAAAAGTAATTTATGTATATTTTTAGAATGTTTTTTAAAATAAATTTTCATGTTTTTTATATATTTTACTTATTTATGGAGACTTGTTAAAATAACACTAGTCTTATTATAAATATATATATTTTATATGATAAAAAGTACATATATATATTTATTGTTTAATCAAAAATTAAACACTATATAAATTATAACAATATATATAATAAAACGTGTGTTTTTTAATAAAACAAAATATGTTTCTTAAATTATTATTTTATCTTTTTAGTATTGGAACCTTGCAATGAAACCTCACATTATATTTAAATTATTTGTATATATATATTTAGTGAAATACAACCAGATTGGAAAGGGTTAAAATGTTTTTCTGCACAAACATGCATCTTGAACAATTGATGAGTTCAGCCTTGACTGCAATAAATTATTAAACTAATTCAGGAGTTTTAAGCTTTATGGATATTTATTATATCAGACATTTGATTTCAGCATCCAAATGACCAAAATCTGTCTCCAAACGTTAACGTGACACTCTGAAATCCCGCTGTGATGTGCGTGGGAGTTCTCCTGCTAGCGAGGTCTGTCGGCCAGCTGGCCAGCTCGACGACTGCGCGTCGCTCTGCGGCGCCGTCTGACCGGCTGGCTGGCTCGCAGGCGGCGCATTAATCCGTGGATTGGCTGTTTGGTGGGAGGTGAGAGTGGCAGAGGCTTAAACACTCGCCGCACACTGTTGGCAGAGCGGATCTCGGCACAGCCGCCGGGACAGATGCTCAGATAATGTGCTTTGGAAACAGGACGGCGCCGATGGCTCGGCACATACTGTGGAGCGCCAGCGGATCTGAAGCTGCTAGAGACACAGAGGAGAGTCCTTTCACTGAGAGCTGCTGCTCTTGAACACTCAGCTGTGGATTGGGATGATTACAGAGCAGGATGCTCCGTTTCTTTGAAGATGCTCTTCAACAACTCCATGCTTAACTTTCACAAATGTACCTGCATGTTTAAAACATCACTCCGTGTTTCCTGTTTTATAAGGAAACCAGTTGTTTCTGATCTTGTTTCTAATGCAAAAGATCTCAACGCTTGTTTCTGATTGGTCAGGCGTCCTGTGGAACCTCTCCTCGTGCGACGCTGTGAAGATGACCATCATCCGCGACGCCCTGAGCACGCTGACCAACACAGTGGTCATCCCCCACTCGGGCTGGAGCACCGCCTCCCACCGCGAAGAGCACAAAGTCAAGTTCCAGTCCTCCATGCTGCTGCGCAACACCACCGGCTGTCTGAGGTGAGCCGCCAACCAAACGCACCTCACAGCATGAACTAAATGTTGGAACTGTGTTAAAAATATATATCAAGTCTTGCAGAAGCACTTTTAACTGTCTTGTATTTTCTTTTACCCTAAAATTTAATGGTTTAAATAAAAAATATAAATTAGGGATAGCCAAAAATCCTAAACAGATGAATGGGTTGGAACAAGATAGAATGGCCTAGTCAAAGTCCACGCTTAAATCCATTCAAAGATCTGTGAAATACTTGATGTTCACAAATGCCCTCCATTTAATCTCTCTTATCTTTAGCTATTATTGCAAAAAGTTTAGTGTAAAGTTGCAAACTAATGTATCAGGATGCATAAAAATCAATAGAAATCATACTATTTATCAGTAAAATAAAATGTTGAAAATGTATCTTCACTTTGTTTTAGTCTGTCACATAAAATTGAACTTTTTCAAGCTTGTAGTTATGAAAAAAGTTGAATTATTTTGATTCTGCCTCGTTAAGCTGCGGAGCTGCTGGATGTTTGATTACATTGATCTCTTCCATCTGGGTTTATTTGTCATCTTAACGATTCTATAATGCTGCAGATTTTATGCAGCTGTGAATTGTTGATGCGACTCATTTAAAAGCTTTCCTTGTTTTTTAATCAATTTAAGGAGAAAAAAAAATCCGCTGCTTTAAACTGTGAAGTGTGTTTATCCAAAGTTTAGCTGAAGTGAATCTCCCAGAGAGCGAACTCCATCCTCTGCAGTCTGCAGCTCTTCCCTTCATTCACGCTGATGTGCAGCTGTAGATTGATGGTATAGAAATGCATTGTGGGAGTTCAGTGCTGCTGTGCGGTCGTTCTCCTTCCGCTCCTATTGGAGGGGCGGCTCCCTCCTCTCCTGTATCCGGGCAGGTTTCAGGCCACCTTGTGGGGGAACCCGCGCACTGCAGCGCCGTCTGAACCGCCGTCTGAACCGCCGTCTGAACCGCCGGTGTGTTTGTGTGTCAGGAACTTGAGTTCGGCGGGGGAGGAGGCGAGGAGCCAGCTGCGCTGCTGCGAAGGCCTGGTCGACTCGCTGCTGCACATCCTGAAGGCCTGCGTCAACACCTCGGACTACGACAGCAAGGTGCCGCCGCCGCGCTTCTCAGTTTCTTCCCAGCAGGAGAGAGGCTGAGGATGAGACGAACTCAGCTGAACACTGTCACCCACTTGCATTTTAACCTCTAATATGATCAAATTTCTATGTTTATTATTGAATAATTCAGTCATCATGCTGAAATATGCAGGAAAACCTATAAAATAACCAACTTCCTATCCAGCATCAGGGCCGGTCCTAGAAATGATTAATGCAGGGGCTGCTACTGACGGGAGAAAGGGGGCCATTTGTAAAAATAAAATAAAATAAGTTTGAATAACAACAATTTTATGTTAAAAAGAAAATCAATATTTATTTGAGCAATTTTCCAATTTTTTTATTCTAGGGGTTCTGGCACAAAAAATGAGTAGAGTTTAACAAATAATGAATAAAATACGTATTTTAATTGACTTCATCACTATTAACACATCAATACAAATAGAACAACAAACATTAAACATTTATATGTATAAAATAAACAGTTGTATTATTATTTTATTATGTATTCTTGGATCATAAGTAAAGCTGTGGGAATTTTTGTTGTTGTTGTTTTTATCAAAGGTCGTCTTAAGATTTATCCATATGGTTTATATAAGCAATAGTTTATATTACTCATATAAAATGTAACTAAACAAACAACTTTGTGGAGAAAATAAATTATTTAGCAGATGAACAATCTGAACTTTTTATAAAATATATGTTTTTATTTCTAATTAAAGTTGGACTCAGATATTCATATTGGGGAGCCTAATACTGGTGGCTTATGCAAAAGACCTATAAAAATAAATTACAGTTAGATTTTATTGAGTTAATCAGATCAAAACGTATTTTTTATGCAAAACCAAAAGCCTGACTTGTTCCAGCAGAAAGATTTTACCTTCAGCTGTGGTCCTAAATATTTATAGAAACAAAAACTTTATGTGGTTTCTAGAAACTTCAAACAAGAACAGATATATGTATTGCTTAAAAGTAAAACAAAACAATGTTTGTCTTTTGGCAATTACTGGATTAAAATTCAGATTTTCCAAATATTTTCATGTGGCGCCACCTTCAGGCTCAACTTATAATTTGTGAAGAAGAAAACAAAACAAACCGATGGGTGAATTATTCTAAATGGAAAAACGTTTCTCCTGTTCAGATTGTGGAGAACAGCGTCTGCACCCTGAGGAACCTCTCGTACCGCCTGGAGGTGGAGATGCCGTCCTCCCGTCTCCTCGGCAACCAGGAGCTGGACACCCTGCTGGGTTTCTCCTCGCCGGTGAAGGAGCTGGACTACCTGTGCTGGGGGAAGAGACGGCGCGGCAGGAAGAGGGGCGGCTGGCCCGAAGGCAAGGTACGACGGCGGAGGAAAGAGTCGTTTCCTGATCTGAGTTCAGAGCTTTATTGACGTCCTGTCCGCCCTGCAGTGGGACGGCATCGGCCCCATCCCAGGTTTCTGCCAGTCTCTGAGGGGGGCGGAGCTGCTGTGGCACCCCATGGTGGTGAAGCCGTACCTCAACCTGCTGGCTGAGAGCTCCAACCCGGCCACCCTGGAGGGAGCCGCCGGCTCCCTGCAGAACCTCTCTGCCGGAAACTGGAAGGTAGAACATCTCACTTCATCACAACGAAGCATTCTGTACTTTTGAGGCTGTCCAGCTACAAAAAATACAGAAGAGAGATAAATAATGCTCAACACGGTTAAAAAGGTAACAAAATAAAGAAGAAAGCAACCCTAAATACCTGATGGATAAACATTTAAAGTGATTTAATGCACATTAATTGACACTTCTTTAAATTCCAGAAAATTGCAAAACACCCGAAACACTGAGTTCCTTTAAATCTGGACTTCCAGGGAAAGATTTGATTGTAATCTTTCCCTGGGAAATAGAGTTGTAATGGTTGTTTAATTTATTTTGAAGCACAGATTCACTTATTGTTCTGAAATATTGAAATTAGTAATATGCTTTTGGCACTAAATGTTTAGTACATTTTTCTTTCTTGTCTCTCAATATAAATAAAAAAGTAATGTAGCGTTCAGTCAGTTTGTGTTTTTACCTGCAGTTCTCCGCCTACATCCGAGCCGCTGTGCGTAAAGAGAAAGGTTTGCCCATCCTGGTGGAGCTGCTGAGGATGGACAACGATCGGGTGGTCTGCTCCGTCGCAACCGCACTCAGAAACATGGCGCTGGACAGCCGCAACAAGGAGCTGATCGGTACGCACACACAGTCAGAAGACAAACAGGAGAAGCAGCAGCTGTTTGAGATGAATATGTCTGAATATGTCAGGAAAGTACGCCATGCGGGACCTGGTGAACCGGCTGCCGGGCGGCACTCCCTCTGTCC
This sequence comes from Gambusia affinis, assembly GCF_019740435.1. Lineage (NCBI taxonomy): Eukaryota > Metazoa > Chordata > Actinopteri > Cyprinodontiformes > Poeciliidae > Gambusia > Gambusia affinis. Next base: position 3,270,886 of record NC_057891.1, on the reverse strand, counting down.
TGTCCGACGACACGGTGGCATCGGTGTGCTGCACGCTGCATGAGGTCACCAGCCGCAACATGGAGAACGCCAAAGCTCTGGCCGACAGCGGCGGCATCGAGAAGCTGGTGGACATCAGCAAAGGACGAGGGAAAGGGTAAAAACAGAGGCTGCTTCCTTCATGAACTGTTAATTAAAGATGGTTGAATGGCAGAAAGTGCTGCAGGCCATCACATGATGATTAACAGAAGTGGGGAGAAAGCTGTTTGGCAAACCCAATGCTCATATAATCTAGTACAGCAAGTTAAATACCTATTTAATCATGTACGGCAAATCCAGCACTTTTTCCAGTATGGCAAACACATTGTCCATTTACTCCAGCATAGAAAATCGATTGTTCACATGAGCTCAAGGCTCATATTCTTCAGTACGGCAAGCCAAATGCTCAAATGGTGCAAAATGGAAATTCCATCTTCATATCATTTATTCATTATAGCTAAACTCAGTGGCTACAAATGTAGTATGGAAAGCTCAATATTCATATAATCCAACATAGCAAATCAATGTTTGAATAAACCAGTATGGCAAACCATTGATATATATTCTGGTATGCAGAAAACATTGCTCACATAAGTTCAAAAATATATTTTCTAGATTTAATGTTTGCTTCTTTTGGTATTGTCCTTTTGGGGTTAAACATAAAGTAAAATAAGGTTCTTCATGTTACAGGTACTCAATGAAAGTAGTAAAGGCTGCTGCTCAGGTGTTGAACACACTGTGGCAATACAGAGAGCTGAGGAGTCTCTATAAGCAGGTGGGTGGAATATTTAACAAAGGTTACTCTTTACATTTAAAACATTCCAGTTACAAGCTTGATCTTCCCAGGGAATTTGACTTCTTGTTGTGATGTCTCGCATGCAAACAGGACGGATGGAACTACACTCACTTTGTCACCCCAGTGTCCACCCTGGAGAGAGACCGCTACCGATCCCAACCGACCCTGCCCACCAGCCCTCTGCAGATGTCCCCTGTCATCCAGTCAGGTATGAAATGTGGGATAATCATCCATATTTTACCCTAACTTTAAGGTAAACATTTCCTGTTTTGTGTTCACCACCAGGTGGCAGTGCGACATCCTCGCCCGCCATGCTGGGGATAAGAAGACACAGCTCAAACTACCAGAGGGCACAGTCATCTATGCAACTCGACACGTATTATGGAGACAGTTTACACAAACGGCAGTACACAGGTTGGTATTTAGGCGTTCCTCAGGGTTGTGTACCTGAGCTCCTAATGCAGTGGTGTCCAAACTGTTTCTCCAGGGGGCCAAAACTGGCTAGTTTAGCTACAGAAATAATGAAATTGAAAAATAAAAAAGCTAGTTCTTTTTGGGGTTTTTAAGGGAGCTTCCTTGTGCAATAATAAACCAATATTATTTTTATAAAATTGTATATTAAAGAACATTAAAAAGGACTTTGAACTGTTACCTTATTAATAGAAAAAAACAATTTCTAAATGTCTGTGGGCATCAATTGTTTATGTTCTGTTGGCCAAATTTGTGCCAATCTTGATTTGTGGCTGGGGCCAAACAAAATAATTTAAAGGGCCACAAATGGCCCCTGGGCCACACTTTGGACACACCTCCCCTGTTGTTTTAAAGCTAATTTGAAATGTCTTTTGTCAGGGTCAGACAAGAAAACTCCCTATTTTATTGGGACATATTCCTCCCAGTCAGGAGAGGATATAAGAAGATCACAGGTGAGAAATGTTTTCACTTGAGCCGATATTAAGAAGCACATTTGGAGTTTAGCCTCAAAGTGAGCTACTCAATCGATTCTTCATGTATCTCCAAATTGAACTTATATTTATGGATGTTCAACTTGGTGTGGAAACAGTTATTTCACTCCAGTATTTCTCTCGTAGCACCCAGAGCCATTCTACGACGAACCCGACAGGAAGAACTACAACAGCTACAGAATGTACCTGTCGTCGCCTCAAGGCTACGGCGAGGAGCGCTACGAGGACGAAGCGGTCCACCTGCCGTCCTCGCCCGACGGCTACGCCACCCAGTCGCTCCGATTCAAAGCCAACACCAACTACGTGGACTTCTACTCCACCACGCGGAGGCCTTCCAACAGGGCCAACAAGTTCACCGGGTCCCCCGACTCCTGGGTGTAGGAACAAACAAAACTCACGCGCAGTGTGCGTCCAGCTTTACCGTGCGTGTCTGTGGGTCTTCGTGCGTGGGAAGTACACTGTACCGTTAGTTTGGGTGAAAAGTTGCGGATGCATGTGAATCTGTGTTGAAAATGGGCTGAGGGACCAGGATCGGATTACTGTCAGTTTGACGAAGTCAGAAAGTAAGTAGGGAAGTTCAGTACGTTATCAGTTTAAACTCAAGGAGTTTGGTTTAGTTTGATTGAGGGGGGAAAACATCTCAATACTTCAAATGAACGCATCATTCCTGACAGGTTCTCAGCTATAGTTCTGTGAAAAAGCATTGTCCTCCCTAAGATTCTGTTTTGTTTTACAATTTTTGATAAGTGGAATTCATGCATATTCTGTTTATGGGGAGAAATTTTAAATCATCATATAAAAAAAAGGCTTTTTTTCATATAAGTTTTGAGTTAATGGCTTATGAGACTTTTTAACAGCTACATTTCTTTTCTACCCTCCTGTAACAGCTAGCTGCACTACAGTTTTAACCCTTTTGAAATTTACTTTTAGTTTGCTGTGCTAGGCATGCTGCTGATCTTAATTAAAATCAGCAATAATACACAATCAATGCAAACTAATTTATCCAGGAAATGTTGATCTTTACAAAAAAGAAAAGTTTTGTTCCAAAAAGTCGGAGCCTCTTCTTGTGCTGTGTGTAGATTTTGTTTCTTTTGTGAATGAAATGCTAACCATCGCTACATGAGTGAAGTCAACCAAAAATACTTGGAACAAAATCCAAATGGTTAAACGGCATTTTTCAGATTTTTAGCATCCAATCCAAGACATAATCCATAAAATGTTAAATTTTATGACACATTTTGTTTAAAAACAAACTTTAAAGCCTAAGTGCAGCCTTCTAGATTCTCTAAGTGGCAGATTTTGCAGGGGGAACCTCTGGAAATGTATTTTTTTCTTTTGCAGGCATTTAAAATGCCTTATTTTTGACTTTTTGTGACAAGGTGCATTTGGTAAGAAAAAGGACATGAAAAAAGACTAAAGCAGCCCTGCTGTCACTGTTTACTGGAGTGTTTGTTCATGTTAACTGACTCATTTCCCTCTGCAGTAAAAATGTGAAGTGTGTTGGCTTTAAAACATAGATATTGTCTGCCACTGTTTCATGGACACAAGAGAGAAGGAGCTTGTTGCAGCCGGGAATCCTGGGAAAATCTGGGATTTATCCAAACGAGGATGAAAGAGAACCTGGACAAAAAACCCCGGGTTTGGAGACACCTGTCATCACTCTGGGGAACCTTTAAAGACTCAGAACCGGAGTTACGACTGCAGCTCATCACTTCATGTTGGCCACAAGTGCAGTAAATATATCATAAAGTATGTGAAATATGTGCAAAAAAATATGCGAAAATCTATTTGTACAGATACACTGGAATAACTGTCCTGTTACATTGTTGTATTCAATATGTAGAAATTTCTATGTGATTGTGTGGATAAGATTTTTCTATTATTTATTGATTATTTTTTATTAATTTAATAGTGATCTGACCAAAATACACCATCTGTCTGTTCTGTCCAGAAATGATGACAGTAATGTGCAATGTCAAAGAGGGAAAATATACGTATAGGGATTAAAGAATATATCACAACAGCCCGCCGGAGTTTGAGTCTTTTTTGACAATAATAATCATCCCAAAGCTGAAATGTGGTTAGAAAAATCATTCTAATGTATTGTGTTTTTATGTACTCAAAAATGTTTTACTACATATAGTAAGATGTTGGCACAAATCTAATAAATGTTGAAAACATTGAGCTTTTCCTAAATTAAATGTTCCGGATAAATGCTAAAGCGCTAATTGATTTGGCTGATTTGTAAACTTTCGGTTTTGTAAAATTCAACGTCTCAGTTTAAGTTTTGGTTATAAGCTGTTAATAGATTATAATGTTCATGCTCTGATATTGAAGTGGTTTAAGGCTGATTGTCTCTGATAAATGACTTTCATTCCTTAAATGTCTCCATAGATTAATTTCAGCTGCAAATCAGAGCTACTCTAGTCAAATGAATATTTATTTTAATGTACTCTATTTCATACAGTCTCACATCCTTCTTTGATGTATTTTGTGTAATTTGATGCTAAATTTCTCTGTTGTTGCAGGAATGTCATTGTCCTCTCATGAATTCATGCTGCAGTTCAAGTTTTCGCCACAAGAGGGAGACAGGTAGATTCTGGGTCCACGTGGTGCTTTTATGGGCAGTTTGTTGTTGTGAATGATGACGTCATTGGCCGACATAATCAAGGTGAGGCTGCTGCAGGTTTTTTTGCACCTGTGTGTATATCTTGTTTTATTTTTTCCAGTTAATTTTTTTTCTCATTTTATTTTCAAACTAGGACAGAAAAATCCTCACTTCTATAAGCCGTATGTTTGTTTGGTTTTAAATCCTGAAACGTAAAGTTGCATTTAGTTCAGTTGCTATGGCAACGAGTATACCAGTAGCTGCAGAGAGCGAGAGAGAAGTGGTTTTGATTTGTACTTTGTTTTTTCCCTATGATGTGGAGAACAGCACTACATCTACATTTCTAAGTGTTATTGAGTTATATAAATTGTTCTGCCACTGCATGTAAAATAAAAGTATTTTTCTCTCCAGCAATGTGCGCATGTGCGAAATTTCCGTATGTAAACAATAACATGCAGGGGTCTATATTAGTAAATGTGATTATGATGAAGTCAGTGCCTCACCAGGTATGAACCTATTGATCCTGATCAATTTATGGATTAACTGGTTAATAGTGGGATGCTAAAGCTAATGCTAATGCTAAAGCTAATGCTATCAGTTTGGTTATTTTCTCCACGTATGTCTGACTTTGCTCTCTCACAGCAGAGCAGCAGTCGGTCTGATGGATCTGCTGGGGACGGTTCTGCTGCAGGTTCTGGTGGGATCAGAGGTCCAGAACCTGAAGAATGTTTCTGTAGAACCGGGTCAGGATGTGCTCTGTTAACCGTGGGGACATCTCCTGGTTCATGAAGATCCACAGCCAGTTCAGAGCAGGAATTGGACATAGTCTGTCAACATCCCCTTCCTACTGCCAGGCAGAGTTAAAATCAGAGTTCTGGGAACTATCTGGAGATTAAAACCGTCTCTTCTGAGGACAGCAGGCTGGACTACTGCGGGATGAAGCAGAACCAAAACATTGTTTACACAGACACCTTCAGTCTTCTATCAGGTGAGCAGCAAAGATTTTTAACTTAGCAGAGATTCATTGGTTTGGTTTTATAAGAAATGATTAAAACATGGTGGTGAGTTGAACATGAACTGAGACTCATTGGCATCTTTACCCAGGCTAGGATTGTTAGCATAAATAATAATGTTTTTTTTGTTTATTGATTTACTCTAAAAGAAGTTGCACAACTGAGACAGTCAAGTCAAAGTAAATGTTTAGTGAATGCAGAACCTGGTGTTAGAATGAAGCTCTGAAATGAAAGAGCTTATGGAGCCTCAGATTACTTTTATCACTTCATTATTATCATTTTTAGATGTTTAAATTGGACGGATTGATTGTGATGTGACAGGAAGTGGTCATTCAACCTGATGGGTAACGTCTTGTGATGATTCTGCAGTTTCATCAATCACTTGTATTCTCAGCTCACTGAACAGGAAGTAGAATCCAGTTCTCTGCTGGTTCCTGTTCAGGGTAAGAAGCCACTGATGGATCTGCTGCTGGTTCTGGTCGGATCAGATGTCAGTTCTTACTATCCTGAGATGTTTGAGTGTCTCTTTCACTTTAAATCCAAATGACCTGCTGCTGGCCACGCTTGATGCAGACAGACATTATAAAGGGGTAAAACCTGCTGGAGATTAGGTGGGGTTGCTAGGTAACAGGCTGGGCTTCACTCAGGTTGCTAGGTAACAGTTCCTGCTGATGGTAGATGTTGCGTTCTGAATGTTTTTGGAAATGCTTGTTTTTCAGACACCAAAAACAAGAACTTACTGCCAAAAGTAGAAGTGTGATATATTTGAGTTAATGCTGGGATTCTCTGTAGAAGCAACAGAAACACAAATGGAAATATAACATTTTTATAATATTTCCTCTTTATAATACAGAAATACTTCTAATAATGGATGATTGCTGAATTTGAAATCAAAAACTCTTGTCCTCCACCAGGAGATGTGATGCTCTACACTGATATGATGTCACTTCCTGTTTGGTATCTGGGACTGAAAGGTCAAAGGTTTGTGGCATTTGCAGTAAATGATTATTTTTCTGTGTGAATCTAGTTGGAACTGATGGTCACCTCCTCAGACTTGAACTAAACCGTTTTCTTCCTGATGTTTTCAGCTGAGATGACAATCAGCAGATGTTAACTGACCAACAGTTACTGGTTTCTTTCCAGCGGTCCCAGAAACCTGTCCCACCGGTCCGTTGGTCCATCTGAACATCAGCACTTGTCCTTCCTGCTCCAGTGAATCTGAGAAGCTGACCTTCATCATCTACCGCTCAGCTAAAAATCTGTTCCACCAGAAATCCTCCAGTTCAGTTGTAGCTTCACCTGATTGACATCCTGTAAAAACTTCATTTCAATCACCTTCAGCATCCAGTTCAGAACCAGTGAATCTATATATTGATCAGGATCAATACAGATCATCCACACTCTGTATGGATGTTCAGTCCAGCAGAAGTTGTTGAGCTTTTCAGATATTTTAGTTGCAGATTCATCCTTTGCTCTACATGATCAAACGTTCACTAAAGTAACACTGTTATAGTTTTAGAGGCATTTTGTCTTTTTTAAAAAGGAATAAAATGATGTTTATAGTCTTGTATTTGTGATAATGTATGAAATCATCTCCAGTAGCTCACGAACTGCAGAAAGTTTCAGTTTTAGAAGATTTGGTTGTTTTGAAATGTTATTTGAAGCCGCTGCAGGTGCAGCTTCTGTCCACTAGACGGCGACATTCCGCAGCCTGCTGGGGACAGTTGATGATTTTATTGTCTAAATTTAGTTTTATAGATATAATTCAAGGTCGATTATTATGTTTGTGAAAAGGGCTTTATGAATAAGCTGTATGTATTTATATTTATGTAAAAGTGACACATTTAGGCAAAAGGTTTTTTATATTTCCGTTGTCTTTGCACCAAAAAAGGTTAAAATGACCAAAGTCCCCAGAAAATGATGCGAATGGACCCAAAAGGAGAAAAGTGCAGCACAATCATCATAGTAAAAATGACAAGAAGAGACCGAAAGCGAATGAATCATCCGGAGGAGGTAATCAGCGCTGATTGCGCTGATTGGAGTCACCTGTGGGGAACCGGATAAAAAGGAACGGGATGAGCCAGAGGCGTTTAGTTGAGCTCTGGATCAGGTTCGGTTCAGTGGGTCTCCAGGTTGTGCTCCAGGTAAAGTCAGCCAGGCTCTCATACCTGACGAACGATTGTTTGAGTGTCTAAAATGTGAAGTAACTTCTCTCTGTTTTTCCCCTCCAGAGTTTTTCAGCGTCGTGTCCATCTGAGTCCACGGGTGGGTTTCATCTGCAGCCGAGCGGCTCCTTAAAACTTCATCTGGCGTTTGGAGCAGCGATAGTAAAGGCTGTTTTCAGAGCAACTTCTTTGTTGGGTTTGTATTTGGTGCAAACTTTTAGCGTTGTCGCTTTGCGTGAATGTGAATCCAGACATTGTTTGACGTTTAGCGTGACGTTTGTCCCCGCAGCTTCCAGTCCGCCGCAGACAGCAGGTGAAACGGATTGTGACCGATTCCTGGTTCATGGTCAAACACAGGTTGGTTTATTTGTGCATTAGTTTCTGAAATGGCAATGTGTTTAAACGTTTTTCTTTATTTTCAGAGAAACTAATATTTTTTTTCCAGTGCCGATGACTGAAACAGAAGCTGCAGCATCTTGATGCATAAAAACAATTTAAAGTGCCTCAGTGTGTAACTGATCCATGTTAGAATCTATTGTGTCTCTGCAGATCTCCGTGGATCCACAGCCTCCTGGTTCGGTTCTGTGAGGTCCACCATGTCGGACGAGCTGACAGCAGCTGATTTAGATTGTAGTGTTTGTAGTTTTGTTCCTGGAGGAATGAACAGCTGCTGACAGGTGAGTCTGTAAGGATTTAGTTGGCTGGGTCCAGTTTTAGCAGAGACGTATTGCGAATTTAAACTTGCTTAAATCCCAACACAGTGAACAGAAACCAAAGTGTTTCAGGCCTCTATCGCCCCCTTGTGGTGGCTTCCAGTGTGTAGTCTCGTTAAAATGAGACTTTATGTTCAGTTCAGCAAACATGGAAGTGTAGGAAAACGTTTATTTGTGGTTAAACTCATCAGTAACATTGTTCGTTTTTGTCTGCAGAGCCTGGAGGTGAACTTTGACCTGGTTGATTTTCATCCTCAATACAAGTAAAATGTTTAATCAGTGAAAGTTTGTCTCCTCCAGCTTTATTTCTGCAGATTGTCTTTGCTGAATACCAACTGAGCCAGATGTCCAACCTTGGCCTGCTTATTGGTGAGTTTTTTTTTTCAAGAAATAAAAGTGTTGTAAAGAAGAACCCAGAGACTTTGGTCAGAATGAGTGAAACTTTTATTTCTTTTTCAGATTGTGAGTCCAGCAGGATCTTGAAGAGGTTCATCTGGTGAGTAAAGAAATGTGACAATACTTTGTTGTTTTTTCTGTCTTTGCAGGTTTCCAGCCATCATGATCTGTACTGAATGTTTTGCATCTTGTGTTGAATACATGTGATTGTTGCTACTAAAAAGTAGCAACAATCACATGTATTGATTTTTTTGTTTAAATAAAAAGTAAAAACCTTGCTTGTCTCATGTGCCTTTTCCTCTTTAAGACCCTTGAAAAGTTAAAGTTAAAGTTAAAGTTAAAGTTAAAGTTAAAGTTAAAGTTAAAGTTAAAGTTAAAGTTAAAGTTAAAGTTAAAGTTAAAGTTAAAGTTAAAGTTAAAGTTAAAGTTAAAGTTAAAGTTAAAGTTAAAGTTAAAGTTAAAGTTAAAGTTAAAGTTAAAGTTAAAGTTAAAGTTAAAGTTAAAGTTAAAGTTAAAGTTAAAGTTAAAGTTAAAGTTAAAGTTAAAGTTAAAGTTAAAGTTAAAGTTCAAGTTATAGTTATAGTTAAAGTTAAGAAGTTAAAGTTAAAGTTAAAGTTAAAGTTAAAGTTAAAGTTAAAGTTAAAGTTAAAGTTAAAGTTAAAGTTAAAGTTAAAGTTAAAGTTAAAGTTAAAGTTAAAGTTAAAGTTAAAGTTAAAGTTAAAGTTAAAGTTAAAGTTAAAGTTACTCCAGATTCTGTGCAGGGTCAATGATCACACAGGAGACACTTTGATTTGTCTTTAATGAAACAACATGATGTATGAAGAGGTGATGCCATCAGGAAGCTGCACTGGCTGGAGAGAGAAGTGAATCTGTCTGAAATAAAGACAAACATTATAAAAGTTCATCACTGGCTGTAATAAAGTCAAGTGTCAACTATTACCTTTCACAATGGAGCTTCTGATCCACAAGTTGTTGGAAGGAAAAGTGAGTCTGTCTGAGATAAAGACAAACAATAAAAACATGACTGTGAATTCTTACCTTTCACCTCTGCTGGTTTCTATGGAAACAGTCTCTTCTTCCAGCCCATGATCTCCTGTGTGGAGAAACAAATCCTTCAGTTTCTCATTAACAGAATTGTTCAGGTTTTGCTTCAGAAACTTTCCTACTAACCTGCCTTGTTCTTGACAAAGTGGCCTCTTCTGGAGAGCAGCAACCGCAGAGAAGAAACTTTCAGTCACCTCAACATTGATGCAGTCGACTCTTCTGATGGAGTGATGACATCTGGAAAACAAAAAACTTTTTAATAAAACATTATCTCAAAGTTGTTCCAATATAATACTTTTAACTTACTGTGTGAATCTTTCATTCATCCTGCTTTGCTAAACTAACAGTTTCACTCAGATACCTCTCAAATTTCTTGTTAGCAGGTCTGTGATGACGGGGCGACCCGGTTACAGCAGGCGGTTCTGGCTGAAAGTCAGAAAGAACAGAAACATTCATAAAATACAGGTTTTACTTTTTCAACACTGCAACAACTCCTATCAAAATATTCTTAACCTCATTAGGAAAAAAACAATTAAAATATTACTGTAACTCTTCCTCTACACTTTTGAACATTTTCTTTTATCTCTGACAATCTGTGGTGCCTATTTAAATTAACTGACTATTCTTATCTCTATTGTGTCACTTACAGAGTGAAGTTCAGGAACCTGTAACTTAAACTCTAGAGGACCGCATGCAGAGATTTGGCCCTTTGCTTTGACACATTCTTTAAAGTAAATCCATGAGCAAACAAGATATTTACAGCATGACCAAAATACAGATTCAGGATGAAATCAGACATGATGGTTTCTCAGGAGTTGCTCTGGTAACCAGTGAGGGGAAACTGAGGCTGGACCACCTGCTGAGCAGTGACATCACATCTGGAGGATGAAACCACTGAACTAAATCTATTGAGTCTTCATGTCAGAAACATTTCATACATATTTATGATTTTAAAATGAAGCCTATACTGTAGATGTTTTCTTTAGGATCCATGTTACTGTGATGACAGTAAAGTTTCATATAATTCAGAATAAATATCAAAGTGCATCCTGATACTGTGCTCTACTTCTACATACAATCAGTTGGATAATTTATGATAATACTGATATTAACCACACATCTTACAATTATTATGATCTTCACCAATTGGAAAAAAACATAAAAATACATTTAAACACAGATTTTATTACACACTCAAAGTCCTTAATACTTTAAAAAACACATAATAAAAGCTACTAGTCAATCATACCAACGTCTCCAGAGGACTGATGAATATTTTACTGCATTATATTTAATGTTAGTAAACAGAAGGATCGTTTTATTATTAGACTCCTTTAAAAAATTAACACATTTATACATAAACTTTATTAAAACAACCATCAAAGTGCTGATGCAGCAAATACAAACACTTCACTGGTTCTGATCCATCTGGGTTTATTTAGCTAAAATCTCAATGCATCATCATAAACAACCTTCAATCTCTGAAGACTGACTTTTTAAACATTAAACAACAAATGCAATGATGTGGAATAATTACAATAAGTTGCTCTATGTTTATTCCCACCAACATAAATCTATCTGGGTCAGAACCAGATGGTTTCCCAGCCTTTGGATCAAACTCAGGTGTTTCTCTGCCTGGCAGAATTTCATTACTGATTATCCTACAAACTCTCTGTATTGTGATTCATTCATTGATTTCACTTGTAAATAGTTTTTATCTACAATTTATCTACACAAGTTCAGTTTCACTTCAACAGAATCCAAACTTACAGAAAATGTTATTTACCTGATCATCTAACATTCAACCTGACAGTAAACATCATCAGAAAAACAATCTGTAAACACGTGAACAAGATATTTTAATTCATTCAATAAAGTCCCAGGCAGCTTGAAATGTAAAAATATTTGATTATTTTCCTCCTTAGTGCCACAGATCAAGATGAAACTTTTTGATTTGAACATCATGTAGTTCTACAGATGATGAACTTAAACTACAAATAATCAGCATTAAATGATTAATAATCGTTCATATAAACATTAAACACCAGAGGAGATCAAAATCTTCCTTCTCTGACATGAAAGGATGCAGAAACACAGTTGTTTCATCAACAGGTCAGACATCTTACTGTATATCTGACCACACCAGGTTGGTTACATTTCATATTTAGTTTTCTTTGATTTATACAATCAAAAAACACAGAAAAATCATAGAATGTTTGCAGTTATAATTATTTTAACAATATATAAATACGTGTCAGGTTTTGACTAAATAATTAGTTCAAAGACTTTACACAGTCTACTATCTAGTGCTATAGATCTATAGTTATTAGAGCTGACAATGTTTTTAATTACAGGAAGTAGATTCATCAAGTTATCAGGAATAAAGCCAAACATAATAAAACCAGTGAAACACAAGGAAAGAAGAGTGGTGACCTTTGACCTGTCATATTTAAGATGTTCTGCTGAAATAACATCCGTTCCTATAGATTTATTTACAGACTGTTATTTCATTCCCTGATAGACATCCTGAGTTATGATACTTTCTACAGTACTGACCTTTTCTACTTGGAAAGGTTCACAGATAAATAACTTGATGAAGGATTGTTGAAAAATCTACAATCATATTCTCCTCATCGACGATGTGAGGGAGAATTTACTGTTGTTATAGTTTTAACCTCTTTCCAAAAGGCTTTGTATCTTTAACTAGGAGCCTTTTGGCCAAGCAGTCCGTCCTCATGGTTTGTTCATTCTGTCATATTTCTGTTTTACCTCCATTTACCTGCTACAAGTAGCAGCTTCACTGAGATATTTAGAGACAAATCTGTGTTCCAACCTGCTCTGTTTTTATCTTTACATCACTTTTATTATGTCACAATATAATCCGGTTCTATGTCCAAGATTACAGAAGTTAACAGTCTGTACAAGTCGCTGCCTCTCTTGGTAATTTAAAGGTACGTTACAACTGATCGGTTTGATGATAGTAACAGGATATTTGTTCAGAAAATAAACAACACCACTCTACATGTGTTTCATTTTCATTACTATTTACAGTTGTGGGTAAATGATCTAATTCACAGCTTGAAGGTGATAAACAGGAGACACTAGTGATGTTTGTCTCAAGTCCAGAGACCAAACCTCGTGTCGGTGCTTATTGCTTTCAAAGTCACCTGATCGATACAGGAACTGTTTCTAAATGACGCTGATTCACCAAACTGTGTTTATAAGGAAGTGAATCTGTCAATGGGATGAATTTGACAAAATTATTCTTCATCTTTTACTTTGGAGCCTCAACACAAACTAAAGGTTTTGTATTTGGGACCATTTTGTTCTTATGTTAGAAAACAAGACATTGATTTTCACTTTGTTGTTTCATCCAGTTCTTTTCTGTTTCTACTTGATCTGAATCCAAATTCAGATGAAATTGACTCTTAGTTTACTTTCATATTATGTTTGTCCTTTTAAATTATACATTTCATATTTTTATTCTTGAATTAAACCTCCATAAATAAAGACAACCCCGCTATAAATAAATAAAAAACGACATTTCCTGCAAAACACATTCATAAAGATCTACGTACAAATTAAATATAAAAGACAACATTTAATTTATATAAACAACATACAGTGTCACTAAAATCAGTTTTCTTTAAATAAATCCACCTCCTCAATGTTGAGACATTATAGTGAATCAGAATGAAGTAACAGATTCACCAGGATAAACTCAGATATGCAGCCATCAGTTGTTTTTTATCTATTATTTTATTGTTTACATTTTTTTTCTACAGCAGGAGAAGTTGTGTTGGAAAAACTTATTTTTTGAATGACAATTTGTGAAAATACAACACAAAAAAATAAACAGTCCACAATCATCCTCATTCCAAACACTTTCATTTTCATCACTTGGTTCACGTTGTTTATTTACTGTATCGAAGAATAACAAATATATTTAGATTTAAATGAAGATATGACATAATGCAATATATAATAAAACACAATGACTTCAATCTTATTGTTTAGACCAGGTCATCTAATCATTCTGCCAACTGCGTTGCCTGTAGGGACTTTTAACGTCCAGCAGGTGTCAGTATTCAGTGACGATATCGATACAGTTTAGCTTTGGGTCAAAACGATACGTGACCCCTCATTTACCCATCACTAGTAAACACATTGTAAAAGATATTAATGATACGATGGTCCAGCAAACAAACTATGACAGGTTTCACTTGTAGAAGTGAAACTAGATGCTGGGAAAACTTCTTTACTTGAAATTATTTAATTACAATATGTACAAAAAGGAATCAGAGTTTTTATCTGCATTCATGTCACACATAGATACTTTTTCACTTCTCATTTTGCATAAAAGAGCAAAAATAATCAAGTTTATTAAGGTGTTCATCTTCACTATGATGACATTCATATGGAGCATAGACATTTACAATAATTACTTATTTATAATGTTGTTAATGTGATACACCAATTCATCACTGACTCCAAAGTTCTTTTCCTAAATATAGCCACCTCTATCATATTAGATTTCCTCATTTTTGGTCTAGTTTTAGTCCCCATTATTTCTAATTACATTAAATAGAATGTCATTTTTATTTGCCATATTTGGGGAAATTTCAGGCTTACATGGATTAAGATTGGAGATGCAGACTGCAGGAATGCTGATCTTGCATTTTAGAAACGTAATCTTATTATTATGTTTTACCCTCATAAATGATTTCTGAATATATTCACATTACCAATATTCATGAGCCCCTATGGATGACTCGTGGTTGACCTCGTGAGTTTTTAGATGTTTTTCTGTTAATAAAATACTTTTATTTACTTTTCCATACCTGCTGAAAGCTTCAAACATCACAATACAACCTTATTTCAAAATAATACAAGTTTATTTGCGCTGATTTATTGAATCACATCTAAACAATAAAGCCTTAATTTTACCATCGTGTCTGCATTGCATACAGTGTGTCAGTAACTCACAGGTAGAGCTGAAGGTCCGACCACAGAAAACCACGAACCGCTCCGGAGCCGCTGCCCACCTCCACGAACACGCAGGGGCTGCAAAGAGCGACAAGGACCCACAGTTACACCGTTATCACGGATATACGATACCAGCGGATGAAATGCAATAATAATGTCAAAACGTCATTACGCCATTAAACAAAAACTCTCACGTCTTCTCCTGCATCTTATCAATCCAGTAGCTTAACAACCTTGAGCTGCTTTAGCCTCTATTTTACCGAGAGCTAAAAGTTTTGACCCGACGGTCCAGAAATGTGATAATTATCATGTTACTTCATGTCTCTGTTAAGAAGGAGCCAGTTTTTCTTCAACATTTTGAATTCCAGCGTGTGTTAATGAGTCTTTGTCGATGAAATGTTTGCTACCTTGCGGTGTGTCCTCTGCAGCGGCCATCTTGGATTGTGCTAAAGAGGAGGCCCGCCCCAAACACAGCTCCTTTGTAGAACGAGCTGCAGTTTGATTGGCCTGAGGAAATTGACAAGGTGGAGTTTAACTAGTTAATAGATGGACTGCTGGATGTAAAGGCTGCCATTTTGAAAACTGCTTTGGTGCAAGTGACTCAATAAATAAAATTTGTTATCAGAACAGCCAAAGTTTGACTGAATTCTTCTTTCCACACCTTTAGACTGAGAGCCATTAGTTGATCTTTGTAAGTGAGTAAAAGTAAACAAAAAACTAATGGAGAACAACTTCAGCTCTACATGCAACAAGTTTGAAATTAATTCATCATCTCTTCTTCTTCTGGTGGTTTGGAAGTGACGTTCATATTTCATTTGTTTTTATGTCATAATTGAAGGAAAATGGCAGCCGAGATCCTTCCTGGTGAGATGAGCAGAACCTCAGAGCATTAAGAAAAGCATTTGGGTCTGAGGTTGCTGGTTCCATCACTGAGTTTGGCTTCATTCTTTCCTCGTTTAAAGCAAAACAGAGCAAGAAGCTTCTGGATTCAAACAAACAACGACTTCAGTGTTTCTGGTTGGAGCTGGACATCTATGAATATAATAATTATTCATCTTTAATTCTGGTTGCATTCAAAAGGTCCGGCTACTCTGAAGTAAAAACAACTTCAACTCCTTTACTTCCATGTTTTCCTCTCTTTGTATCCACAGTGATCTGAACCGTGAAACTCTGATGTCAGATTTGACGTTTTTCAGGTTTTTCTCTGTTTTCAGCTCATTTACAGCCAACATTTTACTGCAGGAAATCGTTTCAGGAAGGAACCAGAAGATTCAGGACTCTGGGAGTTGTGACTGTAACCGACCTGAACACTGAGGCCCCAGAGCGCCCCCTGCAGGATCTGCTCCACCATCTCTGTTTCCAGCAACAAATCAATCATCTGTTAGTCCAGTCAGAAAAGCTGAAGCTGTCAATGAAGCTGAGCAGCAGAAACCCAGAAGAACTGGAAGCATCAGCAGGAGATGAACTGGACCACTAGGACCACTGATGCTGCAGCTGAGGAAGAGGAGGACGATGAAGGTGAAGATGCCATCCTCACACTTCCTGTTTATCAACCCAAGAAAGCAGAAAATCAGCTGAAGAAGAAACGTGAGGAGCGAGAGTCGTCCTGCGCCCTCTAGTGGCTGATTGGACTACTGCACTGGGAGAACTGGACCTTGACGCTACTGCAGCTGCAGTTTTAACAGCTACATTAAAACTTAACCTTTCAAATCAAACCATATATTTCTTTACTACAATATTTCTTCATTGCTCCTTTAACAATAAAACTTAATACATATCTTGTGTTTTTATTAAACCTTTATATCCGTGTTTTTAGAGTCCACGTGTAATTTATTAGAGAAACTCAACATCTGCTTTATTATAATAACATTTTCTTTCTACTTTACTTTTAAAAAAACACTTGTATATAACAAAAATAAAAACAGTGATGTGTAACGTATTAATTCTTCACTGTCTGGTTGTCAATCCTCAGTTGGAGAAAATAACTAACAAAACAAAACATAAAATATATTATTGACAAATATTTAACATTTTCTTTTGTAATTTTTGACAAATAAAAAGTTTGCATCTGCACTTGTGATGGACAGGCCATACAACATTACTATTATTATATGAGTCGTTCTCATTTGGGCCATCAGTGAATTTCTAGGAGACCAAATGAAACATTTGGGTTTATTTGACTCCAGAAGTTCAACCTCCAGGTTTTCCATCGCTGATTGTTGCTGCAAACTTCAGCAGAGAATCGATCAATTGATCACAGCTGCTGCTGCTCACGTCTCGCCCACAAAGAGAAACATGGTAACGTCAGGAAATAGAAAGAGCTCTTATTTTGACAAAAATAAATGACGTTAAAAATGTTTATTTGCAGGTTTATTCAGACAAATTATACATTTGTCAAGAAAACAAAGCAGTCCGTTAATTAAACCGATAACATCCATCAGAACAATGAGGAAAATCCTTTGTTACAAGATCTCATCCATACTGTTACATTCATTACTTGTTTGGCGTTTTTGGATATTCATGTCAGAAATATGTTGTGTTTTTCTGGAGTTCAGTGAGATTTTGGTCAGGGGTTATTGGACAAGTGTTGAAACCTGGAGATACAACAGTTTAAAGTAGACGTCCTGAAACAGTTAATAAAGTATCATGAAAGAAAAGGAGCCTAGTAAAAAACACAACAGAATAATAATATGAAAACATTAACTTTCTGATAAAATCAATTTCCCAACAATAACTATGATGCAAAAGTTATTTATATATTTTCGTGGAAATATACTATTTCCAAGCACTGTTCAGGTAAAATCACTCAATCAGGTTTATTCATATATTGTGCATAATATAGCGAGAGCTCATAGGACAATCAGTAATGAAGCAAGTCTGGATGCAAAGCACTGCCAAGCAAAAACTACACATGGGTTTTATGCAAGGTTATGGGATGCAGCTGTGGAAAACAAACTTCCAACCTTGTACATGAAACCCAAATAGTTCTTTTGGTGAGAGTTCATAAGCATTTCATATAACATGACTAGCAGATGTGACCTTATTGTAATTTTTCCATCACAATATATATATCTATATATTTTTTTTCAGATAAAAGATGGATGTTCCTGAAAACTGCTCTAAGATCAGATTTCTGTGGGACATCCAGTTCTAAACTGGTTCAACTGGTTTCTGTGATGGAAGCTGAAGTTTCTCTCCAGTTTCCAGTAAAGCATCTTTTTCTCTGAGGAGCTTTGAGGAACATTTTCATGTCAACAGAAGGAAGAAGCAGCAGAGAAAAGAGAGTTGAAGTGTCTTTCATGGCTTCAAAGCTGAACTGGAAATGATTCCCATGTTTCCATTCTCAGACCATTTCTGGTTCCAGGATGAAAATGAATCAGAGAGAAAAAAGATCAACTTTCCAGTTGAATCCAGTTCAGATCAAAACTCCATCAAGCCTCTAAATGGAGCCCAGTTTGAATTGGATCTTTATTGATCCAAAGAGACAAACAATATCAGACACTAAATGACAGACATGAGAAAATAAACAGGAGGAAAATCTTGGAGGTCAGAGGTCATCATCATGATCCAGTCAGAGTTTCTTTAGACTCAAACTGCTGCAGCTTCAACCTCTGAGGATCAGCAGGACACAGAGATCATTCTCTACTTTACAGAGATCAGAACCTGCAGAGAGAAGAAGGAAGGAGAGATCAGATCAGTGAGTGTTTCCAGACTCTCCAGCAGCAGTCAGTGACGCAGCACATCCAGTCGATGGTTTCCAGGCTGCAGTCAGACTGATCTCAGAGCTGTGACCAAGATGAACCTGATCAGTTGTTTCCTGTTGAACTGAGAGAACAATCAGATCTGAGATCAGATCTGCTGCTGCCACAGTTTGATGAATGAGGACCACTGACTGTCTCTAGACATGTTGGACGGCTGGACGCTGGAGTCCAGCTGGACTTCCTGGAGACATGGACACAGCAACAACACTCATCTTCACACCCACACAAACACAGGAACACAGCAAGCTGCTGCTCCTCTGATTGGCTGATTGCTGTCTCTGTGTCCAATCAGGAAGCCTGAACCATTCTCCTCCCACTGAGAAGCTGCAGCTTTACTGGGAACACTGGATCTTTGCTTTGATGCTAACTGGGTTTAGTTCAATATGCTGACAGGAGATGAAATCACTACAAACATTTACTTACTCTAGATCATCTACAAGATCCTTCAGCTGCTGAACATCTGAATCCTTCAGGTTGTTTCTTTCCAGGTTCAGTTCTTTCAGATGGAGGCTGTTGGACTTCAGAGCTGAAGCCAAATAATCACAGCTGATCTTTGACAAACTGCAGTCAAACAACCTGAATAAAGAATAAAAGATGAGCTGAACCAACAGGATGCAGGTTAACCAGTCCAACAGAACCAGTTAAAGATTCTCATGAATATTAATGCCAACAAGCTGCTGCTTCAATAAAGACCTGCTGACTTCAGAACCAGAACCAGAACCAGAACCTGGTACTGGGTCGTGTTGTGTTGGAGGATTTTAGTCAGTAAAATCATTCCAGGTTCTGATCAAAGTGTTGAAGCATCAATCATTGATTATTGATTTGTTCCTGTCAGATTCCAGGATTCACTTTTCTAGACTGGGTTGAATGACCTTTGACCTGCTTCACATGAGGGGGATTTCTACACACCGGGGGTCCGAATGCTGTCCTGTTCTGACCTCAGGTCAGCGGGTCCAACTCAGTTACACAGAGGGACTAAATTAAACTCTGGATCCAAGTCCAGGAACAAACTCAGAAAATATTGATTAGAACAGAAGAAATGAACTTTGATTTATGATCAATTATAAATAATTATTCACTGAAATATCAATAATTATATTATTAAAATACCTCAATGTCTCCAGTCTGCAGCCTTCAGTCTGTAGAAAACCACAGAGATCCTTCAGTCCAGAATCTTCCAGGTTGGTTCCGCTCAGGTCCAGTTCTGTCAGATGGGTCGGTTTGGACTTCAGAGCTGAGAACAGAGAAGTCCAGCTGGTCTCTGACAAACTGCAGCTCCACAATCTGAATAAAGAATAAAAGATGAGCTGAACCAACAGGATGCAGGTTAAAACTGAAATATGAACAAATAAATAATAAAAATGTAGAAAATTAATTTCCCTGAATGTAAAAGAAACTTGATGAACTGATTCCAACATCTGATCCAGTCAAACTGGTTTAAAGAGTCCAAACCAGCAGAACCAGAACATTTGATCAAAAGATGAGTTGAACTATTTCTTCTGGTTCCTGATCATCAGCTGGAGACCCGACTTGGTAACTGGATCAGAACCAGTCAGTTTATTCATTAATGGCCTTTGGGTTCTTATTAAAGCTGCTGAAAGTCAATGGAGGACATTATTTCCTAAGGAGACGTGACCTGATGAAGCGTCGTCACGGAGACGAGGCTCCAACCGACTGACGGCTGTCAGACTGAAGAGGACGGTTCCTCTCTGACCCGGCCCAACAGAACCACAACCTGCTGCTGCTGCAAACCTCACTTTCATTCATTTCATCTAGATTTGTTTTTCTACAATCAGTCGTTTCTTAGATGTGATCATTAATGATGATTTAAACTTGTCAGTGTTTGTGGCTCGACTGGAGGAACAACATTTCATTCTGGATGTAAAGATGAGAATCAGAAATGAGAAATAAAACAATCTGAATCTTTACCAAACTGAAACATCTCCATCATTAATTTACATCATTTGAATTATTTTACTCATTTTTGTTCATCAGTCAAAAACATTTTAAAATCAGAAAAACAAAGTTCAATAATCAATAATTTTATTGGATAAATAAATAAAACAAACCCCAGATTCTTCACTTTACTGACTGAACTCTCCAGGATCTCAACCAGAGGCTTCAGATCAGATTCTCCACCTCCATTTATGAAGATCTGATTTATTTCCAGTTCAGTCAGATCTGGGTTGGACTTCAGCGCTGAGGCCAAAACTTTACATTCATCCTTTTGGATCAAACAGCCACCAAGTCTGTGATTAGAGAAGAAATAAAATCAGTTCTAATGAAATCAATCTGGATCAATAACAGACTAAAATATGATAACAGTGATGTCATCATCTGATCAACATCTGATCTTCAATTTACTGAGTTTGACCCCACAGAGAATCAGTTCAGTTCCTGGTTAAAGTCCAGGTTCTGGTTCTGGTTCTGGTCCAGGCTTCATGTCCTCAGACCTTCAGCTGCAGTCAGATGTTGAAGATCTTCTATCATCTGTGAAGGAAAGTTCAGTTTTCTCTGCAGCATCTGATGGAGCTGCAGCATCAGAGCCTCAAAGGAGCTGCAGCAGCTGATGAAGAGGCTGACTGAGCTGAATGAAGGAAACTACTGGAGATGATGGAGAGGAGGAGGAACTGCTCACAGCTGGGACTTGGACTAGACCCTTTGGCTCCTTGAGATCTTCCACCAGGCAGGAAGTGAGTTAGAAATGAAGTGAGCAGAGCAGGAAGTCCAGCCTGCTGTGGACCTCTGGCATCTCTGGGTTTGTTTAGCCAATATCTGCTGCAGCATCTAGAATCATCATCATCATTAATAATAGTAGGATATTCTATAGAAACAAAGTTCCCAGCAGCAGGTTATTAAATGCTGCCACAGAGGAAACTGGGAGCAGAAACCAAACACATGATGCTCCCAGTTCTGTCTCCGTTCATCTGCTGGATTTGATGCTTTAACAAAGTAGAAAGTGGACAGTCGTCAACCTGCTGCAGCTAAAAGCTTCAGATTGTTCTGGTCGTCCTGCAGAGCAGCAGCAGAACCGGTCCTGCTGCTGCTTCAGGTCTGAACCTCTCAGACTGTTGATCTGAGAGGAACTGGGACAAACTGGTTGGAAGAGGGAACCGTGTCTCTGCAGTGGTCTGTCCGTCGTCTCAGAGGAACAAAGGTTTGGATGTCAGAAGAAATTGTTGCTAAACTCCTGAAGAGCTGAAGACCAAAACCCCTGGAGGAGACGGAGCGTTTGGGTCCAGCAGCATTTTCATGGTGAAGCAGTGAAAGTTCTCCAGTAACTAGAAGAGGCTGGGATGTCTAAAGAGTTGAAGCTCATGTCTCTCCAGGTCTTCATGGAGGACAGCTAACAGCTTCAACAAAGGCTGCAGATGAAGAGTTGATGAGGAAAATGGTTCCAGCTCTGGAAGCTCAGAGTTCTCAGAGCTTTGGGAGGATCTGACAGAAACCAGAACTTTTTCTGGACCAGACAACAATCACCACATTTTGGTCTCATTTACAAACTCAGAGGAAACTAGTGGGAGGAGGAAGAGGTGAGGATGATGATGGAATGAAGAAGATCAACACTGTTCACAAAGTTTCTAATTAATGCAACGGTTTATTTTAATGGTTCAACTTTTCATTAAACCTAAATAATTATTTTATAAAAACAGTCAAAGATCCTAAAAGGTGAATTATGGAGTAGCGGCTCAATGAATGAAGAGAAGATTGAAGTTTAAAAAGTCTCTGAATCAGCATTCACACAATCAAAACATCTGGACTCACCGAGCCTTTCTGCAGTTCCTCACAGCTGGAACCAGTCTCCGTCGTCCTGATTCTGATGTGTTGTACTTCTCCAGGTCCAACTCATCCAGAACCTCTGACATCAGCAGCATGAAGGCCAGAGCTGAACAGTCAGTATCTGAGAGCTTCTTCCCTGAATCCAGCAGCCGTTGGATCTCCTGATAAAATGAGAGATCGTTCATCTCCATCAGACAGTAGAAGATGTTGATGTTTCTGTCAGGAGAGATTCTATCAGTGTTCATCTCCTTCAGGTTGGTGATGATTCTCTGGATGGTTTCTGGACTGTTCTCTCTCTGACCCAGCAGATCTTCTAAGAGGTTCTGGTTGGACTCCACAGTGAGACCATGAAGGAAGCGGACAAACAGGTCCAGGTGGCCATTTTCACTGCTGAGGGATTTCTTCATGACTTTCTTCATGAACTCATCCAAAGATAAAGACAAATAATATTTTCCCAGCAACATCTTGATCACTTTTGTTTTCCTCCAGGTGGTGAAACAGTGGAGCATGTAGACTGCAGCCAGAAACTCCTGGATGCTCAGATGAACAAAGGAGTAAACTGATTTGTTGCGCGTCCCTTTCTCTTTTTTAAACATTTCAGTGAAAACTCCTGAGGACAACGCAGCATCTTTGATGTTGATGTCACACTGTTTGAGGTCTTTGTCATAGAAGATCAGGTTTCCCTTCAGCAGCTGATCAAAAGCCAGTCTTCCTAGAGACTCAATCAGCTTCCTGTTCTCTGGACTCCAGACAGATTTAGTCTTTTGTCGTCCGGCAAACTTTTTCTCCTTGATTGTGAGTTGAACCTCCAGGAACTCTATGTACATCTCAGTCAGGGTCTTGGGCAGATCTCCTCCCTCTCTGGTCTCCATCAGATTCTCCAGAACTTTAGCAGTGATCCAGCAGAAAACTGGGATGTGACACATGATGTGGAGAGTTTTTGATTTCTGGATGTGGGAGATGATCCTGTTGGCCTTCTCTTCATCATTTCTGAATCTCTTCCTGAAGTATTCCTCCTTCTGGGGGTCAGTGAACCCTCTGACCTCTGTTACCATATCAGTGAAGTCAGCAGGGATCTGATTGGCTGCTGCAGGTCGTGTGGTTATCCAGAGGAGAGCAGAAGGAAGCAGTTTCCCCCTGATGAGGTTTGTCACCAGAACATCCAGTGAAGTTGACTTTTTAACATCGGTCAGGATCAGATTATCATCAAAGTTGAGATCAAGTCGACTTTCATCCAGACCATCAAAGATAAACAGAACCTGGAACTTTTTAAAGCTGCGTATTCCTGCATCTTTAATATCTTCAAAGTGGTAATGAATCAGTTCCACCAAACTGAACTTTTCTTCTTTCAACATATTCAGCTCTCTGAAAGTGAATGGAAATATGAAATCAATGTTCTGGTTGGTTTTGCCTTCAGCCCAGTCCAGAGTGAACTTCTGTGTTAACAGTGTTTTCCCAATGCCAGCCACTCCCATGGTCATCACTGTTCTGATTGGTTGATCTCTTCCAGGTGGGGTTTTAAAGATGTCTTCTCTTCTGATTGTTTCTTGTTTCCTGGATGCTGTTTCAATCCGTCTGACCTCATGTTCCTGGTTGACCTCTCTAGTTAACCCCTCTGTGATGTGGAGCTCTGTGTAGATCTGGTTCAGAACGGTTTTATTTCCATGTTCAGCGACGCCTTCAGAGAGACTCTGGAGCTTCTTCTTCAGATGGTTTTTAAGCTCTTGTTGACACTGAACATCAAAATCTGAAGAAAAAAAATCTCAATAAGACCATTTCTGATATTCTAAGAAGGGTTTGTGTATGAACATCTATGACAATCTATGGAAAATAATTACAGAAAACTAATTATTATTATTATTCAAAGAGAGCAGATGTTTTAAGTGGAAAAAGATAAAATCCAACTTTCAGATTGAAAATGTAAGCTTTTGATTTTTGGCAGATCGGCAGTCCGATCCTGTGAACTGAATGTTCAGGCAGTTCTAGTTCATGACCCCCACCAGGAAATCCAGATCTGTTTTGTGAAGGAGACATCCAAAGAGGAACCAAAACTGGAAAAACTACAGAGAATTCAAGTAGTTTTCTAAAAGTAACATCATGAGGTGTTGGTCATTCTGAGAGCAATTAGAAGAAAACAGATTTATTTATCATTTAGAGTTGAATCAAAGAAATAGAAGCTGTATAAACAGTTTTAATGAACGGTGTGTCTCACCTGGACCAGAGGAGTCAGAGGACAAACCCAGCTGGTTGAACAGAGTCGGATCTATGTGTTGGAGACGTTTGATCATCAATCTACAGGCTTCATTTCCCTTCTTTCTCACAGTATCGATGGTCTCACGGGCTTTTTCTGCTCTGGTTTGGTTCTTCTGCAGTATACCCTCATCCTCCAAATCACCCAAGATGTGATCTGACAGAAGGCCATCAAGGAGCTGTTTCAGGACGTCATCAGAAACTCTCTTCACAAACTCACTGCGAACCTTGAAAAGTTTTTCTTCTGCAGGCAGAAAAAGAAACAGGATTCATTTAAACTGACGTCCGAGAGAAAAACATGATGAAGATCAACTCTTCCTGTTGCTCCATCCAGATTCCCCTCAGAGTCTGTTGATCAGATCCTCAGGTCTAAACCTGTTGTTGTGTTTCTGCCTCATATCTGAGTGATGACACTGATTCTGTCTACATGAGAACAAATTAAGAAACACATTCTAAATATGGAGCTGCACTATTTTAGTAATTGTCAGTGAATGGTGTGATGAAAATATTGACTTATTAACAAACATTTTCTTCACTTTCATCTTTCTCTACCATTATCATCAGGTCTTCACTTCAATCTCTAAACTTTAGCATCTCTGTCACCAAATGTTGGAGAAAAAGACAGTAAGTATTTCCATCTGAGATAAGAAATGAGTATTAAATGATGTGATAACTGGATAAATTAATTAGTGGATATAGTAAATATTCCTGTTCTTCACTTCGGTTCCTTTTAATTCTGTTTCCATCTGAGTTCAGTTTTTACCTTCAGGTTTCACAGAAACTCACAATGTTTCCACCAGAGCTTCACTGAACAGGAAGCATGAAAACAATAAATACACACTGAGGCTGAGGTTCATCACATGGCAGCAACACGAGCTGTGATTGGTCAGTTTGTTCCTTTAAGATGGTTAATTTCTGATTCTGACCACTTACCGAAATCCACTTCCTGCTTCTCCGCCATCTTTTATCTGGAAAACATGAAAGATTTATTATGTTTCAGACTTTATTTTATAGACAATTTACTTTGCTCTTGGTTTGGATGGAAAGTAAAATACCAGATTAATACACCTTTATGAACATTAATTTATCATATTTTACTTCAGGAGGAACAATATTCCTTTTAATGTTCTGCATAGACTGTGAATCGTTGTAGGATCTGATTTTCTTCAGATCAAAACAAAAAACTATTTCAACATATTTTAACTAAAGTATTTGGAACAGGTCCAGAAGAACAAACTACCAGATAACAAATTCCTCACTTTAGCTCCTCAATAAAGCATTTAGAGGTTGGAGCAACTGAAGTCAAATTTCTCCAAGAGAGACGATTAAAGAGACTTTATCAGGATAAACGGGTCGGTCCAAGACTCCCACTGACAGAACAAAGGTTTGAACTTCCTGCTTCTCTGTTAGTTTGAGTCCATCTGTTAGAAAATAAAAGTTTTGTCTGTTTCCTGTGAAGTTATGAAGAGCTGAAGCTGAAGGAGAACCGGGCCGAGTTCTGGTTCTGGTTCCTCCACAGAAAGAAAACCCAGAGAGAGGAAAACAAAAACAAGTTAACACTCACCCTGATCCAGATTCTGCTCTGCTGCTAAATGAACTTTGACCCCATTTCTCCTGATCTGATACCTGACTCGCCCTGAGGCTCCGCCCCCTGCCCAGGTTATTTTAAACACCTTTAATGTTTTCTTCCCTTTGAATCGACAGTGAGCTGAGCTGGAAAACTCTGAGCTCAGATTTAAACTTTTTCAGTGTTTTTCTCATTTTTATGTCATTTCCTGTCAACTTATCAATACAGGAAGTAGTTCAGTTGAAAGTCTTTGAACCACACAGGTCCAGCAGCGGTTCTAACACTTTTCCTTTGAATCACAGGGTCATGCTTTTCTGGTTTTGTCGTTTTACATGAAATACCTGCAGAATAACGTGAAAGTCTGGCAGCATTCCACCTTTTATTGTCACTGCGTACATAAGTACTTCCTCCAATCTGCTTTTCAACAGACAGCGGTGGAGTAAATGTTGATGAGCCTTTGTGAACATGATCAGGTCTTTTTAACCTCACCAATGTGTAAAAGTTTAACAGCGGCCATTTTGTTTAGTTTTCTTTCCCTCCAAAGATTGAATCTCGGTGTAAAAACGTCTTTTGACTGTGATCACCTTTACAGGGACCAGGTGGTTTTACAGAAACAACATGAAGTGTGTCGGCTGTCTGCAGTCGGACCTTCAGCTCCAGGCCTCAAACTCTGTTTACATCAAACAGAAATGAAACAATCAGCTTCTGGTTAGTGGAGCTTTTAGATGATTGTCATGAATTAATGAGCTTTTTATTTAAACAAAAACAGAGAAATAAAATCACTAACAGATGTAGTTAAACTAGAAACAGTTAATGAACAACATGAGGTCATCAGCCAGTGACTGAAGGAAAGCTGACAATAAATTTATGAATATGTTTATAAATAATAAATGTCTGAGCTCAGATCTCATTTCAGACAGACATGATAACATCAACAGCAGATGGACTCTAAGCAGTCACAGTTGCTGATTACAAGCGCTGGCTCCATGTTGCAGGACCGGCAGCTTGAATACTTTTCCCTCTATTGTCAGATGCATCATGGGAAATGGAGTTTTAATATTTTTCTCTTTTTGTTTCTTGAGATAAAATCTCAGTAAAACAAGAAACATTTTAATGTCCAAGACTCCAATAATTACTCAGAACTAATAATTCTTGATAATTACTAAAAGTACAAGAGTATGAAACATTTTTCAGGTTTCTGTCGTTGCACTGTTCTGTTTAAGAGAGTAAAATGTTTATCCTGCTAGCAGAAGTTGTGTTCATATTAATACACACTAAACTATTACATCTGCAATATAACAGTGTGTGTTTTCTGTGTCTCTAGTTTACTGTGTGATTTTCCTCGTCGTCACCAACTTGCAACTCAAACGCAACTGCAAAGTTTGCATTCAAATAATGTCAGATTTTTTTATTTTTCCTGCATAATGTGCATTGCATGTATTCTAACGTTGGACAAACGTATCTTGAACGAGAATATTAAAGAATAGTACAAGAAGTAATAAAAACTTTAATGTTAATCCTCACCTTCCGTTTCCAGCTTCTCTTCTAACCGTACAGGTGAGAGCTTCTATGATTGTCCTGTAGGTGGCGGTAAATACACTTGAAGTTGGTTTGCCAGCCGCCAGTAACACCCAGAAGAAGATCAACACCGGTTCTGTATTTCATTTGAAACTGATCTGCTTTGCTCGGTAAGTTATTGGCTTTCATATTTATTTGTATCATATTCTGAACAAACATCTGGGACCCATGTAGGTTGTTAGTTGCGCTTTAAAAAAAGTGTAATTTTGTGCTTTGTCTTGCTTCGTAAAGACAACATGCTACCACTCGGACTTCTCAGCTTTGATTATAAGTTCTGGTTATGAGTTGTGAAATGTCGTGCACTTTTATTATTAATGTTGCAGTTTCCTCTTGTTCGCTTTAACGTTTTGTGGGCAGGAAAAGTCGGAGAAAGTCACTTTATTCATTATTCAGTTGAACCAGGTGGAAAGACACCACTTACTTTATTCCAGTCAATCACAGAACTGCGCATGTCTCATATAGTTGCACAATGATGACGTCAGTGAAGAGCGCACCATAGTAGGCCGGGTCCTAATACTCACTCTGCACCCTACGCCGGTCTCCTGCAACTTTTAGATGTATCTCTACTTCAACACACCTGAGTCCAATAATGAGGTCATTAGCAGGACTCTGGAGAACCTGGCTGCACTTGGGAGGTGATTCAGTTATTGGATTCAGGTGTGTTGGATCAGGGAGACTCTAAGAGTTGCAGAACAGCGGCCCTCCAGGACCAGGACCGCCCACCCCTGGTGTACTCAGTCAAAGTCAAAGTGTTTTATTGGAGTGTGTAAAAATGTGATAGTACGCCCTGTGACGTAACTTCTACATCCAATAAAAGTAAATTACAAATAAATATCAGAACCAAATAACTTTCTGTTCCACTCCCACAAAAGATTTGACATTAATTTCATAATTTAAGTTTTCCCTGTAATGAGTTTCTCTAAATGAAACTCAAAAATAAAAATCAATTCCTTTTTTTGTGTGTCTGAATTTTTGAGACAATAAACATTTTTTCAGTTGCAACTTCATTAATGTTTTTAGAAATATTTTCAAAACTGGATCTTGTTCAAGAAATCTATTCCCCTTTTAAGTTGATAAAATTTGGTCTAACTGGGATGAAGAGTTAAGTTATGATATTAACAATTTAATTCACATATGCTGCTTCCTAAAAATCACCTCAGTTTTTAAAGTGAAATTATTTTAATGTTTAAACGTTGCAACATCACAAAATCCCAATCTTTATACCAATATATTAATAACTTAATTTAAGATTTAAAATTCATCTCATTTGTAACATTTTCTTTTCTCACCGTTAGTTTGTGACGATTCTTTATTTCTTCTTTTTTCTGCTCAGTTTAAAAGAACTTGATTGTAAAAAAAAGAAATTTGAACATGAACAGTTCTGAACTGAACTGGTTCTGTTTTAGATTAATTAATTATTTCTTTTTTTCTCCACAGTTCAGAGTTTTGGGATGAACTGAAGATAATCTGCCGCCGTTTCTCTGTCCGTTCTGGTTCTGGTTCTGGTTCTGGTCCTACCAAAACTGAACAAAAGAATTTATAATTTAACATTTAAGATAAAATAAAATCCTGTTTGTAAATATTTTCTACCCTGAACTCATTAATCTGCAGTTTCAGCTTCACCAGGTTCTAATTATGTAAAAAAATAAAAATATCGTATTAATCAACTATTAATAATTGATTAATTGATAAAATAATCAACAGATCATTTCTCTGCTGTATTGATAAACATCTAAAAATGTTCAAGTGTTCAATAAAAAATGTATGTTATTAAATTTTTATTGTCTTATTAAAAAAAGAAACTGAATTATTTGTTTATTTGCGTCTTTTATTTCTAATATTGTACAAAAAGGTTTAAATGAAAAATATTCTAAATGTGATTTGTATTTTTATCTGATTTATTTACTTAAACACTTTTAATGTCATTTTGTTGTGAAAATGAAAAACAAATTTTCACAAAAAAACTGAGAAATGGTTGAAATCTGTATTAGTTTCTTTGTTAAACTTGAGTTTGTGATCTTCAGTCGTAACGAGCTGCAGGCTGCAGAGCTCTGCTTTAATCAGTCTAACTAACCTTCATCACTGCCGAAGACTCCGGAAACTCTCCCGTTTGTAGAAACGTGACTCTGCTCGGCTCGTCGGGCTTTAACTGTTCCCTCTGAGGTCGAGGCCCAGAGAAAGTATTCCTGTGTAAAGATGAAGAAACGAAGCTTCAGTCTGCCGGTGGATTTACGGCCGAGCTGAACGAGAGTCGCCGAAGAGAATCTGTAAAGTGTTTGGTGTGAAGTGTGAAGACGAAGAGAAGTGAAGAAGTGAAGCTCTCCAAGCAGCCAGCAGTCCTCTGATCAAACCATCAACACTTTTCCTCGCCTCATTTCTTCCCTCGGCAGGTTTTTCTAAAAATTTTGACAAAGTGTAAAAATTTGGTGATTTTTTAATGACAAATTTACCCAGAAAGCATTTCTCTTTGTATTGAGCAGTAGCTCAGAGGAATAAGAAGTGGACTGGGAGTCCACAGGTTGCAGGATCGAGTCCTGAACTCTACCAATTTTACTTTAATTTTTCCTTTATTTGAGTCAAAACACAGCAAGATCCCTGCTGGCCTCGAACCAACAACCTTTAGATAAGCAGCCTGTATTCCTACTCTCTCCGCCACTCGCTCATCTACACTAAAATACCTTTTTTTTAAAACTTGTCTTCTGTTTTTGAGGATTTTGGTGAAAAAGAGGCGTCGACCGTGACGACTGAAGGCGTGGCTTCAGAATCGTCTCTAATCCAGGAAAAAAGCTCAAAGTTCCGATCCAGAAGCCACAGGTCCGAGCTGAGCTGATGAATCAACATTTACTGCTCAACATGTTCAGAACAACAACGGAGGAGATCTGGAGCGATTTACTCCACATTTCACTTCATCTGCAGAAACACTTTTTATTCTTCACTTGGAAACTTTTGACTTTTTATTCGTCCTCACATGTTGGGAACTTTTAAGATCATTGAAACTAAAAGGAAAATATTTATTTTCCATCCAGTGTTCAGTTTGAACTCTGTAAAAACACAAAATGTTTTCCAGTATTTTAGTTTAGTTTCTGTTGCAAATGAAGGAGAAAAATTGAACTTTTATTTCTCTGCAAATACATAAAATACAAAAATAAAAAACGAATTTAACTTCTTAAATTTAGCCTCACCTGGTTGAAAATAGAGGAAAAAAATAAAATAAGGTTTAGTTAAAATACAACCTAACTATATTTTAATTTTTTTTTTTTTTTTTTAAACATTTGAAAATATAAAAAACAAAATAAAACGTCTGGAAAGTCAGAAACATTTAGAAGCAGTTGTCTTGATTCCTGGATTTCAGATGAAATTATTACTAATAAAATGAGAGGAATGCAGATAGTTTTTCATATTTAGTTTTTATTTGGATGTGAATAAATATCTGCTGGTGGCGCAGCGGCATAAATACACATGAAGAAGAACCAGAACAAACACGTTACATTCAGAAAGAAACTAAACGTCACATGATCCAAAGAGCTGCAGTCCTGACAGCGCCGCCGCTTTGTGCTTCCTCCATCACCATCGACCCGACTACCGGCCGGTTCTGACCCGACTTCTGGAATGATCCTCCTTTTTTAAAATCTGGATTTGGGGGAAAAAAACAACAAAAACATGATTGTTCCAAACTTTCAGCACAAAAACAGAACCGGACTCTTCAAGTATGAAGAGTCTCCCTCCTCCTGCCCCCACACTGGGGGCAGGAGGAGGGTCCAAATGGAACAGACTGGTCCCAGTAGCACCTGATGCATTTCCTGCAGAACCAGTGTCCACAGCTGGTAAAGACCGGATCCATCAGAACCTCCTGACACAAAGAACAGCAGATCTCTGATCAATACATCAACATGGCAGCACCAGGTCCAGTTCTGGTTCTGCTCACTGACCTCTTAGCCTCCTCCAGCCTGCACAGGTAGAGGTGGGCCACGTTCTGGAGCCACAATGATGCTGATCAGTGACATGAACTGGATTCTGAACCGAATCCTGAGACGGATTCAAACTGCAGCTTCAACATCAGATCCAGATGAAGCTTCTTCTTCACTAAAGAACATTTTAGTTTGAGTCTCTGAATGAAGGAACTGATTTCATAAAGACAAGAGAGTCCAACAAAGAAGACATGATGTCAGAGTCAGAGAGGGAACCGGGTCAGAGATGGTGCTGCTGTTAATGTTATTTAAATACTTTTATGAATTGACAGTCATTTCAGTTTGAAATTAGTAAAATTTAACTTGCTGCTCTTGAATAAAAGTTTATTGTTTCAGAGAGAAAAACAACAGACTTAAAATGTATTATTTCAAATGAAAGCTAACAGAGGAACTCGTTTTTATGGAGCTTATTGTGAAAGTACTCACCGGAAGTGCATGTCGTTTGTAAACGCTCTAACTTTATCAAGTAGCTGTAGTTACCATCTGGGTCCACTAGAGGGCAGAAACCGCCCTGCTCTGATATCAATAATAGTTCAGTTCGTGGCTCTGCAGCTAAAACATCAACATCATTCTGACTGTTTCCAGGATAATTTAACTTTTCATAAATATTTTCCTACCTTCAGACCGGAAGCTCAACATCTTAGCGTCTAAACCAGAGTTGTAGAGCTTTGTTTCAGCTCTGTTGGAGCTGAAGCTCCAGTTTAGGAACCACAGCTCCTCTGAAGCTGCTCCTGGAGCCTGTTAGCATCGCTAGCATCGCTCAGTCTCTGCGCGCTGTTTTCATCTCCGTGCAGCTGCTTGTAGTTCACACTGACAGATAAAACATTGATTTCATGTTAAAGTAGAAAGAAGATTTAAGAAATAAAACAGCAGAAACACGAAGAGAGCAACAAGGGCTTCATTAGCCTATCAGGAGCGGGATACTTTCTAACTGATAACTTAGCCTTCTGCCCCCTAGTGGACTCAGTATGTAAATACAACCAGAGTAAAGCTAGAGAACTGATATGTGAAAAGCACTTCCTTTGGATTCTTTCAAAGTAAAACACAAGGAACTAAATTCCCCCGTAAGTACATTTTAGCTTGTTAGTTTATTATATTATCAGAAAGCATAAGTGTGTCATTTTCTTAGCATGCAATATAAATTATATAATTGAGCTCTGAAGCCAAATTATCGTAATTATTCTGTTTTAAAGATAAAAATAAATATTTCATAAATATTCTCCTGACTAAAGAAAGAACTCAGCATCTTTGCGAACAAACCAGTTATTTATTTAAAAAGGAATGTATATAAATAACACATCTATATATTAAATCAGCTGTCAGTCCACTAGACAGACCATAATAATATAAATATTTAGAATGAGAAAGATATAAACGTGATCAACTTAACAGAAGTCAGAAACCAGCTGCAGCTCCACAAACTCACCTCTATATTCAGATGGGGGAATTTCCGCCCTCCTGTGGCCATAGTGGGAACTACAGCCATGATATTGCTGTATTACTTTCATTTAATATCCACTTAATGTGGAGTTTAGAGAAAAACTAACAGTCTTCCAGAGTCATATTGACGGTTAACTGACTCATATATCATCCTGATATTTTTTAATTCACTGTTTGGAGTTAAATATGCAATAAAAATTGTTTTAAATGATAAAATGGAGCTGCTGTGTTAAACTCTTACAGGACGATTTTTACTGATCAGATTGAATAAAATCCTGCTGTGATTTTTATTTAATGCAGTAATATAAACTGACTTGATTTGAATTTATAAAATTTAAAACAAAGATGAACATCCGGTCGAACAATTTACACGAAGAACGTCTGCAGTTATGATAATTCACCACCAGAGGGCAGTAAGAACTCAATCAACCATCATAAAACTGATGAACTTTAAACTTTAGACTAAATAGTTTCTAATGAAAGCAGCTATAATAACTTAATCCTGTGAATAATGATCTATAAAATTCATACTTGTTTATTATTAGAGATGAAGAATATTTATTAAAATAATTTAGACACAATGTAAACAACAACTACATAGAAAGTAACAATTTCTATTACTCTAGATGAAAATGTAGCTGAAAAAAAAATTACATTTTATTCTGTAAAATTTTCATAAATATTAACTGTGGGTAATTTTGAGAATCAAAGTATCAAAAAGCTACAAATATAAAGAAAAACATTTTTATTAGTGATAAACTTCAACCAGCTGAGATCAGAGCATCAAGCTGGATAAAACCACCTAAAGGACAATTAATATTCAAAATTTCGCCTCCTGTGCCATAGTGGGAACTACAAAATATTGCTGTATTACTATTTAATATCCAAATGTGGAGCAGAAAAAACGAAGAGTCTTCCAGAGTCATATTGACGGTTAACTGACTCATATATCATCCTGATATTTTTAATTCACTGTTTGGAGTTAAAGTATGCAATACAAATTGTAAATGATAAAATGGAGCTGCTGATGTTAAACTCTTTGGATGTGTTTTCTGATCAGATTGAATAAAACACAAGTGAACTATTTAATGTAGTAATATAAACTGACTTGATTTGAATTTAGAAAATTTTAAATTAAAATAAAGATAAACATCCGGTTGAACAATTTACACGAAGAACTTCTATTGTTATGATAGTTCACCACCAGAGGGCAGTAAGAACTCAATCAACCATCATAAAACTGATGAACTTTAAACTTTAGACTAAATAGTTTCTAATGTAAGCAGCTAAATATTTCATAATCCTGTGAATGATCTATAAAATTCATACTTGTTTATTATTAGAGATGAAGAATATTTATTAAAATAATTTAGACACAATGTATATAAACAACACATCTATATTTTATTACTCTAGATGAAAATGTAGCTGGAAAAAAATTACATTTTATTCTGTAAAATTTTCATAAATATTAACTGTGGGTAGAGAATCAAAAGTATCAAAACCAGCTACAAATATTAAGACAAACTCACCTCTATATTCAGTGATAATTTCCGCCCTCCTGAGATGAGAGCATCGCTGGATAAAACCACCATGACATTGCTGTTTTACTTTTATTTAATATCCACTTAATGTGGAGTTTTTAAAAAATAACAGTCTGAGCATATTGACGGTTAAACAGATTACTCATATATCATCCTGACTATTTGGAATTCTCTTGGAGTTTCGAGGTCAATAAAAATTGTTTTAAATGATAAAATGGAGCCTTTATGCTGTTTAAACTCTTAAATGTTTTTTTCTGATCAGATTGAATAATCCTGCCTTTGCCCTTTATTTAATGCAGTTTAATATAAACTGAATTGATTTGAATTTATAATAGTGAAAATTAAAAGGACAAAGATAAACATCTGTTCAGCATCAGAGTTTAAATCATGCAGCTGTTGAATCAGTTTGTGTGTAAAATTCAAGCTGCTGCTGGAGCCTGTTAGCATCAATCAACATCGCTAGCTGATCAAGTCCTTTAAACTGTTTCATCTCTAAATGCAGCTGCAATACCTATTCTAACTTAACCATGTCAATAATAATCATATATATGTTAAAGTAGAAGAGAAGATTTAAGAAATAAAACAGCAGAAACGAAGAGCAACAATTATTAGAAAGTAATATGATCTAGCCTTACTCTAGATGGACTCAGTATTATAACCAGAGTAAAGCTAGAGAACTGATATGTGAAAAGCATTTTATTCTTGTAAAGTAAAACACAAGGATAAATTAACTGTAGGTAAATTTGAATCAAAGTCATAGCTACAAATATGAAGAAAGCATAAGTGTGATCATTTTCAACCAGCTGAGATAAAGTGCATCAAGCTGGATAAAACCACCTAAAAGACAATTAATAAAATAAAAATAAATGAAGTTTTTAAAAATATTATCTGAGCACTGTAGTAAACAGATTATTTAACTTTTATTTTTATTATTTAAAAAGGAATGTATATAATTTCCTTTGCCTTTTATATGATATAAACAGTGTCAGTCCATTAGACAGACCATTACTTTGAAAAAGTAACTTTAGAATGAGAAAGATATAAACGTGATCAACTTGAACAGAAGTCAGTTATATTACCAGCTACTTGATTTGGAAAGTAACTCTATATTCACTAACTTTTTAGTTACCTTTCAGGCCATAGTGGGAACTACTCCACCTCCTGATAATCACATTGATCTTTGCCAATTCCACTTAATGTGGAGCTATTTTATAATGGTAACATCAACAATGTGTCTCCACTGATAAGAGGTTGAACTTGAAGGAGATTGTAGAAAAAACAGTATAAAAAAACCTGATAATTTAATGGTCACTGTTGTCTGGAAAACTCTAGAAGGGTGTTTTAAATGATAAAATTGGGTTCTGCTGTGTTAAACTCTGAGTTTGATGTTTTTTCTGAGCTCAGATCCTGAATAAAATCCTTCTGTGATTTTTATTTAATGCAGTAATATAAACATTTATCTTGATTTGAATAATTATGGCGTTAAATTGCCATTATAATCATTGCCAACTACGGATCCGGTTCATGGTGGCTGTTTTCACGTTATTGCGCTGTTCATATTGGTCTCGATGTTTCAGTTTTCTGGGGGCAAGCTCGGCGTCATTCAGAGGTAATATATTAAACTGACATTAAACTTTTCGGATCATCCGGGAAATGATGGACAACAGACCTATTATAGACTCAACCATGACGGACAAATTCTGGGATTTTCATACTTCTCTGCTTATTAAAGACCCATGAATTATTAAAATAACTTGGACACAAAGGCGCAACCGCCACTCATTAAATCTATTACTTTAAAAATTTAGCTGAAAAAAGCCGTTTATAATAATCGGACTTAGCGACAGAAACTCAAAATAGTTCAGTTTTCCACCAACAAAATTTGAGAATCTCCTCATTGTTTAAAAAGCTGCATATATGAAGAAAAACATATTGTAGTGAAAATACGATTAAATAACAAAAGAAGATCAGTGCATCAAGCTGGATAAAACGCAAAAATGATTAATAAAATTAATAAGTCAATAGTCTAAAAACTATCGACTGTAGTAAACAGATTATTTAACTTATTTTATTATTACTGAAGAAAAATGGTCGATTATTAATTACGTTACTGACATCACTGGATATAAATGATGTAATTCGGCCCATTTATGATTTTTTGTTTCCAGGAACAAAAAATCATAAATTTTCTCCTGACTAAACAGGAAACTCAGCATCTTGGCGATCAAACCAGTTATTTATTTAATCAGGAAATATTAATATGTAATTTATTTAGGATATATAGATGAGTTATCTGTATGTAAATATCACATCTATATATTAAATCACATGTCAGTCCATTAGAAAGACCATAATAATATAAATATTTAGAATGAGAAAGATATAAACGTGATCAACTTAACAGAAGTCAGAAACCAGCTGCAGCTCCACAAACTCACCTCTATATTCAGAGCGGGGAATTTCCGCCCTCCTGTGGCCATAGTGGGAACTACAGCCATGATAATGCTGTATTACTTTCATTTAATATCCCCTTAATGTGGAGTTTAGAGAAAAACTAACAGTCTTCCAGAGTCATATTGACAGTTAACTGACTCATATATTATCCTGATATTTTTTAATTCACTGTTTGGAGTTTAATATGCAATAAAAATTGTTTTAAATGATAAAATGTAGCTGCTGTGTTAAACTCTTACAGGATGATTTTTTCTGATCAGATTGAATAAAATCCTGCAGTGACTCTTATTTAATGACAGTAATGTAAGCTGACTTGAACTGATCCATCACCTCTAAAAGTGAAATTAAAATAAGGCTAAACATCCGGTTGAACAATTTCCATTAATGATGTAAATAAAGAATAAATCCAGAAAGACGGCAGGGTGACCGATGGAGAAAGTCCTGATATGTGATGAAAATCGAGTTTCATCTCATGTAGATCTGAACATATAAACTTATATGTTTAACTTATAAGCATCATCATAGGTGGAGTCGTTCTTCCCGTCCGTATTAGTGCTGAATTTTCCTGCTGACCTGAACACATCTTCAGTAAAACCAGCCTCTCTGAGTTCAATAGACCAGCGTTACGTTTCAGGGAAACTCTGAAGCTTCTTGGCTGGTTTTGGCTCTAAACTGAGACGCTCTCATATGAAGTGAAATGTTGCACATTATAGGTACTGGAGATGACCTTTAACCCCTTGCTGTCCCAGGTTTTAGGTAGTGTTGAGGTGAAGAGCCAGACTCCTGATCTGCTGAGTGACGTGACGCTCGGTGGAAGTTCTGCATCCTGTTCCATCTCCATGTTGGAGACGTGAGGTTTTGCTTCTCCTGTCTGGGATCTGATGGGAAACGAGTCACAAGATTCAGATGATTTCACAGTCGTCACTTTGACGATGCAAACTCTGGTTCCTCTCAGTGTTTGGTCTGTCAGAACGCTGCTCAGGTTTCTCCTCAAGGTTTTCCTGCTTTTCTTTAAAGTTGTGCGACTTTAAATCCACACAAATAAACCAGAGAAAGTCGGTTATCATCTCATCTTCTAATGCAAAATTTCCTCCATCAACAAAAGCTGAAAAACAAAACTGTTCTCCTGGAACAACAGCTGTGCAAACTGATCCATCACATCTGTGAGCAGCATGGAGTTTATCTCTGTTTCATTTCAACTTTGACCTTTTATTCCTTCTTGTTGCATCAGAAACTTCCTGTCCTTAATGTGAATCCAAACGGTTTGAGTGAAACCAGGTTTCAGGTGGACTGACGTCGTCTTCACTGTAAACTTCATCGACTTTCTTCTTCACAACAAAACCTTTCAAAGCCAAACAAACATCCAAGCAGCTGAGTCACAAATGATCCAAGTTCAAATCTTGTGTTTCTTTTCTCTGGAGGATCTGGTCAGGACGTCTGGATCTGTTCTGAAGTGGATTTAATGCTAGAGATCCGGAGGAAGTTTTAGTGTTTGGCTCTGAATCTACAGAGCTGCTATCATGTCTTATTTTAGCTCCAGTTTTTTCACCACAACAGAATAAAATGACTTTTTTGCTCTTTAAAGCTTTTTGAAATGAAATGAATGCTTAATATTTCTGCTGAATTCAACTCTTCTCCAGAAAGATCCGGCTGCTGCTGCAAAGAATCAGATCCACTGGAATAAAGTTGGAATTTCAGTTTTCAGCTTTTATTCACCAGATGAACCAGAATCTGCAGTTTCATCCTGAAACCAGTTTTTCCTGATTCAGCTCAATTCTTCCTCTAAAACCAGATGTGAGTCTCTGAGGTCAGAGTTTCCTGACACCAGGAGGAAGAGCAGCAGAACCAGTAAAGATACTGGAACCAGTTCAGCTCAGCAACTGGAAACTGCAGCTTTAAGAGAGTTTGTAGAAATCTGCTGTCAGAGTTTATTGGTTCTGATCAGCAGGAAACCAGAACCCGACCAGAACCACAGCTCCATGAAGCCAGCAGCTTGGTTCTGAAGGAGAACTGGGCCGAGTTCTGGTTCTGGTTCCTCCACAGAGAGAAAACCCAGAGAGAGGAAAACAAGAAGAAGTTAAAACTCACCTGATCCAGACTCTGTTCTGCTGCTGCTGGAGTCTGAACCGGTTCTGATCCAAACTTGACTAGAGCTCACTCACCTGAGGCTCCGCCCACTGACTCACCTGAGGCTCCGCCCCTTGATTCTCCTGAGGCTCCGCCCCCTTCCAGGTGACATTAAACTCTTTTCCTTCCATGTTTTCCTCTCTTTGTTTCCATGGTGATCTGAGCTGTGAAACTCTGAGTTCAGATTTGAACTTTTTCAGTTTTTTCTCAGTTTTCATCTCATTTCCAGCCAACATTTTATTGCAGGAAATATTTTCAGGAAGGAACCAGAAGATTCAGGAGTTGAGACTGTAACCGACCTGAACACTGAGGCCCCAGAGCGCCCCCTGCAGGATCTGCTGCACCATTAACCAGACAGAAATGACAGTTTAATACAAGTAATTATTCTAATTCCAGACATTATACTAGACACACACACACACGTTTATATTTCTCAATATCTATTTAGAAATATAGAAACTATTTCGAGAAAACTATATAGTTTAACAATTTTATGTTTCATTATTTCTTACTGCCCTCTCGTGGAAAAATATCGTAACTGCAGATATTCTTCATATTAAATGTTCAATCAGTTGATTTGTTTATTTTAATTTGTTCTAATTTTCACTTTTATCAAGTAAAAAAAAAATCAGCTTAAAACACGAAGATTTTTTAAAAACTTTATTTGGTCATTAAAGATCCAGAAACCCACATTATATTAGAAGAATTATGAAAATCAATCATGAACCAATCAGTAAAATCACAGTAAAGATCCTGATGTGACACATCGAGT
This sequence comes from Gambusia affinis, assembly GCF_019740435.1. Taxonomy (NCBI): domain Eukaryota; kingdom Metazoa; phylum Chordata; class Actinopteri; order Cyprinodontiformes; family Poeciliidae; genus Gambusia; species Gambusia affinis. Next base: position 3,230,944 of record NC_057891.1, on the reverse strand, counting down.
CCTAAAGTTCTCTAGAAAACTCAAAACATGAAATATGGAGTTAAAAAAGTAAAAACCAAAACAAACTGAGAATCAATGATGATGCAAAACTTCAAGATTTACTTTTTAGAACGAACATAAAAATATATAAAATCTTTTTTTTCCAGGTTCCAGATGTTCCTGAAAACTGCTCTAAGATCAGAGTTTCTGTGGGACATCCAGTTCTAAACTGGTTCAACTGGTTTCTGTGATGGAAGCTGAAGTTTCTCTCCAGTTTCCAGTAAAGCATCTTTTTCTCTGAGGAGCTTTGAGGAACATTTTCATGTCAACAGAAGGAAGAAGCAGCAGAGAAAAGAGGGTTGAAGTGTCTTTCATGGCTTCAAAGCTGAACTGGAAATGATTCCCATGTTTCCATTCTCAGACCATTTCTGGTTCCAGGATGAAAATGAACCAGAGAGAAAAAAGATCAACTTTCCAGTTGAATCCAGTTCAGATCAAAACTCCATGAAGCCTCTAAATGGAGCCCAGTTTGAATTGGATCTTTATTGATCCAAAGAGACAAACAATATCAGACACTAAATGACAGACATGAGAAAACAAACAGGAGGAAAATCTTGGAGGTCAGAGGTCATCATCATGATCCAGTCAGAGTCTCTTTAGACTCAAACTGCTGCAGCTTCAACCTCTGAGGATCAGCAGGACACAGAGATCATTCTCTACTTTACAGAGATCAGAACCTGTGCCAAGGAATTGTTATGCGCTTCCAGAATGTTACGGCAACTCTGGCGTCTTAACAAGCCTCCAACATTCCTCATCGCCAGAGTAGTCCTCAGGAGGAGGTCTCCGACTCGTCAAAAACCAAAAAGCACTCGCGGAGAGCCTTCTTGTCGAAAGATATCAAACCTTCTTTTAATCAGAAATAGTCTCCGAGTTGACTTATAATAAGTAAAGTTTATTTGACGGTAAAGAAACTATTCCACTCCTCACTCCTCGATCAAACAATCAGAACACTCTCAGCTGCTGCCTGCTTGCCAATCATAGAAGTAGGCTGACTGACAAGGAGGAGGGCCCAAACACAAAACACAAACAAACAACAATAAATCCACCATTCATCCGCAATATTAATACATTAGCAACTCCTTATAGGCTCCAACACAGAATGCTGGGGAACCAGAGCCACAAGTCCTTTATGTTGATAGAGACTGATGTAGTGAATCAGGTTTGTGATTTTTAGACCTTATTGCTGTAACATTTGTTTACAGTTCAAAGTTTAAAATATTTTTAGGTTCACTTTAATTTTTTAAAACCCAATGTAAAAGAAATGTATTTTGAACAAGGTATTATGTAGCAGTTATGTTTTATGTAGCAACATTAATACAATCAGCTGTGAGTCATAAGGTAAATTAAATGCTGTAGAAATTATTAATTTGTGTTTTATATATATATATATATATATATATATAATTATTATTATTTTTTTGCTTAAACAGGTGTGCCTCCGGTGCTTGAGTGGTTTCGACCTTGGAAAACTAAAGTGAGGCTTGACATCTTTCATTACATGAGGCGATTCACAACCGGTCTCACCACAGAACTTCATCCTCTTTATGGAACTTTCTGCTCCAAGTTGTCCTGCTGCGTTTTTGAATGGGATCGAGATGATGTCAGCTGCCTTAAAGAAGCAAAGAGGTCAGAGCTGAAGAAAAAATATGCTGGTCATCCTCCCACATTAATTCCAGTGAGCTTGCTAAACATTGCAGAAGAAGGACAAGAGGGGTAGAAGAAACCCGGAACCTCATTCAGGAATTATTAAACTCCATGTGGGAACTGACTGACACCTCAGGTCTCCGCCTGATCAACCCTGAGAGCATGACTCGTGTGGCAAATGCAGCAGAAGCACCTGCCATGCATCCAAGATCCACCTGGTGTTGAACTGTACACCAAGCTTCACTCGGCACAAAAGGGAGACAAAGAAGTTCAAACCTTCAGATGTGGCAGGGGCTCGTCTTCAGTTGAAAGCTTTCATCGACACCAGTGTTCCTTCATACCAGGTAAACTGTGAATTGGTATATTTGATGTCATTCATTTTTGTAACACCTGCCAGAATTTTAACCGTACATCTAAATATGTTAATCAGCATAATATCTGAAAAAAATGCAAAGAAGTTTTAATTCAATAAATGCTGCCAATTTTTGCAACTCTGTTTTTGAAGGATGGAGAAGCAATGCCATGCACACTCAAATGTACAGGTAAGAGCCAGTAAATTAGAATATTTAGAAAAACTTGATTTATTTCAGTAATTGCATTCAAAAGGTGTAACTTGTACATTATATTTATTCGTTGCACACAGACTGATGCATTCAAATGTTTATTTCATTTAATTTTGATGATTTGAAGTGGCAAAAAATGAAAATCCAAAATTCCGTGTGTCACGGAAAGTTTTTTGTAAAACTTTTTAATTTCAGCAGGATACAGACTCTGCTGCTCCTGGATCAACGACAGGCCAC